>NC_133326.1:477375095-478119246 GCF_042186555.1 Aquarana catesbeiana
GGAGGGGGGCCGCACTTTCGTCCCCCCCTCTTTTCCTGCGGCCTGCCAGGTTGCGTGCTCGGATAAGGGTCTGGTATGGATTTTTGGGGGGACCCCACGCTGTTTTTTTTTTTTTTTTTGGCGCGGGGTTCCCCTTAAAATCCATACCAGACCTGAAGGGTCTGGTATGGAATTTAGGGGGAACCCCACGTCATTTTTTTTTTTTAATTTTGGCCGGGGTTCCCCTTAATATCCATACCAGACCTGAAGGGCCTGGTATGGAATTTAGGAGGACTCCCACGTCATATTTTTTTTTAAATTTTGGTTCGGGGTTCCCCTTTGGGGAATTCCCATGCCGTTTTTATCAATGAACTTCTATGTGTATTGTCGGCAATGCAATAGCCGCGGGTAGTTTTAAATGAGTTTTTTCCTTCAAAATGTCATTTTGCTGTCAGACTGTTCTAAACACAGGAAACATGCGCCCCTTTACAGGCATACTATAGACACCCCCCAGCTACGAAATTTAAAGGGATATTACACTTTTATTGTTTGACTTTAAGCATTATTAAAATCACTGCTCCTGAAAAAAACGTCAGTTTTTAAAACTTTTTTTTGCATTGATCCATGTCCCCTGGGGCAGGACCCGGGTCCCCAAACACTTTTTATGACAATAACTTGCATATAAGCCTTTAAAATTAGCACTTTTGATTATTCATGTTCGTGTCCCATAGACTTTAACGGTGTTCGCATGTTCGAACGAACTTTTTTCCTGTTCGCATGTTCTGGTGCGAACCGAACAGGGGGGTGTTCGGCTCATCCCTAGCCGTGAACTCCTTCAGCGTCCTATAGAACATAGGCGTAGAGATTAATGGGGAAGTAATGTAAAGAAGGAGGTCGTCGGCATAGAGTGCGCACTTGTGTTCCTGGTCCCCACACATAACTCCCTTAATGTCAGGATTCGATCTAATCGCTATGGCCAGCGTTTCGATGGCCATAGCAAAAAGGATGGGGGGAGAGGGCATTCCTGTCTGGTACCCCTACTGATATTAAAAGAGGATGAGTATCTGCCCATTAAGCGCACTTGTGCTGAGGGTTTAGAGTAGAACGAATTGATTAAGTTCAAAAAATGAGCACCAAAACCCCATTTCCGTAGGATATCAGACAGGTAAGCCCAATCTACAGAGTCAAAGGATTTGTTTAGGTCAATCGAAAGGAGAAAGCCTTTCTGAGGAGGTCCCCCGTCCCACTAGGACTTCAGGAGGGAAATAATATCGATGGTCCGACGTATCTGGTCTGGGCCCTGTCTCCTAGGTATAAATCCCACCTGATCCCCATGTATATATAAAGGGATGAAACTCGCGACTCTATTTGCCAGTATCTTTGTCATAATTTTGATGTCATTATTTATCAGCGAGATGGGGTGGTAATTGCCCACTTCACTTGTATCTTTGCCCGGTTTTGGTATAACCTATATGTATGCTGAGTTGAGGTCTGTACGAAGGAGAGACCCCTCCCTAAGTGCATTAAAGAGTCTCGTCAGGTAGGGGGCTAAACAAGAGCCAAACTTTTTATAGTAACCATAATGTTTTGATTGTGTCTAGTACTTCCGAGTTCGAGAAGGGATCCTCCAGGAGGTCCCTGTGTTCGGGTGACAAAGTAGGTAGTGTAAGGGAGTCCAGTAAGGAATGCTGAGACCGTCGGAGGGATGAAAAGTTCGATTTGTAGAGGTCTGAATAAAATTGATGGAAAGCGGCCATGATCTTTTCGGGATTCTGGGTCAAATCCCCTGAGGGTAGCCTAATTTTCGGGAATGCCAAAGAGTGGGGTTTGGGGCTCAATTTGACTGCCAGTTTTGACCCTATTTTGTCCTTTTGGGAGTAAAGTTTTGCCCCTGTCCACCTAAGGTGCCTTTCCGCTGCTGTAGTCAGGTGTAGGTTTAGAAGGGTTCTGGCCTTATCTAAGTTTGCTAAGGATTCAGGTGTGGGGTTTTGTTTATGTGCCTTCGCAGAATTATGAAATTCCTCTGTCAGTCTGATTGTGTCTACTCTGTGTTCTGCCTTAAGTTTGGATGATAGTTGTATCAGTTTCCCCCTAATTACGGTCTTGTGGGCTGCCCAGACAGTTACCGGGGAAACCTCATTTGTCGCGTTAATTTGGAAGTATTCCTTGATGGCCTCTTCTAGTAAGGAACATTGCACTGGGTCACTCAGTAGGGATTCCTGCAAACGCCAGCGAGGTGGGCCTCCGGGGCCCCCAGTCCTCTGTGTGGACAGTGTCACCATCGAATGGTCGGATAAGGGAGTATCCACTATCCTGGTCCTCCTAACCAGCTGCCGAACGCGTGAAAATGTGGTCTATCCTGGCATAGGAATTATGAGGTGCAGAAAAGTGGGTATAATCCTTCATATGAGGATTAGTCTCTCTCCAGATATCAATCAGTCCCGCCTCATGAAGCAACTTCGCAATTTTGACGCTCTGTCTGGAGGGGCGTCTAGGTATTGGTTTACCCTCAGTAGATTTATCAAGGGAGAAGTCATAAGCCGTGTTGGAGTCCCCGCCTACAAAAATCGTGCCTCGCAGGTGGGGTTGTAATTTGTGTAATAGGGATTCAAAAAAGGTTTTCTGCCCCTTGTTAGGGGAGTAGTAGGATACAAAAGTGTAGAGTTCGCCGTCTATATGGCCAGACACCAGTACATACCGGCCCTGTGGGTCAATTATTACCTCTGATTGTGAGATATTGATGTGTTTGGCAAAGCAGATAGCTACCCCTTTAGATTTGTTGTCTGCGGAAGCTAAGAAAAATTGTGGGAAGCGTTGGTGGAGGAAGGTGGGCTTATATGTAGAAGGAAAATTAGTCTCCTGGATGAGTAGAACATCTGCATTCATGGAGTGGTACAATTGGAATAGTTTCCTGCGTTTTACGGGAGACTTGAGACCCTGAGTGTTGTGGGATATGATTTTAAGAGAGGGGGGGAGCCGTGAGTATCAGCCATGGACCAGAGGAGGTGTACCTATAATAAAAATCTGTGTCTTACCACTGTTGAGCAGAGAGATCGAGTCGGGCAATCTGATGAACCATTGAACCAAATAATGTGGACCTGTGGTGGTAGGCCACGAACACGCCCGGAACCTGGGAATACTCAGGTGAGCATAGAAAAGGGGAAAGAAGGAAGGAAGGAAACAAGAGAAGAAGAGAAACAAATACGTTACATTAATCTGAAATAGATGCATATCAAACAGATATATTCCCTGGTAACAGTAAACCTTGGGGTCCCCGACCCCCTTCCCACCCCCGGGTTGAAGTGAACTCACCACTTCAAACCTATAAACCTGAGAGGACCCAAAACCCCAGCTAAGGGAGATCCGGGAAGGAAACCAGGTGCACCTACTGTGATCCTGGTTTCCACTAGAGGCGTGCTGGATCCACCACAGCCCGACGCCTAGAGAAGAATTATAACTAAGGCTATCCCTGAGCCTATGATAATTATTAAGCAGAACAACCCAAAAAAAAAAACAATTACAACTATAAACCTTGTATGTCGTCGCTTGTACCAAACTTTGCCCGTCCAGCGCCCAGTACCCCAGTCAATGAGGCTGGGAGCCTAGGAGAGCTGACAGGCATCAATCAGGGGGAGTTCCTGGGCTCTGAGTACAAAGCCAGAGGAGACCCCCCTGGGTCCCCCCTCACACCACCCGCGATGTGACCATCACCAGCCGCGTGGAGGGGCCAGCGAGAGCCACAAGCATGCAGATAAGAAGAAAATAATAAAAATAAAGCAACTTAGAGCTCTTGTAACCTATTTAGGATTCCCACAAGGTGTGAGACTTCAAAACCTGCCCTTAAGGATCAAAGCGAGTAAGATAACAACAAATGTATAATCTAATAAACTAAACATGAAAGTACTCTAAAGAAGTCTGTATGAGTGTACTACTCCCTCCCCTCCCCCACGGCAATGATCAACACCGCCGGGTTTAGATAACTAAATGAATTGGGACCAGATACCCCTCCTGGACATAGCTGGTGAAGAGAGAATCTCAAAATTGGGCCAGCTAGTGAGGGGTGATGTACGGAAGTCCTAAAGGTCATCTGGGAACAGAAAGAGTAGAAAACCGGAAAGTCCCTGGTTAGGGCCTAAGGCCCTGCACACGGCTTGAATGTTCTCCTTGGATCGCTTGTGGTTTGGTTGGAGCCAGGTGGGTTGCAGCGGGCTAGCTGGTGGAGGTCTTTTAGAGAACGGTGTGGAGCCCCTGGCGGGCTTAGTGTTGGGGGGTTCCTGCCCAATTAGGCCCAAGTGCAGAAACAGGCGTTCCCCTTCGGCAAATGATGAGAATGCATAGTTCTTATTTCTGTAGGAGAAATTCAAACGGAGGGGGAAGGACCACCTGTATGTAATTTCATTTTCCATCAGAATCTGCAGGAGCGGTTTAAGCGCACGTCTCTTCTGTATTGTGAACGGTGATAAGTCCACAAACACCTGAATTGTATGGCCCATGAGCTTTAGATCTTCAGAGAGCCTGGACTTTTTCATGACCTCCTCCTTCACCGAATAGAAGTGTGGTTTCACAATTATATCCCGAGGGAGGCCATCTGAGCTGCAGGTCAGCATGGATTGATGAAGTAATTTGGGCTGCGTTTGCTGCCAGGCTTTTAGAAATTAGTTGGGAGAAAGCTGTCTTCATGGAGGGGAAGTCATTAGGAGTGGGGGTGGCGGCCATTTCCTCACTCACTGACAGGAGCATGCCTGTGTGTGGATCTAGCATGGGTGTGGAGGGGAGACCGTCATTCATTCTGTTCAGCAGTGACTCTGTCGAGGCAGGAGAAGCAGCCCAGTCCCCGGGGTGGAGAGGAGGTACCTGGGGATTGTGGAGGTGGCAAGTCCTGGTCCGCAATGGATTCCTCAGCTTCCTCCATGCTCCGCGGTCCCGCCGCCATTTTGGCATATCTGAGGGGAACGGCCGCCGCCGTCATCTGGCTGCTGAGGTTCCTCCTCGCTTGTACTGAGGACATCTGATGGCTCCTGAGAGTCTCCCCTACCCGTTCTACCCGGCGTCAGGCTTGCGGGTACGTTCTGCGGGCTTCGGTGGCTATCGTGGGGCTGTGGTGGAGCGGAGCTCTACAAGGCTGTGGCCATCTTGCGAGCTACCACGCATGCGCTCTCGGAACCATTGTTTCTTAATCAGTACAAATCATTTTAGATTACTGTACCTCAATCTTGTGGTTTAACAACAGTTACATTAAAATATAAGCAGTACAGAGAGTGCATTGTTTTTCATTTGTCCACTGACATTCTATTGCAAAAAAAAACAGCAGTAGAGCAGAACCATTGTAGAACATTGCAAAGGAGAAAGATTAGCCTGATTATGTTATTAGCAAATATTGTTGCTCTGTGTACATATATATAATAAAAACTATATATAGGACCACAAGTGTTATCAAATCATCATATGGTGAAAACGCATTTTTTTGAAGAAGATCTCTTTCACACTATGTTAAAAAAATTTAAAAAATTACATTTTTTTAACCTAACCTTAAAGTATGTCAATTTTTTGTTGTTTTTGATAGACAGATAGTTATAAACAATGCTAGGTTTCTATTGCCAACTATGACCCATTTGGAGACAGTCACTTCAAGAATTTTACAGTTGTCACCAAAACAGGAGATCGGGGAAATCTTCCAATGGGGAAGGTTTTTCTTTTTTGCCAATGAAATCATGGTGGGCAGATCCTAAATGCAGCAAATTGAAGCACTGTTCTCTGTGATGCTGTCCTCTGTAGCAGTCTACTTTAAGTCTGGGGGGGGACTATGATTTTCTAAGCTTATAGGAAATGGCTTGCTTAAGCAATGTTTGGGCATCATTCAACCTATAAGAGGAACGGTTTCTATGAGGAAAGCTTCAGCCGAAACACGTTAGCATTATGCTGGATTGTTCATTGCTGTTGTGCTAAATAAATTCTTGCTTTTGGGTTACTGGCTTATTTTTTCTATTATGGACTTTCAGTGAACGACATGGCCTGTGTACCAACTCCGCTCATAAATTTTCAATATAGTGATAGAGCTTGGGTGAGTCTCTTTCGTGCTTATAAGAGGAACAGTGGCTAGAAGTTGGAATTGTGAATCTGTCAGTGACATCAACAGAGACGGGTTGAATATAGTATCTTTAACTGGTTCTCTATTTTAAAAAGGGGCCAAATGCAACCATTTTTCTATTTATGCCTGAGCTAGAAATAGACTTTAACACCATTTTGTTTCTTTGGAGCAGAAAGTGAGGAGCCTTAACTCAATCCTACCCCATTCTTAACCATTAACCTAACAGTACCTCTCCGCTTAAAATGCAGTGAATAATGCAGTGAAAAAACAGTGATTAATAATAGAGGATCACAAAATAATCAATTTATTATTCGCTTGAATATTTCCATGTAGATTTGTCTGATCTTTGGAAAACAATATGATTTAGGAATCCAATCAATCATGATTTTTGAAATATAGCTTTAAACACATATTAATGGATATTCAGGAGACTATAAAAAAACATAATTTGCCAATTTGCCTGCTTTTAAACCAATTTACTTACATTCAATACTTTGAATGGCTTTGTTAGTGCTGGTGTCTTTGACCCAGTCCTTACAAGGGTTAATATGAGATCAAATAATTCACAAAGTGGGGATTTATAGCTAAAGTAGAAACCTTCTTTAGAAAAAGCTCCAGTTGTCAGAATGGTAACTCTTACCTGAGGAGAACCTCAATAATACAAAACTGACCTGTTTTATTCCTTATAAACAAATGCTCTTACAGCAATTAAAAATGATCATTACATTTAATTAATTGAAAACAGAGATTCAGGTATATACACAGCTTACATTTAAACACAGATTTAAAGTGTGTGTATAGCCACACTTTTTTGGCAGTTTTGGATAGAGTGTGCAGGGGTATTCATGTTTTTATTGTTGTCTGTATCATCCTCTCTACTTGTCCTGGAGTCCACTGTTGTTGGGATGGAAAATTATAGGATTTTACAATTTTTTTTTCTACAAATTTTACAATCATCACCAGAACAAGGGTTGAGTATAAGTCTTCTAATAGGCACAACTGTCTAAAAAAGGGGATTCCTCTCATTTTGTGGAGATTTCCTCACACTTTATGTTGCATCTCTGGAGCAGGAAGTAAAGGCAAAGGCAAATTGCTCCAAGGAAACACAGACAGCAAACAATAAACTAACAGGGGGTTTAGGAATTCCTACTGTTTCCAGAAATTAGAAACATTTTGGCTATACATGTGCTTTTCTTGCTAAGAAAATAACTGTATCGATTAGTGTTTTTAATATCTGCCTAGGGGTCAGCTTTATTTTCTCTTAAAATAGCAGACAAATTATTTTGGCAATAACATAAAGCAAATATAATCTCTCTATAAACCTTTGAAGATTAGCTTTAGTTCAATGGTGACATTGATTCTCCAACAATACCCTTTTTTCAGTTCTGCTGGCATTCTGCACACCTTTTGTTTGCTAGTTGCTATGTTAACATTTTTTTAGACCTCATCTGTGCATTTTGTACTACAATGTACAAAATGCTGGCTTTGCATATATCAGATTCCATGAATAATTTCAACATCTCTAGTGGATATTTAACAGGATAAACTGTTCGACTTTGTCTGGATATTCTGCAATATGTAGTTATGATAATAGTTACACCTGGTCAACACAGCTATTGCTGCAGTTGAATAAATCTGCCATTCACATAGGAAATACCATCGAATGTTGGTTTTAAGTCTCTAAGCTATTTTCAGACTGTTTCACCATATTTATGAAAAACAACCTTATTTGGAAATGAGGTGATAGCGACTACACTTCCAAGTGCACTTGTAGTGCAAAGTGGACTTGCCTTTAGTAAATCAACCCCATAGTGTCTATAAAATGCAGCTTTGCTGGCCAATTTGGCTTTATAACACTGCATAGCACATGGGGCACTGGTTGATAAATGGAAAGACAACAGATTTGAGCTCATCAACTTGCTACTGGCTCATTCACCATCCAATCATAGTCAGGGGCAGTGTTTGACCACATTGTTTTGCTTTAACCGCAATAGAAAATAAAGTGAGGTCAGATCCTGGCAATGTTATCTGACAGAGATGTCTGAATTTGTAAAGCAACTGAACAAAGTGACATATTTAACAGGTAAGTTAGGGCCAGGGATGAGCTAAACACCCCCCTGTTCGGTTCGCACCAGAACATGCGAACAGGCAAAAAATTTGTTCAAACACATGAACACCGTTAAAGTGTATGGGACACGAACATGAATAATCAAAAGTGCTAATTTTAAAGGCTTATATGCAAGTTATTATCATAAAAAGTGTTTGGGGACCTGCGTCCTGCCTCAGGGGACATGGATCAATGCAAAAAAAAGTTTTAAAAACAGCCGTTTTTTCGGGAGCAGTGATTTTAATAATGCTTAAAGTGAAACAATAAAAGTGTAATATCCCTTTAAATTTCGTACCTGGGGGGGTGTCTATAGTATGCCTGTAAAGGGGCGCATGTTTCCCGTGTTTAGAACAGTCTGACAGCAAAATGACATTTCAAAGGAAAAAAAAGTCATTTAAAACTACTCGCGGCTATTGCATTGCCGGTCCGACAATACACATAGAAGTTCATTGATAAAAACGGCATGGGAATTCCCCACAGGGGAAACCCAAACCAAAATTTAAAAAAAAAATGACGTGGGGGGTCCCCCTAAATTCCATACCAGGCCCTTCAGGTCTGGTATGGATATTAAGGGGAACCCCAGCCAAAATTTAAAAAAGAAAATGACGTGGGGGTCCCCCTAAATTCCATACCAGGCCCTTCAGGTCTGGTATGGATATTAAGAGGAATCCCGCCCAAAATAAAAAAAAATGGTGTGGGGTTCCCCTCAAAATCTGGATTTATATAGATTTTAAGGGGAACCCTGCACCAAAATTTAAAAAAAAAAACATTGTGGGTCCCCCCAAAAATCCACACCAGACCCTTATCCAAGCACGCAACCTGGCAGGCCGCAGAAAAAGAGGGGGGACGAGAGAGCGCCCCCCCTCCTGAACCGTACCAGGCCACATGCCCTCAACATTGGGAGGGTGCTTTGGGGTAGCCCCCCAAAACACCTTGTCCCCATGTTGATGAGGACAAGGGCCTCATCCCCACAACCCTGGCCGGTGGTTGTGGGGGTCTGCGGGCGGGGGGCTTATCGGAATCTGGAAGCCCCCTTTAACAAGGAGACCCCCAGATCCCGGCCCTCCCCCCTGTGTGAAATGGTAAGGGGGTACAAAAGTACCCCTACCATTTCACTAAAAAACTGTCAAAAATGTTAAAAATGACAAGAGACAGTTTTTGACAATACCTTTATTTAAATGCTTCTTCTTTCTTCTATCTTCTATCTTCCTTCGGCTTCTTCCTCCATCTTCTTCTTCTTCTGGTTCTTCTGGTTCTTCCTCCGGTGTTCTCGTCCGGCATCTCCTCTGCGGCGTCGGCGTCTTCTTCCCTTCTTCTCCTTGGGCCGCTCTGCATCCATGATGGCATGGAGGGAGGCTCCCGCTCTTCTCTTCATCTTCTTCTCTTCATCTTCTTGTCTTCATCTTTTTCTCCGGGCCGCTCCGCATCCATGGTGGCATGGAGGGAGGCTCCCGCTGTGTGACGCTTCTCCTCTTCTGACGGTTCTTAAATAACGGGGGGGGCCACCCTGTGACTCCGCCCCCCTCTGACGCATGGTGACTTGACGGGACTTCCCTGTGGCATCACGGGGAATGCCACAGGGAAGTCCTGTCAAGTCACCGTGCGTCATAGGGGGGCGAAGTCACCGGGTGGCCCCACTCCCCGTTATGTAAGAACCGTCAGAAGAGGAGAAGCGTTACACAGCGGGAGCCTCCCTCCATGCCACCATGGATGCGGAGCGGCCCGGAGAAGAAGATGAAGACAAGAAGATGAAGAAGAGAAGAAGATGAAGAGAAGAAGATGAAGAGAAGAAGATGGAGAGAAGAAGATGAAGAAAAGAGCGGGAGCCTCCCTCCATGCCATCATGGATGCGGAGTGGCCCGAGGAGAAGAAGGGAAGAAGACGCCGATGCCGCGGAGGAGATGCTGGACGAGAACACTGGAGGAAGAACCAGAAGAACCAGAAGAAGAAGAAGATGGAGGAAGAAACCGAAGGAAGATAGAAGAAAGAAGAAACATTTAAATAAAGGAATTGTCAAAAACTGTCTCTTGTCATTTTTAACATTTTTTACAGTTTTTTAGTGAAATGGTAGGAAAAGTACCTCTTACCATTTCACACAGGGGGGAGGGCCGGGACCTGGGGGTCCCCTTGTTAAAGGGGGCTTCCAGATTCCGATAAGCCCCCCACCCGCAGACCCCCACAACCACCGGCCAGGGTTGTGGGGATGAGGCCCTTGTCCTCATCAACATGGGGACAAGGTGTTTTGGGGGCTACCCCAAAGCACCCTCCCAATGTTGAGGGCATGTGGCCTGGTACGGTTCAGGAGGGGGGGCAGCTCTCTCGTCCCCCCCCCTTTTCCTGCGGCCTGCCAGGTTGCATGCTCGGATAAGGGTCTGGTAGGAATTTGGGGGGACCCCACGCCGTTTTTAAAAAAAATTTTGCCACAGGGTTCCCCTTAAAATCCATACCAGACCTGAAGGGTCTGGTATAGATTTTGAGGGGAACCCCAAGCCATTTTTTTTTATTTTGGCCGGAGTTCCCCTTAATATCCATACCAGACCTGAAGGGCCTGGTATGGAAATTAGGGGGACCCCCCACGTCATTTTTTTTTAAATTTTGGTTCGGGGTTCCCCTGTGGGGAATTCCCATGCCGTTTTTATATATGAACTTCTATGTGTATTGTCGGACCGGCAATGCATTAATAGCCGCGAGTAGTTTTAAATGACTTTTTTCCTTTGAGATGTCATTTTTCTGTCAGACTGTTCTAAACACGGGAAACATGCGCCCCTTTACAGGCATACTATAGACAGCCCCAAGGTACAAAATTTAAAGGGATATTACACTTTTATTGTTTCACTCTAAGCATTATTAAAATCACTGCTCCCGAAAAAACATCCGTTTTTAAAACTTTTTTTTGCATTTATCCATGTCCCCTGGGGCAGGACCCAGGTCCCCAAACACTTTTTATGACAATAACTTGCATATAAGCCTTTAAAATTAGCACTTTTGATTATTCATGTTCATGTCCCATAGACTTTAATGGTGTTTGCGTGTTCAAACTAATTTTAAAATTAGCACTTTTGATTTCTCCCATAGACTTTTAAAGGGTGTTCCGCGGCATTCGAATTTGCCGCGAACACCCCAAATTGTTCGCTGTTCGGCGAACTTGCGAACAGCCGATGTTCGAGTCGAACATGAGTTCAACTCGAACTCGAAGATCATCCCTAGTCAGGGCCAGTTCAAAGCATGCTTCTCTTTAATTGTTGTTGACTAGCTTATAAGAATAAGGCAGCATAATGCACCACAATGCATGGCACGCATTTAGATTAACACATAAATGGTCAGTACATTAGCTCCAATGAACCTGCACTGCAATGCACCAAAACACATAGTATGTTTACACCTGCATTTTTTTTTCCAGACGGTAAATAAATGGGCCTGGGTGATGTCACTGGCTGCTAAGGATCCACTGCTTTCTTATCATTCATTGACAGATAGAAAGCTGTCATACTGTATATACAGTAGTGTCTATTTTCAAGTATTAAATGTCTATTTTTTTTTAAAGGAAAGAACTTTAGTTGTTGGTATCTTGAGCTACTTATTAATTTACCTAAAAAAAGGTTGAATTTCTGTCAATCATGTGTATCATTCACATACCTGAACCAATGACTTAGTTACATGTTTGCTATAATTAAACAGCTTTGGTTCATACGCTCTTGTAAATTACTGCAAATGCCCTTTTGTATAATAGCATATGCATATGCATATAAAACAAACATATGAAAACAAATTGAAATAAATAACTAAGCTGCCACCGCATTAGGTGGTCTTTCTGGATGGTGGGTATACGATGCAGAGTCTCCTTTGCTGCATTATTATGCATCATTGAAGAGGTTGTTGCTAGACATGTGCACACTGAAATATTTCGTTTTCGTCCGAAAAATAAATTTATTTAGTTACTCCCGAAATTCGTTTTTATTTATTTCGTTTTTCGTTAAAAATTGCATTCGTCCGAAAATCCAAATGACTGCATTAGGTGGTCTTTCTGGATGGTGGGTATACGATGCAGAGACTCTTTCGCTGCATTATTATGCATCATTGAAGAGGTTGTTGCTAGACATGTGCACACTGAAATATTTCATTTCGGAATTTTGTTTTCGTCCGAAAAATAAATTAATTTAGTTACTTCCGAAATTCGTTTTTATTTATTTCGTTTTTTGTTAAAAATTGCATTAGTCTGAAAATCCAAATGATGGTCGAATCTGTCATTGAAGGCTTATGGTGTCTGTCGAATGTTCAAAGAAGATTCGATGGAGCAGCTAAACTGTACGACGCCGTATAGTTTACCTGCTCCGTCGAATCTTCTTAGAACTTTCAACAGACACCATAAGCCAAAGTACGTGTGTACTTAGTTCTAGCTATTTTACTGCTCCTCCTCTTTGGTTACAATCAGCCAATAACATTCATCATCATCATTATTTTTATTTATCTTTTCTCCCCTACGTCAAATCTTTTCTCCCCTATGTCAAATCTTTTCTCCCCTACATCTAATCTTTTCTCCCCACGTCGAATCTTTTCTCTCTATGTCGAATCTTTTCTCTCTATGTAGAATAATCTTGGACTAATAGAGTTAAGGTTAGGCACATTCGACCACAAGTTTGATGGACACAGATTGTTATTGTCATCATCATGTCGAATCTCCTATCTATATCGAACTGTTGTAGCAACGAAAAAAAAAATAAAGCATTTGTTTATGTTGGATCTTTTGTTTTTTGGATTCTGCACTTTCGTTGTCGTTTGTTAAAACGATAACGAAAATACCTGAAATTCGGACGAAAATGCATTCGGATGAAAACGAATGCACATGTCTAGTTGTTGCTCCTAACCTATTGAGGGACTGAATACCACATAGGCCTTGAACCCCATTTCTAGACTTTTTCTTGCCATATGGTGCAATTCTATTTCAGCTAAATGAGTATTCTGTGGTAACAAGCAATTTTTTTCCCCCTTGCATTTATTTGATGACCGGTGACATACTATGCATCATTCTTGGATATTGGTGTATCCGACTATTACATTCATATTACATGCTACCGTATACTAAGATCTGCCTAAGCTCCTGTGGAAGCGCTGATGTGCGCAACATGTAGAGCTACATTATATCACATCTACTTACACCAAGCCCGATTTGGATGCATATGCTTTTTAGGCAATACTTGCATTGGGATACTGTATATATTTTTGAATGTGTTTATTTTAATTATTTTGTAATAAAGCATATCTTTTTTTTATTTTACTTTGTGTACTCTTGTGTCTATAAAGTCCATGATATTGTCCAATAGCTTTCCAAACAAGATAGGACCTGGCACTTCTCTACTGTTTGTGGTGTATTCACAGTTCCACCCTGTTGTAATACATATTTTAATATATAGAAAAAAATAACTAATCTAAATAATAAATAATATTGTGGTTTTCCTGTAAATTTGACTCCCTTCTTTACCAACTTTATTATAAAAAGGGACCCTTTCAGGTTTCTAAAAACAATTCCACAAGCTGCCCTGTTTAACAGAAGCAGCAGAAAGCTTACCTCTTCAGCAGAGTAAAATCTTTGTTTATCTTCATTAGCTTCAGGGTCTTCTGTAATACAGCACTTTCAGGTGACTCAGGTATAATTTTGCCTACTTTACACTACATCACTATAAGAAAAACAGCAGCCTGTGGAAGAACATGCTAAACGACACACCCAAAAGTGTCAGATAGCAGTGGTACCCAGAGCTCATGAAGACAGCAAATATTGCTGTCCATTGAAAAGGTTTTATAAAAAAAGATAAGATTGCTTTAAAAAAAAGGTACTCTTCTATTGCAAGAGACAGCTGGCTGTATGTTTTTAGAAAAGAAACAGGTACTTAAATATTTTTTTATAATGTTAAACTATTACATATTCACTTATAAATGTTATTACAAATTATAACAGCTTATTAAAGTGATGAGCTTTCTGTTTTGGAGACTTTGAGAAATGAGCAATAACAACCCAGGAATTAATTCACAAAATCATATAATCTGTTGGTGTGTTAACCACTTAAGGACCAAGCCTCTTTCTGAGATTTGTTGCTTACAAGTTAAAAACATTTTTTTTTTGTTAGAAAATTACTTAGAACCCCCAAACATTATACATTTTTTTCTAACGCCCTAGAGAATAAAATGGCGGTAATACTTTTTGTCACACCGTATTTGCGCAGCGGTCTTACAAGAGCACTTTTTTTGGAAAAAATACACTTTCTTGAATTAAAAAATAAGACAACAGTAAAGTTAGCCCATTTTTTTTATACTGTGAAAGATAATGTTACGCCGAGTAAATTGATACCCAACATGTCACACATCAAAATTGCGCCCGCTCGTGGAATGGCGACAAACTTTTATCCTTAAAAATGTCCAGAGGCAACTTTTTAAAAAAATTCTGCAGGCTGCATGTTTTAAGTTATAGAGGAGGTATAGGGCTATAATTATTGCTCTTGCTATACCGATCGCGGCGATACCTCACATGTGTGGTTTGAAAATATATGCGGGCACTACTCACGTATGCGTTCGCTTGGGGTGTCTACTTTCCAAAATAGGGTCATTTGGGGGGGGGGTTTGTGCCACCTGGGCATTCCATGCCCTCCGAAACTGTGATAGGTAGTGAGGAGTGAAATAATAAATTTACGCCCTTAGAAAGCCTGAAGGCGGTGCTTGGTTTTCAGGGTCCCGTACGCGGCTAGGTTCCCAAAAAGTCTCACACATGTGGTATCCCCGTACTCAGGAGAAGAAACAGAATGTATTTTGGGGTGTAATTTCACATATTCCCATGGCATGTTTGAGCAATATATCATTTAGTGACAACTTTGTGAAAAAAAAAAAAAAAATGTGTTTCTTTCCCGCAACTTGTGTCACAATATAAAATATTCCATGGACTCGACATGCCTCTCAGCAAATAGCTTGGGGTGTCTACTTTACAAAATTGGGTAATTTGGGGGGTTTTGAACTGTCCTGGCATTTTATGCACAACATTTAGAAGCTTATGTCACACATCACCCATTCTTCTAACCACTTGAAGACACTTTTCTGACACTTTTTGTTTACATGAAAAAAATATTTTTTTTTGCAAGAAAATTACTTTGAACCCCCAAACATTTTATATTTTTTTAAAGCAAATGCCCTACAGATTAAAATGGTGGGCGTTTCATTTTTTTTTTCACATAGTATTTGCGCAGCGATTTTTCAAACGCATTTTTTTGGGAAAAAACACACTTTTTAAAATTTTAATGCACTAAAAAACACTATATTGCCCAAATGTTTGATGAAATAAAAAAGATGATCTTAGGTCGAGTACATGGATACCAAACATGACATGCTTTAAAACTGCGCACAAACGTGCAGTGGTGACAAACTGAATACATTTTTAAAAGCCTTTAAAAGCCTTTACAGGTTACCACTTTAGATTTACAGAGGAGGTCTACTGCTAAAATTACTGCCCTCGATCTGACCTTCGCGGTGATACCTCACATGCATGGTGCAATTGCTGTTTACATTTGACGCCAGACCGACATCTTGCGTTCGCCTTTGCGCGAGAGCAGGGGGGGCAGGGGTGCTTTTTTTTTTATTATTTTTTTTTTGCTTTTTTATCTTATTTTTAAACTGTACTTTTCATTTTTTTTTTTTAAATCATTTTTATTGTTATCTCAGGAAGTGTAAATATCCCCTATAATAGCAAAAAATGAAAAAATTGAGGTCTATTAGACCCTAGATCTCTCCTCTGCCCTCAAAGCATCTGACCACACCAAGATCGGTGTGATACAATTTCCCAATGGCGCTGTTTAAATCCGGCGAAATCTAAGTCATGAAATGCTCGTAGCTTCCGAGCTTCTTAGGCCATAGAGATGTTTGGAGCCATTCTGGTCTCTAATCACCTCTATGGTCAGAGAAAAACATGGAAGACGTTGAGGGGGATTCTTTCCCACTGCTTGTAAAAGCAGTCTAGAGGATAATTAGCTGCTAGGATTGCTTTTACATGAAAGCTGACCGCTGGCTGAAAAGAATGATACCAAGATGATACCTAAACCTGCAGGCATCATTCTGGTATAACCACTCAAAGTCCAGCAACATATCAGTATCTTGCTGGTCTTGTTGGGCATATATTGTAAACTTTTTTTTTCATGCAGCCTGTGGGCTGAACGAAAAAAAGAGATTGATTGGTGGGTATGCCCACCATTAGAATACCTCCCTTCATCCACCCACTTCTAATGATGGGCATACATGCACCGTTTATATATGCCGAAGCATGGGGGCATCCTCCCACAAAAGGTAGGAGCAAATCACTCCACTGCCCCCATGCTTTGGCATATATGCTGAAGTATGTAACTGTGGTGGTGAAATCACCTCCAACAGCGCTGGAGTCACGGCTTTATGTATCATGGGAGCAAACGCTGTTGCTGTCAAGATAAATAAATCCGCGCTGCACCTGAATGGCGTACCTGCTAAGCAAATGATGGTTAACAATAAAACAAAGTAACATTACAGTATAACAGTAAGACTTACCATACCCAAAAAGCAAATACAAAAAAAATAGTAAAAATTAAACATTTAACGCAACCTGTGCCTAAAATATTTATATGCCGAAGCATGGGGGCATCCCCCCGCAAAAGGTAGGAGCAAAACGCTCCTCCGCCCACTGCTGCCCCCACGCTTCAGCATATATGCTGAAGTATGTAACTGTGGTGGTGAAATCACCTCCGACAGCGCTGGAGTCATGGCTTTATGCATCGTGGGAGCAAACGCTGTTGCTGTCAAGATAAATAAATCCGCGCTGCAACTGAATGGCATACCTGCTAAGCAAATGATGGTTAACTATAAAACAAAGTAACATTATAGTATAACAGTAAGACTTACCGTACCTGCAACCTGCAAAGCAAATACAAAAAAAACATAGTAAAAAATAAAACATTTAACGCAACCTGTGCCTAAAATATATATATGCCGAAGCATGGGGGCATCCTCCCGCAAAAGGTAGGAGCAAATCGCTCCTCCACTCACTGCTGCCCCCACGCTTCGGCATATATGCTGAAGTATATAACTGTGGTGGTGAAATCACCTCCGACAGCGCTGGAGTCACGGCTTTATGTATCGTGGGAGCAAACGCTGTTGCTGTGGTGTCTAAAAAGTGGCACGCTCGTGTAATAATTGTCCACATATAAGTGGTACTCCTTTCCGAATAAGGGTGACACCAAGTCCCACACAATCTTCCCAGCACTTCCTATGTAGTCAGGGCAGTTTGTCGGCTCTACGTGACTATCTTTGCCCTCGTAAACCATAAAACTACATGTATAGCCTGTGGCCCTGTCACAGAGCTTATACATCTTGACCCCGTATCTGGCACGCTTGCTGGGAAGGTACCGTTTGAATGACAAGCGGCCAGAAAACGTATTCAGGGACTCATCAACGCAGACAACTTGATGGGGAGTAAACAAGTCTGCAAAACGTTGGTTGAAGTGGTTTACGAGGGGCCGAATTTTGTAGAGCCGATCATATTCAGGGTCTCCACGAGGATAACAGAGTTCATTGTCATTGAAGTGCATGAACCGCAAGATCTGCTCGTATCGTGCCCTGGTCATGGAGGCAGAGAACAAGGGCATATGGTGAATTGGGTCAGTGGACCAATATGACCGCAACTTATGCCCATGTTGAGGGAAAGGCTCAGAAAGATCTTAAATTCGGAGACCGTAATTGGTCTCCAATCTCTGGCATGAGAGGACTGGAGAATAGTGGTGATGTGTTGACCAGCGTACAAATTGCTTTGGTCCACAATAGATCTATAGAGATCTTCGGTGAAAAACAGCAAATAAAAATCAAGTGGCGTAAAATCAACTCATTCCACATGAATGCTGGGTTGGCCAGTGAATGGGGGAAGTACGGGTGCTGCAGAAGTGGTGGGTTCCCAATTCGGATTGGCGAATGCAGCAGGAAGGGCACTATGGGCACGACGGGCCTATGTTCATCTTCTTGGTGGCAGTGGGACACTACTTGTGCTTGCCACCTCACCAGCCTGAACTGCACTTATGGGACTCGCCACGTCACCAAGTGTTACTGCAGTGCTGGATGTACGACCAGGGTGTACTAGGCCGCTGGTGCTTGCCAATCCACCAGAAGGAATAGCAGTTCTAGTACTTCTCTGCTCCATACGAGGGACCTGCGGTTCTTGCACATCAAGGACAGAAGAAGAAGTTTGGGGTCTGGTACGCCTGGCCTTGGCAGGGACCACAACTCCATCATCAGAGCTATCTGTCATGGAGCCGCTGCTGTCTACAGGTTCGTATTCTGAGCCTGAATCTGACAGATGAGTGACTTCCTCTTCACTATCTGTCATGCTCAGAAACATGTAGGCCTCTTCACTAGTGTACCTTCGATTTGCCATTTTGGGCTCTAAATTTAGTGGTACACTAGTGAGACTCACAGGCAAAAAAGCTCCTGACTGTTAGGGACTGATTCAAAACGCTACCAAAAAACTATTAGCGATCAGGCCTGACTCTGAGAACGCTGCAGTTATGTGTTTAGTGTTTTGTAAGTGACAGTGATCGATCGATACTGCACTTGGGTGGGCTGGGCAGGGCTGGGCCGAGGGGCGAAATGCAGGTGCTAGCAGGTATCTTGGCTGATCCCGCTAACACTGCGTTTTTGGGGACCCTAAACTGCTGGGGACGCTAGCATAGATCTGATCGGATCAGATATTGATCCGTTCAGATACTATACCACTAAGGGAGGTGTATGCCGCGTGCGTGCGTGTTAGCGGTACTGGCACTAACCTGACGCTGCCTGGGGCGACGCAGACCTTATCTGACTCTAAAAACATAACTTATATCACCGCCGGGCAATTAGGGGGTTAAACCTTTATTAGGTAATAAACAGCGGGTGCCCTAAAACTATAATAAACAAACTAACTAACCAGCGTCACCTGTAACACTTATACGGTGATCACTGGTGAAAGGGTTAACTAGGGGGCAATCAGGGGGTTAAAACCTTTATTAGGTAGTATATGGGGGTCCCTTTCGCTATAAAACACTGACGGCGAACCTATATACTTACCCCCCTAACTAGCGTCACCTGTGTCACTAATACAGCGATCAGAAAAACGTTCGCTTAGTGACACTGGCAATGGGGGGTGATCAAGGGGTTAACCTTTATTGGGGGGGTTAGTGGGGTACCCTAGACCTAAAGGGGGCTAACCCTAACTGCCCTAACACTTATAACTGTCACAAACTGACACCAATGCAAAAAAAAAAACTGCTACTGGTGTCAATGTGACAGGGGGTACAGGGGGGTGATCGGGGGGTGACTGGATGGTGAAAAGTGTGCCTGCATGTTCTACTGTAAGTGTAGTGTTGTGCAAACTCACATTGATGTCTTCTCTCCTCGGTGCCGGAACGAAAAGACCATCTCCAGGAGAGATGACATCACTTCCTCTGCTTCTGTTTACATTACAGAAGCCGAGGAAGCTTGTCATTCGCCAGGAGCGATCGCGAAGGGGTGGCCACGAATGAGTGGCCTCCCCCTCACCTCTGATCGCCCCTGACCTGAATCCGACTGCCGCAGGCACCTGGGGGGGTCTGATTGGACCCCCCGCCCGTGGGCAGACAGGGACGTACAGGTAAGTCCTTATGCCTGCCCGTGCCATTGTGCCAACGTACATCGGCGTGCGGTGGTCGTCAACTGGTTAAGAGCTATGGGTGTGACTTTTGACATTTTGACGTTGCTTCCGCTCTGCAATGATATGGAGATGGGTGGGGGCCATCTTCCCCTCACTCATCTCCATGTCAGGCCACAGTAAGGATCCGATTGCCTCCGCTGCTGTTGACGGCTCCAGTAAGCGGCGGAGGGCACCGGATCGCAGTGGGAGGGGGGATCCCTCTCCCGCCGCCGATAAAAGTGATCTTGCGGCGAATCCGCCGCAGAGACCACTTTTATCTTAAAACAGACCGCTCACTGAAGAAGAGAATACCAGGGTTATGGCAGCTAGCTGCTGCCATAACAACAATATCCTCCTTCAGATAGCCAACGTATAATGACGGTGGGCGGTCCGGAAGTGCTTAATATTGTGGCACAGCCACAATCTGGCATTGTTTTATATTTTATGCTGGCCCGGAATGAGATGTTCTTTAAAAAACAAAAATGTTGTTATTAGAAAGCTGTGTTATACTTTACCCCTCACCGCCTTTTCTTGTCATTTCATAACATTGTTTTGTCTCCCTCTTTTGTTTCACCTTCAAATGTTTCTGCCAGTCACATCCCATTGAGGCCTAAGCTGCCAGAAGACCATATTGAATGGAGCATCTAGCAGAAATAAGTGCTGTGATTCTTAGGAAATACACACAGCTGGGAGAGTGTTCAGATACAATTACAGCTAATTATGAGCAAATAGACAATATAAACAAGCCTATAGTGCATACAGGTAAATCAAAACACAAACACAATGCAGTCCAAAACCATTGAAATTGTGCGTGGCTGGACCATGACTTTTGTTTGGATGAAAGTGTATATTGTATTTATGTCAAACAGGGACATTTAAACAGAACAAATCATTTGGAAAGAAAAACTGCAGCAAAATCTCAGTTGTGATTAATGGCAAGACACAAAAACAGCTGCCTCTAATAAGATGATTAGTATGTATATTGCAGATTTATTAGTGTTTTTGCTGCACAAATGTCTGTAGCCAGATGGGGCCAGGGTTTTGGTTACCTTCAAATACATATTATTCTTTTAAATGTATTAAATACAATTTTAAAATAATAGCTCATTAAAGGGGGTTTTCTTCCTAAGTATGAAATTGTCTTTATTTATTCACATGGTATCTTAATGCTGTACTCCAATTAAAATCAAAAGTTACTCTTGCAGTGTGTTATTTTTGTCTAGGGGGAACATTAAAAAAAAAGTATTTTACTTTATTTCACATTCATCCAGCAGGCAGTGGTCTCCTCCTCTTACTGACTTGGCAGGGCCTCTGCGTCCCTTTGTGTCCTCACTTACAATGCAGAACAGCTGTTCAGTGCAGAGTTTGGATCACTTGTAGAGTAGGTCCTATCTGTTATGGCAAAGTCACTGGCCCTCAGAAAGATGATTCTCAGTATCTTTGGCAGTTTGATGTCAAATGAGAGCTCCAGCTGCCAAATGTAACAGCTATTTCTTGAACCTCTAAAGTCTGTCACTGAGATAACCCCCACTGAATTATGCCCTGTACACACGGTCGGACATTGATCGGACATTCCGACAACAAAATCCATCCATTTTTTTTCCGACAGATGTTGGCTCAAACTTGTCTTGCATACACAAAGTCGCACAAAGTTGTCGGAATTTCCGAACGTCATGAACGTGGCGACGTACACCACGTACGACGGGACTATAAAAGGGAAGTTCCATACCAAGTGCGCCACCCTTTGGGCTCCTTTTGCTAATCTTGTGTTAGTAAAAGTTTGGTGAAAGACGATTCGCGCTTTTTCAGACTCGTGGTTTTCAGATAGTTTTTCTGCTGTTCAGTTTGTGCTTGTGGGTTTGTATCTGGTCTTCAGTGCATGCAGTGAGTTCCCATTGGTTTATTCAGTGTGTTCTTGTCCTTTCGTTACTGATTTTCAGGTCGCTCTTCACAGGCCTTGCTGTTCTTCAGTGCTTTCTGTTACTTCATTCTGACCAGCCGACCGTTTTGAAGCCATGTTACCTGTACGTACTCATCATAGAGTTCATTCTGTGTGCGGGTTTGGGTTTTAGGGTTCTTACTTTGACACAAGCCCTGTCCATGAACAGGGTGAGGAGGAGTTCATGGACCAAGAATTGGTTGCACGAGCGTGACCAATTCTGTCACATGCCTTTGCTCCGTGAGATCCATGAGAATAATCCTGATGATTTCAGGAACTTTCTCAGGATGACGGTCCCCGTTTTTCACTATTTGTTGGCTTTGCTGACCCCTTATATCAGCAGGCAGGATACCTGCATGCGGCAAGCCAGCACTCCGGAGCAGAGGCTTGTCGCCACGTTGCAGTACTTGGCGATGGGGAGAAGCCTGCAGAACCTCACGTTCTCAAAAGGCATCTACCCCCAGGCTCTGGGGCTCATTATCCCAGAGACCTGTTCTGCCATCATTCAGGTCCTGCAGAAGGACTAAATTAAGGTAAGATTGTTATCCTTTAACATCACATTTTATTGTATTTAATGTTTGATAATATATTGTATTTCTTTCATCATTCCCTAATTACCATGATTGTAATATGCTGTGAATGTCCCCTTTGTCCTCATGCATGCTGGAATTTTTAAACATTTTTTTTTGTCCTTCATGCATATTTGCCTTCACTTACCTCCCCAGCATGCTCTCCTGGGCCTATATCCACCTCGCCTAGTCACTTAACAATGTATTTTGTCAGCTCCATAGTAGTGCTTTACCCTAAACACCCCCTAAAATGTGTACAAATGTTATTTGTGTCCATAAATTCTGCCAGAAGGCTTTTTTTTTGGGGTCCTAGACTCATTTGGAACCCTCCCTCCCCCCAACCGCTAAGTCAACCCATAACAATCCTCTATCTGCTGACTTTGCCAAACCCATACACACTATACCTACCTCTTTTGTGGTCAGATTTCTGTATGAATTCCCCAAAGTTTTTGCATCCTATTATTATCTTGACAATTTCAGAATGTTAAAATTGTGCTCCAATTTGGACAGTGTATATTTATATTTTTGTATTATGACACTTCTTACCTGTCCAGCGGGCTGCCAATAGTGTAAGTAAGGAGGGGCTGGCCAAATTAATACACATTATTTAGGCGTTCATCTCTAAATGAAGTGGAGAGGGTTACCTGTCCAAAACATCTCCCCCCCTAAAATTTTAACAATGGGTCATCAGAGGGGGTGAGGAATCTAGGTGGACCTTATACTTTTGTCTTTAAATACTCCCTAAAATAAATGTTATACTAATGTTGGCCAAGAATGTTTGTGTCTAATCTGCTTTCAATGTTTATGTGCAAAACGACAAATTTTTTTATTCTTGTTTGACTCTACAGTTTCCTTCCACACCACAGGAATGGCAGACTGTGGCCTCCCACTTTGCCCAGTGGTGGGACTTTCCCAACTGGGCAATTGATGGGAAACATGTCCACATCGTCCCACCCCCCAACTCGGGGTCATAATTACAAGGGGTTCAATAGTATTGTGATGTTGGCAGTGGTGTCGGCTACTTACGAGTTCCTGTATGTGGACGTGGGGAAGAATGGCCAGATGTCGGATGGTGGAGTCATCACCCAGACCGAGTTCTACAGGTGTCTCCAGAATGGCAGCTTGGGCTTGCCACCTCCAGAAGACAATGCGGAAGGACTCCCATTCATCTTCATTGCGGATGAAGCGCTTGCGCTGGGGGACCATCTTATGTGGCCATTCTCTATGAGGACCCTCACCCCGGAACAGAGGGTTTTTAATTACCGGCTGGCCAGAGCCAGAAGAGTGGTGGAGAACACGTTTGGAATAATAGCCAGCCGGTTCCGCCTATTTCTTACACCAATACACATGGCGGAATATAAACTCAATCACATCATCCTGTGTTGTTGTGTTCTCCACAACTTTTTAAGGAGAAATTCTTTAAACTATGCTGCCTCAGTTGGGCCTGAGGCTGGAATTCATATTAATGAACCAACCCTGACTGCACTTGAAACTGGCCGTCCTGGCCTGCCCCCCCAGAGTGCCTACGAGGTCCGTATAAGATACATGGAATACTTTGTGGTTAGGGGGGGCCATCGATATGCCAGACAATGTCTGAGACATTTTTAAAATAAAAATATATTTGAAACTGAATAAATATTTGCTTTGATTTACTGCTTGGCTTTCTTTTAGCTGTCTCCTCGGTTATCTTTTATTAATGTTCAAATTTTTGGGCCTTTTTCTTCAACAGTGCAAACAAAATTGTGTTGACATATGAGGTGACAATCTCTTCTTCAGGTAACTATTATTATTATGTTGTGGGTCTGCTACACACACACCTTGTTTTTTTTGTTAATGTATGTAATGCATTACTGACAAAAATATTAATAATTTTCGACACCATGACTGAAATTTGGGGAGTCATGAAAATGGTGTGATTGTGTAAAATTAGAAAGCACTGTTGGGTGTTATTTACTAAAGGAAAATATACTTTGCCCTACAAGTGCACTTGAGACTGAGCTGAAACTGCACTTATAGTGCAAAGTGGATTTGGCTTTAGTAAATAACCCCCATTGTCACTAAAAACAACAACTTTACTACAAAAAATACTTTTGAGCATTGAAAGAAGAAGCCACACATTGTTGATTATCAATCTTTTTAATCAAAGCACAATCACATGTGTGTTTCTAAAAGGGTTTTTGAACAAACCAACATGTTTGTTGTATAACTTTTTTTAGGTCACATTACGTAGAAATTGCCTTTTAAGGTAAAACAGGCATGTTTAAAACCAAACAATACACAACTCTGGAACTTACAAAGTTCAACTTTTAGAAACTGAAGGCAATATCAGACATGAGTATGTACAAACTGTGTTTGATATTGCATTCAGCAGATGGGGTGATGTCACCCTTGTAAAAGCCAAATTTAGAAGATGCACACAAATTGCCTAATGTCAACATGTGCTAGCTGCCATCATGGGGGATCAATGGACGTGTTTTATGGGTTCAACCCCTTCCTCTCAGCTACTTTATTATCGAGGAAGGGGTTGCACCCACAAAACGCGTACATTGATCTCCCGTGATGGCAGATAGCACATGTTGACACACTGTAAGCATCTTCTAAATTTGGCTTTCAACATACGTAAAAAAAAATTTTTGTCACAAAAAACAGAAGAAATTTAGGGATTTCTGGGTGTTTTAGATTCTCCCTAAAACATCAATGATGTTCTTCATTTTGTTTTGAACATCATTGATGTTTTGCTTTAGGTTTTCTAAATCTCTATTACACCCCATTATCTCCCTGATGAGGATCTGGGCACTTTCACTGGTGAAATGACATTCCTCTTCCACAACATCCCGATCACCTACAAAAAAACAAAGCATGTATTATAAATATGCAGACATCCATCTCTTACATGAAGCAGACACTTACCTGTTGTGGTGACAATTTCTACAACGTCTCCCTCCTCCTCCTCTGTTTGGGTTTGGGGGATTTCCCCTTCTTCCTGAGGTGGGGGGTCTGTGGTCTCCTCTGATGAGTGGTGTCCTCCAAGTCTTTTCTCCCCTATGTGAACAAAAATAGGTATACTTAGCACACAGGTATTTGATGGCAGAAATAGGAATATGAAACATTGCTTGGAAGTGGGGTACAATTGTCTGTTTTGGCAGAGTTCCAAGATGAAGAAATTTTTTTGTCCTTTGTAAAGCTTGAATACTTACCTGTTTTGTGCAAGCTTCACAGATGGAGACACCCCTATAGTATTCACTGGAGCACCTGTGTGGGCCCCCTAATAAAAAAGGTGTTCTTTTGTCCCACACTAGTGCTCCAGCGTCCAGATGTGTAAATAGCTGCTGAGTGTCCTCTCCTTACACAGAATCTAGTTAGCATTTCATTCTAGTTACAAACCCATCTAGACAACAAACTTTTATTAATAGAAGTAGCCCCGAAAAACCGTATTGAACTGCATCTGGCCAAAACATTGTATTTTAGTGGCCGAACGAACAATGTTTCCTATGAACGATTAATGTGCCCATGAACATGAAAGTTGCCATTTTAAAATGTACAAGAGTAAAGAAAAGCACATGGAGCAGCACGAACCTCATAAAAAGAAAGAAACAGAAAACAGGACAACTACTTACTTTTTTGCAGCACTCTCCTGATCCTTCTATACTGATCATGCTCCCTTAATTTGAGGTCCGACCACCGTTTCCTGAGTTGATCCTTGGATCGTTTTACCCCAAAATTCCTGTGCAGACTCTTCACAACTTTAGCCAGGATCTTGGCCTTTCTGACATTTGGGTTGGGGTAAGGTCTATACTTCCCGTCATAGTCGCCCTCTTCAATATGTCCACCATCTCCACCATCTCTACAAAGGCCATATTTGAGGCCTTAAATCTCCTCTGGGATAGTGACGTTTCTGGCTCCGGGCTTTCCTCCTCTTCCTCGTTATCATGCGTCTGTTGTCTCTCCGCCATGTGCTCTCCCCCACTGCGCCGAAAGAGAAGGGGCGGGGAATAGACTAGAAAGAACGTCAGGGGCAGGCGGAGTTTCACGCATGCGCAGTGTATATAAAGCGTAACATGCATGCGTTGTATGTACGATCTGTGAGCGGAGGAAGGAGTATCGGAAGCGCCGATCGTGATAACGAAGGTACAAGTTTAACTTGGGCCTATACTGCTTATAGATTGAGACCTATGTTGGGACAAGATTAGGAGAGTTTAGCCTGACATTAGGGTTTGTCTTGTGTTGTGTCTTGCAGTGAAAATGGATGGCTTCAATGATCACAACTTCTTCCCCCTGTTCATAGACAAATACAGGTAGCTGCCCTGTCTGTGGCAGGTCAAACACCCGCATTATAATTAAAAACAAAAGAGGCAGGCAGCGCTGGAGAAACAGCTGGAGTTGGTGAAGCCAGTGGTCCCCACGGCAACCATCCCCTATTTAAAAGCCAAGAAGGTCCAGGATTCCCAAAGATCAGGAGCTGCAGCAGATGACATTTATGTACCCAGGCTGTGGTACTATGAGAGACTTTGTTTTCTGTCAGACCAGACTGATGTCAGGAAATCACTCTCAACCCTTCCTTCCACTCTTCCTTCCACCCTATCTTCCACCCCAGCTGAGGCTTCAGATGTCCAACCTGGGACTTCCAGCCAGGAAGAAGTGGAGGAGCCCAGCTTGAGCCAGGTATAGCATTGTTCTACAGATTTCTTGGCAAAACATAAATTATGTTTACTAGATGTTATTATTGATCACTATTTGCTGATTTAATAAAGATGTTTACATATCAATAGACAGTAGTGGGCAAAAATAATTGGGACAAGAATGAAAAATGCTGGGGTCAGAATGATAGTCTTTTCTATTTATTAACATTCAATTTGCAACAGTCATGAGATGAAAATTGTGTGTGATTGATGAAGAAAAAACTAAAACTATGTCCCTTTTTAATACACAGGAAGACCTCAGCCAGGAGGAGGCTGTGGAATGTGGCACACAGGAGGAGGCTGTGGAATGTGGCAGCCAGGAGGAGGCAGGGGTTAGTGGCAGCCAGGAGGAGGAAGGGGTAAGGGGCAGCCAGGAGGTGACAGGGCCCAGTAGGAGCCTCACACAATCACAGGTTCCTCCCCTCCGCCTTCCAAACAAAAGACCCAGGCAGGGGAGTAACGTGGAAGAGTCAGCGCTCAGGCCGATTCAGGAGGCTTCTGCATCCCTCAGAGCCATGTACAGGGGGTCCCCGGGTTACAAACAAGTTAGGGACTGTAGGTTTGTTCTTAAGTTGAATCTGTTTGTAAGTCGGAACAGGTACATTTTTTAAGTGTAGCTCCAGCCAAAAAAACTATTTTTAAGCTTTTTGGATAGCATAGGGAAGGGTTAACACCCCTGTAACATTTGTTTTGCTGTGTGTGCCCCTGTTAAGAAGATTTCACCTCACTTTCTGTCCCAATGACAATTGGATTTTGAAAATTTTGGGTTGTTGTGGAAACAAGCCTTGGTGATAAAGCATCAGTGGAGGCACCTTTTCCCCATAATAGCTCTTACAGGAGTGAATTTCCCTTCCTAGGGGTAGATTTCCTCTCACTTCCTGTTGTCTCCCTCCGTTTGTAAGTAGGAGTCGTTTGTAAGTCGGATGTTTGTAACTAGGGGACCCCCTGTACAATGTATATGTAAAGCGCTGGGTAAATTGACGGTGCTATACAAGTACCTGAAATAAATAAATAAATAAATAACATTTTAACCTAAAACTGAATACCCAGAGCCAGACTCTACATAATCCATAATTCTTGCTATAATGGAGTTGCCTTCATTAAAGTGATTGTACATAAATATATACACTGTTGTATAAGACGACACCACTCATTTAGGTTATGATCTAGGGGGGTGCTGAGTTGGGCTGCAGACGAGCAGTTCCGTGCTGAGTTGGGCTGCAGACGGGGTGCTGAGTTGGGCTGCAGACGAGCAGTTCCGTCTCGGAATTTATTCTGAGCATGCGTGGCACTTTGTGCGTCGGAATTGTCCACACACGGTCGGAACTTACGCGAACGGATTTTGTTGTCGGAAAATTTTATAGCCTGCTCTCAAACTTTGTGTGTCGGAAATTCCGATGGAAAAAGTCTGATGGAGCCCACACATAGTCCGAATTTCCGACAACAAGCTCCGATTGCACATATTCCGTCGGAAAGTCCGACCGTGTGTACAGGGCATTAGAGTTTATTTTTATTATGCTCAGTGGACACTTCCTGAGTGCCAACAATCCTGAGCACCTCCATATTTCCACATGACAAAATTTCACAATCAGCCAGCATATTCTATTACAAAATTAAATGTATTAGATACTAAGTATGATAAACTGTATATACTGTATCTTATGTACATTTCCCTTAGGAGGTCTGATGTGTCTTATTAGCCTTCTAAATCTTGTAGTATACATGTGTTTGGCATCTAAATCAGGGCCGGATCTAGCCTGTCTGATGTTGAGGTGCAGTAAAAAAATGTCGGGGAGGTCAGCAGGGGAGTGTTGAAGAGTCAATGGGGCAGAGGATAGGGATCAGCAGGGCACAGGACTGGGGTCAGCACAATGGAGAACAAGAGTTATCTGGTCATGAGACAGGGGTCAGTAAGACAGAGGACAGGGGCCAAAAGGACAGTGTACAGGACTCTGCAGGGCAGGGTATAGTGGGTTAGCAGGGTAGAGGACAGGGATCAGCAAAGGTAAGGGCAGGGTCACTGCTGGTGGGGCACTCAGCAGAGCTCCTTCTTCTATCCCTGCACTGCATACAGCCTAGCCACTCAGCAGGTCTCCTCCACCCCACACAGCGAAAAAGTGGGGGAAAGGACTAACCTGGGACTTTGAATGGAACGTGAGGAAAAGTTCACGCCCCCATCCCTATTGCGTATGTAAGAGGGGGGAGGTTGGAACTTTAGATGAGGCACATAGCACATACCTGGGACCAGATTCCCTTACAGACACAGGCTCGATCTACACAGTGTGTAACAGGCTACTGCAGCTGGGATGCCATTCTAATCTGTTTCACAGGTCAGGACTGCGACATAACAGCCAGCTACACACTGTGCAGACTGAGACTGTGTCTGTAAAGGTATCCTGTCTCAGGTATATGCTGTGTGGGAAGGAGAAGGTCTGTTGAGTAGCCTGTGTGTACTGTAGAGAGTACCCGGACAAGCTCATCTAGCACCCACGGCAACAATGATAATCTGCTCCCCGCCATGTGTGAGCATCATGTCTCAGCATAAATTCCACCTCCTCAAAAAAAGAAAAACAGCACTGATCAGCATGCTCACCTCCTAAGCATAAATTCCCTCTGCAAGACATAACTCTCCCCAAACAAAAATGCAAAAATTCCCCTCCTCCTAGTCCATTCTTGTCCCGGCCGGGAGCGCAGGGATGGGGAGCCCAGTGGGCTAGGCTCATTGTCCATTTGGGGGGCCGGCTTGGGGGGGCACAACAAAATTCTTTTGGGGTGCAGCCCAACTCAGCACCCCCCTAGATCATAACCTAAATGAGTGGTGTCGTCTTATACAACAGTGTATATATTTATGTACAATCACTTTAATGAAGGCAACTCCATTATAGCAAGAATTATGGATTATGTAGAGTCTGGCTCTGGGTATTCAGTTTTAGGTTAAAATTTATTTTATTTATTTATTTATTTCAGGTACTTGTATAGCACCGTCAATTTACCCAGCGCTTTACATATACATTGTACATTCACATCAGTCTCTACCCTCAAGGAGCTTACACTCTAAGGTCCCTAACTCACATTCATACATACTAGGGACAATTTAGACAGGATCCAATTAACCTACCAGCATGTCTTTGGAGAGTGGGAGGAAACCAGAGTACCCAGAGGAAACCCACGCAGGCACAGAGAGAACATGCAAACTCCAGGCAGGTAGTGTTGTGGTTGGTATTCGAACCAACAACCCTTCTTACTGCTAGGTGAAAGTGCTATCCACTACACCACTGTGCCGCCCTACATGACTACCTACATTCTGACAGATGTGTATTCCTTAAATTATACTCAAGACAGTTTACGTGTTGACAATTTACAACAGGTCCTCATTAGGAGCCTTTTGAAGAGGTCTAATGTGTTTTCTTAGACTTCTAGGCGTAATATTATAGTTGTGTTTGATGTCTAAACGATTTGTACCTTCTTATACATGGGGGTCAGCAACTCGTCTATTGCGATCTACCTGTCGATCACAAGCAGGTGACAGGTAGATTGCGCCCCTTCCTTGCCGACCCCGGAAACTGGACAGGAGGGGAGGTAGGAACAGCATTTACTGGAACAGATCCCTCTATTTTCCCCCTGCAGCAACTGAAAGCCGACTTCTCCTGCTCTCACTCGCAACAGCATTCAGCTGCTGCAGGAGGAAATAGAGGGGATGGGTTCCAGTAACTGCCCCCCCTGGTGCCCCTTCTGTCCAGGTTCCCTTTTCTTCTTCTGCCCCCAATTCCTTAAAGTTGTTGTTTAGTCATGTCCAACTCTTCGTGACCTCATGGACCATAGCGCCATTAACTTCATGTTCATTGTTTTGATGATACTTTTTATCCATCTTGTTTTCTGTCATCCTCTCCTCCTTTTTCCTACCAATGGGTCCTCTCTTTGCATTGGGTGGCCAACGTATTTGAGTTTCAGCTTCAGAATCTGCCCTTCCAGTGAAAATTCAGGGTTTATTTCCTTCAAGATTGACTGGTTTGTTCTTCTTGCTGTCCAAGAGACTTTCAAGAGTCTTCTCGAAAGCCATAGTTTAAAAGCATCAATTCTTCCGAGTTTAGCCTTCCTTATGGTCCAACTTTCACAGCCATAGATTACTACTGGGACAACCATAGCTTTGACTATAGGGCACTTTGTCGGTAGGGCGATGTCTTTGCTTTTTATAATGTTGTCTAGGTTTGCCATTGCTTTCCTCCAAAAAAGCAAGCGTCTCTTAATTTCATGGCTACAGTCACCATCTTCCGTGATCGTGGAGCCTAGGAAGTAGTTTTAACATTCTTTGGCACTGCCCTTCTTTGGTATCGGAATGTAAACAGACCTCTTGCAGTCCTGTGGCCATTGTTGAGTTTTCCAAATTTGATGGCATATTGAGTGCAGCACTTTAACAGCATCATCTTTTAGGATTTTAAATAACTCTGGAACACCATTACTTCCACTAGCTTTGTTATTAGCAATGCTTTCCAAGGCCCACTTGACTTCACTCTCCAGAATATCCGGTTCAAGGTCGGTGACAGCATCATCATGGTTATATGGGACATTCAGATCTTTCTTGTATAGTTCTTATGTGTATTCTTGCCATTTCTTCTTTATCTCTTCTGCTTCTGTCAGGTCCTTGGCGTTTTTGTCTATTATAGTGTCCATCTTTGCACAAAACTTTCCCTTGATTTCTTCAATTTTCTTAAAAAGCTCTCTAGTCTTTCCCATTCTGTTGTTTTCCCCTAATAGTTTGCATTGATTGTTTAACCACTTCCGGACCACCACACACCGATATACATCCTAAATTTGACCGGGGATGTCATGGCAGCAGATAGCTGCCATAACCTTGGTATCTTCGTGTTCGGCAGGCGGTCCGGTTTCTGATAAGAGTGGTCTCTGCGGCGGATTCACTCCGGTGCCCTCTGCTGCTTACCGGATCCGTCAGCAGCAGCGAAGGCAATCAGATCTTCACCCTGGCTGGGCATGGAGACGAGTGAGGGGAAGATGGCCCCCATCTGTCTCCATAACAATGCAGGGCAGAAGCGACGTCAAAACGTCACTTCCGCCCACAGCTCTTAAAGGGCCATTTAAATTTTTTTTTTTTTTTTATGACAATTTTTTTTTTATTATTGCATTTAAATGTAAATATGAGATCTGAGGTCTTTTTGACCCCAGATCTCATATTTAAGAGGTCCTGTCATGCTTTTTTTCTATTACAAGGGATGTTTACATTCCTTGTAGTAGAAATAAAAGTGACACAATTTAAAAAAAAAAAAAATAGTGTAAAAATAAAAAATGAAAGGTAAAATAAATACAAATTTTTTTTTTTAAATGCGCCCCGTCCCGCCGAGCTCGTGTGCAGAAGCGAACGCATACGTGAGTAGTGCCCGCATATGAAAACGGTGTTCAAACCACACATGTGAAGTATCGTCATGATTGGTAGAGTGAGAGCAATAATTCTAGCCCTAGACCTCCGCTGTAACTTTAAACATGCAACCTGTAGAATTTTTTAAACGTCACCTATGGAGATTTTTAAGGGTAAAAGTTTGTCGCCATTCCACGAGCGGGCGAAATTTTGAAGTGTGACATGTTGGGTATCAATTTACTCAGTGTAACATTATCTTTCACAATACAAAAAAAATTGTGCTAACTTTACTGTTGTCTTATTTTTTAATTCAAAAAAGTGTATTTTTTCCAAAAAAAGTGCGCTTTTAAAACCGCTGCGTAAATATGGTGTGACAGAAAGTATTGCAATGACCGCCATTTTATTCTCTAGGGTGTTAGAAATAAAAATGTATAATTTTTGGGGATTCTTAGTAATTTTCTAGCAAAAAAAAACTGTTTTTAACTTGTGAACAACACATCTAAAAAAGAGGCTCGGTCCTTAAGTGGTTAACAATGTCTTTGTGTCTCTTCTTGCTATCCTCTTTGCTTTCTTGCATTACTTCTTCTTTGGGATGGTTTTCATTGCTGTATCTTTTAAGATGTTACACATTTCCTTCCATAGTTCCTCAGGCGCTCTATCAGATCTAATCCCTAAAATCTGTTCATCACATCCACTGAGTATTCACAAGGGATCAAATTTAGATCATATCTGAATTGTCTAGTAGTGTTTTCCACTTTCTTCAATTTAAGCCTGAATTTTGCCATAAAGAGCTCATTGTCTGAGCCACAGTCAGCTCCAGGTCTTGTTTTGACTGACTGTATGGAGCTTCTCCATCTTTAGGTGCAGAGAATATAATCAATCTGATTTCTGTAGTGACCATCCAGTGATGTCCATGTCCAAGTCGCCCCTTTGGTTGTTGGAAAAGATTGTTTGTTATTACCAGTGTGTTCTCTTGAAAAAACTTTATTAGCCTTTGTCCTGCTTCATTTTGTCCTCCAAGGTCATATTTACCTGTTATTCCAGATATGCTTTGACTTCCTACTTTAGCATTCCAATCTCCTATTATGAGAAGGATATATTTTTTTGGAGTTACCGTATATACTCGAGTATAAGTCGACCCGAATATAAGCCGAGGCACCTAATTTTACCACAAAAAACTGGGAAAACTTATTGATTTGAGTGTAAGCCTGGGGTGAGAAATGCGCAGCTACTGTAAGTGGAAAAGAGGGTCAACAATGCCCATTTGCAGCCTCATTCTGCCCATTTGCATGCCTCACTGTGCCCATTTGCAGCTATAGGTCCCCCGAACTTCAAACTCGGTAGCTGCAGCCAAAATTTAAGGTCTCTGGACCCAAAGGGTCCCGAAATGACATTGCTGCTGTTGGACACAGTTGACCAATTTTGGGGCCCTGTATCTCGGGCTCACTTAGTGCTAGGTACCCTAACTTTGGTGTGCAAACCCAGTGGAACTAGCACCACAATATATCCAAATCTGGGGTTCCTAGCACCAAGTGGCCCCGAGATACGGGGCCCCAAAGTCGGTTCAGAAAATGTCAAGCACTTTTCTGCAGCAGAGAATGACATTTTCTGAACCGACTTTGGGGCCCCGTATCTCGGGGGCCACTTGGTGCTAGGAATGCCAGCTTTGGATATGTAGTTCCACTGGGTTTACACACCAAATTTGGGGTTCCTAGCCCCAAGGGGCTCTGAGATACGGGGCCCCAAAGTTGGTTCGGAAAATGACATTTTTTGCTGCATAAAAGTGCATGACTCGAGTATAAGCCGAGGGGGGCACTTTCAACACAAAAAAAGTGCTGAAAAACTCGTCTTATACTCGAGTATGTACGGTAGTTCTAAAAGGTGTTGTAGATCTTCATAAAAGCAGTCAACATCAGCTTCTTCAGCATCAGAGGTTGGTACATAAACGTGGATTATTGGGATGTTGAGTGGTTTGCACATGAACTGAGATCATCCTGTCAATTTGGGATTGTACCCCAGTACTGCTTTCCTCACTCTTTTGTTGACTAGGGCTACACCATTCTTCTGGGAGACTCTTGTCCACAATGGTGGATATAGTAGTAATCTGAGTTGAATTCACCTATTCCAGTCCATTTTAGTTCACTAATTCCCAAAATATCAAGGCTCAATCTTGCCATCTCCTGTTTGACCACATCCAGCTTACCTTGATTCATTGATCTTACATTCCAGGTTCCTTTACAGTATTCTTCTTTACAACATCGGACTTTCCTTTCACTCCGACCATCCAGAGCTGAGAGTCCTTGCGGCTTTGGCCCAGCCATTTTATTAGTTTTGGAGCTACTTGTAATAGTCCTCCACTCTTCCCCAGTAGCACATTGGACACCTTCCGGTCTGGGGGACTCATCCAGTGTCATATCTGTTAGCATTTTGTTTCTGTTTGTGAGGTTTTCTTGGCAAGGATACTGGAATGGGTTGCCATTTCCTTCACCAGTGGATCAGGTTTTGTCAGAATTCTCTGCTGCGACCTGTCCGTCTTGGCTGAGCCTACACGGCATAGCTCGTAGCTTCACTGAATTACGCAAGCCCCTTTGCCACGGCAAGGCACTGATCCATAAAGGGAATCTCTCTAAAACCAAACTGATAATAATATCCCCAAACACCCCCTTCCCTGTGCTCTCCCCATGACATTTTAAGAGCAATAATAGAACTATCAGTCCCTTCACTCATGCCAGGGTACTGGTTGGAATCCTAGACACTGACCTGTCCTTTCCGCCCCAAACCCAATCGCTGTTAAAAACTTGTAGACTTCATCTCTAAAATTCACCCCTTTTTAACTAATGAAACTAGCAAGCTACCCATTCACTCGTTATATCTCCCTTTACTATTGCAACTCCCTTCTCAGAGGCCTATTTCTCCATAGGCTATCCCCTCTTCAGTCCATCATGAATGCTGCTGCCAGACTCCACTACTTTACCAACCACTCAGTGTCTGCCACCCAAAATGCTAAACAATATAAAACACATCCATATAAAGCCATCCACAACTTTTCCCTGAGCTACATCACCAATCTTGTTTCCAAATATCACCCAAACTGCTCTTTCCACTCCTCCCAAGACCTCCTGCTCACAAGCTCCCTTGTCTCCTCCTCACATGCTTGTCTCCAGGACTTCTTCAGAGCCTCTACCATCCTCTTGAACTCTCTACCTCAATCTGTCCAGCTATCACACTCTGGCTGCCCTTAAAACTCATCTCTTCGATTAGCTAGTCATAACTTTTTGTACCACCTGCCCCACCCTTTTAGATTGTAAGCTGTTATGAGCAGGGTCTTTTTAACTCTTTTATATTTTATTGTATTATACCTGTACTGTCTCCCTTTAGATTGTAAAGCATTGTGCAAACTATTGGCGCTATGTATATGATATGAATAATAATAATAATAATTATATTAGTTATAAATAAAATTGTAAAACATAATAAATAAAAAAACATTGTAAAAAAATAATAAAAATGTAATAAGAATAAAAAAACTACTGACACCATCCACTGCCCTACTGACTTCAACCTCTGCTCTACTGACATCATTCTCAGAACTATAGATGAAGTCTACTGCCCAACTGACACCGTCCACTGCTCTACTGACTGACACCATTCACTTCCATACTGACAAGTCCACTGCTTTACACAGTACACTGCCTATGGACACCTTCCTCTGCTCTTGTTTAGTCTAGGGAGCATGGCGTTATACACAATTATTCATCTTATTCTTTACTCATGCAAGCTTCTTCCCTGTTGGACAATCAATCCCATGAAGCTACTTCTCTTCGTTACGTATGCTGCTTTCCCCATGCCATCATGTACAATTAAGAACTACATATTCTAGGTTTTACATGGAAATGCCAAGGGCTTGCCCACATTATGGGTCTGGGGCTGGAGCTCAGGACAGCAAGGGTAAACAAGGAATAAAATAAGTATTCCTTTTTTGCTATTTCCTCTGCACTAAACAAGCATTAGAACATTATCATGGACTACCAATTTTGGAATTCTATAAGCTGACTGAAGTTCTCCTTAAACTCCCTTCAACAGATTCATTGGTATATATTATATTGGTTATATATTATATACTATTATATTATTATATGCAGATATATTGGTTAACATGCCAATAACTCTGTGACCATTCTTTCTATTTAAATAATGGGTGGTACCAGCGGTAGTAATATTTTGGGGTGGTGGCAAACACTACCCACCGACCCCCCCCGCGCTTGCTCGCACGCTCTACCCCCCCCCAGCACTCGCTCGCATTACACTCCCCGGCCCTCGAGACATTAGCAAATATTTTTTTGCTACTGTCACTCAGTGGGTGAGCTCGGGGCGCCCAGTCGAACATATTGCAATGAAACCTGTTTAATGCATCTAGGATTAGATTCTACTCAAATAGTGGGTCTGAACAAGGTTTTTAGGACTTTCAAATGAAACTAGTTGACTCAATGATAGCAAGAAAGAATGTTCTGACATATGATTTTTTCTGAATTTCTGTACAAAAGTTCAAATTAAAATATAACCATGTATGGCCAGATTTAGTCTAATGCTGGCCATACACTTAGCAATATGATTATTTCAGTTGCACTGAAATTAATTAATTAATTAATTGATGATTTGATCAAATCAACAGCAATTGGTGCTGATGGAAAATGTAATTCTTTCATAGTTATGTTTTTCTTTATTGTGGCAAATTGGTTGTTTATCTGTATATGTATGAGTAAAATAACATACAGGAAAAAATAGCACGGTGAATTACCTCATCTATTTATAGCTACTCATTCATTGCCCAATTATTAGGTTTCTTGACCAAGCTTTATAAGCCTAACCACAGAAGGAAAAATATGGTATTCAACCTGGCTATGTTGCTTGTCAGGGTGCCTTGATCCACAAACAGAAATACAAATCCTTTGGCCATTAAAAATAAAAAATAAACTAGTTTAAAAGATTTATATAACGTGTCACAGTTCAAGTAATCATGCTCAGAATAATTTCTGTTAACCTAAATTGTGACCCTTTACTTAACCACTTCAGCCCCGGAAGGATTTACCCCCTTCCTGACCAGAACACTTTTTACAATTTGGCACTGCGTCATTTTAACTGCTAATTGCGCAGTCATGCAATGCTGTGCCCAAACGAAATTTGCGTCCTTTTGTTCCCACAAATAGAGATTTCTTTTGATGGTATTTGATCACCGCTGTGGCTTTTATTTTTTGCGCTATAAATGGAAAAATTTTGAAAAAAAACAATATTTTCTACTTTTTGTTATAAAAAAAATCCAATAAACTCAATTGTAGTCATACATTTAGTCTAAAATGTATTCAGCCACATGTATTTGGTAAAAAAAAATGTCAATAAGCGTATATTTATTGGTTTGCGTAAAAGTTATAGCGTCTACAGGGTACATTTTCTGGAATTTACACAGCTTTTAGTTTATGACTGCCATGTCATTTCTTGAGGTGCTAAAATGGCAGGGCAGTACAACCCCCCCCCCCCAAATGACCCCATTTTGGAAATTAGACACCCCAAGGAAATTGCTGAGAGGCATGTTGAGCCCATTGAATATTATTTTTTTTTGCCCCAGGTGATTGAATAATCACAAAAAAAAAAAAAAAAAAGTTGTCACTAAATGATATATTGCTTACACAGGCCAAGGGCATATGTGGAATTGCACCCCAAAATACATTTAGCTGCTTCTCCTGAGTATGGGGATACCGCATGTGTGGGACTTTTTGGGAGCCTAGCTGCGTACGGGGCCCCGAAAACCAAGCACCGCCTTCAGGATTTCTAAGAGCGTAAATTTTTTATTTCACTCCTCACTACCTATCACAGTTTTGAAGGCCATAAAATACCAGAATAGTTCAACCCCCCCCCCCAAATGACCCCATTTTGGAAAGTAGACACCCCAAGCTATTTTCTGAGAGGCATATTGAATATTTTATATTTTGCCACAAGTTGCGGGAAAATGACCACCTTTTTTTTTTTTTGTTTTTTGCACAAAGTTGTCACTAAATGATATATTGCTCAAACATGCCATGAGCATATGTGTAATTACACCCCAAAATACATTCTGCTGCTTCTCCTGAGTATGGGGATACCACATGTGTAGGACTTTTTGGGAGCCTAGCTGCGTACGGGGCCCCGAAAATCAATCACCGCCTTCAGGATTTCTAAGGGCGTAAATTTTTGATTTCACTCCTCACTACCTATCACAGTTTTGAAGGCCATAAAATGCCAAGATGGCTCAACCCCCCCCCCCAAATGACCCTATTTTGGAAAGTAGACATCCCAAGCTATTTGCTGAGAGGCACGGTGAGTATTTTGCAGCTCCCATTTGTTTTTGAAAATGAAGAAAGAAGAGAAAAATGTATTTTTTTTTCTTTTTTCAATTTTCAAAACTTTGAGACAAAAAGCGAGGTCTGCAAAATACTCACCATACCTCTCAGCAAATAGCTTGGGGTGTCTACTTTCCAAAATGGGGTCATTTGGGGGGGTTTGTGCCATCTGGGCAGTCCCAGTGGCGTTGCTAGTCAGGGGCGGGGGGTGCGGTCCGCACTGGGTGCCACCCACTAGAGGGGTGACACCATCCCGAGGGTAATGAAAGCCCTGGCTTCCTTTGGCAGTTTTTTTTTTTTCCTTCAGCCGGGACACACCTCCAGTGCCGCGGCCGTGCCTGCCATGTGTTCTCCTCCTCCTCTGTCTCTGACTCCTGCCCAAGCCTGTCTCGATCTGCAGCTGCTCTCCACCCGGGCGGCGCGGCTGCACTCTGTCTCTCTCCTCTCCTCCTCTCCGCCCGGGTGTTCTGTGCACCTGAGCTGCCCAAGCTGGTGCGGTAACGGGTGGTGGGTGTCGGCTTGAGATGGGGGGGATGTCCTCCGCTGCCTGAGGTGAGATGTTGTGGGGTGGGGGGGCGGGGCTTGCTGATGAGGTTGGTTTATGCTGCTGGTTACAGCTATATCATATGGAAGGGGGTGGTTTGTTCTGGGGGGGTCTGTACTTATGGAGGGGGGTGGTTTGTTCTGGGGGGGCTGTACTAATGGAGGGGGGGTGGTTTGTTCTGGGGGGGTCTGTACTAATGGAGGGGGGTGGTTTGTTCTGGGGGGGTCTGTACTAATGGTGGGGGGGTGGTTTGTTCTGGTGGGGTCTGTACTAATGGAGGGGGGGTGGTTTGTTCTGGGGGGGGGTCTGTACTAATGGAGGGGGGTGGTCTGTACTAATGGAGGGGGGTGGTTTGTTCTGGCGGGTCTGTACTAATGGAGGGGGGTGGTTTGTTTTGGGGGGTTCTGTACTAATCTAGGGGGGTGGTCTGTACTAATGGAGGGAGGTGGTTTGTTCTGGGGGGGTCTGTACTAATGGAGGGGGGGTGGTCTGTACTAATGGAGGGGGTGGTTTGTTTTGAGGGGTTCTGTACTAATGGAGGGAGCTGGTTTATACTAATGGAGGAGGGAGGTGGTTTGTTCTGGGGGGGTCTGTACTAATGGAGGAGGCTGGTTTGTACTAATGGAGGAGGGGGGTGGTTTGTTCTGGGGGGTAGTCGGTACTAATGGTGGGGGTGGTTTGTTCTGGGGGGGTCTGTACTAATGGAGGGGGGTCTATATTGAGGGGGGGTCTATACTGAGGGAGGGGGAGGTCTATACTGTGGGAGGGGGGTCTGTACCGAGGGGGGTGGTCTATACTGATGGAGAGGGTTTATACTTCGTAGAGGGTCTGCACTGACAGGGGGGGTCTTTACTTAGTGGAGGGGGGTCTGTACTGGGGGGCGACTATAGTTGGAGTGGGGGGGTGACACCATGTTTTATCGCACCGGGTGACACCGACCCTAGTGACGCCACTGGGCAGTCCATGACCTCCGAAACTGTGATAGGCAGTGAGGAGTGAAATCAAAAATTTACACCCTTAGAAACCCTGAAGGCGGTGCTTGGTTTTTGAGGTCCCGTATGCGTCTAGGCTCCCAAAAAGTCTCACACATGTGGTATCCCCGTACTCAGGAGAAGCAACAGAATGTATTTTGGGGTGTAATTTCACATATTCCCATGGCATGTTTAAGCAATATATCATTTAGTGACAACTTTGTGAAAAAAAAAAATTGTCTTTTTCCCGCAACTTGTGTCACAATATAAAATATTCCATGGACTCGACATGCCTCTCAGCAAATAGCTTGGGGTGTCTACTTTCCAAAATGGGGTCATTTGGGGGGGGGGGTTGAACTGTCCTGGCATTTTATGCACAACATTTAGAAGCTTATGTCACACATCACCCACTCTTCTAACCACTATAGTAGTGTCAAAGCCCTCTCTGACACTATTTGTTTCCATGAAAAAAATATTTTTTTTTGCAAGAAAATTACTTTGAACCCCCAAACATTATATATTTTTTTAAAGCAAAGGCCCTACAGATTAAAATGGTGGGTGTTTCATTTTTTTTTTCACACAGTATTTGCGCAGCGATTTTTCAAATGCATTTTTTTGGGAAAAAACACACTTTTTTTAATTTTAATGCACTAAAACACACTATATTGCCCAAATGTTTGATGAAATAAAAAAGATGATCTTAAGCCAAGTACATGGATACCAAACATGACATGCTTTAAAATTGCGCACAAACGTGCAGTGGCGACAAACTACATACATTTTTAAAAGCCTTTAAAAGCCTTTACAGGTTACCACTTTAGATTTACAGTGGAGATCTACTACTAAAATTACTGCCCTCAATCTGATACCTCACATGCATGGTGCAATTGCTGTTTACATTTGACGCCAGACCAACGCTTGCGTTCGCCTTTGCATGAGAGCAGGGGGGACAGGGACAGGGGTGCTTTTTTTTTTTTTTTTTTTTCTTTATGATTTTTTTTTACTTTTTTATCTTATTTTTAAACTGTTCCTTTCATTTTTTTTAAATCATTTTTATTGTTATATCAGGGAATGTAAATATCCCCTATGATAGCAATAGGTAGTGACAGGTACTTTTTTTGAAAAAAATAAGGTCTATTAGACCCTAGATCTCTCCTCTGTCCTCAAAGCATCTGACCACACCAAGATCAGTGTGATAAAATGCTTTTCCAATTTCCCAATGGCGCTGTTTACATCCGGTGAAATCTAAGTCATGAAATGCTCGTAGCTGTTGGGACAGGAGAGACAGAGAAAAACATGGAAGACGGTGGGAGGGGGGGACATTCCTTCCCACTGCTTGTAAAAGCAGTCTAGAGGCTAATTAGCTACTAGGATTGCTTTTACATGAAAGCCGATCGCTGGCTGAAAAGAATGATACCAAGATCATATCTAAACCTGCAGGCATCATTCTGGTATAACCACTCAAAGTCCAGCAACATACCAGTAAGTTGCTGGTCCTTGTTGGGCATATATTGTAATCTTTTTTTTCATGCAGCCTGTGGGCTGAACGAAAAAAAAGAGATTGATTGGTGGGTATGCCCACCATTAGAATACCTCCCTTCATCCACCCACTTCTAATGATGGGCATACATGCACCATTTATATATGCCGAAGCATGGGGGCATCCGCCCCAGAAGTTAGGAGCAACTCGCTCCTCCGCCTCTGCTGCCCCCATGCTTTGGCATATATCACCTCCGACAGCACTGGAGTCACGGCTTTATGTATCATGGGAGCAAACGCTGTTGCTGTCAAGATAAATAAATCCGCGCTGCAGCTGAATGGCGTACCTGAAAACAAAAAAATGGTTAACAATAAAACACAGTAAACAGTAAAGTATAAAAAATTGCATACCTGAAAAGCAAACATGATAAAACATAATAACAATAAAACATTGCAGAATAGAATACAGTAAAAAAGAGCAGAACAATATAGAGAGAATAGAGAGAGAGAGAACAATAAAATGACAACTATTTTTGTTTTTTTTATTGTATATATTTTTTGTGTTTTTTTTTTTTTACACTTTTTTTGTAACTGTAACTTTTATAACTGTAACCGGTTCCAGGTTCAGGTCTCTCAAAATGTGATGGCATCTTGGGATACCCTGTGAAAGTGTGCCTAGTCTGTGCAATGCTATACCCTATGCTAATACTCAACTAGTGCATGGTAACGTACAAAACATTCACCAATGCAAAGACCAGGATTGTCAGGACAGGAGGGACAATAATAGTGGGTGTCACGCCTATATCCGCGCTTGCTGCAGACACAACATCTTTTTTGGGGGGGGGGGTTCATTGGGTAGGGGTACTCGGGAGGACATAAAGAAAATGCCTCTCATGCAGCCGACTGCATTTGGTTGGGGATGTGAATGGGGGAAGTATGGGTGCTGCAGAAGTGGTGGGTTCCCAATTAGGATTGGCGAATGCAGCAGGAAGGGCATTATGGGCACGACTGGCCTGTGTTTGTCTTCTTCTTGGTGGCAGCGGGACACTACTTGTGCTTGCCACTTCACCAGCTTGAACTGCACTTATGGGACTCCTCACGTCACCAAGTGTTACTGCAGTGCTGGTTTGACTACGACCAGGGTGTACTAGGCCGCTGGTGCTTGCCAGTTCACCAAAATGCTACCAAAAAACTGTTAGCGATCGCAGGGATCAGGCCTGACTCTGCAAACGCTGCAGTTATGCGTTTAGTGTTTTGTAAGTGACAGTAATCGATCGATACTGCACTTGGGTGGGCTGGGCTGGGCTGGGCCGGGCGGAGGGGCAAAACGCAGGTGCTAGCAGGTATCTGGGCTGATCCCGCTAATACTGCATTTTTGGGAACCCTAAACTGCTGGGGATGCTAGTATAGATCTGATCGGATCAGATATTTATCCGTTCAGATACTATACCACTAAGGGAGGTGTATGGTGCGTGCTTGGGTGTTAGCGGTACTGGCACTGAACTGACGCTGCCTGGGGCGACGCAGACCCTATCTGACCCTAAAACCTAACTTATATTACCACCGGGCGATCGGGGGGTTAAACCTTTATTAGGTGATAAACGGCGGGTGCCCTGACACTATAAAAAATAAACTAACTAACCAGCGTCACCCGTAATAGTTATAAGGTGATCACTGGTGAAAGGGTTAACTAGGGGGCAATCAAGGGGTTAAAACCTTTATTAGATAGTATATGGGGGTCCCTGACGCTATAAAACGCTGACAGCGAACCTATATATTTACCTCCCTAACTAGCGTCACCAGTGACACTAATACAGCGATCAGAAAAATGATCGCTTAGTGACACTGGCGACTGGGGGTGATCAAGGGGTTAAAACTTTATTAGGGGGGGTTAGGGGGTACCCTAGACCTAAAGGTGGCTAACACTAACTGCCCTACCACTTATAACTGTCACAAAGTGACACCAATGCAGTAATCAGAAAAAAAAACTGCTATTGGTGTCACTGTGACGGGGGGGGGGGGGGGGGGTGATCGGGGGGTGATGGGGGGGTGAAATGTGTGCCTAGTGTGTTTTACTGTAATGTGTTGTGTTGTGCACTTACTCAGATGTCTTCTCTCCTCGGCGCCGGAACGGAAAATACCGACCCGAGAAGAGATGACATCACTTCCTCTGCCGCTGTTTACATTACAGCAGCAGAGGAAGATTCTCATTCGTTGGGAGCGATCGTGAGGGGGTGGCCATGAATGAGTGGTCTCCCCCTCAGCCTGGATCGCTCCCCTAACGAAGCCGACTGCCTCAGGTACGTGATTTTGCCTGCCCGTGCCATTCTGCTGCAGTATATCTGCGTTAGGCAGTCGGCAAGTGGTTAAAGCGGACTTTCACCCAGAAATGGAACTTCTGCAGATCAGATCCCCCCCCCTGTGCCACATTTGGCACCTTCAGGGGGGAGGGGGAGGGGGGAGCAGATACCTGTCAAATCCAGGTATCTGCTCCCATTTCCAGGAAAAGATCGCCAAAATCTTGTGTGGCAAACTACGCAATGTCCGGCCCCTCCTCCTTCCCCCCTGCTGCCTTCTGGGAGACACACAGGTCCCAGAAGACAGCAGGGACCATTCAGAAAGCACAGCGTGACTCACACATACGCAGTAGGAAATGGGCTGTGGAGTTGTAAGGCTTTACTTCCTATTTCTCTTTAAGGATGCCCACGCCTACACCCGGAGCCGAGGGACGGGTCGGCTTTGGGTGCTGACATCGCGGGCTCCCTGGACAGGTAAGCGTACATATATTAAAATTCAGCAACTGCAGTATTTGTAGCTGCTAATTTTAATTTTTTTTTACCCAGGCAGAACTCTGCTTAAGTTAAACTTCACTCTCTCAATCAACCCTAACTATTTTTAATCCTTATGCTGCTAGAATTAGTAAATAGATAAGAAGGTACAGTATATTATATTTACTTGTCTTAACCACTTCAGCCCCGGAAGGATTTGCCCCCTTAATGACCAGGCCATTTTTTGTAATACATCACTGCGTCGCTTTAACAGACAATTGCGCTGTCGTGCAACGCTGTACCCAAACAAAATCTTCATCTTTTTTTTTCCAACAAATAGAGCTTTCTTTTGGTGGTATTTGATCACCTCTGCAGTTTTTATTATTTGCGCTATAAACAAAGAGCGCCAATTTTGAAAAAAAAATGTTTTTTTAAATTTTTGCTATAATACATATCCAAAAATATATAAAAAAACAAATGTATTCATTAGTTTAGGCCGATATATATTCTTCTACATATTTTCAAAATTGAAATAGGCGTATATTGATTGGTTTGCGCAAAACTTATTGCGTCTACAAACTATGGGATAGATTTAAGGACTTTTATTTGTTTTTATTGTTTTTACTAGTGATGGTGGTGATCTGTGATTTTTAGCGGGACTGCAACATTGCGGCGGACAAATTTGACCCAAATGACACTTTTTGGGGACCAGTGACATTATTACATTGATCAGTGGTATAAAAATGCACTGGTCAATGTAAAAATGACACTGGCAGGGAAGTGGTTAACAGTAGGGGGCAATTCCCTTAGCGTGTTCTAACTGTAGGGGAGATGGGCTGGCAGGGACATGACAGAGATCCTTGTTCCCAATCACTGGGAACAGTAGATCTCTGTCATGTCTCCTGTCAGAATGGGGATTCGCCTTGTTTTCAAAGGCAGATCCCCATTCTGCCTCTGTACTAGGTGATTGTGAGTCGCCGGCGAACATCAAGTTGAGCACACTCCAGCAGCGGGCGCGCGATCCACTGTACAGCTACGGCGATTTGTGTAGGAGAGCCGACTTGCCGCCGTATAACGGCTGGTCGGCAAGTGGTTAAACTTTTTTTTTTTTACATTTCTTCAGTTACTTCTAGGTTTCCAAGCCTAGGCAAATGATGGCATACATCCCAGGAGTCTCCAGGAGGGGAGGAGGGGTTTTCTCAGCTAAGCACACTCCCCTGCCAGCATGCCTGAGCTAAGGGCAGATGGATTCCAGGAAGTAAATGCTACATGATTTACGTGCCCTTACTCAAGATGTCCACAGCCAGAAAAGCTAAGGAATGTTTTTCAAAAAGATTTCTCAGCAAAATAAAGCATGGGGGCATTGATGGATGAGTAAGTTGTGGTGCTCAGATGCCGTTTAGTTCCACTTTAATTTTAAAGTAACACAAAGCATTTTTATTGCTAAGGTATAACTTTACTGTTTGTAGATATTGGAAATGCTGCCCTTCTCACATCGTACAGTGTGACATTGATACATTATGTTAAGGTTCTGCACCCATTTATACAAATGCATGACATTTCAAGGGTCTTTAAAATTCTGCTCTATATTATATGGTTCAGAAACAAAACATTTTTGATTTGCTTAGTTTCAACAATCTCATCTTGCTGCACAAGTTAATTCCCATTAAAAGCAGTTCTTCAATACTCCTAGCCATGTTCCCTGCCTTAGGGAATTGCTGTCACAAAAGGATGATTTATATTTTTTTGGCCTCTGAATATTTCAGGACATGAATAGTTTTATAAAATGTCAATTTTTGTTTTATGAAAGGAGAAAAAAGTAATTACATTGAGCTTTATATTGTTAAGGCTATATATCTAAAAGATAAACAATTTAATCCAACAGAAAAGGCATAAAATGAAAATAAACATTGTAAGCATATTTCCCTTAAAGGATAATTCTAGTAGTGACCTGGCTGGTTAGGAAGGCTATCCTACTGCCATCTACTTAAATGTTCTTGCAACCAAAAGCTTAAGGCCGGGTTCACACTGGTATGACACGACAGTTGTACCACTTCAGATCCAACTTTGCCCTGCGACTTGAAGTCCGACATGCGTCCAACTTCAATGAACAGGGATCTGACTTTGATCCCCGACAATACCAGACACTGTCTGGTATGGATTTTCAGGGGAACCCCCACACTGAAAAAACGGCATAGGGGGCACCCCAAAATCCATACCAGACCCTTATCTGAGCACATAGCCCAGCAGGTCAGTAAAGGGGGTGGGGACAAGTGAGTGTCCTCCCTGAACCGTACCAGGCCGCATGCCCTCAACATGGGGGATGGGTGCTTTGGGCAGGGGGGGCCCTGCGCCCACCACCCCAAAGCACCTTGTTCTGGCTGTTGGTTGTCGGGGTCTGCGGGCGGTTGCCTTTTTGGAATTTTTAACAAGGGGGCCCCGCAGATACCGGACCAAACCCTATGTGAATGAGTATGGGGTACATTGTACCCCTACCCATTCATCTAAAATAAGTGTCAAAAATAAAACACATTGCACATTTTTTAAAAGTAATTTATTAAGGCAGCTCCATCGTCTCTTCCGATTTCTTCTCCCCTCTCCGGGTCTTCTCTGCTCTCCGCGGATGTCTTTTAGCCCTCTCCGGTTCTTCTCCCTCTGCCCGCTGTCTTTTCCGCTGCCCGGGTCTTCTCCGCTATCTTCTCGCTCTTTTGCTGGGCCTTCTCCGCTGTCTTCTCCCTCTGATCTGAAAAGAGCGACAAGACAGCAGAGGAGACCTGGCAGAAGACAGCAGACAGAGGGATGGGAACCGGAGAGAGAGCAGAAAAGAACCAGAGAGGGGAGAAGAACCGACAGAGAGAGAAGACATCAGTGGAGGACACGGAAAGCTGGAAAGGGGAGAAGAGATCGGAAGAGATGACAGAGCTGCCTTAATAAATTACTTTAAAAACCTGTGTAATGTGTTTTATTTTTGACACTTTTTTTAGGTGACTGGGTAGGGGTACAATGTACCCCATACTCATTCACATAGGGTGGGGGGCCGAGATCTGGGTTTCCAGATTCTGATAAGCCCCCCCGCCCACAGACCCCAACAACCAATGGCCAGGGTTGTCGGGAAGAGGCCCTTGACCTCATCAACATGGGGACGAGGTGCTTTGGGGTGAGGAGGCGCAGGACCCCCCTGCCCCAAAGCACCCACCCCCCATGTGGATGGTATGCGGCCTGGTACAGTTCGGGGGGGCGCTCATGTGTCCCCACCCCCTTACCTGACCTGCCAGGCTGTGTGCTTAGATAAGGGACTGGTATGGATTTTGGGGGGACCCCCCACGCTGTTTCAATGGGCTGAAGTAGGATCAAAGTTGGACCAAAATAGTGCAGGGAGCATTTTCAAAGTCAGATCGACTTTTGTCGGACCACTTACCGACCGGCCACTGTATATATACGTCATTACATACGTCTCGGTAACGGCAGCAGCTGCTGCCACAACCAAGGTATCCATCTTTAGGGCCGCCGGTTCTGTACACGATAATGGTGGTCTCTGCGGCGCGTTCGCCGTGAGATCACCGTTATCAGCGGCGGGAAAGGTGCCACCCCCCCTCCCACCGCTCTCCCGCACCCTCCGCCGCTTACCGGAGCCATCAGTAGCGGCGGAGGTGATCGTGCCCTTTCCCTTCCTCAGTATGGAGACGAGTGAGGCTAAGATGGTGCCCACCCGTCTCCATACCATAGGACGGCCGGAGCGACGTCATTACGTCAGCTCCGCCCACTTCTCTTAAAGGCACTTTTTTTGTGTCATTTTTTTAAACTACTTTTTTTTTTTTTGCATTAAAGTCTAAATATGAGATCTGAGGACTTTTTGACCCCAGATCTCATATTTAAAAGGACCTGTCATGCTTTTTTCTATTACAAGGGATGTTTACATTCCTTGTAATAGGAATAAAAGTGATCCAAATTTTTTTTTTTAAAACAGTGAAAAAATAAATAAAATAAAGTAAAATAAATAATAAAAATTTTTTTTAAAGCGCCCTGTCCTGACGAGCTCGGGCGCAGAAGCGAACGCATACGTGAGTAGCGCCCGCATATGAAAACGGTGGTCAAACTGAACATGTGAGGTGTCGCCGCGACCGGTAGAGTGAGAGCAATAATTCTAGTCCTAGACCTCCTCTGTAACCTCTGTAACATGCAACCTGTAGAATTTTTTTAAGAGTCGCCTATGGAGATTTTTAAGGGTAAAAGTTTGACGCCATTCCACGAGCGGGCGCAATTTTGAAGCATGACATGTTGGGTATCAATTTACTTGGCGTAACATTATATTTCACAATATAAAAAAAAATTGGGCTAACTTTACTGTTGTCATATTTTTTTATTCAAAAAAGTTAATTTTTTCCAAAAAAAGTGCGCTTATAAGACCGCTGCGCAAATACGGTGCAAAAAAAAGTATTGCAATGACCGCCATTTTATTCTCTAGGGTGTTAGAAAAAAAAACAATATATAATGTTTGGGGGTTCTAAGTAATTTTCTAGCAAAAAAACTGTTTTAAACATGTAAACACCTAAAATCCAAAACGAGGCTGGTCTTTAAGTGGTTAAGACAGCTCCCACAGGGAAACATTGATTTTCACACATCATGAGACATGAGCTCCCAATGTCGGAGCATTTGTCGTACCAGTGTGAACCCGACCTAAATATAACAGCAAAGTTACACCATGAAGGTCATTCACTAAGAAGAAGGCGCTGCACCAGTTTATACATTAATTGATGTGCCGGAAAAATCATTAATCGAACGTGCGAACCGGCACACATTGAAGCACAAATAGCGATAATAAATACCCGCATATGTAAACTACAACTGGCACTAGGGTAACTGCGGTTTTCTTGTTGATAATAGATACACCCAATATAATTGGTTCATTTCATCTAATTGGGTGTGTATTGTTAGGTAATTAGTAGGTGTTCTCAGTTAATTAACCCTTTTGATGCTAATCTCATTCCTAATACTTCTAATATATCTTTGAAATGTATTTTTTTCTTTTTTTACCCAAATTTTTCAATACATTACCAAGAACAGAGAAGTTTTTCTAAACACAATAAATTAATATTTTCAGATCTTGATCTTTAAAGGTGACCACACACTGCAATCAGTTAGATCTTAAATAAATTAGATTTAGTGCAAGAGCCTGTTTGTTTTCCTATAATTTGAATTAATTGTTCAAGTGTGTCTTCCTATTACCTATTTTACCTAAATATCGAGTTGTACAGAGATTGGCCAATCAGATTGCATAGTGCATGACCATCTTAAGTGCCAAATTTGGAATTCAGATGTGCCATGACCCACTTGTATTTTCCAAACAATATTTCTTGGGCATTATACAAGGCACATGAGAACACACCTTTTTTCAAGACATGCTAGAGTGATCAGGAATCTTCAAACTATGGCTTTCCAGCTGTTGCGGAACTACACATCCCATGAGGCATTGTAAAACTCTGACATTCGCAGACATGACTAGGCATGATGGGAATTGTAGTTTCTGAACAACTGGAGGGCCGTAGTTTGAAGACACCTGTGCTAGACCATTATTATGCCTCCAGAATTGGGAGTGTGGCATCTACCCAACTTCTCTTTGCTGGTGAACACAATAACCTACATCTATAGATATATCTATAGATATATCTATATATCTATACACACGCTGAAGCAGGAAGCAATATACATTGGCCCAGAAGTGAATCTGTACACAGGAAGTAGGTGTGTGTTTTGAGGCCAAATCATTTAGACACACATGACCCACACAAACACCACCCCATGTAAAAATAAAGAAAAAATTATCTTAATTTGTAAATAAGGATCATCTCTTCCTCAGAGAACAGTGAGTGGGGCATGGTGGTGGGAAGAAATTAGCAGCAGTACAAGCAACTTCCTGGAGGGGTGTGATGTCATTCCTGTGTGCTGGCCACCACTTCCGGGAACCTGATATGAGCTACAAGGACATGCATCTAGATGCAGGCCCATAACTTTATTGGCAAATAATAGGAAAGCAGATGCAGATTTCCAGGACTGAACTAACAAATGTTTCTAGTGAAAGGCAACTGGTGTTTTCTATTAACAACTTCCCGCCTGGCCTATAGCAGAATGACGGCCGGGCGGTGGTTCAGTTATCCTGACTGGGCGTCATATGATGTTCAGCAGGGTAACAGCCGCCGCGCGCCTGTGGGGGCGTGCACCACGGCACGCATCGCGACGATTGGTGGTGCGGTGTGTCAGTCTGACACACCGCTACATCGATCTCGGTAAAGAGCCTCCGATGGAGGTTCTTTACCATGTGATCAGCCTTGTCCAATCACGGCTGATCATGATGTAACAAGAAGAGCCGTTGATCAGCTTTTCCTCACTCGCGTCTGACAGATGCGAGTAGAGGAGAGCTGATCGGCTGCTCTCCTGACAGGGGGGTCTGTGCTGATTGTTTATCAGTGCAGCCCCCCTCAGATCCCACCCAGGACCACCATCATGCCGCCCAGGACCACCAGGATGGCCATCCACACTGGACCACCGGGTATGCCCCCCTAGACCACCAGGGATTAGCAAATCTGTGCCGAGGCAGCTGACAATCAATGTCCAGGCAGCTGCCAATCAGTGTCCACTCACAATGCCTACCACTGCCAGTGCCACCAGGGATGCCTATCAGTGCCGCATATTAGTGCCCATCATTGCCACGTATCAATGCCCATCAGTGCCCAGCAGCGCCGTCTATCAGTGCCCATCAGTGCCCAGTGCTGCTTATCAGTGCCACCCATAAGTACCCATCTTTGCAGCCTTTCAGTGCCCATCAGTGTTGCCTATTAGTGCCCATAAGTGCCCATCAGTGCCGCCTATCAATGCCCATCAGTGCTGCATATCAGTACCACCCATCAGTGCCGCCTACCAGTGCCCATCAGTGCCGCCTGCCAGTGCCAATTGGCGGTGCTCGTCATTGCCCGCTCATTGGTGCCACCTCATCGGTGCCGCCTTATCGGTGCCCATCAGTGAAGGCGAAAATGTATTTATTTACAAAATTTTATAACAGAAACAAAAACAAAACTTTTATTTTTTTAAAAATTATCGGTCTTTTTTATTTGTTTAGCAGAAAATAAAAACCACAGAGGTGATCAAATATCACCAAAAGAAAGCTCTATTTGTGGGAACAAAATGATAAAAATTCTGTTTGGGTAGAGTGTAGCATGACAGCGCAATTGTCATTTAAACAGCGACAGCGCAGAAAGCTGAAAATTGGCTTGGGCAGGAAGGGAGGTAAGTGCCTGGTATTGAAGTGGTTAAACAAGGTCTAAAGGGGCCATTGACATGCATCACTGTTGAACTTAGGAACGTGTCTTTGCAAAGTTAAACTAAATTAAATCCTTTCTTATTTTTTCTTGGGGATAGAGTGCAGAGGGATTTGAAGTCTTTTCGTTTTTTGCAGATGTCTGCACCCCTGATAGGATGAAGATACCTCCCAAATTTTGCCAGTTTCTCCTTCAAATGTATTCACTTCAGGTCACATAGCCAAACAGGAAGTAAGGGAAAAAACCCTACCAATGTCTTCCCTTGGGGACACACAGGTCAATCTAACTAGTGTGCTCATTAGGCAAATTGCACTCTGGCACTTTGCTGTATACACCCCAAATGATTAGGTATCTTGGACTTTGGGGTTTATTTACTAAAGGCAAATCCACTTTGCACTACAAGTGCACTTGGAAATGCAGTCGCTGGAGATCTGAGGGGGACATGCAAGGAAAATAAAAAAACAGCATTTTTGTTTCTACATGATTGGATGATAAAATCAGCAGTGCTTCCCCTCAAATTTACAGTGACTGCACTTCCAGTGCACTTGTAGTGCAGAGTGGATTTGCCTTTAGTAAACAAACCCTCCCTCCATGTGTTCTAACTGTGTGGGCATGGGAGTGACTAGGAGAGGAGACATATTGTTTTTATTACTCAGTAGGAACAAACAATATGTTTCCTCTTCCCTGACAGCACAGGGATTTGTGGGTCTACACCCACAAATCCCTATGTTGATGCTCGTGCACACGATCACGCGTGGCCGTGCAGCGGCGCACGCCTTCTGGTGGCCGAAAAGGGTAGGATGTACCCGTGCAGGATTTCGCCCAGGGGAGCAATTCTGCCGCAGTATATCTGCGTGAGTCAGTCGGGAACTGGTTAAACATCAGTGACAACAACTTGAGGAAGATTTTGCAAAATAATTCAGCACAGACAATTAAATCAAAGTGAAACTAACAACCTACAAACTACACACATTATTTTTACAAAAATATTTCAGGGAAAAATATCCCCCTCAAAAAAATAAATACTAACAAGAGTACAAGAACACACAAGAGTACAAGTAACAAGAGGGTATGGGGGCCCAGGTCCCACCCTGAGGGACATATATCATTGTCACCAATTTTGACAACCCCAAAAATGAAACAAGGAGAAGTGCCCTTAAAAATGCAAAATTGCCTAAAAGCTAGTAACTCTGCCTGTAAAGTGGTGCATCTGTAGCATGTATCCAAAATGCTGCCTCCAAGATGTACGGCTTTAAGAAAACTTACAAATCTACACTGCAGCTGCAAGATTTTAACCAAAAAAAAAAACAAAGCCAAAAATGACCTGCCCCCCCAATACATACAAGGCCATTTGGGTCTGTTGAGGCTTTAAATGAGAGCCCCCACGTGAAAAATACCACCCCAAACTAAAAAAAGATTGTGCCCCTCCCAAACACTAACAAACCCCTAGCCAAACACACAGCAAGCCAACCCATGAAAAGGGGGTGGATGCTTGGGGGCACGAGGGTCTCGGGCACCCCAAAAGTCAACCACCTTGTTCCCATATTTAGGGGTACAAGGGCCTCTTCCATACAACCCTAGGCTGGAGTTGTGAGGGGCTGCAGACAAGGGGCTTTACGGAATGTGGAAAGCCCCTTTAAACTAGTGGGTATAAGTTGCTTTGTGGTTGGAATTGGGCTGAGCCCAACATGCCCCAAAGGCAGAGTGCATGTGGCCTGGTATGGTTCAGGAGGGGGTTGGGCGCTAGCTCTTCTCCCCCCTTTCCTAGCTGGCCCTGTTGTATGCTCTGAAAAAGGATGTGGTTTGGATTGGTGAAGGCAGCTCACTGCCTTTTGAGAATTGAGTGGAGTTGAGAATGGAGCGGAGCTGTGGATGGGGAGGTGGAGCTGTGGATGGGAGGAGAGGGTGAGCTGTGAATGAGAGGAGAGAAGGTGACCTGTGGACAGTGGGGAGGGTAAGCTGTAGACAGGGGGGAGGGGGTGAGCTGTGGATGGGGGAGAGGGTAAACTGTGGACAGGGGGAGAGGGTCAGTTGTGGACAGGGGGAGAGAGGGTGAGCTGTGGACAGGGGGTTGATCTGTGGATGGGGGGAGAGGGTGAACTGTGAACGAGAGGAGAGAAGGTGACCTGTGGTCAGTGGGGAGAGTGAGCTGTGGACAGGGGGGAGAGGGTGAGCTGTGGACGAGAGGAGAGAAGGTGACCTGTGGACAGTGGGGAGGGTGAGCTGTGTACAGGGGGAAGAGGGTGAGCTGTGAACCGGAGGGGACGGGGTGAGCTATGGACCGGGGAGACAGGGTGAGCTGTGGACAGGGGGGAGAGGGTGAGCTGTTGACAAGAGGAGAGAAGGTGACCTGTAAATAGGGAGAGAAGGTGTTCTGTGAATAGGGGAGGTGAGCTGTGGACAGGGGGGAGAAGATAAGCCTTGACCACATACATTATTTGATTATTTGGCAACACTTTACCTCTGTTTCCTGTGGAGTGGAGCGGGAGTTGATTGGGGTGGGTTCCTGCACCTATTGTCTGTATATAACTGTCCCAAAGCATGAGCCATGGAACCTCCCCCCATCCACAGCACGCCCTCTCCCTCCTGTCCACAGCTCACCCTCTCTCCCCATCTACAGCTCATCCTCTCCCCCCTGTCCACATCTCACCCTCTCCCCCCCTGTCCACAGCTCACCCTCCCCACCGTCCACAGGGCAACTTCTCTCCTCTCGTTCACAGCTCACCCTCTCCCACCATCCACAGCTTACCCTCTCCCCTGGTCCACAGCTTACCCTCTCCCCCCAGTCCGCAGCTCACCCTCTCCCCCCAGTCCCAGCTCACCCTTTCCCCCTGTCCACAGCTCACCCTCACCCCCCAGTCTATGGCTCACTCTCTTCCCCCTGTCCACAGCTCACCCTCTCTCCTTTTGTCCACAGCTCACCCCCTCCCTCCTGTCCAGAGCTCACCGTCTCCCCTCTGTCTACAGCTCATCCTCTCCCTCCTGTCCACAGCTCACCCTCTCCCCATCCACAGCTCACCCTCTCCACCATCCACAGGTCAACATCTCTCCTTTCGTCCACAGCTCATCCTCTCCCCCTATCCACAGCTCACCCTCTCCCCCATCCACAGCTCACCCTCCCCACCGTCCACAGGTCAACTTCTCTAATCTCATTCACGGCTTACCCTCTCCCTCATCCACATCTCCACCTCCGCATCCACAGGTCACCCTCCACACTGTCCACAGGTCAACATCTCTCCTCTCGTCCACAGCTCACCCTCTCCCCACTGTCCACAGCTCACCCTCCCCCCTGTCCAGATCTAACCCTCTCCCCCTGTCCACAGCTCATCCTCACTCCCCATCCAAAGCTCAACCACCCTGTGCACAGCTCACCCCCCAACTGTCCACAGGTCACCTTCTCTCCTCTCATTCACAGCTCACCCCCCCATCCACAACTCCACCTCCCCATCCACAGGTCACCCTCCCCACTGTCCACAGGTCACCTTCTCTCCCCTGTCCACAGCTCACCCTCTCCCCCTGTCCACAGCTCACCCTCTCCCCCCTGCCCATAGCTCACCTTCTCATCCCTGTTCACAGCTCACTCTCTCCCCCCCGTCCATAGCTCAACCCCCCCTGTTCACAGCTCACCCTCCCCACTGTCCACAGGTAACCTTTTCTCCTCTCGTCCACAGCCCAACCTTCCCCCCCTGTCCACAGCTCACCCTCTCCCCCCTGTCCACAGCTCACTCCTTTCTCCCCATTCATAGCTCACCCTCTCCCCCATCCACAGCTCAACCCCCATCCACAGCTCACCCTCCCCTCTGTCCACAGGTCACCTTCTCTCCTCTCACCCCTGGCCACATTTCTCCTTCTCCTGTCTGTCCACAGCTCACCCTCACTTCCCATCCACAGCTCAACCCCCGTGCACAATTCACCCTCCCCACCATCCACAGGTCAACTTCTCTTCTCTCGTTCATAGCTCACCCTCTCCCCCCATCCACAGCTCCACCTCCCTGTCCACAGGTCACCCTCACCACTGTCCACAGCTCACCCTCTCTCCCACCAGTCAACAGCTCACCCTCCCCCCCTGGTCCACAGCTCACCCTCTCCCCCCAGTTCACAGCTCACCCTCTCCCCCCGGTCAACAGCTCACCTTTTCCCCCCGGTCAACAGCTCACCTTCTCTCCCCGGTTCACAGCTTCACCCTCTTCCCCTTCTCTACAGCTTACCATCTTCCCCCTGTCCACAGCTTACCCTTTCCCCCCATCCACAGCTCACCCTCTCCCCCATCCACAGCTCACCCTCCCTACCATCCACAGATCACCTTCTCTCTTCTTGTTCACAGCTCACCCTCTCCCCCCATCCACAGCTCAATCCTGCCGTCCACAGCTCATCCTCTCCCCCCTGTCCATAGCTCTCCCCCCTGTCCATAGCTCTCCCTCCCCCCTGTCCACAGCTCTCCCTCTCCCCCCTGTCCACAGCTCACCCTCCCCACTGTCCACAGCTCACCTTCTCTCCTCTCGTTCACAGCTCACCCTCTCTCCTCTCATTCACAGCTCACCCTCTCCCCTAGGTCCACAGCTCACCCTCTCCCCTCGGTCCACAGTTTACCCTCTCTCCCCTGTCCACAGCTCACCCTCTCCCCCCTGTCCACAGCTCACCCTCTCCCCCCTGTCCAGAGCTCACCCTCTCCCCCCTGTTCACAGCTCACCCTCTCCCTCCTGTCCACAGCTCAACCCCCCTGTCCACAGCTCACCCTCCCCACTGTCCACAGGTCACCTTTTCTTCTCTCGTCCACAGCTCAACCTTTCCTCCCTGTCCACAGCTCACCCTCTCTCCTGTCCACAGCTCACTATCTCCTCCCCATTCACAGCTCACCCTTTCCCCATCCACGGCTCAACCCCCATCCACAGCTCACTCTCCCCACTGTCCACAGGTCACCTTCTCTCCTCTCACCCACAGCTCATCCTCTCCCCCCTGTGCACAGCTCATCCTCTCCCCCCGGTCCACAGCTCATCCTATCCCCCCATCCATAGCTCACCCTCCCGACCATCCACAGCTCACCTTCTCTCCTCTCATTCACAACTCACCCTCTCACCTTGGTCCACAGCTCACTCTCTCTCTCCCCTGTCCACAGCTCACAATTTCCCCCCTCCACGGCTCACCTTCTCCTACCACAGACCACAATTCACCTTAGCATGCGCCCCATTCACAACTCCCCTTTTATCCCTTGTCAACATGTCACCCCTGCACACACCCCCATCCACAGCCCTGCTTGTATAGAAGTGACTCTTATTATATGGTAACCAGCTATAAATTCAATTGAATCTAATTAGAAAATGTTTGAATCCTGGGGGGAAATGTGTCACTTGCATGAAAACTTGTATCCCCTGTTTACACATACTGTCCTGCATTTTACCACACTGGAAAAACGCAGGTAACTGCAAGGACACATACAAAACAATTGTTTTATATGGGTCCTGTTCACACCACAACTAAAAACAAATGTAAACGGAACACAATGCAACAGTCTAGTGGGGTAAAATTGCTTTTATTATTTTGTCCCTTACAAGGACCCATACACCAGCCATCTTAGAGGGGAAGTAATGAATGTGCTTTGGACAGGCTTTCTAGTGAAATTTCCAAAGGTCATGGTGTATAGAAATAGATACATTTGTAAACCATATGTGACCATACCTGATGCTATATGACTAGAGTTGAGCGAACAGTTAGAGCCAAGCAAAAGTTTGGCCCAAACATCGCCTGTTCGCCCGTTCGATGGAGTGGGATGTTCGCACTGCGAGCGCCCCACAATGCACTGTGATTTCTAAGCCCTGATTGGGCAAAGCTTTGCCCAATCACGGCACAGTGAATAGCTGGTTGCCAAGGAGCAGGCCAGGAAGCTGGACGCAGTGTCCTTTACATCAAATGAGTCATCATCTGTCAACAGACTTCCCTGCTGACAGCTGAAAAAAAAAAACATTGCCAGATATAGAATAATGTTAAAAAAAACTGCCATTTTGGAGTCCCCCTAAAATCCATACCAGACCCTTATCTGAGGATGCAGCCTGGCAGGCCAGGAAAGCGCCCCCCCCCCCTCCTGAACCATACCAGGCCACATGCCCTCAACACACACCCTCAGGCCACACCCCAAAGCAAGGGCCTCTTCCCCACAACCCTGGGTTGTGATTGTGGGGGTCTGCAGGCAGAAGGCTTATTGGAATCTGGAAGCCCCCTTTAACAAGGGAGCTCCCAGATCCCAGTTCCCCCCATGTGAATGAGTGTAGGGTACGTTGTACCCCTACCCATTAACCAAGGAAAAGTGTCAAAAAAGATATAAAATCACAGACACAGTTTTTGACAATTCCTCTAATAAAAATAAAAAACAATGTCCCACGATGTAGATTCAGCGTCAATCATGATGCCTGACACCACCGCCTGACCCAAAAAAAGAAAAAAAAAGCTCTGCCCGCAACGAAGGCTAACCACTGACTGCAGGCTCCGACATTTGACAATTTTTATATAAGTAAGGGGCGGGCCACCTGGCGACGTCACCTGGTGGCACCACCCCCTTTGTGACGACACTGACCCAGCATGTACTGGCCTGTGATATCACATGGGGGTTGTGCCACCCAAAGGGCCTGGTATGGATTGAGGGGAACCCCCACGCCATTTTACATTTTTCTATTTTCGGCAATATTGTATTGTGTTGCCAGCAATTTAAATGTCATTTTTTTATTTTTAAAAAAGTCAGTTTTGCTGCAGCATGTTCTATACATGGTACGTATATGCCACTTTACAGGCAGACTATGGGTTTCCCAGGCACTATATTTAAATACATTTTTCATTTTTATTGTTTCACTTTAAGCATCATTAAAATCACTGCTCCTGTAAAAACGATCTTTTTTTTTTTAAAAAAATGTTGCATTAATACATGTGCCCCAGGGCAGTACCCAGGCCCCTATACCGTTTTTATGGGCAATAACATGCATATAATCCTTCAAAATTGGCACTTTTTTCAAATTCGGTCCCATAGACTTTACAAGAGTTCAAAGTTTGGGTCTGATCTTTTGTAATTTTCGAGAGTTCTGGCGCAAAGCGGGGGGGGTGTTCGGCCCATCTCTATATAGGACCAGCAGCACAAAGATTACAAATACATTTGTACAAACACTGGTAACTGGGAATAGCAAACAGTCTCAACAAATTGCGACTGGTATAAACCTGTGTGTATGTGTCCCAATATTTATACCAGTCCTGTGCCTGGCCAGTGTCCACTGCTTTGTCTCCCCTCTCTTGAAGCATGCCACATACTATTGTAACAGCATCAGGAATGCCACATGTCAAGATGCAAAAAATTATTTTCTTATAATTTCAGCTAGTTCAATTAAGCTTTGACAAAAGAAAAAGAGATTTGATGCAAACAGTATCCAGCATGAGGAGAAGAGGTTTTCCTAGCCTTTCCTTCTGCTTTGGGCCTTGCACAAAAAGAACATTTGCTAATCTAGAAAAAAAAAAAAACTCATATTTGTAGTTAGAAATATTGCTACAGTACAATAGTCAAAAAACTTAAACAGCTGTCAGAGAAAGATAATTTTTATTATGTCAAAAATATAAGCATATTGATTCTGCTAGGGTACTTGACCCACAGGGGACATGACGTACTCAGCCATTCTTTTCCTCAACTGAAGAGCATGTCAAGTTGCTGCCTACTGCATTTGTGGGAAAATGTGGTGCATGCCATTCTCTTTTTTTGTATCACTCTTGTCCAGGCACGTAGTTGTGCAGCAAACAGGCAGCCTTAACAACAGTCACTGCATTGTGAACATCCAAATTAATGGAAGTATGGAGCAATCCACCATTCTGCGGGCACGACAGAGTCTTAAAAATGCGCTTTTGTGGGCTCAGAATATGGGTGCATTAGATGTTTCCCTATTATAAATGCCTCCAATAAACACAAAAGGATAACCTGACTCACTTCTTCTGGGCCATGTCTTATCCTGTGACAAATGGAGTTGATTATTCCTCAGTCGTTCACCACATTTGCTGTGTTGAAAGATGATCTAATCACTGCTGCTACCATAGGATCCCACATCAATGTATGTCAATTGGTAGACAGCACCAATTACGTCCAGCAGTACAATACAAAAACATTTTTGTAATTAAAATACTTGCTTCCACTCTAAGGAGGCATGATTACCCTAATGTGTTTCCCTCTGTAGCAACTAAGCAATTACGGAAGTTATTTTGCTGCCAAAATAGATTAGCACTCTTGCCACTTTGCTTTTGCAGGTGTTGGCAATATGATCTTGTGAATTTTGCTCCAAATGGCCCTGCAGATTGCTATGACGATATAGTGTATTGTTGATTTTCCAATGAGGAACTCTGGATGTAGAGAAGAATGCACATTTCCTGTACTTAGAATACTAAAAAATATATATAAAAAATAATTTTAATGTAATCTACTTTTTCAAGATCCTAAAGACAATCCTGAAGACAAAAGGGAGCACATGGGAAAACTTTAGAAAGGAGTTTAGGTTGCAGAAGAAAGAAGAGTCCCATACTGTCACTATAGTCTTCTTAAGCCACATATGAAGTTGCAGGAGTACATTAACCACTTAAGGACTGCCCCACATACATATCCTGCGGCAGGGCGGCCCTTAAGCGCAAAATCATGTACTTATACGGGATTATTTCCATCAGCTCTGGCGGAGCGCACTCCTGCTGTGATTGGACCCAATCAGCGGGCCGCTGGCCACGCACAATCGTTCACTGGAGAGACAGAATGGCGGTCTGCCTATGTAAATAAGGCAGACCGTCGTTTTGTCAGACAGGAAGAGAGAGATCTGTGATTCCTGCTAATCAGGAACACAGATGTGTCTCTTCCTCGAGTCAGTCCACCCCCCACACAGTTAGTAAGCACACCCAGGGAACACAGTTAACCCTTTGATTGCCCGTGATGTTAAGCACATTTCCTGCTAGTGTCATTTATGTCAGTGCATTTTTTTAGCATGATCAGTGTATTGGTGTCATGGGTCCCCAAAAAGTGTAACTTAGTGTCAGATTTGTCTGCCGCAATGTCGCAGTCCCACTGAAAAATGCTGATCACCGCCATTACTAGTAAAAACAATTAAAAAAATTAAAAGTCCATGAAAATATCCCATAGTTTGTAGACGCTATAACTTTTGTGCAAACCAATCAATATACACTTATTTGGAATTTTTTTTTACCAAAAATATGTAGCAGAATGCAAATTGGCCTTAACTGATGAAGAAATTAGATTTTTTTTTCATTTTTTTTTTGGATGTGTTTTATAGCAGAAAGTAAAAAATATTGTGTTTTTTTTCAAAATTGTTGATCTTTTTTTGTTTATAGCGCAAAAAATAAAAACCGCAGAGGTGATCAAATGCTACCAAAAGAAAGCTATATTTGTGGGAAAAAAAAGGACAATTTTATTTTGCCATCGTCATGGTATATATAATACTATAATTCTAAGTATATAGTGCAGTCATTGAAGTATATATAATACAGTGGAGAATATATAGTGCAATCAGTGTAGTATATATAATACAGTGCAGGGTATATAGTGTAGTGCAGCATATATAATACAGTGTATTGAAGTGGTTAAGGGGAACCCTATGACAGAATTAAGAAAAAAACGGTGTGGGGTCGTTCCCCCCCAAAATCCATGCCAGGCTCTTTGGGTCTGTTATAGAGTTTAAAGGGAAATTTCAATCCAAAATTAAAAAAAAAAAATTTGGATTGAAATTTCCCTTTATAATACAGTGTATCAAAGTGGTTAAGGGGAACCCTATGACAGAATTAAGAAAAAAAACGGTGTGGGGTCATTCCCCCCCAAAATCCATGCCAGGCTCTTTGGGTCTGGTATAGAGTTTAAAGGGAAATTTCAATCCAAAATTAAAAAAAAAAAAACAGTGTGGGGCCCCCAAAATCCATACCAGACCCTTATCCGAGCATGCAGCCTGGCAGGCCAGGAAAGGGAGGGGACAAGCGAGCGCCCCCCCCTTGTACCATACCAGGCCGCTTGCCCTTAAAATGGGGAGGGTGCTTTGAGGTGCCCCCCAAAGTACCTTGTCCCCATGTTGATAGGGACAAGGGCTTCTTCCCGACAACCCTGGCTGGTGGTTGTCAGGGTCTGCGGGTGGGGGGCCTTTCGGAATCTGGAAGCCCCACCCCTCTATGTGAATGGGTATCAGGTACATTGTACCCACCCATTCATCAAAAAAAGTGTCAAAATGTAAAAACCACAAAAGACAGTTTCTGACAATTCCTTTATTAAAAAAGAAAAAAAAGGTGTCCCGTACACATCCATCTTCAATCTCGCCGCCCAATGGCCACGAAAAATTGAAAAAATTAGAAATGGGAGGCCTCCCAGCAACTGCTGTCTCTTGGCTTTAACAGCTCTTATATAGGCAAGGGCGGGACCACCGGTTACATCAGAAGGTGGCCCTGCCCTTGCCTATATAAGAGCTGTCAAAGACAGCAGTCACCGGGAGTTTTTTTACGTTTTTTCTATTTTTCGGGTCGTCAGGCGACGTGATTGATGATGGGTTTACATCGCGGGACACTTTTTTTTTATTGTCAAAATTGTCAGAATTGTCAAAAACTCTTTGTGATTTTTACTTTTTTACACTTTTTTGTTGAATGGGTAGGGGTACAATGTATCCAGTACCCATTCACATGGGGGGGCAGGATCTGGGCCCCCCTTGTTAAAGGGGGCTTCCAGATTTCGCCTGCTCCTCCTCAATATAGCTGGCACAATCAGAATGATTAGGGCTGTTAGTTAGACATCCCATTTGCAAATTCCTCTCTAAAAACAAAAATTTGTTCATCACTCTCTCTCTGTGTCACTCTATTTTTCTCCCGCTTTCCCTCACTCCTTCTCTCAAACCACAAATCTAAAAAGGATGTGATGTCAGTGAGAATAACCGGCAAAATGCATAGCAATTTTACATGCATGAAAATGCACATTAAAGTTCACACCAACACAATTTTTTGAAAAGCCAGTGGAGTGCAAAACACACCCAAAAACTTCCACCCGGTGCCCAAAAAAGTGCACACACATAAATAGTGACACGCAAAAAAGTGTGTTACACTGATCCTCCACTAGGGAAGGACCTTACCCTGATCCCCTGGGGCGTTAGGCTCCAGACGGGGACTGAGGTACTTCACATGGGACCATCTGGTCGAAACCAGACGGACCCCCATTCTCTGGAAGGTCTGCTGAAACAGACCCACCCAAGTACTAGGTGGGACTCCCCCAAAGGGAGACCCCATGAGAGAGGGAAAACCAAGCCAGAAGGCCTATGTCCACCCCCTTCCAAGACTTTCAGAGTGGGCCCGAGGACCCACACCCTACTCATCACACTGTGACAAACGTTACAACACCAAACAAAAAAATACAAAAAAAGTGATGCACACAGGGGTAAATAAAAAGAAAGTGGGGAGAAGGAAGATGGGAGAAGTGAAAGTGGCCATTGTAAAATACAATGGCCGGCCCTTCGGCCAAGAATAAAAATTTCCCCTGGTCCTAGCCAAAAGACTCGGCCCTAGAGGCAGGTGCGAAAAATGTGTGTTGTGGTGAAGTGACCTTGGTGCCATAAATCAAGTGCCTGAACTGCCACTTCAGGGGCATATTCACCACTGGCTTTTCGTACAACCCTGACCAACAACCCAGACCATCACAGCCCCCACTCCACACAGGAAGGACTGGTGTTCTGGGAGCTCAGGGAGAGCCCTTTACCATCAGGCTCAACCTTCAATCCCATCCCTCCCTCCTAATTACACTCAAGAGATACTAACCACTCCCCCCCGAAGGAGGAGCCGGTGTTCTCTCCCGAGAAATTGTACGGAGCTAGGACTGCTCCAATCCAGGCCAGAAGGCCAGGGACCCGACCCTCTGGGTCAGACCCAGTGGTTCTCCATCCCCATCAGAAGGCTTCCCTTTCGGCTATGAACAGCTCCAGGTTACCTTTACACCAGCAGGTTTTGCATAGCCTCCACCATCCCTGATACCACCTCACCGTAGATCAGGGGCAGAAGCAAGCGCCACATCCTGGCAACTGATAAGAACAGATTTTTTTTTTCTCTTTTTTTTTTTACCCATCAGTTCTATAGCATGTCACCTTTACTTCAATAAGAACCACACCAGGATTCTCTCGAGCATCATGCTTCACACATCATCTAGGCTTTTTTCCAAATTTTTCAAAAAAGATATACAAATACACATACAATATACAACACATTTACCCCCCCTCCCCCCCTTCCATCTTCCCCATCCCCAATACACATCTGCCTCCACCTTCCCCATCCACCTCCTATCCACCAACAACACCACATAAAGCCTAGCAAAGAAAAGATTAACACAATCCACCTCTGACAAAACACATTTCCTCCGAACCTCCCAACATCTGGCATCCCACAACAACTCCTTCAAAACGTTCACCACAATCCATAATCTTCTTTCTTTAACTTTGACACCCTCCACCAACCCAAAAAAAACAAATCATCATGCTTATGCCTTTTATTTCCATTATGTCATCCATAAAAGACATCAATCTCCTCCGAACTCTTCTTGCAAAGAAACATCTGAACAGAACATGTTGGGCTGACTCAACTTCTTCACAGCCCTCCCTCGGGCATTTCTCCTCCCTTGCCAGGTTTCTTGATCTTAGGAAGCATTTCGTCAATAATACTGCATGGAAGGCCATCCATGTTATTTCCTTCTGTCTATTTGACACTCCTCTGATCGTAAATTTCTTCCAACATGCTTCTGTTTCTCTGGACCCCAGACCAAAGATGTTGGCTCTAACCTCCTCCTTTCGTAGCCATTTGACTAGGCTAACCTTTGCAACAGCCCCTATTCCCAACTCATCCAACTTATATTTTCTGAAGAAAAGGTTCAACTTAGCATAAAAAACTGGGGGCACTAGGGCTGTGGGTTTTGAGAGGTCAGGTACACACCAGCCCCATTTTACCAAAGACCATCCAGCCAGATACCTCATGAGGTGTGCTTTTAAACTTCCACCCACAAACACTTTATAATGCATCAACCAACTATGCATAGATATAAAACCCTCTATGTCAGGGAAAGCATATCCTCCATTTTCCATCCTTATCATTACAACTCTCCGCTCCACACGCTCCATTTTTGAGCCCCAGAAAAAAACAAACAACATACGTGTTATTTTTTGTATGCATTTCACACTAGGGGGAACACTGATCCAAAATAATGTAATAACGGCAAAATAACTGACTTGACAATAAGGACCTTCCCTGTCAAGGTTAGGCGCCTTAGCTTCCAAAACTCCACTTTTCTTGAAATTTTCTCTACAGCTTTAGCTGCATTCACCTGGTTTAACAGATCGCTCTGGAAATGTTTACCCAGGATCTCCAGGGAGTCCGCCTGTTTTACCTTTGTTCCTGACATCTCACATGTCCCACTCATCACACAAACTTGGCTCTTCTATCAGTTGATGTTAAGTCCTGACATGCTGCCAAAAAGGCTCAGTTGTAATTCCGCCCTCTTAGCATCTCTTCCAGAGGAGCAACAAAAGGTCACATCATCCATGTATGCTACAGATTTTACTAAACCCCACCACTTCCAGGTACGAAAATTCCTTTAAAAATCTTATCCCTTTGTATATGTCTCATCAAGGGTTCAATAGCACACACGAACATTATTGGGGATAGAGGACACCCTTGTCTCACCCCCGACCATACAGAAAAAGCTTCCGATAAATTTCCATCTACCAGTACCTGGCTCTCAATTCCATGGTACAAACCCCTCAGGGTTCTCAAAAAGGGTGCTGGTAAACCCATTTCGGTCAATACCCTAAAAAGTAATCATGAGAGACCTTATCATATGCCTTTTCAAGATCAATGCCCATCATGGCCAAAGGCACGTTGTTGATCAGCGCATAGTGGACTAGGTCTCTCAGCAGAACAAGAATATCTGATATTCTGCGCCCCGGTATAGCACAGACCTGCCAATCCCCTATCATTTTGTCCACCACACAACTTAATCTACTAGCCAGTAGTTTTGCCACCAACTTGTAATCAGCATTTAGCAAGGTGATTGGATGCCAATACTTTACCTCCTTTCTATCCAACTTCCTGAAAATTAGGGTAATCACCCCCTCTCTCATAGAGGGTGAGACCGTCTCCCTCTCCAGACAGTACCTTACTACCTCCACCAGATCCTTTTTTTAAGTAGAGGCCAGAATTTCACAAAAAATTCTGCAGGGAGGCCATCTTTTCCAGACGTTTTACCCTTTTGCATGCATCCCAACACCTACCCCACTTCTTTCTCACATACTGGGTCAAGCAAAATTTGCGCCTCCTCCTCACCTATTCTTTTGTCCACCACAGCACAATAGTCCACCAATTCCTTCTCAGGCACCTTCTTCTGTATACCATATAGATTTTTGTAGAAAGTCACCACCTCCTCCATCATTATTTCATCTTCTACCTCTTCCTCTCCTGACATCAAAGACCTCATCACCTTATTGTTGTTATATACTTTTTTAAAAAAGAATCTAGTACACTGTTCCCCCTTAAACATTTCACGCACTTTTGTATTAAACATAATTTTCTTCCCTTTGTCTTTTAGTATCTTACTTCTCTCCTCTTTTATCTCCTCCAATTCATTTGTCACCTCCACACCACACCTCTTGAATTTATACAAGAGATGCAATCTTTGCATAAGCCTCTCCTCTTTTTTCTTTTTCTCACTTGCTCTGGCTCTACATATTGTCTGAAAGAAACCAGCAACTTGCTTTTTGGCCCAGTCCCACCAGGACAGCACATTTGAGAAATCTCCTTTCTTTTCCACCACTCTGTCCCAACATATGGAAAATTGTTTGCACACCTCCTCCTCCTCCAGTACCGAAACATTCAATTTCCACACGCCATGGCCAAACTTAACCCCTAACCCCTACCCCCACCTCCACTTTACACATATTCATCCTGTGGTCAGAAAAAAGAACTGGCACCACCATATAATCCTCCACTTCCAGAAACTTGGATAAAAGAAAATAATCAATCCTTGATCATACAGTGCCCTTATCTGAAAAAAAAAAGTATGAGTAACTTTATTTCCTTCTTTCTCCACAGCTGCGTCCTTCAGCCTGAAGTCGCCCACCGACTCATTCAACATCCCTGATGTCACTTCCGTGTCACCTTCACTTCCAGCCCCCTGCCTTTCATCTTTTTCTCTCACGCAGTTAAGATCACCTGCGACCACCGTCGCCATCCTCCCAGGTAAGTACAACCTTAACGTATTAAAGAAAACTTTTCTTTCATTTTTTTCCGCTGGCGCATAACAATTAATAATTCTTAATTGTGTTCCCAAAAAAATTAATCACCACAACCAAACATCTGCCTGGTATTATTTCTTCATATGATATCACTTTTATGTTATCATTATTAATGAGCACCCCTACCCCTTCTGATTTTGAGGTGCTACTTGGTGCCCATACTGCAGCTCCCCTCCGCCACTCTTTAATACTGCTCAGATGTTCTATACCACATTCCTGCAAACAAATAATATCGGCTTTTATGGAGCACATATAGTCCATGATAACTGCATTCCTGTGTCCAGCTTTAATACTTCTTACATTTATTGAACCAATAATTAGCGCCATTATGAAAAAAAAAGATTAGCCATCATAACTTTATATTAGGTTTTCTCCTGCTTCTCAGCCTCTTTCAACATCTTTTGTTTTCTCCAGGTCCCCGGCGAGCTGGCAGATCTGGCAGGTATGTCAATATGCAAAACTTTGAACTTTGTCTTCCTCCTCACTCCCCGACTCCTCCCCCTCCTTCTGAGGCCGCTTCACAGCTGATTGCGGCTTGGACTCAGGAGAGAGGAGAAGCCGTTGCCCACACTCCATGCTTCCCATCCTGTCAACACTGTCCATTTCCTCCTCCCCCTCTTCGTCACTGGATGACAGGTGACCAATCAGAGCAGACATATAGGGCGGATTTTGAACGGCCTCCTCACCGCCTGCGCTGTACACGCCCCCTTCTTGACTCTTCGTCCCTCCTGCAGGACCTGGAAGCTCCTCCTCCATTCCATCCTTTTCACGGGGAAGACCTGCAGGAACGCCGAGACCACACACACGTGTTCTGCCATCTTGCCCTCCGCCGGTCCGGGGGTAGCTGTGTCGGGACCCACAATGATAGCAGCCTCCACTGCATCACCGCCGGTCTCCCGAACACCACCACTCCTCCCCTCAGCGTCCTTGGGCAGGGGGAGCCCGCCTTCAGAGTGTCCCTTACCAGGAGCTCCTCCAGCCTCCTCCCCCACGCTGCTGGTACCGGCTCCCTGTTCCCCAGTCCCCTCATATGTTTTCACAAGCACAACAGCTGCATGTCTCCTCTTCTGGTACATGTAGTCCTGACAGTTTTTGGCCAAATGGCCTGCTTTTCGGCAAATGTCACAAGTCCTAGCAGTATTACATTAATTCGCCTTATGTCCTGCTTGTTTGCAGAACCGACATTTCTCCATCATCTCACAATCTGCGCTGACATGACCATAGGTAAAACATTTCCGGCAATATTTGGGTTGCCCCTGGTAATACAGGTACCCCCTCTCACCACCAATAAAAAACACAGCAGGTGGGCGTTTTACCCCCCCCAACACAGTCTTTGTCCATTTTAAACCTGCCAAAAAACTGTACTTCCCAGTCCATATTTTGAACCTATTCATCATCTTTTCTCCCCCTTTCAGCTCTTCACAGTAATTTAATAAAAAAGCTCTTACCAGCAGTGGGTCAGCAAAAAGGCTGTACATATGGACAACTATCATTTTTTCTTCCTCCATGAATAAAGGAATTACCTCCATACAGTTCAGTATCTCACATCCTGCCTTCTGTCTTGCCATTTCAAAAACGTTCCAGCACACCTCAGTAGAAAAAAACGTAAAATCATATATCCCTTGTCCAGGAAAATCTTGCAAACAAAATATCTCACTCACCTTTAGGTTAAAGGTATCCTTCAAAACATCTACCACGATCATCTTTAAGTTGATCTTTTCTTTTAAATCCGGCTTAACCAGGAAACGGATTGAGTCACGAAGACCAGAGTTCGTCATCTCAAACGCGAAAAACGCACCTCACTTCCCTGCAGGGGATCCCACAAGGGGATACCCCCACAAACTCTCTTGTAAAAGACCAAGAGCTTTAACACACTTGATCTTAGCCAAAAGGCCAAGAAGTTCACACCAACACGCGCCAATGTATGTCAGTGGATGGCAATAGACCCCTAGCAGTTTGCTAACAAGAAGAGAGTGGCATCAATAAGTTATTGCCCAATCCACAGGTTGGGGAGAGGAAGGTGACCAAAGAAAGAGATCTTTTTTTACCATTTTTTTCTACAGTCACCCTTTAGAAGCATAAGTAATATTGTCACAATTGGTAGTAGTGGTTGGGGGTGGGGGTGGGGTGGATGGGTTTTGAATTGTACACTTGTAAGACTCTTAGGTCTATAACAGCAAGGCTGGTCATATGTAGGGCATAAATTGAGACTATAAAATATGTGATTATGGCAGCTTATCAAGTGTGCACACAATCAGTGGCAATTATGAGGTAGGCTATGCTATATAAGGGAGGAAAAGAGTGCATGGGTGTGCGTTTACGGCCACAGAGAATTATTGTTGGAAAGACCTGTCTGAGCTTTATTCAATAATTGAAAATGATTTTTTACAGATAAAAAAGGGAAACTGTAGGAATTACAAAATACTGAAACATGCACAAACATAAGGATAACCATGTAAAAAGTAAACATCTTGCGCTTACCCCTCAAATCAATCTACCTATTAAATATATATAGTGATATATAGTAAAAAATGAAGGTGCCGCAACTCATAAGGCTTAAATGCTTAACCCAAATACCTATACAAATAATAGGTACGCTACCAATGAATCTATATAAAATGTATATAAACCAAAGTCCGCATATAAAGGTGTAGAAAAAAAAATAGCCCATAGGTGCTAGTATGTGGTTCCAACAAAATCTGTGCTTGAAATAGTGCTCTTTCACTCAGGAAAAGGAATGGTGCGCCTCTTACCAGAAGAATTGGATCCCAGGTAATAGGGATCTCACATGCTCTATTACACTTGAAAATCAGCTGTGTTAATCCACTTCGGAATTCAGGTAAGGACACTCCATCTTACTGATGTATGGATTCTTCCTGGATGTCAGAAAGTATCATGCAATCCTAGTTCCACCAGACATCCTGCTGCGAGCGATCACCAGCACAGGGAGATTTCAAGAAGGGAGAAAATAGCGTAGTATTAAAAAAACTGACACTTATTTAAAATAACATATGAGCCTCAGGTCCCAGAGTTCCCAGTCCATGCCTCTTACGGGGAAACCTTCGTGTGGAGCTGTATTCTTTGAGGTCACCACATACCAGCCTGCAGAACAAGCTCCACGGCTGTGTTTGTTTTATCTGCCTTCTTACGTCCACTTTGTTGTAAGTGCAATATGTTATTTTAAATAAATGTCAGTTTTTTGCATACTACACTATGAAGTTTCTCCCTTCTTGAAATCTCCCTGTGCTGGCAGCAGGATGTTCGGTGGAACCAGGATTGTATGATACTTTCTGACATCCAAGCGGAATCCATACATCACTAAGAGGGAGCATCCTTACCTGAATTCTGAAGTGATTTCCAATCCTATAATAAGGCTTACCTGTAGGTAATATGAATATCTTCTAAACCTTTACGTTTAGGAGATATTCACTTTGCATGCAGCCGCTTTGCAGCATGCGCTCTGAAGGTCCGGCTGAAGGTCCAGCAGACACTGCCTTGCCGGACCTTGCCGGACAGAAGTCTCCCGGGTGCATGCATGGGAGTGACGGCATCGTAGCTCCGGCCACTCACAGCGCCGGAGCCGCGAACATGGAAGACACGCCGAGGGCAAATGTCAGCTCCCTCGGTGTGGACCGGGTACAGCTACCGATGCCTCGTTCTAAGGTAAGTATTTCATAATGAGCTATTATATGGTGCATACTAGCTCAATATGCCGTTTGCCTTACAGGTTTAAAAAAATAATAATAATTTGTGCGGGTATACAACTGCTTTAAGAACAACATATAGATTCTGTTTAAAGTGGCACATATAACGGAGCTATAGTCTGACAGTTTTAGCTCTAAAATACACATAGAAAGGTTTATGTAAGCAATTCCATAGAGGTGAGTCCATTTGTACTGATGGAAGAAGAAGACTGACATAGCTTTCAGTAACAGCAAGTGTTTCATTGTATTCTCTATTCCATGTAAAAAATGGCTTGTCTTCTAAGAGTACCTTATCCATCATGTGCATCAGTGCAGGACATTTATCAGGAACCTCCCAGAATCTAAATGACGACAATGTATCTTCTAAATATGGTTACTATACATGTGAGTGGGGCATAAGCTGAAACATCCATCTTCATCACTAAGGCAGCCACAAAGCATTCTTATCATTTTCTTTATGTAAACGCACAACCCAGTAGGTTAGCTATGATGTACATTTTATATAAACACACACAGTGAATACATTTACAGAACTGTATAATTTATTTCTGAGACTTGTGGTTAAGGCAGCAAAGAGTACTAACTATGTAAAAGATGCAATATCCCAAAGTATCAAATCAGGATAAATTCTATTGAATGGAAAGAAGACTAAATTCTTATGCCCTGTACACAAGGCCGGATTTTCCGACGGAAAATCTGCGATCGGAGCTTGTTGTCGGAAATTCCGACCGTGTGTGGGCTCCATCGGACTTTTTCCATCGGAATTTCCGACACACAAAGTTTGAGAGCAGGCTATAAAATTTTCTGACAACAAAATCCGTTCACGTAAATTACAACCGTGTGTGGACAGTTCTGACGCACAAAGTGCCACGCATGCTCAGAATAAATTTTGAGATGGAACTGCTCAGCCTGGTAAAATTAGCGTTCGTAATGGATCTTGCACTTTCGTCACGCTGCAATGTTTTAAATTGTTTAATGCAGCGCACTCTCTTCTTCTTTATAATGCTAGAAGAATGAAGTTGTTTTGCTGCTCATATTCTCACAAACTTCTTTCTTTATTATTTTTTGTGATTTCGTGAATATAATATCAGTCACATCTCCTGAAAAAAAATGTTGTTTTTATGTTTTTAGATATTGTATTATTTTTTTTTAAGTTTTTTTAAACCCTGATCTCCTGTTATTTTTTTAATTATTTTTTTTTAAACTCCAGAATAGTTTTGGGTGTGTTTTGTGTGTCAAGTTACCACATAACCAATATTATCTTGTATTATTTAATCTCAAGGAGATTGCTTGGTGTTGGTGTCTCTTGTTAATTTCACATTGTATTTTTGAAATGTACCTGCCTCCTCACAAACAAACTGTCCTTTTTGAAGGAAAACAAACATAGGCGAGTATTATTAAAAAAAGAAAACATTTATTAAGGGGTCCTAACCAAAGAAAGAGAGAGGGCAACGCTGGAGAAACAGCAGAAAGTGACAAAGCCATTGGCCCCCAGGGCACACATCATTAAGGCAAAATTGGTGGCCTGAGGAGTCCATATATAAGGGAGTACAATCTGGTCCAGAAGTCCAAGAGATCAGGAACAGCAGCAGATGACATACATGTCCCCAGGCTGTGGTCATACAAGAGCCTGCATCGTTTGTCAGACCAGACTGAACCCAGGCCATCACTTTCTTGTCTTCCTTACACTCTTCCTTTCACGCTGTGTCTGTGGTGTTGGAGTTGTGGCAGGAGGAGGAGGAGGAGGATGCTGTAACTCACACAGGTGGGTATTGGGTGTGATTTCACCCCTCACACCCTTAGTTAATGTTTTATAAAGGATGTCCTCACACATGAGGCCTTGGCCCTTCTGCATGTCCTGCAGTTTTGTGGCAGCCATGCAGGCAAAGGCCTCTTCACAAGTGGGGGTGGCTCTGAGGCACGCAGAAGCCTCCTGAATCAGCCTGATTGCTGAATCCTCCACATTACTCCCCTTCCTTTTGGTTGGAAAGCAGAGGGGAGGAACCTGGGATTCTGTGAGGCCATCTCCTGGCTGCCACTTACCCCCGCCTCCTCCTGGCTGCCACTAACCCCCGCCTCTTCCTGGCTGCCACTAACCCCCGCCTTCTCCTGGCTGCCACATTCCACAGCCTCCTCCTGGCTGCCACATTCCACAGCCTCCTCCTGGCTGAGATCTTCCTGTGTATGAAAAAGGGACATAGTTTTAGTTTTTTCTTCATCAATCACAGACAAATTTCATCTCATGACTGTTGCAAATTGAATGTTAACAAATATAACAGACTATCATTCTGAGCCCAGCATTTTTCATTCTTGTCCCAATTATTTTTGCCCACTACTGTCTATTCATATGTAAAACACTTTATTAAATCAGCAATTAGTGATCAATAGGGATGAGCTTCGAGTTCGAGTCAAACTCATGTTCGACTCGAACATCGGCTGTTTGCCAGTTCGCCGAACAGCGAACAATTTGGGGTGTTTGTGGCAAATTCGAATGCCGCGGAACACCCTTTAAAAGTCTATGTAAGAAATCAAAAGTGCCAATTTTAAAGGCTTATATTCATGGTATTGTCATAAAAAGTGTTTGGGGACCTGGGTCCTGCCCCAGGGGACATGGATCAATGCAAAAAAAAGTTTTAAAAAACGGCCGTTTTTTCGGGAGCAGTGATTTTAATAATGCTTAAAGTGAAACAATAAAAGTGTAATATACCTTTGAATTTCGTACCTGGGGGGTGTCTATAATATACATGTTTCCCGTGTTTAGAACAGTCTGACAGCAAAATGACATTTCAAAGGAAAAAAAGTCATTTAAACTACTCGCGGCTATTAATGAATTGCCGGTCCGACAATACACATACAAGTTCATTGATAAAAACGGCATAGGAATTCCCCACAAGGGAACCCTGAACCAAAATGTAAAAAATAAAGGCGTGGAGTCCCCCCAAAAATCCATACCAGACCTTATCCAAGCACCCAACCCGGCAGGCCGCAGGAAAAGAGGGGAGGACGAGAGAGCGGCCCCCCCTCCCTCCTGAACCGTACAAGGCCACATGCCCTCAACATTGGGAGGGCAGCTTTGGGGTAGCCCCCCAAAACACCTTGTCTCCATGTTGATGGGGACAAGGGCCTCATCCCCACAACCCTTGGCCGGTGGTTGTGGGGGTCTGTGGGCGGGCTTATCGGAATCTGGAAGCCCCCTTTAACAAGGGGACCCGCAGATCCCGGCCCTCCCCCCTGTGTGAAATGGTAAGGGGGTACCCCTACCATTTCACTAAAAAAGTGTCAAAAATGTTAAAAATAACAAGAGACAGTTTTTGACAATTCCTTTATTTAAATGCTTCTTCTTTCTTCTTTCTTCTTTCTTCTATCTTCTATCTTCCTTTGGTTTCTTCCTCCATCTTCTTCTGGTTCTTCTGGTTCTTCCTCCGGTGTTCTCGTCCGGCATCTTCCCCTGAGGCGTCGGCGTCTTCTTCCCTTCTTCTCCTCGGGCTGCTCCGCATCCATGATGGCATGGAGGGAGGCTCCCACTGTGTGACGCTTCTCTCTTTATCTTCTTCTCTTCATCTTCTTCTCTCGTCCCCCCCTCTTTTCCTGCGGCCTGCCAGGTTGCATGCTCGGATAAGGGTCTGGTATGGACTTTTAGGGGGACCCCACGCCATTTTTTTTATTGTGGTGTGGGGTTCCCCTTAAAATCCATACCAGACCTGAAGGGTCTGGTATAGATCTTGAGAGGGAACCCCACGCCATTTTTTTTTTCAAATCTTGGCCGGGGTTCCCCTTGATATCCATACCAGACCTGAAGGGCTTGGTATGGAATTTAGGGGGACCCCCCCACGTCATTTTTTTTTTAAATTTTGGTTCGGGGTTCCCCTGTGGGGAATTTCCATGCAGTTTTTATCAATGAACTTTTATGTGTATTGTCGGACCGGCAATTCATTAATAGCCGTGAGTAGTTTTAAATGACTTTTTTTCCTTTGAAATGTCATTTTGCTGTCAGACTGTTCTAAAAACGGGAAACATGCACCCCTTTACAGGCATACAATAGACACCCCCAGGTACGAAATTTAAAGGGATATTACACTTTTATTGTTTCACTGCTCCCGAAAAAACTGACGTTTTTAAAACTTTTTTTTTGCATTGATCCATGTCCCCTGGGGAAGGACCCATGTCCCCAAACACTTTTTATGACAATAACTTGCATATAAGCCTTTAAAATTAGCACTTTTGATTATTCATGTTTGTGTCCCATAGACTTTAACGGTGTTCGCGTGTTCGAAAGAAATTTTTGCCTGTTCGCAAGTTCTGGTGCGAACCGAACAGGGTGGTGTTCGGCTCCTCCCTAGTGATCAATAATAACATCTAGTAAACATCATTTATGTTTTGCCAAGAAATCTGTAGAACAATGCTATACCTGGCTCAAGCTGGGCTCCTCCATTTCTTCCTGGCTGGAAGTCCCAGGTTGGACATTGGAAGCCTCAGCTGGAGTGAAAGATAGAGTGGAAGGAAGAGTGGAAGGAGGGATTGAGAGGGATTCCCTGACTTCAGTCTGGTCTGTCAGAAATGCCAGTCTCTCATAGTACCACAACCTGGGGACATAAACGTCATCTGCTGCAGCTCCGGTTCTCTGGGAATCCTGGAACTTCTTGCGCACCCTAAGATATGTGCTCCTCAGGCCATTAATTTCGGCTTTTAAATAGGGGATGGTTGCCGTGGGGACCACCGGCTTCACCAACTCCAGCAGTTTCTCCAGCGCTGCCTGGCTCTTTTGTTTATGATTATAATGCTGGTGTTTCACCTGCCACAGACAGGGCAGCTCCCTGTATTTGTCTATAAACAGGGGGAGGAAGTTGTGGTCATTGAAGCCATCCATTTTATCTGCAGTACACAAGACAAACCCTAATGTCAGGCTAAATTCTCCTAATCTTGTCCCAATATAGGCCTCAATCTATAAGCAGTATAGGCCCAAGTTTAAATGTTACCTTCGTTATCACGATTGGCGCTTCCGATACTCCTTCCTCCGCTCACAGATCGTATGTATGACGCAAGCGTGTTACGCTTTATATACACTGCGCATGCGTGAAACTACGCCCGCCCCTGAAGTTCTTTCTAGTCTATTCCCCTCCCCTTCTCTTTTGGCGCAGTGGGGAAGGGCACATGACGGAGATAGAGCAGGTGCGTGATAATTACAGCAACGAGAAGGAGGAGGAGGAAGATTTAAGGCATCAAATATGGCCTTTGTTGAGATGGTGGAGATGATGGACATATTGAAGAGGGCCGACTATGACGAGGAGCATGGACCTTCCCACAACCCAAATGTCAGAAAGGCCAAGATCATGGCGAAAGTTGTGAAGAGTCTGCACAGGAATTTTGGGGTACGGCGATCCAAGGATCAACTGAGGAAGTGGTGGTCGGACCTCAAATTAAGGGAGCACGATCAGTATAGAAGGATCAGGAGAGTGCTGCAAAAAAGTAAGTAGTTGTCCTGTGTTCCTATTCTTTCTTTTTATTACGTTCGTGCTGCTCCATGTGCTTTTCTTTACTGTTGTACATTTTAAAATGGCAACTTTTATGTTCATGGACACATTATTCGTTTTCTAGGAAACATTGTTTGTTCGGCCACTAAAACACCATGTTTTGTCCAGATGCAGTTCAATACAATTTTTATGCCCTACTTCTCTTAAAATAAGTTTGTTGTCTAGATGGGTTTGTAACTAGAATGAAATGCAAACTAGATTCTGTGTAAGGAGAGGACACTCAGCAGCTGTTTACACATCTGGACACTGGAGCACTAGTGTGGGACACAAGAACACCCTTTTTATTAGGGGGCCCACACAGGTGCTCCAGTGTATACTATAGGGGTGTCTCCAATTGTGAAGCTTGCACAAAACAGGTAAGTATTCAAGCTTGACAAAGGAAAAAAATATTTCTTTATCTTGGAACTCTGCCAAAACAGACAATTGTACCCCACTTCCAAGCAATGTTTCATATTCCTATTTCTGCCATCAAATATCTGTGTGCTAAGTATACCTATTTTTTTTCACATAGGAGAGAAAAGACTCGGAGGACACCACTCATCAGAGGAGACCACGGACCCACCTCAGGAAGAAGTGGTCATCCCCCAAACACAACCAGAGGAGGAGGAGGGAGACGTTATAGAAATTGTCACCACAACAGGTGAGTGTCTGCGACCACAGCTTCATGTAAGAGATGGATGCCTGCATATTTATAATACATGGTGTGTTTTTTTAATTTTTTATTTTAGGTGATCGTGATGTTGTGGAAGAGGAATGTAATTTCACAAGTGAAAGTGCCCAGATCCTCATCGGGGAGATAATGGGGTGTAATAGGGATTTAGAAAACATTAAGCAAAACATCAATGATGTTCAAAACAAAATGAAGAACATCATTGATGTTTTAGGGAGAATATAAAACACCCAGAAATCCCTAACTTATTCCATGTTTATTGTTGTTTTTGTGAATAATTTTTGACATATTATTGAAAAGCCAAATTTTGAAGATGCACACACTGTGTCAACATGTGCTATCTGCCATCACGGGAGATCAATGTACGCATTTTGTGGGTGCAACCCCTTCCTCGATAATAAAGTAGCTGAGAGGAAGGGGTTGCACCCACAAAACACGTCCATTGATCCCCCATGATGGCAGCAAGAACATGTTGACATTAGGCAATTTGTGTGCATCTTCAAAATTTGGCTTTTCCAGGGGTGACATCACCCCATCTGCTGAACGCAATACCAAACACAATTTATAAATACTCATGTCTGATATTGCCTTCACTTTCTATAAAAGTTGAACTTTGTAAGTTCCAGAGAGTATTTTTTTATTGTTTAAAACATGCCTGTTTTACCTTAAAAGGCAATTTCTACTTATTATTATAATGTGACCTAAAAAATTGTTATACAACAAACATGTTGGTTTGTTAAAAAACCCTTTTATAAACGCACATGTGATTGTGGTTGGATTAAAAAGATTAATAATCAACAATGTGTGGCTTCTTCTTTCAATGCTCAAAAGCATTTTTTGGAGTATAAAGTTGTTTTCGGTGACAATGTGGGTTATTTACTAAAGGCAAATCCACTTTGCACTACAAGTGCAGTTTCAGTGCAGTCTCAAGTGCACTTGTAGTGCAAAGTGTATTTTCCTTTAGTAAATAACACCCAACAGTGCTTTCTAATTTTATACAATCACAACATTTTCAGGACTCCCCAAATTTCAGTCATGGTCAGCTAAAAGAAAGCCAAGTAGTAAATCAAAGCAAATATTTGTTCAGTTTGAAATATATTTTTATTTAAAAAATGTCTCAGACATTGTCTGGCATATCGATAGCCCCCCTACCCACAAAGTATTCCATGTATCTTAGACAGACCTCACGGGCACTCTGGGGGGGCAAGCCAGGATGGCCAGTTTCAAGCGCCGTCTGGGTTGGTTCATTCTGAATTCCGGCCTCAGGCCCAACAGAGCCAGTATAGTTTACAGAATTTCTCCTTAAAAAATTGTGGAGAACACAGCAAGCCAGGATGATGTGATTGAGTTTATATTCCGCCATGTGTATCGGTGTAAGAAATAGGTGGAACCGGCTGGCCATTATTCCAAACGTGTTCTCCACCACTCTTCTGGCTCTGGCTAGCCGGTAATTAAAAACCCTCGGGTACGGGGTGAGGGTCCTCTTAGGGAACGGCCGCATAAAATGGTCCCCCTGTGCAAATGCTTCATCCGCAGCGAAGACGAATGGGAGTCCTTCCGCATTGTCTTCTGGAGGTGGCAAGTCCAAGCTGCCATTCTGGAGACACCTGTAGAACTCCGTGTGGGCGATGACTCCGCCATCTGACTTCCGGCCATTCTTCCCCACGTCCACATACAGAAACTCGTAAGTAGCCGACACCACCGCCAACATCACAATACTATTAAACCCCTTGTAATTATAATAGTATGACCCCGAGTTGGGGGGTGGGACTATGTGGACGTGTTTCCCATCAATTGCCCCAACACAGTTGGGAAAGTCCCACCGCTGGGCAAAGTGGGAGGCCACAGTCTGCCATTCTGTGGGTTGGAAGGAAACTGTGGAGTCAAACAAGAAAAAAAAAATAATCATTTCACATCAATCATTTGAATGGAGGGATGGCCTGTAATGCACAGTGCCCTGTATGCTGGGGATCAGAGGAGGTGTAATGCACACAAAGTGTTCTGGATAGATGGTGGTCTGAGGGGAGGCATCAGGCCTGGAAATGTAATGTACACACTCACAGTGGGTGCTCTCTGCTCTGGGCGGTAGTCGTCGTGAGTCGGGATTTGAACTCTCGTGGGGACTCGGGAGGTCTCTAATGCACAGTGCTGCTCTGAACGGTTGTTTGAGGACTCAGAGAACTGTATTGCTGGCTGCACAGTCAATTGCTTGATGGAAGAGGAAGCAGGTGGAGCTCGTGGAAACCAGAAGTTAGTTCATGAGGGTAAATGTCCCTGCCTCACATTTTCGTTTTTGACCCTGTAAAAATGTTGCTGGCAAAAATTTTGACAAAAACGTTTCCGTTGACAAAATTAACATTGGTTGGAGCTAAGGGTTTAGACAGCCATCTTCGTTCAGGACCAGACCACTCGCATACTTCTTATCTAACACAATGCCTCTGCACCACCTGTTTGTCAGAATATTGTGCTCTATATGCCAATATCTTGCTCTATGTTACACATCATCTATGTTTACAACTGCTTTTAAGCCAGCCCTTTGCTACTGATTAACCTACCACTCTTTGTCACTCTCCTTTTAAAATCTGATACCTTTGGCAATCAACTTCCCTTTGTCCGCTGACTTTGCTTTTTCCTCACTCCCATACTGCTACCCCAATTGTGTAATGAACCCTACTTGCTTATACCCAAAAACCCATCTGCTGTTTCTGCTGCTGGGCTCCGAGCCTGATCCCAGATTGTGATATCATATAACACTAGACCATTAGACCATCCTGTATACTTTACAGATCTGAGATAATGGAAAATTGTTATTAATACTCACCGTAATTTCTTTTCCTGGTCCGTCAGCACACTATAGGCTAACTATTCCTCATTAACCTTTAGGACCACCTTCTTCCAGCGTTATAAATCCCTGTCCTCCCCTCTCCCTCATATTCTTTTGTAGCGGCGACAGGCCACTTAGGGAGGGAAGCAAAGTTGTGCTGACATGAGGACGGACCAGGAAAGGAAAATTACTGTGGGTATTAATAACAATTTTCCATTTTCCTGTTCGTCCTCCCGTCAGCACACTATGGGATATACCCAAGCCAATATAGGGTGGGAAAGAAATGAAAAAGACTCGCCCAAGTCCATGCTGCACCAAACTTGAATTAATTAATTGATTAAAGGAGTCGACACTACCGCCGCTCCAAACATCGAAGAACTAGCGGCAACCACATCCAGTTTGTAGGGAACTTCAGCTAGTGGTCCTGCATGTGTCTTCCACCGGGATCTTTGCCACGGACGCCCACAAAGCTGCCATCCCTCTTGTAGAATGAGCCCATATAGTCTGCGGGAGAGCAAGGCCTTGTTGCTTTTATGCCAAGGAGATAGTTCTTGTGATCCAGGTGGACAAGACCCTTGATGATGCTGCCTCCCCTTTCTTGGGTCCCGAAGGGAAGATGAACAGATTATTTGATTTGCGTATCTGTTGTGCCCATTGAAGATATGTTGATATTAAGCCAACCATATCCAGAGGTCTCAAATCCAACTGGTTCGCCTGCTCTGTAGGCTGTGTAAAGCAAGGTAACACTGCCTCCCAGTTTACATGAAACCTTGAGACCACCATAGAGGCCAAGGCTGAAGTGGGTCTCAGGATCACTCTGTCCGGATAAATAATGCAGAATGGTTCTTCACAGGATAAGGCTGCTAATTCTGACACTCTTCTTGCCATCGTAATGGCCGTCAAGAAAACCAGTTTGATTGTTAGAAATCCCAGTATACATGATTCACCCGGACTGAATGGGGGCTGCAACAGTGCCTTTAGGAACGTACTCAAGTCCCAAGCTGGGAATAGGTTCCTACTTGGTGGCCGCACTCTTATTGCGTCTCTGAGGAATTGCTTTCTCAAAGGCTCATTAGCCCATCTATGTCCGGTGAAGCAGAACAGGGCTGACACTTAATTGAGTTGTATGCCAAGCCTATAGTTAGTGATAGTGCTGTTTGCAGAAATTCCAAAATATTTGCGATACCCGGAGTTAACGGGGAGAAACTATGCTGTAATGCGAAGTCCACAAATTTTCTCCAAATCCTGGAATATGTGGCATTTGTTGTAGTCTTCCTTGCCCCCAGTATTGTAGTGATTACCTCCTCTGAGAGACCCTGTGCATGCAGTCAGGCCGATTAAACAGCCAGGCCGTCAGCTGTAGTCTTCCTGGGTTGGGGCACATGCACTGTTCCTGCTGTAACAGGTCCCTCCTGAGGTAGGTGTACTGGTGGGGCTGATGCCATCTGCACCTGCACATTCCCTGGTGTGGCAATCAGGTCTACATTGAGTGTCTCCCATCTGGCGAAAATTGGTTGAATATAGTGACTGCTGATTGCCCATTCTCCACGGCTAGGAAACCTCCGGCTCACATGGTCTGCTATCTGGTTTTGGCTGCCTGGAATGTACACTGCTGTTAAATCCTCCACATGAGTCTTGGCCCAGTGGAGAATTTTGATTGATAATTGGGAGTAATGCCAGACTCTTGGTTCCTCCCTGTTGGGTGATATATGATACCGCTGTCTGGTTGTCCAATCGACGTTTGACTCAAGCTCCCTGAATCATCCCCTTGAATGCCATCAGGGCCATGTATGCTGCCTGTGGCTCCAGTAGATTGAAGTGTCTGGTTTCCATCATGCTCCACCTGCCTTAAACCTGCCTGCTAAGGCAGTGAACCCCCCAGCCCCGGAGGCTGGCATCCGAGGTAATTACAATCCAGTCTCCCAGGCTGAGAGGCATGCCCCGCGACAGGGATTTTGGCAAGGTCCACCAGCTTAGACTCTGTTGAGTCTGTCTTGGTATCCAGATCTTCTGGTCCAATGACCGACCATCTCATTGTCCCAGGAAGGACATCTGGAAGGCTCTCATATGTAACCTTGCCCAAGGTATTGCCGGGATAGCTGCAGTGAACATCCCCAACATCGTCATGCAGTCTCTTGCCGACAGCGCCAGGGCCTCCATTACCCTGTAGACACAGGCTTTCAGTTCGGCCACCTTGCTATATGGCAGAAGAATCAAACCTGACTGGGTGTCAAACACCATGCCTAAATACTCCATCCATTGGGCAGGAATGAGGTTGCTCTTTTGACTGTTTATTAGCCATCTGAAGTTGCACAGGAGCGATATCACCTTGTCGCACTGTAGCGCCAGCTGTTTGCTTGAATGTGCCACGACAAGAACGTCGTCTAAATAATGAAATTTTTTTATTCCCTGCAATTGGATAAAAGCTATGGTCACCAACAGGATCTTGGGGAAAGCCCTGGGAGCTATGTTGATGCCGAAGGGCAGACATTTGAACTGATAATGTCTTTCCTCTATTGTGAATCTGAGGTACTTTTGATGATGTTTGTAGATTGGGATGTGTAAATAGGCATCTGCTAAATCGATTGAGATTAACCAATCTCCTCATTGAACCACTGATGCTATTGTATATATTGACTCCATCCTGAATCTTTTGGAAATGATGAAAAGATTTAGGGACCTCAGGTCCAACACCAGTCTGAGCTTTCCAGATGCTTTGGGTACTAGGAATATCGGAGAATATACTCCCTTCCCCTGGCAACCCTGTGGCACTGACATAATTGCTTGTTTTGGAAAAAGATATTTGGAGTTTTCTTTTGAAATCCTATCTTGTATCCATGCTTTACTGTCTGTTGGATCCAGCGGTCCTTCACATTCGTTGTCCATTTCCTCCAGTATCTTGCCAACCTGGCTCCAACCTGGAGGGTTTGTACAGATTGATCATCAAAAAGACTTCTCAGTCTTTTTTGCCGCCTGCCCTGCGGTCAATTTCACCTTGCGCAGGAAGGATCTCTGTGTACCCCTCCATTGAGGTCTATTGTATTCCTGGCCTGAGCTATATGATCTGGCCTTGCGGCCCCTTCTGGAAACTAACTGGCCTGACCAGAAGGGTTGCTGTCTCTTCCTAAAGGTCTGAGGTAATAGGCCCGATTTTCAACCTGTGACCCATTTAATTACCTCCTCCAGGGTCTTTCCAAACAGCATCTTGTATGGAATGTTGCATTACGCCTGTTTAGATGCCGCATCTGCGTTCCAATGTAGGAGCCATAGTGCTCTTTTTGCGGTCACTGCATGTGCCAATACCTAGCCAGTAATCTTACTAGATCTATGGAAGACTCAGCCAAAAAAGCTGCTGTCAGGTTGAGTTCCTTCAGAGCATCAATTACTTTAGCTGTCTCCACCCCAGCCCACAGTGCTGTCTCCACATTCGTAACCGAGACCTTTAGGGCTCTTGAGATCAATGTTAGAGCTATGGATGGGTGACAGGCTGCTCCTGCAACAGCACAGATCTTTTTAAGATCGGTGTTTGTCTTTCTATCCATCGGATACCTAAATGTGGTGGAATCCTCCAGCGGGAGGGAGGCATGCCTTGCAAGGTGCTGTAGGGCTGCATCTATCCCTGGTGCAGACTCCCAGAAAGAGGCATCCGATGGATTAAAGGGATAGAGTTTAGTAAAGAGATTTTAGATTCTCGCTTTTCTCTCTGGCTTCTCCCATTCGTCCTCCATTAATTCCCGGATTTCCTCAATAAATGGAAAGGAGGGCCCTTGCTTCCTTAAATTTAGAAAAAATCCCTTAACCTTCTTTGGAGGTTTAGATTCTTGATCCCATTCTATGGCCTCCTTTATGGCCGTAAGGTATGAATCAATCAAATGGAAATTGAACAAATACTCGGGCATGTCCTCTGCTTCTGACGAGGAGCCTGATAAGATCTCACAGATCCTTGGTGATTTTCAGCCTTGATCTGTGGAGGTGCCTGGTTTAGGCTCTTCTCTAGAACAGGCTGTGCTAGAGGCTAGCTGTATGCTTTCGGCCACTGCCTCCTGGATATAGTCCTTAACCTTCTGAGCTTCTGTTTCCTTATCTGTGACCACATCTGTCATGCATTCGGCACATAGAAGCTTCCCGACAACAGCCGGTGCCGTGCAAGTCCAGCATAGGCCATCTGCTGGTCTCCCGGACTGCCTTGAAGATTTACTGCAGTTTGGACCACTGGGAGATCAATCCCTCAGTTTGGAATGGGACCCTGGTTGCAGGTACTTAGAGCGGTGGCAGGACTTTTCATTCCGGGAATGTCTCTTTTTAGGGCTTCTGCTCCTAAAAAAGATTAAGCAACACGTTACTTATGTGTGCCGCACTCTTTTACCGTTTTAGTCCCCCATAGACCCCTCCTACCTTTCCGCAGATCTTTGTGCCTGCTGTGGTGAGCTTATGGCTACAGAGGAAACGAGAAAAAAAAAACGTTTAGTAATAGTAATTTTCTTTAAAATTATTTTTGTGTGGTCCCCCTTTAAATTGTCGGCCATCTTACCTGCAGCAAACAAGCTAAGAAGTGCAGGATGACAGAGAGGGCCGGGAGCAGCAGCAGTAAGCAATTCAGTCAAACCTGGCTGGGAGCAGGGGCGGACTGACCAGTCGGTCAGTTCGGCCGCGGACCGAGGGCCCGGCCCCTGAAAGGGGCCCGCCAGCGCCACCTGCTGAAACTGTCAGTGCTCCCGCGGGCCCCTGCGACCATCGTTTCGGGCTCACCCGGGCCCCAGCGCTGCTGGCGTCGCTATTGAAGGGGGGGGCGACCACGGGTGACACCAGGCTCAGAGTCGGATTGACACTGGGCACCGCGGCTCCCTTTTTCCCTTCCGATATCCCTCGGCTGCACGCGATGTGAGGGAGAATGGGGGAGGAGGGACGAGGGAGTGAGGCAGAGAGTAGAGACATTGACAAACAGCCTCCTCCTCGGCTCTTACATTCACGCACACAGCTGGGAGCAAGAGCGGGGGAGGAAGGACACCTGCCATAAGAGGTCTGTCGCTATTGGAAGGGGGGGGAGCACGGGTGACACCAGGCTCGGAGTCGGATTGACACTGGGCACCACGGCTCCCTTTTTCACTTCCGATATCCCTTATGTGGAAGGGGGAGTTGTGTACAGGAAAGCGGTTTGGGTTAGAGAGGACTTGTATTAGAAGGAGGGGGGCAGATTTGAAGTTTGACCCCCCAGCACAATTCCTCTCCCCTCTCAAAACACCACCTAGCACATATCCTATCCCCCACCCCCTTTCCCCTCCCTAGAATCACTCCTGGCAGCACAAGTGTTACCTGCCCAGGCCCTTCTTACCCCCCTCTTGAAAAGCATCCCGTGGCACATATCATCTTTTACCCCCCCTCCCAAATCACAGATCTCATCCTAGCTCCATCCTCCCTCACCCCCCGATTCCATCCCAGTGCCATCCACCACCCTGCTCCCATCCTGGCTCCATCTAACCCCCCGATCCCATACCGGTTCCATCCACCCCCCAAACCCATTCCAGCTCCATCCACCATCTGCCATTCCACTCCAGCTCCATCCACCACCCCCCGTTCCCATCCTGGCTCCATCCACCACCCCGTTTCCATCCTGGCTCCATCTACTGTGGCAGGCTGGGAGGAGAGCCACGCCGATGCACTAGCCTGCTCAGTGCCCCGGGGGTGGGGGGGGTGTGACACCATGTTTTACCACACCAGGTGACACTAACTCTAGTGATGCCACTGCTTGGATGGTAAGGGGGAGGGTGAGCGCTCTCTAATCACACAGATCGGGGATCTCCTGCTTACCCGGCGACCGCTGTCATCCGATGTCCGGCCCCCTGGCTCCTTTGACAGACATCACAATGGTCCAATACCAGGGGACATGTGACGTCTATCAAAAGAGGTGGGACATTGGATGACAGCGGTCGCCAGGTGTCACAGCAAGAGATACCCGCTCTGTGTGATCCGGCAGCTCTCCTCTCTAACCCCCATGCACTGGTGAGGCTGCTTTCATGGGCACTGGTGAGGCTGCATTGATGGGGGGCTCTTTCCAACATAGGCTCTCAAATGGAAACAGAGAAGACCCGCACACAATATCATTACCCATTGCGCTGCACGCCGCTGCGCACTGGGCCTGCTGCAAACCCTCTAGTTCTACCGTCCCGGATAGGGGCCGCAGTCTCCCTCCAAGTCCCTCCCTCGCCTCAGCAAACAGTGCCCGAAACGGCGGAAGAGGAGAGGACACCCCCAGCCGCCCACAGCAGGACCAGGGTGCCATCAAACCACCCACTCTGACCCACCCACAGCAGGGCCAGGGTGCCAGCCAGCCACCCACAGAGACCCACCCACAGCAGGGCCAGCCAGCCACCCACAGCGACCCCCCCACACCAGGGCGCCAGCTAGCCAGCCACAGTAGGGTGCCAGCCAGCCACCCACCCACAGGAGCCAGTCACAGAGGATGCGGGAGCCAGCCACAGCTACAGTACTAATAGTTAAGGTAAGAGGAGTGCTACACAGTGCCAATTTTATTTTTACTTTGTGAGAGGTTGGGGCAGGGGTGAGAGTCATGGCACAAGGAGGTAGACCCTTGAGGACCAGAGTGAATGAAGGTGTTCACTGTACACTCCGTTAGAAAGAGGACCCCTCCAGGTCCCATTATTCCCCTTTGTAATCTCTAATGGGACCTGCGGGGGACTCTCTCTAATGGACACTGTTAGAGAGACCCCCCTCCAGGTCCAGTAAAAAAAGGCAGAAATTGTACTTTGTTCAAAATGTAGGGGCGGGGTGAGCCATGGGCGGGGTCAGGGGTGGGTCATGGGCGGGGTTTGACAGGGGGCCCTTTCTTTATTTGGACCGGGGGCCCCGAGTGTTGTCAGTCCGCCCCTGGCTGGGAGGGAAGAGCAGAAGGAGAGTATAAACAGCACATAAACTGACCAAGGGAGTTTGGGGAAGAGGACCATGATACGACCTACCGGATTAGCTGCCTCTGAAGCCCACAGCACTCAGCGCTTGCCACCGCCATGTTGTCCGGTTTTATGGTGTGCAGGTTATCCCAGCAATGCACAGCCACTCCTGCTAAGCCCCGCCCCCGTGATGTCATTCAGCGGCGACCTCAGCTCCAGAGAGGGAGATGGCATGGTCCTAGAGCCTGGGAGCCCTTTGCAGGTAACTTTTAAATTCCTCTACAGCTTGCCACAGCCTGTGCGTTTCCTTTAGACAACAGATGCTCGCAGCCCTGGCACTCAGAGCGTCCAGTGTCATAGGAGGATTTACCTCTATCCTTTCTGGACCTTCCAACCCCAGGAGAGGCTCAACCTGAAAGGGGGGGGGGTTCGGTAGGCGGGTGTAGCTGGAATTCAGTCTGGTGGCCTGGTGACCAATGAAAAAAGAACACGAGGGGGAGGAGAGGACAGGGATTTATAACGCTGGAAGAAGGTGGTCCTGAGGGTTAATGAGCAACAGTTAACCCATAGTGTGCTGACAGGAGGACGACCAGGAAAATTCAGATACAATAGGGCAGGGTTTTTAATGCCCTCTAGAAGGGCTAATATGATCTCAGTGTAAGTTTTTTTGTAAAATATATGAAGCATGTCCAAGACAAACAAAGTTCATTAATCTAGTCTTTTATCAAAAATCCTCAGCTAGATAGGGGAAATTGGGAATAGGACATTGCCATTAATACAGCTCCTGGTTGATGTTTCATGTCACGTGCATTGAATAAAGTTAAGGAAATGATTGTCATCCCATGACAACACTGTGAAGTAACCCTTCACTTATTGCACTGTGGTTTGGGATGCAGAATGAGTCAAAATTGCCTTGATACATAAAGCCCTAAAAATAGCAGTCATTTCACATGCATGAAAAAAGTCATTGATAACATGCATCATCCCAGGCTAAACCAGCTGTCAAAGTGGGACATCAATTACTGACAACTTCAAAACAAAGGAACAAGAGTGAGGAAATCATAATGCATTGCTGGGAATAAGAGAAAACTGAGGTTCAATGTCAACCTTTTTAACAAAATGAACTGCATACTGCAGCTCAATAGAACTGAACTGATCTATCTCTTTCTGTGGACACTACATCGAGACCATATGGATCCCAAAAAATAATATGCCAATAAACAGGATTGCTAAGAGAGATAAAGACTACGTACAGCAAAAAGAAGTATAATAAGTAAGACAATTTAAAGGAACAACATCAATGTTTTTTAACTAAATTTAAATGAATGTGCGGTTAATATAAAAGTAATTTGGATAGTTTCTCGTTCAAAGGTTTTTATTGAAAGATCAAGTATAACGTATCAATTAAAGGTATTTTAGTAGTTACTAGGGATGAGCTTTATGTTCGGGTCGAACATGAGTTTGACTTGAACATTGGCTGTTCGCCTGTTTGCCGAATAGCGAACAATTTGGGGTGTTTGCGGCAAATTCGAAAGCCACGGAACACCCTTTAAAAGTCTATGGGAGAAATCAAAAGTGCTAATTTTAAAGATTATTATGCATGGTATTGTCATAAAAAGTGTTTGGGGACCTGGGTCCTGCCCCAGGGGACGTGTATCAATGCAAAAAAAGTTTTAAAAACGGCGTTTTTTCGGGAGCAGTGATTTTAATAATGCTTAAAGTGAAACAATAAAAGTGAGATATTCCTTTAAATTTCGTACCTGGGGGGTATCTATTGTATGCCTATAAAGTGGTGAATGAATAATAATTGATAATGAATGATAATGAATTGTCGGTGTGACAGACTCACCCGGAATAGAGGCTTTTGGAGGGGACTGAATGCAAGCCTCTTGCCGACCGATTATGGGCCCTGGCATTTGGGGGAACGGTGCTGTTTGTGAGCTGTATGCCTGGGGACCCTTGAGGTGGTATTACTGTGGATTCGGGTCCTGGTCCCCCAGGACACACAGACTCTGGGGACCCTGTGTATGCCATACGGGAAATGGTGACTTGGAGGGTATGTCTTGGATTGCTTAAAATGGGACAGTAATATTTATCCACAATATCTCCCAGGATATATAAAGACTATTATTGGTTTGTTTGATTCTGAACTGAAGGAGACGAACAGTCTACTCCTACTATAGTTGTTGATGACTAGGCTGAGGAGGGGGGGGGAACACTGTTTGTATTGTTAATTGTAATTAGCTCCTGCTATTGTGAAAATGTCCTACAGGTCATGTCTCTGAGTCATCTGGTCTGGGTAAATGATTTAGTAAACTAGCTCATGTTAATTAGGTTAATTAGTAATATGAGCAGGAGGGGGGAACCTCCTCTTCTACTGTATATAAGACTGTATTCTGGTTCTAATAAATAGTAGTCCATGTTAGCATCTAAGCAAGTCTCGCCTTGTTTTGTGCTTGGGAGCAGTTGGAATATCTGATATCTGAGTCCAGACTGGGAGGAAGTGGTACACTGATGGAAGCACTCAAGCGGAGTGAGGGACGTTCCGTTACATTGGTGACAAGCAGCGGGACGCTTCCTGCAGTGTGGGACATCCAAGCTTCCACCTGTATCCAAGGTCCGGATAGCGGGAGAAGAGAGGAGAGGTACAGACACCAGCCACCATGGAAGAGGAATTCGGAAGGAGGTTGCGAGAGATGCAGATACAGCACAGAGGACCAGTATCAGAGCAGGTCCTGCTGGGATGGTGTGATTCTATTCGCTGCGAACTCTGGAAAGAAGTGCTAGCCCGTGAGCAGCGACACCAGGGAAAAGTTCTCCCCTCCATCCAGGAAAGGTACTGGTTGCAGTATGGATTAAGGGTGCGGTTTTTGGGAGAAAAACCACACAAGGAGCAGACAGCTGAATTAAGCAGGCTGGTCTGGGCAGAGATGAAGCTGGATGAGAGCTACAGAGCCCTCCGGTGGCATGTATCCTAAGCATGTCCCTGGATAGTGGATGACAGCCCAATGGAAGGCTTAAGATACAGCAGCTTGGGACTGTTGTATGTGAAGCTGAAAGGGGACCCTAACTTTGGGAGTGATTTGGAGTGGCTGTTGGACGAAATCATGGATTTCAGAGAAGGGCTACTGAACATCTTGAAAGTGCACTGGGCACAAGAAGATTTGGAGTTTCTGGCCGTTCAGGAATGGGAGCTAGAGTTCGCCTACAGATGGCTGTTAGATGTTGCTCAGTGCCAGGGCTGGGCTCCCTTTGCCTGGGACTATCAGGAAATACCAGTTGCCAACCCTGAAATTCTGGTTCAAGAGTCGGCAAGGTGGCAGAGTAATAGTGTGCTTTGCCAACCTGCCCCCACAGCTATGGAGGCGGCGGTCTTATGGCGGATGCAGCAAGTGCTGACTGACCTTGATGATCCTGTTTCTGCATGGGATGATCTTGGATGGAGAAATGTGCCTGTCCAGTAGCATGCCAGAGAATCAGCAGTGGGATTTGAACCCACGGATACAGATAAAAGTCATTGAAAAAAACGGCATGGGATGCCCCCACAGTCCATTACCAGGCCCTTTGGGTCTGGTATGAATATTAAGGGGAACCCCGAACCAAAATTAAAAAAAAAATTGCATGAGGGTCCCCTCAAATTCCATACCAGGCCCTTCAGGTCTAGTATGGATATTAAGGGGAACCCCGCGCCAAAATTAAAAAAAAAATTGTGGGGGTCCCCCAAAAAATCCATACCAGACCTTTATCTGAGCACGCAACCTGGCAGGCTGCAGGAAAAGAGGGGGGATGAGAGAGCAGCCCCCCTCCTTAATCTTACCAGGCCACATGTCCTCAACGGGGGAGGGTGCTTTGGGGTAGCCCCCCAAAGCACCTTGTCCCCATGTTGATGAGGACAAGGGCCTCATCCCAACAACCCTTGCCCGGTGGTTGTGGGGGTCTGTGGGCGGGGGGCTTATCGGAATCTGAAAGCCCTCTTTAACAAGGGGACCCCCAGATCCCAGCCTCCCCCCTGTGTGATTTACCAAAAATATGTAGAAGAATATGTATCGGCCTAAACTGAGGGAAAAAAAAATTATATATATTTTTTGGGGATATTTTTTATAGCAAAAAGTAAAAAATAATTTTTTTCAAAATTGTTGCTTTTTTTTGTTTATAGCGCAAAAAATAAAAACCGCAGAGGTGAGCAAATACCACCAAAAGAAAGCTCTATTTGTGGGAAAAAAATTACGTCAATTTTGTTTGGGTGCAACGTCGCACGACCGCACAATTGTCAGTTAAAGCGACACAGTGCCAAATTGCAAAAAGTGCTCTGGTCAGGAAGGGGGTAAATTCTTCTGGGGCTGAAGTGGTTAAAGGGTAATGATTCTTGTACAATTAATTTTTCTGCAGTGGTTAACAAGATGTTCAGTGCTGTAGATTTTTGAGTATTAACCGTAAGGCCTGAGATGATAGAATAGTTTTTTAGTATATTCATAAGGTTAGGAACTGAAATTTGAGGTGAAGATAAAAATAGAAAGTTGTCATCCGCAAATAAACATATCTTGTGTTGACAACCTCCCATTCCTATGCCTGATATAGAAGGTTCCATTCGTATTCTTTGTGCTAAAGGCTCAATAAGCAAAGCAAATAATAAAGGTGAAAGCGGGCATCCTTGACGTGTGCCCCTTTCTATGTTGAATGTTTCAGATTTGTAACCTGCATATTTAATATGCGCTTTAGGTCTGCAGTAAAGTACTGAGATCCATTGTAAGAAATGGGAGCCAAATCCCCATTTACTAAGAGTATAGTGCATATAGGACCATGAAATGGAATCAAATGTCTTTTTTATATCTAATGAGAGGAAACAGGCTGGGATGCGGCGTAATTTCGCAGAATGTGATAGAAGGGTGGCATGTCTAATATTATCACTTACTTGTCGTTAAGGGATAAATCCTGCTTGGTCTTTATGTATAATTTTACCAATGAATGTGTTAAGTCTAGTAGCAAAGATTTTGGCTAATATTTTAATATCTAGCTATCATTCAAGTTTGGTTTGGGAAGCATGCAAATAATTGCTGTTAATGTTTCCTGTCCAAATGAGTGACCTGATAGTATAGAGTTGAAGGCATCAGTTAAGTTGGGTGATAATGTTTCAATATATGTAGAATAATATAGTGCGGAAAATCCATCAGGGCCAGGTCTTTTGTTTATTTTATTTTTTTATTTTTTGGAATCAAAAGGTTTTTATTGCTCAAGAAACAGAAAATATAATCATACATGAATCACAGTATACTTTGGTCATGGAATTGTCCAACATGCAATCATTGGTTACATCTTACAGTGTATATATTTAGCTTCTAATCAGGGTAACATCAATCAAATCCTGTTGGATTTTTCTGTTTATGCTACGTTGCCAGCCCCTACCATCCAAGCAACATTTCCTAAGTCCTTGTCCTTGCCCCAGCATGTATTCTGGTGTCCATCCATCCAGGTGCCTCCCCAATTACCTTTTAGATCTATAAGCTTCTTAACAATTTCATCTGTACTCGTTCTTTGGGGCTTACTCCTGGTGTATCAAGCGATGCGTCCCATAGCTCAGCTGATTTCCAGCTCATAAGAATTGTTTTCCTAGCCTGAAACAGTGCTCTGGCAAAAGCAATCCTTGTCACCTCCTCCGGGATTTCCCCCTCCAGAACCCCCAGTAGGCAGCCCAGTGGATCGAGAGGAATGTTGGACTGGAACACCATAAGCGTAGCCAGAACCTCCGGACAATATCTATGAAGTTTAGGGCATCGCCAGAGGAGGTGAATCAGATCCCCAGGCACTGCTCTACACTTGCCACACATCAGGTCGGGTGCTTTGCCCATCCTGTAAAGCTTTACTGGGGTATAGTGCACTCTCAGTAGTATATATAGTTGGGATACCTTTTGTGACACATTTAATGAGCATGTATTAACTGCCTGCAGGGCCTCCTCCCACTGTTCCCCTGCAATGGGACCCAGATCTGCTTCCCATTGTGTCGCTGCTTTCAGGGGGCGTCCCTCCAGGAACGATGACAGCAGCATATTGTAACATTGAGAGATTATACCTTTTGTATCTGATGCGTCCTGCAGCATATGAAAGACCTGAGTGGGAGACTGTACCCAGTCTGCTGCATCTCCCTGTGCCCTAACAGCATGTCTTAGTTGTAGGTACTAGAACAATATGTTGGATGGTAGTGCATATATGGATTGTAGGTCACTGAAAGAGAACAGGGTCTCATTATGAAAAACATGTCTTAAATGGGTTATTCCCATTGGGCGCCACCTAGGTCTCTGTTGGATTTTGGCCAATTCTGTATACGTTTTGTTTCCCCAGAGTGGGCTGTAAGCTGTAAACTCCGTTACATTTTGTAGCTGTTTAGTCTTGTTCCACACCTTCTGAAGGAGTGCGTAAGTGGGCATTTGCTTGTTGGGCCGTTGAAATGACTGAGCCTCTAGGGCCTCAGGTATCGACTCCGCCCCTGAGCCAATCAACATAAGTTTAGTTGATGAGCCTGCAGGAGCGGGAGCCATAGCCCCTATCAAGTGCTGCAGCTGTGCAACCAGGTAGTATATCCAAGGGTTAGGGAGAGCAAGACCCCTCCCTCCTTTGGGTACTGTAGCTGCTCTAATTCTGGAGTAGTTTGGTGTGCCATAGTAATAGCCTAAATAAGGAGTCGACCACTCTAAATATTTTTAGTATAATAACTACTGGCGTGTTGTGTAGCATTTACAGGAACTGTGGCATTAGGATTATCTTGATAAGGTTTGTCCTTCCTGCCAGGGACATTTTTAGTTTGTTCCATATATTTATTTTGTCCTTAAAGTGAGTTAATAGAGGGTATATATTCAGTTTACAAAACTCAGTTAGTTTGGGGGAGATGTATATGCCTAAGTATTTAAAGGAACTCACTATGAGTACCGGACAAGTGAGCCCTGTGCTCAGCCCAGAGGTCCCATCCAGAAACAACAAAGCTGACTTGGACCATTTGATGGTAAGGCCTGAAAAATGGCCGAAATCCGTGATAAGGGACATTTCATGAGCCAATGAATCGTCCACGTTTCCTAAAAAGAGGAGCATATCATTGGCATAGAGCATTATTTTCTCATGCAATTCACCATAGCGGAATCCCTTGATCTGTAGGCAGTTTCTCACCTATGCCGCGAGAGGCTCAATGGCCAGTGCAAAGAGCAGGGGGGACAGGGGTCACCCCTGTCTAGTCCCCCTGCCCAATGCAAAGGCGTGAGACATTCTATCTGACATGCGTATGGCGGCCTGTGGTGTGTCATACAGTAGCCTCACCCATGTGATAAACCTGGGCCCAAACCCAAACTTAGCTAATACAGCCCACAGATACCACCAGCTGACACTGTCGAATACCTTATTGGCATTCATCAAGAGACAACAATGCTCTGTTGCCAGCTGTATCCAATGGGGTCTGCATATTTAAATAGAGTCACCTGAGGTTGATCGCAGTGGATTTTCGTGGCATGAAGCCTGCTTGGTCTGGGTGGATGATGGAAAATATAACCTTGTTGACCCTCATGGCCAATACCTTGGCTAGTATTTTTACATTGCTTTGCAGTAGCGGGATAGGCCTATAAGAGCTAGGGTCTACCGGGTCTTTGCCAGGTTTAAGTAGTAGTATTATGTTTGCCCTTGTCATGGTTATAGGTAGCTGTCCTGATTTAAATGATGAGTTAAAAACATCAAGTAGCTTAGGTAAAATCACCTCATTCACCTATTGGGTGTAAACCTTCGTAGGGATACCATCATCCCCCAGAGCCTTACAGGTAGGAAAGGAGGAAGCAGCCTGTTTCAACTCTTCCAGCATAAATGGAGCTTCCAGCTCCCCAATGCGCCTGATGGGTCAGAGCTGGCAGGGACACAGTGCCTCAATAGTTTTGCAGTGCCTTGTCAGTGTAGTTATCACAAGGTTTGTATAAGTTAGCATAGAAAGATGCTAGTTCAGCGATTATTAGCTCGGGGTTATTCACCAACCGTCCCAGGGAGCTGCGAATTGCTCCTATGGCTGGAGACGATTGCTGAGACCTGGCAATTCTAGCCAGCAATTGTCCGTTTTTTTCCCCTTCCTCATAAAATGCTTGTTTGGTTAAGAACCTTTTACATTCTGCGGCGGAGGATCTCAAACGGTCCAGGGAATCCTGGCCAGAGATCCATGCCTCCCTTGCAGATTCGGACGGATCCATGTCATATGCAAGCTCAAGCTGTCTCACCTGGTGTTCGACCCGTACCAATAGAGCTGATAAGTTGTATTTTATTGACTTTCAGCTATGAAAGTACCCCTAAGGCATGACTTGAAGGCATCCCATCTCAGTGTGACATCTGTGTGCAAACGGTTATTGTAAAAGTATTGTGCTATTTGTTTCACCACTCGCTCGTGTGAGGCAAAAAGTTTTAGCCAGAAAGCATTCAGCTTCCAGGGTGCCCTGGGCAGGGAAGCAACTGGACGGGTAGTTAAGTGTGCAGCCAGCAGGGAGTGATCCGATACCCCCTGGGAAAATATTCCACCCTGGTGACCATATTTAAAAATTGCAGGGACCCTACGCAGAGGTCGATGAGGGAGAGTGACCCATGTGTTTTAGAGAAGCATGAGAACTGTTTGGTTGTTGGGTGCTTAGCCCTCCATACATCTGTCCAGCCCACCTCCTGTAGCAGCCGGCTCAAAATGGTGCCTCTGAGCTGGGGGATGTCTATCCATTCTGGGATCAAGGTATCCATTAAAGTCCCCCATGATCATGATGGGGACATCGGGTTTATTAACCAGGTAAGACAGGAAAAGCTGCAATACCTCTCTAGAAAATGGGGGGGGGGGGGTTGTACACAAAGGCAAGTATCACAGTTACGGTAAATATTTTGCAGTATAAAAATATAACCCAGAGGGTCTATGGCGGAGTCCAATTCCTGGTAGGCCAAGGACTTGTGTACCAGTACACTCACCCCCCGTAAGTATGCAGAGTGAGTGGAGTGGTATGCCTTGCCCACCCAGGAATATTGCAGGAAACCAACCATATCTTTTGTAAGATGAGTCTCCTGTAAGCTCACTAGGGATGAGCCGAACAACCCCCTGTTCGGTTCGCACCAGAACATGCGAACAGGAAAAAAGTTCGTTCAAACACGTGAACACCGTTAAAGTCTATGGGACACGAACATGAATAATCAAAAGTGCTAATTTTAAAGGCTTATATGCAAGTTATTGTCATAAAAAGTGTTTGGGGACCTGGGTCCTGGATCAATGCAAAAAAAAGTTTTAAAAACGGCCGTTTTTTCAGGAGCAGTGATTTTAATAATGCTTAAAGTCAAACAATAAAAGTGTAATATCCCTTTAAATTTCGTAGCTGGGGGGTGTCTACAGTATGCCTGTAAAGGGGCGCATGTTTAGAACAGTCTGACAGCAAAATGACATTTCAAAGGAAAAAACCCATTTAAAACTACTCGCGGCTATTGCATTGCTGACAATACACATAGAAGTTCATTGATAAAAACGGCATGGGAATTCCCCACAGGGGAACCCCGAACCAAAATTAAAAAAAAAATGACATGGGAGTCCCCCTAAATTCCATACCAGGCCCTTCAGGTCTGGTATGGATATTAAGGGGAACCCCGGCCAAAATTAAAAAAAAAAAAATGACGTGGGGTTCCCCCTAAATTCCATACCAGACCCTTCAGGTCTGGTATGGATTTTAAGGGGAACCCCGCGCCAAAAAAAAAAAACGGCATGGGGTCCCCCCAAAAATCCATACCAGATCCTTATCCGAGCACGCAACCTGGCAGGCCGCAGGAAAAGAGGGGGGGACGAGAGTGCGCCCCCCCCTCCTGAACCGTACCAGGCCACATGCCCTCAACATTGGGAGGGTGCTTTGGGGTAGCCCCCCAAAACACCTTGTCCCCATGTTGATGAGGACAAGGGCCTCATCCCCACAACCCTGGCCGGTGGTTGTGGGGGTCTGCGGGCGGGGGGCTTATCGGAATTTGGAACAAGGGGACCCCCAGATCCCGCCCCCCCCCCTGTGTGAAATGGTAAGGGGGTACTTACCCCTACCATTTCACTAAAAAACTGTCAAAAATGTTAAAAATGACAAGAGACAGTTTTTGACAATTCCTTTATTTAAATGCTTCTTCTTTATTCTATCTTCCTTCATCTTCTTCTTCTGGTTCTTCTGGCTCTTCTGGTTCTTCCTCCAGCGTTCTCGTCCAGCATCTCCTCCGCGGCGTCTTCTATCTTCTTCTCCTCGGGCCGCTCCGCACCCATGGCATGGGGGGAGGCTCCCGCTCTTCTCTTCATCTTCTTCATATTCTTCTCTTCTTCTTTTCTTCTCTTCTTCTCTTCTTCTCTTCTTCATTTTCTTCCCCGGGCCGCTCCGCACACATGCTGGCATGGAGGGAGGCTCCCGCTGTGTGACGGCGTCTCCTCGTCTGACGGTTCTTAAATAACGTTGGGCGGGGCCACCCAGTGACCCTGCCCCCCTCTGACGCACGGGACATGACGGGACTTCCCTGTGGCATTCCCCGTGACGTCACAGGGAAGTCCCGTCAAGTTACCGTGCGTCGTTATTTAAGAACCGTCAGACGAGGAGACGCCATCACACAGCGGGAGCCTCCCTCCATGCCAGCATGGATGCAGAGCGGCCCGGAGAAGAAAATGAAGAAGAGAAGAAGGAAGAAGAGAAGAAGATGAAGAAGGAGATGAAGAGAAGAGCGGGAGCCAACCCCCATGCCATGGGTGCGGAGCGGCCCGAGGAGAAGAAGATAGAAGACGCCGCGGAGGAGAACGCCGGAGGAAGAACCAGAAGATGAAGGAAGATAGAAGAAAGAAGAGGCATTTAAATAAAGGAATTGTCAAAAACTGTCTCTTGTCATTTTTAACATTTTTGACAGTTTTTTAGTGAAATGGTAGGGGTAAGTACCCCCTTACCATTTCACACAGGGGGGGCCAGGATCTGGGGGTCCCCTTGTTAAAGGGGGATTCCAGATTCCGATAAGCCCCCCGGCTGCAGACCCCCACAACCACCGGCCAGGGTTGTGGGGATGAGGCCCTTGTCCTCATCAACACGGGGACAAGGTGTTTTGGGGGGCTACCCCAAAGCACCCTCCCAATGTTGAGGGCATGTGGCCTGGTACGGTTCAGGGGGGGCGCACTCTCGTCCCCCCCTCTTTTCCTGCGGCCTGCCAGATTGCGTGCTCGGATAAGGGTCTGGTATGGATTTTTGGGGGGACCCCACGCCGTTTTTTTTTTTTTTTTTTTTTTTGGAGCGGGGTTCCCCTTAAAATCCATACCAGACCTGAAGGGTCTGGTATGGAATTTAGGGGGAACCCCATGTCATTTTTTTTTTTTTATAATTTTGGCCAGTATTCCCCTTAATATCCATACCAGACCTGAAGGGCCTGGTATGGAATTTAGGGGGACTCCCATGTCATTTTTTTTTTTAATTTTGGTTTGGGGTTCCCCTGTGGGGAATTCCCATGCCGTTTTTATCAATGAACTTCTATGTGTATTGTCGGCAATGCAATAGCCGCGAGTAGTTTTAAATGGGTTTTTTCCTTCGAAATGTCATTTTGCTGTCAGACTGTTCTAAACACGGGAAACATGCGCCCCTTTACAGGCATACTATAGACACCCCCCAGCTACGAAATTTAAAGGGATATTACACTTTTATTGTTTGACTTTAAGCATTATTAAAATCACTGCTCCTGAAAAAACGGCCGTTTTTAAAACTTTTTTTTGCATTGATCCATGTCCCCTGGGGCAAGACCCGGGTCCCCAAACACTTTTTATGACAATACCATGCATATAAGCCTTTAAAATTAGCACTTTTGATTTCTCCTATAGACTTTTAAAGGGTGTTCCGCGGCATTCGAATTTGCCGCAAACACCCCAAATTGTTCGCTGTTCGGCGAACTTGCGAAAAGCCAATATTCGAGTCGAACATGAGTTCGACTCGAACTCGAAGCTCATCCCTAAAGCTCACTATGGCTGGATGAAACTTCTTCAAGCATGAGCTGATTATAGTACGTTTTAACGGGTCATGGACACCTCGGACATTCCAAGTCACTATCGGGGTAGTAGCCATGGCAAGTAGGTTAGGGTAGTGCACCCGGGGCATAGATGCCACTCCCCCCCCCGCTCCTGGGTGAAAAAAAGTCACCTGTCTCTCTATAGGCACTTACAGTAATTCTTTCAAATGGCAGACAGTCACAGCTTGGCATGGCAGTGTATTCCGCTGATGGAAGCGATAAAGTGAAAGTTTCAGAGCAATGCGCAACAGTGCAACCAGTAAACATATAAGAACAGTCCTGAACTCATCTGTCGGGTATGTGCTGCATACCCGCGTGGGGCGAGGGCAAAATGCCTCTTTCCACCCTCACGCCAAGAGTTGTTTAGTAAACTGGTGCCAACTGGGCATCAACAAACACGTCCCCTCAACTTTGACATAGTGAAATTTCGTGAACACTTGTGGGCACGACTCACCCAAATTGGCTTAGGTTTTACCTTGATGTGTCTTGTCTTGTCAAAGCTCTTTTCAAACGCTAATTTAGATGAAATGTGCATTGTCCCCCTTTGTAAATAGTAAACTTACAGTGTCTGGAGGTGACATACCGACCATGTTGAACTCGTGTTCCGGACATAAGTCTCCCATGTTGGCCTTGCACCGTCTTCTGAGGTCCTGTTCATTGTGATCCAGCCATGCAGCTGCATCCGTAGCTGATTCAAAAAGGGTGGACTGCCCCCTAGCAGTGATGCGTAGTTTTGCCAAATACAGCATCACGTAGGTAACTTGAATTTTTTGCATGCGCTTCTTCACATCAGCAAATTTGGCTGTTTTCCGTTGCACCTCTCCCGAAAAGTCAGGATAAAATGAAATAGATTATAAAATGTACATTTTGAAATGTACGGAGCCTCTCTCCCTGGTCAGTCTGAGTATGATCTCACGATCTTTATAATTCAAGAGCCTGGCCAACATGGATCTTGGTGGGTTGCCAGGAGGAAGGGGGCGAGGTGGTGTGCGGTGTGCCCGCTCCACCGCAAACAGTGTGGTGAAGGCCTCCTTGCCGAATATGTCTTGAAGTCATGTTTCTATGAAAGCTGTGGGGTCCCGGCCCTCCACCTTCTCTGGGAGCCCCACAATGCAGACATTGTTGTCTTAGACGGTTCTCTGTTTTGGCATTGGCCTGTGCTGCCTGCTGTAGTGCAGTCCTGGCGTCTCTGGTGAGTGGGGGTAATAGGTCCTCCACCCCACTGATTCTGCCCCTCACGGCCTTGGTCCTCTCACTGATCTTTTGGAGATCTTGTCTCATAAGGGACACTGTTTCAGTGAGGCTCCCCAAATTGCTCTTTCGGTATATCTACAGAGGCTGTGCATCTCTGTACTGCACGCAGGATTTCATTCAGTGTGGGCTGTTGTGTGTCTTCCAGCAGTGTATCAAATAGGTCAGGAGTGGGGACAGGAGAGCTCTCTAAAGGCGAGTGTGTCATCTAAAGCAGAAACGCCATGCTGTCTGTTAGGCTCATGTGCAGGGGTCTTTAGCGGTGGGGGAAGTGAGCAGTTTGGCCCTTGCAATTTTTGTGTGTAATAGAGCATGTCTCTGGGCTGCTCCTTTCCCTGCTGTTTCTGTGTCTTGTGAGACTTACCGCCTGTCTCCTGTGCTTTATCGGCGCCACGCGCTGTCCTTTGAGGCAGAGGCGAGCCGGCGCCATTTTGGCCCTCCAAGGCTGCTGTGGCTGCGGCATCTTTCTCACCTTTCCGGGTCATCATGGGCCCCGCAGAGTGCTGACTTCTCCCCTGTGGCTCCTCGAGTGGTTCGTCTGGCAGTTTGGGTCGGTTTCGGTGTGGATCTGTGGCGGGAGAAGGATCGGTGAAGGATCAGTAGCGGGAGCTCCATGCAGTACGACTGCTCACATGCCCATCCAGGCCACACCCCCTTTTGTTTATTTTCAGTGTTTTGATAGCACTGGACACCTCCTCAACCGATACAGGTTTCTCTAGTAGCTCTAACTGTGTTGTGAATAATGGGGGAGGGAAATGTGGGAAAAGAGCTCCTCTGCTTTGGATGTATCCAGCTCAGTGTCAGAAGAATATAAAGTGTTTAAATGTGTTTTACATTTTTGAAGTATTTTCCTTGGATGATTGGAGTATACATCTTTAGATATTTTGAGGCGAATAGGTTTAGTGGGAGAGTTGTGAAATTTGAGCGTGCAGGCTAATAGAGTTTCTGGTTTATTAGCTTTCATTTAAAAATTGTGGCATGATCGATTGATAGTTTTATCTGCTGATTCTGTGAGAAACAGGTTAAATTCAAGTTTAGCCTTATCCAATTGCAATTGTAACAAAGGGGAAGGATTGGATTGAAATGCCATGTAGCAAGTGTTAAAGTTTGTTTCTAATTTGTTAAATAGAGCCACTTGTCTCATACATATACCATGTAAAACTGGTTTGTGAGCTTCCCACAGAGTGAGCGGGGATATATCAGGGGTATAGTTGTCTACAATGTATTCTTTCAGTGCAAGTTCAATATTAAGTTTATGTGTTGGGTTTATAAGTAAGTAATCTCTAATGGGGCGTACACACGGTCGGACTTTTCGACCGGACTGGTCTGACGGACGCCGACGGACCAAATCCGGCGAACAATCCTGTGTGTGTGGGCTTCACCGGACCTTCAGCGGACTTTTCCAGTCGCAAATCTGATGGACTTTAGATTTGGAACAGGCTTCAAATCTTTATGTCGTAACTCCACCAGACCCAGAAATCCGCTTGTCTGTATGCTAGCCCGACGGACAAAAACAGACGCTAGGGCAGCTATTGGCTACTGGCTATCAACTTCCTTATTTAAATCCGGTGTACGTCATCACGTACGAATCCGTCAGACTTTGGTGTGATCATGTGCAGGCAAGTCAGTTCGTTAGAAAATCCGTCGGAAGTCCGTCAAAAGTCAGTCGAAAGTCCGCTGGAATATCTGTCGGACCAGTCCGGTCGAAAAGTCTGCCTGTGTGTACGCGGCATTAGAAGCCAAGTCGTATCTGTGCTTTTGGAATGGTAGAGGCTATAGTGGTAAGCATTGCACTATGATCCGACCATGGGATTGGCAAAATTTTGGATGTTAGGATTTCAGGCACCATACCTGTAGTTAGGAATATGTGGTCTATTCGTGAGAATGAGCGATGGGGATGTGAATAATGGGTAAATTGTCTTTTAGTTGGATTCAGTTCATGCCAGGAGTCTACTAAATTATGTTTTGTAATAAGTTGTGAAAAAGAGTGTCTATAAGGGACATTTGATTGAGATATAGGTGATTTGTCTAGAAAGGGAAAGAGAGTTAGATTGGGATCTCCACATAAAAGTAATGTTCCTATTTTATGTGATTCGATTACCTGTAAAAGGTTAGAGAGGAATGAAGTAGGACTTTTTTGGGGTCATAATATGAAATTACTGTTATGGCAGTATCATGCAAATATCCTTTTAGAATCAGATGTAACCCTTCTGAGTCTTTAATCTCCTTTAATAATGTAAATGGGTTATTGCAGTGAAATGTAATAAGTACGCCTCGCTGTTTAGTTGAAACTGAGGCTGTGTAGACCTGTGAGTACATTTTGCTGAAAAATTTAGGAGTGGATTGAGGTGTGAAGTGGATTTCTTGAAGGCACAAGATATGTGCTTTTCTAGTGGCAAAGGAATGAAAGGCTTTGGTGCATTTTTGTGGGATGTTCAGGCCCTGAACATTCAGGGTTAGTATATTTAATGGAGCCATAGGGTTATGAATGCATTAGGTAAGATATCATGTTTTCCAAAACCATGTGTAGCTAGACCTGCTTCCAAAAGGGGGGATAGGGAAGGATAGAAAAGGAAAAGGTAAAAGATTTAACCACTTGCCGACCGCCTAATGCAGATATACTGCGGCAGAATGGCACGGGCAGGCAAAAATCACGTACCTGGTACGTGATTTGCCTCCCCCTGGGGCCGAGGCGGTCGGCATCATTAGGGGAGCGATCCGTGCTGAGGGGGAGGCCACTTATTCTGGCCACCCCCTCGCGATTGCTCCCAATGAATGACAATCTTCCGCTGCTGCTGTAATGTAAACAGCGGCAGAGGAAGTGATGTCATCTCTCCTCGTGTCGGTCTTTTCATTCCGGCGCCAAGGAGAGAAGACATCCAAGTAAGTCTGCACAACACTACACTAACAGTAGAACACTTTAGGCACACTTTTCACCCCCCAATCACCCCTGATCACCCCGGATCACCCCCCTGTAACCCCTGTCACAGTGACACCAATAGCAGTTTTTTTTTTTTCTGATTATTGCATTGGTGTCATTTTGTGACAGTTATAAGTGGTAGGGCAGTTAGTGTTAGGCCCCTTTAGGTATAGGGTACCCTGCTAACCCCCCTAATAAAGTTTTAACCCCTTGATCACCCCCCATCGCCAGTGTCACTAAGCGATCGTTTTTCTGATCGCTGTATTAGTGTCACAGGTTGAAGCTAGTTAGGGAGGTAAGTATTTAGGTTCGCCGTCAGCTTTTTATAGCGTCAGGGACCCCCATATGCTACCTAGTAAAGGTTTTAACCCCCTGATTGCCCCCTAGTTAACCCTTTTACCAGTGATCACCATATAACTGTTATGGGTGACGCTGGTTAGTTAGTTTGTTTTTTATAGTTTCAGGGCACCTGCCGTTTATTACCTAATAAAGGTTGAACCCCCTGATCGCCCGGCGGTGAGATAAGTTAATTTTTAGGGTCAGATAGGGTCTGCGTCGCCCCAGAAAGCGTCAGGTTAGTGCCAGTACTGCTAACACCCACGCACGCAGCATACACCTCCCTTAGTGGTATAGTATCTGAACGGATCAATATCTGATCCGATCAGATCTATACTAGCGTCCCCAGCAGTTTAGGGTTCTCAAAAACGCAGTGTAAGGGGGATCAGCCCAGATACCTGCTAGCAGGGGCGTCGCTAGGTCTACAAAAGATCTGGGGCTAGAGCCCATAGCACCGTAGTAAAGATAGTCATACGCTTGGATGGGCATACACATGTATATACAGTAATATACATGTGTGTGTGTGTATATCCCCAGAGAGCCCCCCACTTACATCAGGGTCCCCAGAGAGCCCCCCTTACATCATGGTCCCCAGAGAGCCTCCCCTTTACATCAGGGTCCCAGAAAGCCCCCCACTTACATCAGGGTTCCCAGAGAGCCCCCCTTACATTAGGGTCCCCAGAGAGCCTCCCCCTTTACATCAGGGTCCCAGAGAGCCCCCCACTTACATCAGGGTTCCCAGAGAGCCCCCCTTACGTTAGGGTCCCCAGAGAGCCTCTCTGCCCCTTGGGGACCCGTGCAGAGACTCGGGGCTATGGGCCCCAGATTCGGGGCTATAGCCCCAAAAGCCACCCCCTAGCGACGCCACTGCCTGCTAGCACCTGCGTTTAGTCCCTCCACCCAGCCCAGCACACCCAAGTGCAGTATCGATCGATCACTGTCACTTACAAAACACTAAACACACATAACTGCAGCGTTCGCAGAGTCAGGCCTGATCCCTGCGATTGCTAACAGGTTTTTTGGTAGCGTTTTGATACAGTCGCTAACAGTCAGGAGCTTTTTTACCTGTGAGTCTCACTAGTGTACCACTAAATTTAGGGCCCAAAATGGCAAATTGAATGTACACTAGTGAAGAGGCCTACACGTTTCTGAGCATGACAGATAGTGAAGAGGAAGTCACTCATCTGTCAGATTCAGGCTCAGAATACAATCCTGTAGAGGACATCGGCTCCATGACAGATAGCTCTGACGATGGAGTTGTGGTCCCTGCCAAGGTCAGGCATACCAGACCCCAATCTTCTTCTTCTGTCGTTGATGTGCAAAAACCGCAGGTCCCTCGTATGGAGCAGAGCAGTACTAGCGCCGCTATTTCTTCTGGTGAACTGGCAAGCACCAGCGGCCTAGTACACCCTGGTCGTAGTCGATCCAGCACTGCAGTATCACGTGGTGACGTAGCGAGTCCCATAAGTGCAGTTCAAGCTGGTGAGGTGGCAAGCACAAGTAGTGTCCCGCTGCTACCAATAAGAAGAACACAGGTCCGTCGTGCCCATAGTGCCCTTCCTACTGCATTCGCCAATCCTAATTGGGAATCCACCACTTTTGCAGCACCCGTACTTCCCCCATTCACTGGCCAACCCGGCATTCAGGTGGAAACAGTTGATTTTACGTCACTTGATTTTTATTCGCTGTTTTTCACCGAAGATTTCTATAGATCTATTGTGGACCAAAACAATTTGTACGCTGGTCAACACATCACCACTATTCCCCAGTCCTCCCTTGCCAGAGATTGGAGACCAATTACAGTTTCCGAATTTAAGCTCTTCCTGGGCCTTTCCTTCAACATGGGCATAACTAAAAAGAGTGAGTTGCGGTCATATTGGTATGACCCAATTCACCATATGCCCTTGTTCTCTACCTCCATGACCAGGGCACGATACGAGCAGATCTTGCAGATCTTGGTTCATGCACTTCAATAACAATGAACTCTGTCGTCCTCGTGGAGACCCTGGATACGATCGACTCTACAAAATTCGGCCCCTCGTAAACCACTTCAACCAACGTTTTGCAGACTTGTTTACTCCCCATCAAGATGTATAAGCTCTGTGACAGGGGATGGCGTCATCACCCCAGATGACGGCTCCTTAGCTGAAACATATCGGGTGGACCCCTCACGATCGCCGCTATTTGATATTTGAGCTCTGTTTCGTTCTTCCAAAATGTGAGTCTGTTTTTATTATTTTAATAAACTAGTGTTTTAAAACGTTTTTACGCTATGTGAGTTTTGTTTGCTCCTTGCATGGCATATGAAACTACACGTTTGGCTTATGCTGGATTACCTATGGGAGAGGAAGCCGTGCGGACCCCCCCTTTTCTTTCCACCATCTGTTGATGACATCTGACAAGACGCATTTCCCAGAACCAGTGGTTATTATGCTTTGTTGACTTGTCTGGCGTACGCCATTTCAGGTCAATTCTTTCTGGTAAGCCTCCTCTACTCCTGGTGTTGGCCCCGGCATTGATGTACAATCTGTGCACACTTGTGGTCTCCCTTCTGCCCACTCGCCAGATTTGGTGCGACTAAAATTCTGTGAATACCATCTGGCCATGCATCACCCCCTTTGAACTCTGTTGATGTTTTCTTCACTATTTTTCTACACATTTTTTATGGACTTCTAAAGTTTTATGTTTTTTATGTTTGGTGTCTGGCTAATGGAACCAGCACGGGTTTCTATTAATCACTGGCACATCTGATGATTAAGTATTATTGTGTATTTATTTTATATGTGATCAACACTGATTAATTATTTGACACTATCCATTTTATGGTCATACATTTTTTGGTAGTATTCACCATTTTTATATGTCTTTATTGTAATACACACGACTGTGGATGTGATATTTAGCGCCACACTTTTGTTTCTTTTGTTTTTTTCTGCCTTGAGTCTATAGGTGTGTTGGCTGCTTTTCACTTTCTTTCTAAACGTAGCGCTGTACTTAATTTTTATTTTCACCCGCTGTGTTTTACCCAATAAAGGTTTAACCCCCTTAGGTTTTAGTGTCAGATAAGGTCTGCATCACCCCAGGCAGCATCAGATCAGTGCCAGTACCGCTAACACCCACGCACGCACCATACGCCTCCCTTAGTAGTATAGTGTCTGAACAGATCAATATCTGATCTGATCAGAACTATATTAGCATCCCCAACAGTTTAGGGTTCCCAAAAATGCAGTGTTAGTGGGATCAGCCCAGATACCTGCTAGCACCTGCATTTAGCCCCTCCGCCCAGTCCAACCCAGCCCACCCAAGTGCAGTATCAAATCAATCACTGTCACTTACAAAACACAACACACATAACTGCAGCGTTCACAGAGTCAGGCCTGATCCCTGCGAACGTTAACAGTTTTTTTGGTAGCGTTTGAATCAATCGCTAACAGTCAGGAGCTTTTTTACCTGTGAGTCTCACTACTGTACCACTAAATTTAGAGACCAAAATGTCAAATCAAAGGTACACTAGTGAAGAGGCCTACGCGTTTCTAAGCATAACAGATAGTAAAGAGGAATTCACTCATCTGTCAGATTCAGGCTCTTAATACGATCCTGTAGATGACAGCGGCACCCTGACAGATAGCTCTGACGATGGAGTTGTGGTCCCTGCCAAGGTCAGGCGTACCAGACCCCGATCTTCTTCTGCTGTTGTTGATGTGCAAGAACCGCAGGTCCCTCGTATGGAGCAGAGAGCCAGTACTAGTGCTGCTATTCCTTCTGGTGAACTGGCAAGCACCAGCGGCCTAGTACATCCTGGTCATACATCCAGCACTGCAGTAACACTTGGTGATGTGGCGAGTCTCATAAGTGCAGTTCAAGCTAACGAGGTGGCAAGCACAAGTAAAGTCCCGCTGCCACCAAGAAGAAGATAAAGACAGGTCCGTCTAGCCCATAGTGCCCTTCCTGCTGCATTCGCCAATCCTAATTGGGAACCCACCACTTCTGCAGCACCCATACTTCCCCCATTCACTGGCCAACCCGGCATTCAGGTGGAAACAGTTGATTCTACATCACTTGATTTTTATTCACTGTTTTTCACCGCAGATCTCTAAAGATCTATTGTGGACCAAAGCAAATTGTATGCTGGTCAATACATTGCCGCTAATCACCAACTGATCCTTGCCAGAGATTGGAGACCAATTACGGTCTCCGAATTTAAAACCTTCCTGGGCCTATTCCTCCTCATGGGCGTAACTAAAAAGAGTTGCGGTCATATTGGTCCACTGATCCAATTCACCATACTCCCGTGTTCTCTGCCTCCATGACCAGGACACGATACGAGCAGATCTTGCGGTTCATGCACTTCAGTGACAATGAACTCCGTCATCCTCGGGGTGACCCTGAATTTGATCGGCTCTACAAAATTCGGCCCCTCGTAAACCACTTCAACCAACGTTTTGCAGCCTTGTTTAATCCCCATCAAGTTGTCTGCGTTGATGAGTCCCTGATTAGGTTTTCTGGCCACTTGTCAATCAAACAGCATCTTCCCAGCAAGTGTGCCAGATACGGGGTCAAGATGTATAAGCTCTGTGACAGGGCCACAGTCTATACATGTAGTTTTATGGTTTACAATGGAAGAGATAGTTACATAGAGCCGACAAACTGCCCTGACTACATAGGAAGCGTTGGCAAGATTGTGTGGGACTTGGTGTCACCCTTATTCGGAAAGGGGTACCACTTGTATGTGGACAATTATTACACAAGCGTTCCACTTTTTAGTCACTTGTTTGATCATCAAATTGGCGCATGTGGCACCGTGTAATCTCCGGGGTTTTCCCCAGCGGCTTGTAGATTCCCGTCTTAGGCGGGGGAGAGAGCCTGCTTGAGATGTAATAATTTGCTCGCTGTGAAGTGGAGGGATAACATGAATGTTTTCGTTCTTACCTCCCTTCATGCAGACACGGCTGTCCAAATTCTTATGGTGACTGGTGTTGTGGAGAAACCCCTCTGTGTCCACGAATATAACCTCAATACGGGAGGGGTGGACCTCAATGACCAGTTGTTGGCGCTGTACCTAATTGCCTGTAAGGCCAGATGCTGGTATAAAAAAGTGTCTGTATACTTATTTCAAATGGCTTTGCTGAACGCTCAGGTGCTATACAGAGCTTCAGGATGAACTGGATCCTTCCTTAAATTCCAGGAAGAGATCAGCAGAGCCCTTCTGTTTCCAGTGCAAATGCAGTAAGCCGGCTACATGAAAGGCATTTTCCGCATGTCCTCTCTGGTACCCCTACCCAAAGAAACCCCCAAAGAAGATGTTGTGTCTGTAGAAAGCGTGGATTTAGGCGTGACACACGCTTTTATTGTCCCTCCTGTCCTGACCAACCTGGTCTTTGCATTGGTGAATGTTTCAAACGCTATCACACACTAGTTGAGTATTAGCGTAGGGTACAGCACCACACAGTCATAGACACATGTACACAGGGTCTCAGGGTCTCGAAAGATGTGATGGCCATCACATTTTCAAAGACCCTAATCTTGAACGTTCAGTTTATAGTTTTTTTTTTACAGTTTTTATAAAAGTGAAAAAAGTGAAAAAAAAAAACACACACACAAAAGCACAAAAAAATAAAAAATAAAAAAGCCAAAAATAGTTGTGGTTGTATTTTTCTTCTCTCTCTCTTTATTGTTCTCTGATTTCACCACCACAGTTAAAAAAAAGAGCAAATATGCCGAAGCATGGGGGCAAGGGTGGAGGAGCGATTTGCTCCTAACTTTTGGGGCGGATGCCCCCATGGTTCGGCATAGATATATTTTAGGCACAGATTGCGTTTAAAAATGTTTTATTTTTTACTATTTTTTTTTGTATTTGCTTTGCAGATATGGTAAGTCTTATGCCCTGTACACATGATCGGACATTGATCGGACATTCCGACAACAAAATCCATGGATTTTTTCCGACAGATGGTGGCTCAAACTTGTTTTGCATACACACGGTCTCCCAAAGTTGTCAGAAAATCCGATCGTTCTGAACGCGGTGACGTAAAACACGTACGTCGGGACTATAAACAGGACAGTAGCCAATAGCTTTCATCTCTTAATTTATTCTGAGCATGCGTGGCACTTTGTGCGTCGGAATTGTCTACACACGGTCAGAATTTACGCGAACGGATTTTGTTGTCGGAAAATTTTATAGCCCGCTCTCAAACTTTGTGTGTTGGAAATTCCGATGGAAAAAGTCTGATGGAGCCCACACAGCCCACACACGGTCGGAATTTCCAACAACAAGCTCCGATCGCACATATTCCATCAGAAAGTCAGACTGTGTGTACAGGGCATTACTGTTATACTGTAATGTTACTTTGTTTTATCGTTAACCATAATTTGCTTAGCAGGTACGCCATTCAGTTGCAGCGCAGATTTATTTATCTTGACAGCAACAGCGTTTGCTCCCACAATACATAAAGCTGTGACTCCAGCACAGTAGGAGGTGATTTCACCACCACAGTTAAAAACAAAATGTTGCATGTATGCCCATCATTAGAAGTGGGTGGATGAAGGGAGGTATTCTAATGGTGGGCATACCCACCGATTAATCTCTTTTTTTCATGCAGCCCACAGGCTGCATGAAAAAAAAGATTACAATATATGCCCAACAAGGGCCAGCAATGTACTGGTATGTTACTGTATTTTGAGTGGATATACCAGAATGATGCCTGTGGGTTTAGGTATCAACTTGGTATAATTCTTTTCAGCTAGCGTCGGCTTTCATGTAAAAGCAGTCCTAGTGGCTAATTAGCCTCTAGACTGCTTTTACAAGCAGTGGAAGGGAATGTCCCCCCCTCCCACCGTCTTCCATGGTTTTCTCTGGCTCTCCTGTCCCAACAGGGAACCTGAGAATGCAGCCGGTCGTTCCGCCAGCTGACCATAGAGCTGATCAGAGTCCAGAATGGCTCCGATCATTTCTATGGCCTAATAAACCGGTAGCTACGAGTATTTCATGACTTAGATGTAAACAGCGCCATTGGGAAATTGGGAAAACATTTTATCACACCGATCTTGGTGTGGTCAGATGCTTTGAGGGCAGAGGAGAGATCTAGGGTCTAATAGACCCCAATTTTTTCAAAAAAGAGTACCTGTCACTACCTATTGCTATCATAGGGGATATTTACATTCCCTGAGATAACAATAATAATGCTAAAAGAAAAATAAAATAAAAGTAAAAGTTTAAAAATAAGATAAAAAGCAAAAAAAAAAAAAAAGAAAAAAAGCACCCCTGTCCCCCCCTGCTCTCGTGCAAAGGCGAACAAAAGCGTCGGTCTAGCGTCATATGTAAACAGCAATTGCACCATGCATGTGAGGTATCACTGCGAAGGTCAGATCAAGGGCTGTAATTTTAGCAGTAGACCTCCTCTGTAAGTCTAAAGTGGTAACCTGTAAAGGCTTTTAAAGGCTTTTAAAAATGTATGTAGTTTGTCGCCAATGCACGTTTGTGCGCAATTTTAAAGCATGTTGTGTTTGGTAGCCATGTACTCGGCCTAAGATCATCTTTTTTATTTCATCAAACATTTGGGCAATATAGTGTGTTTTAGTGCATTGAAATTAAAAAAGTGTGTTTTTTCCAAAAAAAATGCGTTTGAAAAATCGCTGCGCAAATACTGTGTGAAAAGAAAAATGAAACACCCACCATTTTAATCTGTGGGGCCTTTGCTTTAAAAAAATATATAATGTTTGGGGGTTCAAAGTAATTTTCTTGCAAAAAAATTTATTTTTTCATGTAAACAAAAAGTCACAGAAAGGGCTTTGTCTTCAAGTGGTTAGAAGAGTGGGTGATGTGTGACATAAGCTTCTAAATGTTGTGCATAAAATGTCAGGACAGTTCAAACCCCCCCCCAATTACCCCATTTTGGAAAGTAGACACCCCAAGCTATTTGCTGAGAGGCATGTTGAGTTCATGGAATATTTTATATTTTGCCACAAGTTGCGGGAAAATGACAAACTTTTTTATTTTTTATTTTTTTGCACAAAGTTGTCGATAAATGATATATTACTCAAACATGCCATGGGCATATGTGAAATTACACCCCAAAATACATTCTGTTTCTTCTCCTGAGTACGGGGGTAACAAAAGTGTGAGACTTTTTGGGAGCCTGGCCGCATATGGGACCCTGAAATCCAAGCACCGCCTTCAAGCTTTCTAAGGGTGTAAATTTTTGATTTCACTCCTCACTGCCTATCACAGTTTCGGAGCTCATGGAATGCCCAGATGGCACAACCCCCCCCCCCCAATTGACCCCATTTTGGAAAGTAAACACCCCAAGCTATTTGCTGAGAGGTATGGTGAGTATTTTGCAGACCTCGCTTTTTGTCACAAAGTTTTGAAAATTGAAAAAAGAAAAAAAAAATACATTTTTCTTTTCTTTCTTCATTTTCAAAAACAAATGAGAGCTGCAAAATACTCACCATGCCTCTCAGCAAATAGCTTGGGGTGTCTACTTTCCAAAATGGGGTCATTTGGGGGGTTTTGTGCCATATTGGCATTTTATGGCCTTCAAAACTGTGATAGGTAGTAAGGAGTGAAATCAAAAATTTACGAAATCCTGAAGGCAGTGCTTGGGTTTCGGGGCCCCGTACGCGGCTAGGGTCCCAAAAAGTCCCACTCATGTGGTATCTCCTTACTCAGGAGAAGCAGCAAAATTTATTTTGGGGTGTAATTCCACATATGAAAGAATATATGTGGATGCGGCGCTAAAACTATTGTGACAAAAAGACCCAAATAATTAAATTGTGTCAAATATTCAGAAGAAAACATACTGAAAAGGAAAACAAAAGCAGTGTCACATAGGTGAATATATGGTAATAAATAAAATAATCAATCAACTATGAATGAAGGATTATCAATCCACAATCCAACTAGTGATTACCACTCCAAAAACAAAATAAACTATTATATAAAGTGAAAAAATTGTCCATAGAAAGAAATCAGCAAATGTCCACAAAACTTCATATAGAGTGGTGGTTGCAACCCAAAAACGAAGTGATGTACATATGAATATATAAAACTTCTTCTAAGTTCCAAGATAATAAGGTATCCATGCAAGATTGTGACTTGAAAGATTTACAAATAAGATCCCAATCGCCAAGGAATGGTGTTCACCCGATGTGAATAAGTGATCTCCTTACCAGATACAGAGACCGCTACGGCGGTCATACCAAACCCAGGGATTAGAGTCTCCCAAAACTTATCGATGTAAATCCCCAGCCTCTTGGTCCTTAATACTCAGAAAACATAAACAAGAAAAGCGCCCATAGTGCAGTATAAAAAATATATTAAATAAAACCAGTAAAAATGCACTTACCACACAGTATTGAATAATAGGCGATGTATCAATGCATGGTATGGTGGCGTCTCCTCAGGCTTCCTCTGCCTACTGCTCGCTATAACATCGATCTCCGTCAAGGGAAAACATGATGACGTCAGAAACCCAGGCCCGCCCTACACATTTCGTCACTACAGGACGTCTACAGGGGATTGGCTGGTGTAAACTGCCCATCACGCTCTTCGTTTAAGTAGTGGCGCGGTGCCATTTTGACTAAGAAACGTCGCGTGTGAGATGATGGAACAAATTGGTTAGCGCCATATTGATAATGGGCAAACTAGCCATAGCCAGAGCAAAACGAGGAAGCAGAAAAGTTTATTATGGCCATCTAGTGGCAAACAAAAGGTTTACACTTAATTTCACTGGAAAAAAGGGAAAAAAGGTCTGTATTTTGAAGCGATTGTGGCCATCTAGTGTTAAAAAAAATATTGCTATACAAAAAAGATCTAGCGAGGAGCAGGGGCTGGAAGCCGAGGAAGAAGAAAATTGACATTAGCATATAATTACCTATAAGTGCACATAAACAGTGAATATCTATTGGACATTCCAAAATGGCACCAAAAATATGTGCCTGATTAAGATATTCTAAAAACAGCCTAAATGTTTGGTTATTCCCAAAAATTTATATTTTCCTAAAAAACATAAAAAATGAGTTATGCGTTGTTAATGAAATAATTAATGTCCCATTCAACGTTTAAGCCGTGAGGCACATAGCTCTTCATATTAAAAAATCCATTTAGTTTCAAGCCTGGATATAGCTCTAACCTTATTGACTCCTCTCCATTTAGGTTTAATTTTATCAATGGCCAAAAAAAGTGTTCCCTTCAGTTTTTTATCGTGGTGTTTAGCATAATGACGAGATAACTTATGTTTGCTATACCCACGCTTAATATTACCCACATGTTCGTCTAAGCAGACATGTAATGCTCTTTTAGTGCATCCAATGTATTGCTTGGAGCAAGGACATTGGATAAGATACACTACGCACTCAGTAGAGCATGTGATGAAGGACTCTATATCATAGGATCTATTGGTTTGAGTGGATTGAAACATTTCACATTTACGACCTCTAAAGGAGTTGATATGGCAGATGTTACACCTCCCACAGGGAAAGTAACCTGTCATAGTTTGAAAGAAAGATATTGTTTTAGGGGGGTCAATAACATTGGGAGCAATGTTATGTCGCAAAGAGGGAGCTCCTCTATATATAACCACGGGTCGGTCAGGAATGACTGAACCAAGAACATTATCGTTTTTTCAAATGTTCCAATGTTTGTTAAAAATTTTCTTGACTGAAAAGTGTTGATTAGAATATCTGATGATCATAGAGAAATTGAATTTACTATCCATTAAGGGGTCAGTGCTCTTAAAACTGTTAAGCATGATTTTTCTATTCATATCCCCCACATTTTTGATCGTCTCATCAATGGCTATCTCTGTATATCCTTTATCCAAAAATCTAGTCTTCAGGATCAAAGCTTGCTGAAAATAATCTGAAAGGGAAGTACAGTTCCGCCTAATTCTTTGGAATTGGCCTTAAGGAACCGCATTCAGCCAAGATGGATGATGGCAACTAGATAGAGGTATGAGGGCATTGCGGTCCGTATCTTTAAAATGGGTGGTAGTTGTTAAAATACCATCCTTCACAACAATATTAAGATCTAAAAAGTGGATCTGTGTTTCACTCATTTCATATTGTAAAGAAATTCCTCTATTGTTTGAATTGAGTTCAACAAAAAAGGCCTTGAGTGAGAGTCGATCGCCCTCCCACAGTAGAAGTACATCATCGATGTATCTTCTCCAGAATCGTAGCTCACTCGGGGGATTGGCATCGATGACCTCCTTTTCCCAATGGGCCATGAATAGATTCGCCAAGCTCAGAGCGAACTTGGCGCCCATGGCAACACCACAGGTTTGCAGAAAAAAATTATCTCCAAACCAAAAGTAATCGATGGCTTGTGGTGAAAACTAAAAGTGAAATAATAAAGTTTTTTTGCATTGTGGTCAAAGTGTGATCCTGATCTAGATAGAATTTTACTGCTTCTAGTCCCTGCTGATGGGATATTATAGTATATAAAGAAGCAACATCAGCAGTCGCCAAGATGTAGCCTTCCTTCCACTCGAAATCTTCCAACAATTTAATGACTTGGGTGGTGTCTTTTAAATAAGACGGAGTGGAAGTCACTAGTGGTTGAAGGAATTCATCCACATATTTACCTATTCTGGCTGTCACAGAATCTATGCCGCTGATGATAGGGCGGCCAGGTGGCTTAGATAAATTCTTGTGAACTTTGGGAAGATAATACATAACTGGCACCCTTGGGGCAGAGGGCACTAGGTATGCTTTCTCTTTTTTCTTTACAATACCCATTTGAAAGCCATTGTCAACTATGGATAAAAGTTCTCTCTTATATTTAACAGTAGGATTTGAGGTCAGCTGTTGATAGGTGGTATTATCAGAGAGGAGCCTGTCCATCTCCCTCCGATAATCCTCTTTATTTAGAACAACAACACCTCCACCCTTGTCCGCAAGACGGATCACAATATCATTGCATGCACAAATCTGTTTTATTCATACTAGATTGAAGATGATTGTGATCTCTAGACTTGGGTATTTTGAGAGCAATTAGATCTTTAATAACCAACTCCTTGAAGGTTTGTATTGACGGAGCAACAAAACCAGGAGGGTTAAATAGTGAAGCATTTGACAGTTTGGTGTGTCGTATCAAAGATGTATTATTATCCTGTGCTTGGGAAGAAACAACACTTTCATGAGAATTGATCTGGGAGTTGGCTGTGGACCTCTGATGTCCGCCAGGGGGAACACTGGCAGACACCCGATTAATCCGATAGCCTGAAGTATTGAGTAAGAAATGTCTTTTTATATTTATCTTACGAATAAATTTATGGACATTGATAAATGTCTCAAACTTATTGAGTCTGCGTGGAGGCGCGAATTTTAGTCCGTAGTTAAGAATTTTCTGCTCTCCTACTGACAGTTGAGCAGAACTGAGATTAAAAACCCCACTAATATATATTTCTTTCTTTTCTTTAGACCTGATCCTCCTACCGCCTCTGACTCCTCTCTTCCTTCGTGACCCCTTTTGTTTCTGTTGTCGTTCATGGGAAAAAAACGGGGAGATTCTGTTCTCCCATAATCCACGGGAGAATCCCGTGGATCTTGTCCATATCGAAATGAATGATCTAAAAATTGATTGGGATGTCTGGAGACCACAGGTCCCACCTCATAATTGTCATCCCTATGATAGGAAAGAGGGGCATACCTGTTCTGAAGAGGGATATAATTGTCCCCAGCTGCCTGTCTCTCAGAGATGGCTCCATATTGATTGGTATATTCCCTGGGGGTCTGTCCATTGGAATTGTATCCATAATTGGGAAGGTCTCTTTCATAGTCAATATACCCTCTATAATCTTTATATGGTGTTCTTTGTTGTTGACAGGTCCCCCTATTGTTACCTACACCAGATGAGCTGTTATTTCGGGGTTGCTGTTGTGTGTTATGTTTATATTCAGATTTATTTTTATTTTTGTTTAAAGCTTTTTTAAGAGGGATAGGTCCCTTCCGGTTATTTGAAGTTTTTTGACTCAATTGTCCATTCATGTTCCTCTCAGTTTGAGATGAGTCACCTGCTAACCTATTAGGGAGCAGGGGGAGAGGAGGCTGAGTGGACGTAGAGGGTTGTTGATCAACACCTACCTCCATAGGGTCATCAACTACAATCTGCCATCTGAAAACTACTTTATTAGAGTAGTCGGCTAAATCCCTGTTATATTTTTTGATTTTCTGATCAGTGTCTTCTTTTTCAAGAAAAAGTTTTAATTGATCAGACTTTTGTTTGTAAACATGTTGATCCTTAAAAGGTCTTAATTTATTCTTAACCAGAGTAATTTCATCATTAAGGGACTTTAGCTTAATGTGTTTTTTGGCCAATAAAAATCGTAAAAAACTAATACCAGTATCATTAAAATACAAAAACCAACCTTCTAAGTCAGTCTCGCCCTTTTGAGGATTAACGTCCCATCTGAGGCTACGGGGTATCATTTTTTGTTTGACATATTGCTCAAGATATGCCACATCCCAGTTAGTATGTAGTTCAGATACTAATAGATTCTTAAGCCTAAGAAACAAACCGCTTATCTCATCGGACTGTTCAATATTCCCATTAAAAACACCATCAATATTGATGTTATGCTGGGACCTAAAGTCAAAAATATCCATATTAAGGTGTTTCAGCTGCAACGTATATGTATAGAATATCAAATTAAAAAAACCAAAAGGTGAACGTAGCGCTAGAAAAAAGAAAAATTATTGTTTGTTTTTAAACCAAAAGAAATTATTTTGAATTTCATCAAAAAAGCAGCCAGCATCTGAAAAGTTCTAATACAAACTCCAAGGCATAAGAAAGAATATATGTGGATGCGGCGCTAAAAATATTGTGACAAAAAGACCCAAATGATTAAATTGTGTCAAATATTCAGAAGTGGTGAAAACATACTGAAAAGGAAAACTAAAGCAGTGTCACATAGGTGAATATATGGTAATAAATAAAAAAATCAATCAACTATGAATGAAGGATTATAAATCCACAATCCAACTAGTGATTACCACTCCAAAAACAAAATAAATTATTATATAAAGTGAAAAAATTGTCCATAGAAAGAAATCAGCAAATGTCCACAAAACTTCATACAGAGTGGTGGTTGCAACCCAAAAACAAAGTGATGTACATATGAATATATAAAACTTCTTCTAAGTTCCAAGATAATAAGGTATCCATGCAAGATTGTGACTTGAAAGATTTACAAATAAGATCCCAATCGCCAAGGAATGGTGTTCACCCGATGTGAATAAGTGATCTCCTTACCAGATACAGAGACCGCTACGGCGGTCATACCAAACCCAGGGATTAGAGTCTCCCAAAACTTATCGATGTAAATCCCCAGCCTCTTGGTCCTTAATACTCAGAAAACATAAACAAGAAAAGCACCCATAGTGCAGTATAAAAGATTTATGAAATAAAACCAGTAAAAATGCACTTACCACACAGTATTGAATAATAGGCGATGTATCAATGCATGGTATGGTGGCGTCTCCTCAGGCTTCCTCTGTCTACTGCTCGCTATACCATCGATCTCCGTCAAGGGAAAACGTGATGACGTCAGAGACCCAGGCCCGCCCTACGCATTTCGTCACTACAGGACGTCTACAGGGGATTGGCTGGTGTAAACTGCCCATCACGCTCTTCGTTTAAGTAGTGGCGCGGTGCCATTTTGACTAAGGGACGCCGTGTGTGAGATGATGGAACAAATTGGTTAGCGCCATATTGATAATGGGCAAACTAGCCATAGCCAGAGCAAATCGAGGAAGCAGAAAAGCTTATTATGGCCATCTAGTGGCAAACAAAAGGTTTACACTTAATTTCACTGGAAAAAAAGGGAAAAAGGTCTGTATTTTGAAGCGATTGTGGCCATCTAGTGTTAAAAAAAATATTGCTATACAAAAAAGATCTAGCGAGGAGCAGGGGTTGATGTAAATCCCCAGCCTCTTGGTCCTTAATACTCAGAAAACATAAACAAGAAAAGCGCCCATAGTGCAGTATAAAAGATTTATTAAATAAAACCAGTAAAAATGCACTTACGACACAGTGGCATCTGTGAGCAATATATCATTTAATGACAACTTTGTGCAAAAAAAAAAAAAAAAAGTCGTCATTTTCCCGCAACTTGTGCCAAAATATAAAATATTCCATGGACTCAACATGCCTCTCAGCAAATAGCTTGGGGTGTCTACTTTCCAAAATGGGGTAATTTTGGGGGGGTTTTGTGCCATTTTGGCATTTTATGGCCTTCAAAACTGTGATAGGTAGTGAGGACTGAAATCAAAAATTTACGCCCTTAGAAATCCTGAAGGCGGTGCTTGGTTTTCGGGGCCCCGTACGCGGCTAGGCTCCCAAAAAGTCCCACACATGTGGTTTCTCCGTACTCAGGAGAAGCAGCAAAATGCATTTTGGGGTGCAATTCCACATAAAACCATGGCATGTGTGAGCAATATATCATTTAGTGACAACTTTTTGTATTTTTTTTTTGTCATTATTCAATCACTTGGGACAAAAAAATAAAATATTCAGTGGGCTCAATATGCCTCTTAGCAATTTCCTTAGGGTGTCTACTTTCAAAATGGGGTCATTTGGGGGGGGGGGGTTGCACTGCCCTGCCATTTTAGCACCTCAAGAAATGAGATAGGCAGTCATAAACTAAAAGCTGTGTAAATTCCAGAAAATATACCCTAGGTTTTAGACGCTATAACTTTTGCACAGACCTATAAATATACGCTTATTGGCATTTTTTTTTACCAAAGACAAGTGGCTGAATACATTCTGGCCTAAATGTATGACTAAAATTTAGTTTATTTGGATTTTTCTTATAACAAAAAGTATAAAATATCATTTTTTTTCAAAATTTTCGGTCTTTTTCCGTTTATATCGCAAAAAATAAAAATTGCAGAGGCAATCAAATACCATCAAAAGAAAGCTCTATTTGTGGGAAAAAAAGGACGCAAATTTAGTTTGGGTACAACATTGCATGACCGCGCAATTACCAGTTAAAACAGTGCAGTGCCAAATCGTAAAAAGTCCTCTGGTCTTTGACCAGCCAAATGGTCCAGGGCTGGAGTGGTTACAAAGGTGTTTATGTACATGCAGGTTATCAGCAGAAATATCTTTTTTTTTTTTTTTTTAAACAATAATATTTATTGAGTTTTGGGTTTACAGAAAATAGAATAAAAATCAGGAACAACATTTAGCATTCGTCTATCGATATTTGTACTGTAGTAAACAAGACAACAACAAAAATGAAAAAAAAAAAAAAAAAAAAAAAAAAAAAATTTTTTTGGAAAGAAAAACTTAATAAGAGGGAGAGAAAAGAAGGGGGGGGAAGGAGGGGAGGGTAGAAGCAGGTAAGACCAAAGGGGGAGAATAGCCACTTCTAGGGTAGTACTTTAACTGACTAGTACATCGTCTCAGCCTGGTTCGTAGGAGCAATATCTTATACCAATGGCACTAGTTTCCTCCGCCCGTCACCCCCTTGGGAACTTACTGTGATTAGGCGGAGGTCCAGTCCCCGGAATTCTATGTTTATTTATGCGCTTGTAGCGTTTTGGTTCCTGTTATCGTCTAAGTCCCCGAACCAGGCTAGGAGAAGAAGGTGGCATTGTTTATTATCTATAAAAACATTTGTAACTGTATAAAACTCAACTGTTAAGTTATAATATTACTATAACATATGTACTGCCCGGCTCAGATAATATTTTATACACCTAAATAGGCTAAGTTCCTACTGAGTTATCAATTCGTTGTAGAAGAACAGTCTTGGTAAAGAACCTGGGGAAAGAAAGAAAAAGGAGAGGAATAGGAAGATGGGGAGAAAGAGAAAAATGAGGCAGTGGGAGAAGGTAAGGGAAGGGGAGGTGTGGTTGTGGATGCGCTCCTGCACGCCACGAACGCCAGACACAACCGGCGTCCTACGTATTCGTAAGATACCTTATCCAGGGGTCCCAGATTTTATTGAATGCATTAATCTTGTCCTTCAAGATTGCCGTAAGGCGTTCATTTACCATTATCCATGACAGTTTGGTTTTTAGTAGGTAAAAGGGGATTGTGTGGGATCTCCAAGACTTGGCTATTGATATCCTGGCCGCCACAAATATAAATGTGATTAGTCTACGCATTGGCTTTGATGTCCCTTCCACTGGGCGCCCCAGCAGCGCATGCAAAGGTGACTTAACTAGATTCACTTGTGTGAGGGAGTATATAAGATTATACGTGCGTATCCAAAATCTCCTCACTTTGGGGCACGTCCACCAAATGTGGAACATAGAGCCATTTTTGTTACATCCTCTGAAGCACTGGGGGGACGCCCCCGGAACGAAAGCTGCTATCCTCTCTGGGACCATGTACCATCGCATCATTACTTTATAGTTTGCCTCTATCATGGAGGTATTAACAAGCGACTTAGATGCATTCTGTATTATTTTGCTCCATTCTTCCATATCTAGCTCTATATCCATGTCTTGCTCCCATTTGTGCATATAGTGCAGTTTAGGGGTAGATGATGTCAAGATGTTATAGATCTGTGATATGTGACCAGTGTGCCTATCAAAGTTTCTACAGAGATTTTCCATTGGGGTGAATGTGGTGAGCTTAGAGGTGCGATTTAAGGTCGCCAAAAAGTGTCTTATCTGGGTAAAGCGAAAAAGTTCCGAATTAGGAAAGTCATATTTCTCCTGTAATGTAGATTTCGATAAAGCACCCCTGTGGTCACAAAGATCTGCTATGCGCATTAAACCTTTATTGGTCCACCACAAAAAATTTTTGGGTTGGAGACCCGGAGTGAACAAAGCATTTCCAAGTAGAGGGGCCAATGGGGCGTGTTGGGACTTAAACCCATGAGCTGTCAGCAGTCTGTCCCACATATTCAGGGAGAACGACAAGCTCGGGCTCATGATGACCGGCCTGTCCTTCGCCTTCAGCCACATTAAGTGACTAATCTCTCTGTCGGGGTATAGAGAAGATTCTATTGCCATCCAAAGTGGTCTAGGCTGTTTTGTATGGAATTTGATTAATTGGGACAGTTGTGCTGCTTGGAAGTATTTAAGTAAATCGGGCATTCCCAAGCCCCCTCTCAGCTTTGGTGTATATAGTGTGCGCCTGTTCACTCTAGGTCTCCTGTGTTCCCACACATAGTCTAACAATCTTCTCTGGAATGTTTGCAGATCTTTCCTTACTATTGCTATTGGGAGAGTTCTAAATAGGTATAGCACCTTCGGTAGGACCGTCATTTTAATTGAGCACAGCCTTCCAAACCATGATGGAGGATTATTCGACCATTTTTTGAGGTCATCTAATATTTTCCGAAATAGTGGGGGGTAGTTGTATTTGTACAATGTAGTGAGTGTTGGAGTGAGGAAGATGCCCAGATATGGCATTGTCTCCTTCTGCCATTTAAAAGGATAGGATTGTTGTAAGGCATGTATTATGTGTGTTTGTAGGGAGACGTTAAGTGCCTGAGTCTTAGAGTGATTCACTTTTAGTCCCGAGAATTCTGAGAAATGCCGCAATACGATCTGTAGGTTGGGCAGGGAGGTGACCGGAGAGGAGAGAAGTAGTAAAATGTCGTCTGCGAACATTGCACATTTGTGCTCGCGGTCGCCACACCTCACTCCCAGAATATCCTGATGTTCCCGAATTTTGATGGCTAGTGGTTCCAAGGCTAAAATAAATAATAGGGGGGATAGGGGACATCCCTGTCTAGTTCCTCTAAGTATCTTTATATTTTGAGATTTATATCCCTTGACTACTATATTTGCTGTGGGGTAGCTGTAGATTGTTTTAAGTGTGGTTAGGAAGTGAGGTCCAAACCCGTATTTTCCCAAAATGAAAAAGAGGTAGTCCCAGGAGAGAGAATCAAACGCTTTGTGTAGGTCTAGTGAGACCAGTAGTGCTCCCCTCCGGCCCCCTCCGTCCCAACCCGAATTTAAGGCAGAGATTATATCAATAATGCGTCTAGTTTGGTCTGGTGCTTGTCTATTTGGGACAAATCCCGTCTGGTCAGGGTGAATATATTTCGATATGAACGAGTTCATGCGGGTAGTTAATATCTTGGTCAATATTTTGAGGTCTACATTAATCAGCGATATGGGGCGGTAGTTCGCACAGTCTCCATGGTCTTTGTTCGGTTTAGGAATAACATGTATAAAGGCCTTGTTTTCATGGAGTGGTATTGAGGACCCCTTTCTTAGTGAATTATAGAAAGCACAGAGACGCGAGGACAGAATTTCCGTATATTTGCGGTAATATTGGCCTGAGAATCCATCTGGACCCGGAGATTTCGACGGGTTCAGGGATTTAATAGCCGCCGCTACTTCGTTCACCGTAAACTCTGACTCCATCATCTCAGTGTGGTCTTTGGATAGAGTTGGGAGTGGTAAGTCCCTCAAAAATTCTTCTACTTTGTTTGCGTTGAAGTCCGCAGGGGAGTTGTAGAGTTTAGAGTAGAATGTATAAAATTCCTGAAGTATAAGTTGGGGATTTTGTGTCACTTGTCCAGTCTGAAGTCTCAGTTTAGGGAGCGCTGGGTTATAAGGCCTAGGATTAAGTTTTCTTGCTAGTATTCTGTTTGGTTTGTCCCCCATTGTGTAATAACGGTGTTTGGCCCATCTGACATATTTTTCTGCTTTGGTTGTGAGACTCAAGTTTAATGCTGTTCTTGCTGTGTCGATGTGGTTTCTAAGGTCCATATGTGGGTTGGATTTTTGTTCATGTGTTAATCTATTTAACTCTTCTTCTTGTTGTTGAATAGTTTGTGTCCTTTCCCTCTTGACCCTGGTAGCTAGTTGTATAAGTTTACCCCGTAGGGTAGCCTTATGGGCTGCCCATATTATCTCTGGGGGAGAGATCGGAGGGGTATTTTCTTGGAAGTATTGTAATATGGCTATTTCAACCTCCTTGGCAATTATTGGATCGCTCAATAGAGATTCGTTCAATCGCCAGGAGGGCAGTTTTGACTTTGACCATAGATCAGATAGATTCACTAGGACGGCAGAATGGTCCGACCATGCGATTGGTACTATTTTAGTCGATGATATGTATGGGAGTAATGGAGATAGTGTGAATAGGTGGTCAATGCGGGAGTATGATTTATGCACATGTGAGTAAAATGTGTAATCTCGTTCTGTAGGATGGGCGTCTCTCCAGAGGTCTATCAGGTCATAGCTATGGAGCAGGCGTGCTAAAGTACTGCTTTGTTTGGGGGTGTGTTTCAGAAGCGTCTTTCGGGGGTTCGATTTATCTAGAATTTGATCGAGGGAGGTGTTGCTGTCTCCGCCTATCATCACATGCCCGGTTAGGTGAGGTGTTACGACTTCTAGCATTGTACTGAAAAAGTTTATCTGTCCTACGTTGGGCGCGTAATAAGAAAGAAAGGTGACCATGCTATCATTAATCTTGCCTGCGACCATAATGTAGCGGCCCTCCTTATCTCTTATCACATTGGAGGGGGTGAAGGGGACCCGTTTAGCAATGCAGATGGCCACCCCTCTCTTTTTATCTGGACCATTAGACAAGAAAACTGTCGGGTATTTAGCGTTTAAGTGTCTTGGGGCTGAAGTTCGCGAAAAGTGAGTCTCCTGTAAGAGCAGGACATCTGCCCTCAATTTGTGATATTGCTGAAAGCCCTTAGTCCGTTTAGTTGGGGAGTTAAGGCCTTGTGTATTGTGGGTCAGTATGGTGTATGTTGGTTGATTTCTAGAGGTCATGATGGTTCAGAAGGCTGTACTCACGTTTTAGATGTCTCAAAGGGGTCGTCCGGAAAATTTCAGGATCGGCCTTTTGGGTTCTTACGTAGTGCAGGAGCGCATCCAGGGAGTAGAGGTGGGGGGAGGGAAAAGAGAAGATGGAGTTAGAAATATAAAAACACAAAAAGCATGCTGTCCTCTGGTGCAATATTAAGTTAAACCTGTTAATTACATCAAGAACGGCATGGGGATTTACCGAAGAGAAAAAAAAGGGGATAAGAAAAAAATAGAGGAAAGGCGCCAGGAGGGCACCTCCACACTGCATTGCAGCGTGGTTACAGGGGTCGCAAGCCCCTGTGTAGTTGTTGTGAGGTTGTCTCTCCGCTTGCGGTAGAGACAAGTTCACTCTTAGTGGCATGTGGTTCACCTCCGGCACTATTTTCTAACTTTAAGAGGGGGTGAGTCAGGTCCACCCGCCATTATTTTGGGAAAAATTTATAGCTTGGGCCTAGCAGAATTTCGCGGAGGGGGGGGAAGGGAGCGGAGGCAATTCTGCTGGTAGAAGCAGAATTCCCTCTAGGGGACTTGAGGTATCATAACTTGTAGTCTTAGAGAAAAATGAAAATAAAATGTAAACTTTGAAGTCTTTGTAAAACTGGAACAGCTTCAACGGGAACGGTGTCAGCAGGATCAGTCAGAAACTAGCATCTGGGTCTTCAAGAGAAGGTCTTGGACCAGCGTTGGGATACTCGATCACGAGTGTCGAAGTCATGTGCTGCTTCTTAGGAAGTATTCAGGTGACTGGCGGAGATTTCCTGGCTCTGGAGCTGCCCTGTTGAGACCACAGGGGGGAAATTGGTCGGCCTGCATCGAACGGGACATTGGATCTCTGTGGTTCCATTTGTAGAAGGCCCAGATCTTGGAGCAGGGCCTCGCCGGACTGAAAGGAAGTGAATGAATGGGATCTGCCTTTATAGAAGAATGACAGTCGGAATGGAAATGACCACCTGTATTTGATCTGTCGGTTGATGAGTTGATTGAGTAGTGGCTTTAGGGCTCTCCTCTTCTGAATCGTTACCTGGGCTATGTCCGCGAAAATCTGGACCGGATGACCTGAAATAGTTATCTCTCCCTGGTTTCTCGCCTCCAGCATGATTCTTTCCTTGATACGGTAAAAGTGAGGCTTGACTATCACGTCACGTGGCAGACCATCCTGTCTTGGGGCTGTCAGGGCTCGATGCACCCTGTCTAGTTCTAATTGGTGGGGAGAGATGTCCGGTATCAGTTGTTTCATTAGGTCGTGGATCGAATCTTCTAGGTCTAGTTCTGATTCTGGGAGGCCTCGCACACGGAAGTTATACCTCCTGGATCTGTTTTCCAGATCTTCTATTTTTGCGTTTGCTTGGTCCAATTGGTCTTGTAGGGATGTGATCATTTTGGAGTTTTGGTTTACCCGTTTTACTGTCCCATCCATTTTGGATTCGATCGTGTCCAGTCTCTCCCCTATATTTTGGAAGTCATCCTTCATACCCGTAGTGATGATGTTGCATGCTTTAGATAGTTCCTGCTGCAGGAGTGCTGAGAATCTAGCGAGGAGAACTGTGTCTCCCGAGTACCCAGTTGCATGGGCAGGTTGCTGTGAAGGGGGTCCGCTGTTTTGACTCATGGCTATTTCAGCTAGTTCAGCCATTTGTTTATCTGTGGAGGAGGCTGGGGAATCTGTAAATAGTAATGGCCTGTCCGGAGAGCCAGATAGTGGGGACATCTGTGGGTGTTCGCTCTGTGGGGAGAGAGGTCCCTCCTGGGACTGAGAAGAGAAGGGGTCCCTGTGTACCTCTGCTAGAAATGTAGTTGCTGGGCGATTAGGTTCCTTCAGCTGTATCTGTATCTGGCTTCTCTCATGTGTGTAATCTCCCATGTCAGGCGCCATCTTGGGCAGGGGGGGCCGCTGCTGTTGCTGCTGGGGACTAACCTTCTCAGGTGCTGTTAGCTGCTGTGACGGCTGCTGGGTCTCCCAGTTCTGCTTCTGGGCTTGGGTTTTGTGGCCCTCAGAACGATCTCCTCCCTGTTGGGTGGAGGGCTGTTGGATTCGCCGCTGTGCTGAGGCTCCGCCGCGTGCAGTGTCTCCCTTCCCCGGCGCCATCTTGGGAGAGGGAGGCTGCTGGGCCTTAGAAGCGCGAGTATTTCTTTGGTGCTGTGGGGGGTTTCGGTTGTTCCCCGGTTCCCTCCGCTGCATCATACGCTCCCAGACACCTGGATGCTGGTTCGGTGGTGGCCCGCTCGTCCCTTGTGGCTTTCTGATGTGCTATTCTGGCCGGAGGTGTGCGGAGCGGAGTCAGTGCATGTCTGACCTCGGCGCCGCGCGCATGCGCACTGAAATATCTTTTTTTTAATCAAAAACGAGTACCTAGGTATTCCACTATACATCCACATATAAATGCTCTATCTTATATTTTAATATAATATCTAGCTAAAGATCAGAATTTCCAGAAGATAATCTAATTTCAATAGTTGCGATAATCATTCTACCAAGGGTTAAAGCCCAGTTTTATAACTTTTCTACTGATAATAGATGCATGTAGGGATACTCCTCAATCAACCATGCAGTCAGGTGAATGTTATGTTTGCCGCACCTGTGCGATCATTACATTTTCTATTCTGTCAATGTGGATTGCTAAATCTGATGCTCTAAGAAGAAGTATTGAATAGACTGATATGCAGCTTTAGAGCTAATTCACAGTGGGTGCAATTGCAAGAATTTTAGAGCATCTTACAATGCAATCAAAATTTATAGACAGAAAAAATTTTGTTTTAATAGGGACTATTCACACCAAAAGATGTGTTGCAGTGCTATTGCTCATGAATCTGTATTTTATCTTATGAGTTCCACACAGAATGGCTCCTTTTCTGCTCTCTTAAACAAACCCATCAATGAAACTCACTGTTAATACCATTCAGAAGGTAGCAGCATTTTAGGAGCAAATATTGTGCAATAATCCTTATAAATGGAGCTTTAATATATAAAGTAGAACACAACACAAAACGGATAATGCAATACTGTGTATTTGTTAGACCAGAAGATCCATGCGATGGAACCTCTATTAAAATAGAAAAATAAATCTTGTTAAGAATATCAAAAGTAAAATGTTTTAAAGATTTGGTTATAGTAGGAAATGGTTAAAACAAATTTGAGTGTTTTTTTTTCTGTCTGTGTCCCATTGGAAAGATTTGCCTTCCCTTTCTGTTCTAAAGACACAACAAGATGTGGGAGGCAATTTCTCCTAAGTAAAACAAAATGACTTCTTAGATAGATGTCAAAAGAACAAATCTCCCTTTAGGATGATCTACACACGCCTTTTGATCTGGTGACCACCAAAATTTTTTGAACTTCTCATCTTTTTCTGTGCTGGTAACAATGATCTCCAGGACAGATAGGAAGAGTGGATTCCCATGTAGAGCAGTATAAACATTTCTAGAACTGTAGGCAGGAGGAACTGCATATAAATACTGTATTCAATTTCACCTTTGATCAGAGCTTAATTGCTGGAAAGCCTAAAATATGCGTTTAATATGATGAAATACATATTTTTATAACTCTACAAAAATAGTTAGACACTCCATTTTTTTCTTCCAAGCAATAAAATCCTGACAGGGGTGGTAAAACCTTTACACTCTATCCAAAACTAAAAATACACCCTAAAATGAGCAAATAATCCATGGTTTAAATACTGCATGTTATGCTACTGTGAACTGATGTAATGTGTCCACATGTTGTTAAACTATGACTTTTTAGGTTAACAAGCCCATAGAGAAGAGAGTAGAAAGTTGTCTCTATATCTTTTGCTTGCTTTATGCGTTATACTTTTGTACCTGAGTGATGTGCCCAGTCTAATCAACTTAATTAGTGGCTGGTTGTACCTAAGATAGCTATAAACATAATGAGGTGGACAGATGTGCATGCACAAACCGACCATGTAATGATCCTTTTTATCTTCTGCCTGTATACTGTATAAGCAGGCACAGGGAAGACACCCCAGGTAGCAATGCTATTCTAGTAATAATTCACTGAAAAAATACAGCTAATTGACTTTGCCATAGTCAACAATGGTGCGTGGTATCCACAGACATGAACCTTTCTTTATTAGGATAAAATAGAAGGTATAAGGACATGATCATGTCAGCAGTACCCATCAGGGGCTCATATTTATTAGGACATATACAGTACTATGCAAGGTGTGAAGAAATGCTGTAAATTAAGAATGCTTTCAAAAATATATACTGTATTTTAATCGTTTTTTTTTTTTTACAAAATGCAAAGTGAGCGGACAGAAGAAAAATCCAAATCAAATCAATACTATATACTATATATCAATATGACTACCTTTTGCTTTCAAACCAGCAACAATTCTTAGGCCGGCCAACCACAGGTTGTAGGAAAGAAAAACTCTTGATTCCCCCACCAACAAAGTCCCTCCAATGGAGCTATTGTGTTCTTTGGTGGTGAAGCAGATTTAAAAGTAGTCTGGAATTTCAAGATGTATTGTTCAAGCTCTTTTAAAGAACCGCAAAGAAATGGGCAAACTTGAGGACCGTAGACGCAGTGGTCTGCCAAGGAAACTTAATGCAGCAGATGAAAGACATGCTTACTCCAATTCGATATGATGTCCAGTAGTGCCATCAGCACAGAACTGTCAGAAACTAGTGGGACCCAGGTACAACCATCTACTGTCCGGAGAATTATAGTTAGATACAGGCTGTGCTTTCTCTGCTTCTTTCAGGCCTAACCAGAGTACCCACTTGTGTGACACAATAATGTAGCATTGCTTGACTTTTTGAGTTCTCTTACTGGACACAATGCAAAATATTGGTAATATTACAGTCTAAGTACTGACAGGTACATTATTGGTATACACATAAATGATGCAAGCTTTATTGTCATTGCTATTATGCACTCTTTACCATATACTGTAAGTTAATGAGGAGGAGGTTACTGTGGTGTTACATGCTACATGCTGTTCCCAATAACTTAAAGCTCACTTTTTAACGGATCAATTAAAAAGACATTATAAAGAAGTATGATATATTTCATCATGGCTCCGGGAATCTAACTCTGGTAGTTGTTGCTGCAGAGCTACTCCTTGTGACAGACCTAGTCGGGACAGAGGCTTTTGGAGGGGACTGAATGCTAGCCTCTTGCTGACCGATTATGGGCCCTGGCATTTGGGGGAACAGTGCTCTTTGTGAGCTGTATGCCTGGGGACTCTGGACGTGGTGTTATTTTAGATTCAGGTCCATGTCCCCCAAGACACACAGACTCTGGGGACCCGGGATATGCCATTGTGACGGGAGTCACTAATAGGGGCACAGGGTGAATGAGAACCCCACTATGATCTGTGCTAGTCAGACTCAATGCTGTATATATGTATATATAATGTGTGCTGTCTCATTGTGTTGTGTACTATTTGCTGTGTTAGTTTGGGGTGTGGCTGTATTCCAATGTTCTATTGTGTCTGTCTGCCTTGGATTATGGGATGTTTATCTCTATGAAGGGAGGGGTGATTCCTCCAGCAGCCCCCCTGCTAAGACTGTTTACTGATGAGAAGTTAAACACACCTGACCTGTGTGTCCATTGTCATTGAACAGTTTAACCTGCCCTGTTTTCCAAGAGTGGGGGGAAGTGTTTTGAAGTGGGATCTGTATAACATGTGTTTTAATAAAGATTCATTCCTGCTTGAACCTCAAGATAGAGCCTTGTCTCGTATTTGGGGGAGAATTATTTGTATGGGTTCCTTGTTTGGCTGATGGAAGTGTTCGGTAGCTGCCTTTGTGTTTGGGTATGGAATGTCCTAAACGACTTTAACCCCTTTCATACTGGGGGTGTTGTTACACTCCTACTAAGAATAAATGAAACATCTTCAGCTATTCTAACAGTAATTAAACTGCAAGGTATCCCATACACTAGAACACCCTCCAACAGTTCCTTCCTGGAACACAGTACCTCACATAACTCCTAAAACAAGCCTTAAATAGAACCCCCCTCCACACACACACACACACACACACACACACTTACACACTTAGACGTGATTTCCTTTTGACATTTTGTTACAGGGGATGCCAAAAATCTGACTTGTATCTTATTGCAGACTTCTGGGAAAATCAGTGAGCCAATCACATAGCAAAGAAATAAAATATCTGGGGGCATTGTGCAGACCACCCGTGTACAGAATGCCTCCAGGTTGCCATATTGCATTGCATTTTCCAGATAATTACAGCACTGCAGATTGAAAAGGAAAGGTATTTTTTTAATAACATTAAATTACAATATGACTTGTGTCTCAATTGTACATAATATATATATTTTTTTTATTTGCTATTTTTTCCCCATTAAAGTGGAGTTACCCTTTAAAGTAGTCCTAGACTATGAAAGTGAATCACCAAGTATTGCTTGTAGGCTCACACAGGCAGTGCTGGCCAGGGGAATAATCAAAAAAATCTAAAATTTCCCCGAGGGGATTTTAAAGCAGCAAAACATTATTGATAATGTAGGAATAGAGTGGATCAGATATTCAAGATAAATTCAAATATGCGATAAATTTATTGTAAAATACAAACTCTGGTTCATGTTCAACAGACAACAGCATAAAACATCACTCATGGACAAGAGGCCCCCAGGTGAACATATTGTAGCGTAGAACAGTAGCGTACACAAAATTGATATCCACATAAATACCCCAATGCATTTCGACCCATTCTGGTCTTCTTCAGGGTGACTTAGATTCATTAGGTGGATGATAAAATGAAGGTGCATTGCACACAACAGGTTGTTTAAAAAACATGAAAGTTCAGAGGTCCCAAGGGCCACACATACCCCATCCGTGCCCTCCAGGCGCACGGGAATGCCGCCATTACATACTGAGAAGAAGGTAGCACTAGGTGCCTTGCCCCCCATCCTCTCCTCCGGGTCCAAGTGTGTGGCCCCTCATAAGTCCGATGGACTGTGGATGCGCCTGGAAGGCACGGATGGGGTTTGTGTGGCCCTTGGGGTCTCTGAACTTTCATGTTTTTAAACAACCTGGTTTGTGCGATGCACCTTTATTTTATCATCCACCTAATGAATCTAAATCCCCCTGAAGAAGACCAGAATGGGTTGAAATGCATTGGGGTATTCATGTGGATATTAATTTTGTGTACGCTACTGTTCTACGCTACAATATGTTCACCTGGGGGCCTCTTGTGATGTCTTATGCTGTTGTCTGTTGAACATGAACCAGAGTTTGTATTTTACAATAAACTTAACGCATATTTGAATTTATCTTGAATATCTGATCTACTCTATTCCTAAATTATCAATTAATGTTTTGCTGCTTTAAAAACCCCTTGGGGAAATTTTCGATTTTTTTGTATTCTACTTTTGGGTTGTGCAGCTCCAGGTACTTTTGCATATGTGTTTTTCCAGCTTTTAGGGGAATAATCAAGACAGAAGAAAAGGTGGGGGACCAGAGATCTTCACAAAGAGGCAGCACAGGGTGAGAGGAAGCATACGGGGGCATTGGGAACAGTTGAAGCTTGCAGGTACAGGGGTTTAAGCAATGTCACATACTAGGAAGTTAGACTGAGGCAGTTTTCAGGCATTTTAACGCTAGAAATAGCACATGAAAAGGGCCTGAAAACTGCCTGCTATTCATTTGCATGAGTACTTTCACACTCAGGCCTTACGCTTGCGGGAAGTTAGAAAAAGTCCTGCAAGCAGCATCTTTGGGGCGGGTTTGGATCGCTGTAAAAAGCGCTCTAAAAACACCGCTGTCCATTGAATGGACAGCGCTTCCGAAGCCCCTGAAAATCGCTTCCAAAGCGCCACAAAATGGCTGTTTTATAGATTTTTTTGTCATGTGACCTTAAAAAAAGACACAACCCTAGCGCCCAAAAAGTGCTGCTAAAACGGCTCTAAAGCACCGCATAAATGACTGCCACTTTAGCACTGTTTTAGCTGCGCTTCAGTGTGAAAGGGGGCTTAGAGATTACTGCTTTAGCACAATCTTACTAGATATTTCCCTTTTAATAGCAAATGCTCACTTATTTGACAGTAGGTTCTTTAACCTTCTTACTGCTAAGGTTCTTTATCCTGTTTATGTCCACTTAGCCTACAATGAATCTTTAACGCTTAACTTTCCTCCTCCCAACACTTAAATACTTAAACATGGAAGGCTGACCATACATGATCCATTTTTTTTTTTAGACAGTTCCCTCTTCTACACATTCAAGGTGGTTGAGGAAATCCTTTCTGTGTGGTATTATATTCTGACAGCAGGAAGCTATAGCCGGCAGCACTGATCATTTAAAAAAAACCTGACAAGCTGGTTGTACACAAGTCAAGTAATAGATCAACTTGTGTACAACCAGCTATCCCAAACATGGATCAAAATTTGGCTGGTCCTTGCTGAACCGACCGAATATCGATCCATGTATGGCCAGCTTAACACTAAGCTAAACTAAGCCCTAAGCTTATACTTAAAATTATTTTTCCAATTAACAATGACCTTGTCTTGGGGGCAGAAGTCTTTCTATGTCAAGAGGAAGGAAGTCCTATGCTGAAACATGCAGTGGAAATATCTTGGTGCCAGCATAACCTGCTTCAAAGGAAATTAAGCCTGGGAAATATCCCAATGGATCATAAGCACATAAGAACATTTTCAGCAAGTACACAAAATACCGGTTGATAATGCCAGAAATGCAGCTCCCTTGTCCCTTTCTAAAAGCTGAGCTGAAAGCACAAAAATGTTATCTTACTTATGTAATTCCCCACCCCCATGTAATGGAGATAAAGAGGGGAAGACATGTTTGTTGTCTAGCTTGGGTGACAATCATGGCTTCCTCTATAGATACAGTGGAGGAGTGAACGTAACCACCCAAGACAGGAAGTGTTTTAGTCACAGGATTTCAGGTAAAAATAACAGAATACATCTTGAATAATTAAAATGAATGCAACCACATCACATGTAAGGACTGGTAAGCTGCAATATCTTACATTTTGGTTTTGGATTTAGATACCCTTTAAGATTAACCTTAATTATAACCAGTGTTGCCAATGTACATTACACTAATCCAGAAAACATGTTTACATTTGGCCATCTCAAATTTTCATAATAGTTTTGTTTTATACTATAGTAAAACCTTGGTTTGAGAGTAACTTGGCTTAGAGCATTTTGCAAGACAAGCAAAATTTTTTCATAAATTTTGACTTGATATACAAGCGATGTCTTGCTATACAAGTAACGTCAAGTCACAAATGAGTATAAAAGAGAAGAGAGGCACCTCTAAGTGTAGCAATATGGTTACATTTAATGAAGGTACAATATTTAGCAACTTACATGGTTGACGATTAAAACAGTAATGCAGGCATCTGGGGTAAAGCTGTCCACATAGATCATCCTCCACACCACCATCAATGTCATCCTTTCCATACTGTGCTCAGGGCCGCTGATAGGGCAGTACAACCAGCCCTGTTGTACCGGGCCCGGCCAGCAGGGGGGTCCCGAGCAGATTTCTAGCTAAAAAAACAAATTAGCTAAATAACTTTATTAACCTGCACCTACTTGATTGGCAAGGTATATAGTACCTTCCTGGGCCCCATCAGGTTAATAGAGGGGCCCAGGAGGTGAGAGAAGAAAAGGGATTTTTTCTCCATTTTCGGGTGGAGGCATACAATCCCTTCTCTGCATCAGTGTACCTTGTGCTCACTGTATGCTTTCCTGGGCGGATGGATTCAATTGTAATGCGGCTTCCTTCCCTCAGTAAGTGCCGTGCTGCAGCCTGAGGGAGAGACTAATCACTGAGGAGGCTGAAAGAAAGAGTAATCCTGACGCTGGTCCACAGGCAAGCAATCCCCTTGCACACACACACAGTGACACATCACACAGGCTGAGGCTCAGTCCCCTGACTCCCCATTGTATGCTCATGGTCATTATCATTATGATGATCAGAGCACAGCAGGTGCTGTATGGCTCTGTCAGTGTAACATGCTGTTGGGTGCTGACTTTCCTAATATATGGCTGTACCGTGTGTTACAGACTGTAACACAGCACAGCCATAACAAAGTCAGCACCCAACAGTCATGTTACACTGACAGAGCCATACAGCACCTGCTGTGCTCTGATCATCATAATGATAATGACCATGAGCACACAATGAGATGCTACTTTACACAGGTGATGGGGGGAAGGCACAGTAAAAACACACAGCCAAGCTGCATTGTTACCACCCCCCAAACCACTCCCCTTTGAGAATTTTTCACCCAAGCTTTGCAATCAGGTCCACCTGTCAGTTTTTCCTGTGGACCAGTGGGTACAGTAGCTGCGTATGATGGCACAGTAGCAGCAATTGATGGGGTTTTTTTTCTGAATTTTTCAGTTTGTTTGCGCTCCCCCAAAAATTTTGAGCACCAGCCGCCAATGATTGAAAGCTCCATGTAGATCTACAGGAGTCCAGATATGAATTGACTTGTTGGCATTCAGGTAAAAAAAAATAAATGGAAAAGACCATTCTTTTCTATTTTTCTAGACCTAAATGTGACAGATCAGAGGTAGCCTGATGTAAATCGATACAAGTCTGTGGTGTATGAGGACACAAACTGAATAGGCACAGATGTCAAAACACTGACATCTCTCCCATTCAACCCAGTTATGATTGGAGGGGTGCTGTAAAGCTTCCTGGTGGTAAAGCTAAGGTGGGTTTAGACTACAGTCTGAACACACCTGAGCTCATCCCAGCTAATTAGTTGTTGTCAAAAAATGTTCTAAAATAAGACATCTCTGCTGCTTTATGATAGTGTAAAAAGTTTAGAATAATAATGGTTATTAAAGGTTCACCTTTTGGAACATGTTACATGTTTCAGCTCCTGCCACCATTCCCCCAGATTTCGTGACAGCATGGGGTCAGGGGCGGAGCCAGGGGTGGGGTTGTGGGTGGGACCAAGGGGTCCTGTCAGGTACGCTGTACGGGGCCCCGTGATTTTTAACAGCGGCCCTGGCTGTGCTCCACAAGCTCTTCAAGCCTCAATTTCAGATCATTCTACTGCAGGGTAGTCTTCCCGGTCACGATTTCAGATTGACAGCGGTGAGAGCCGGCGATGTGCAGGGTGATCTATAAGGACAGCTTTACCCCGGATGCCTGCATACTTAGATGTGCCTGTTTTAATCATCAACCATGTGAGTTGCTGAATGTTGTACCTTCATTAAATGTAACCATATTGCTACACTTATAGGCACCTCTCTTCTCTTTTATACTCTGTAGCTCCTGCTGGATTTTGCTTCTAATCCCCTTGTGAGGCTGCCATTTGTAAATGGACATTTTATGGTTACACAACCTATAACATTGCTATGATCTTTTTATATGGACTATAAACTGAAAGACCTATGAATAAATGGTTGTGGAACGAATCACCTGAGTTTCCATTATTTCTTATGGGGAAATTTGTTTTGATATACAAGTGCTTTTGATTACAAGCATGTTTCCAGAACAAATTATGCTCGCAATCCAAGGTTTTACTGTATATATAATAGTGTGCAAGAAAAGCTTGTTTGCAGTGCTTTGCTGACTGTAGTTATATTAGGAACTACTGCAATTTTGTTTTTTCCGGTTTGCAGCAGATTCCAGAATTCTTGCAAGCTGTCACACCTCTCAGTGAAAATCAGTAACTTATGCAGTTTTAATTTGTGCTTAATGAAGTTTTTTCAGCTGTAGGAATAAAATGAGTTGTTTTCTTTGTCTTAGCTTTTGTACTTTTTTTCCATTCCGAAGAAGTCCCATTTTGCTGAGATCTTTTGAGAGACTAGAACAAATTCTGATGCATTTACTGTGTGAATACACATTGAAAAAACAATAACATTTGGTAGAATAATAGAAAGATGTCCTTACAGAATTGATTTAAATTATGGCTTGATTGGAAACAGATGTAGGAGCTAAATTCCGGAGCATAATCTACCTGAGACTCAGGCCCTGATGTACTAACAGCGAATCTTAGCTGTCAGCGGGCGTGAGAAATGTTCACCATGTGTTTCCAGCTAAATCGTGCTCTGTGCAGAAACATTTTCATGTTTGCTCAGGTTAATACTCTCCAATATTTCAAAGTCATTAAATGTATTCACACAAAATACTTATATGTCCAGTAATTCAGTCCATATATTTTTTTTTAAGTGCAAGCAGGCAGCAGCAAGGTACAGCATAAAGATCTTCATATCAAAAAACCATGCTTTGAGACAATCAGTTAAGCTCTTTTTCAAGCATGGAGTATAAGCACATAACTCAAACTCATCCTTAGGGCTCATTTACATTAGTGATTGGGCATGGTAAAACCACACACTTGAGCCACAATTATACTGCCCCTCAACCGCTCTTCCCTTAGCTTGAAAGACAGTGACTGGGGCTTTACACATGTTTTGGTCGTGGCAGGAATTATACCGCCATCGCACTCAGCAGGCAGTAGTATCCACCACCTATTTAAGCAGTGGTGGCCCATCCATTAACCAGCTGCCGACCACCGCACACCGATGTATGTCGGCACAATGGCACAGGCAGGCATAAGGGCTTATCTGTACGTCCCTGCCTGCCCGAGGACGGGGAGTCCGATCGGACCTCCCCGTGCCTGCGGCGGTCGGATTAGCTCCAGGAGCGATCCGTGCTGATGGGGAGGCCACTGATTCATGGCCACCGCCTCACAATTGCTCCTAGCAAATGAGGAGCTTCCTCAGCTTCTGAACTGTAAACAGAAGTGGAGGAAGTGATGTCATTGCTCCTTGTGAATCCTTTCGGCTTCCAAGGAGAGAAGACATCAAGTAAGTGCACCAACACTACACATTACAGTAGAACACGCAGGCACATTATTCACTCCCAATCACCTCCGATCACCCCCTCTGTACCCCCTGTCACAGTGACACCAATAGCAGGTTTTTTTTTTTTTTTACTGATTACTGCATTGGTGTCATTTGTGACTGTTATAAGTGGTAGGGCAGTTAGTGGTAGGCCCCTTTAGGTCTAGGGTACCCCCCTAATGCCCCATAATAAAGGTTTAACCCCTTGATCACCCCCCGTCACCAGTGTCACTAAGCAATCATTTTTCTGATCACTGTATTAGTGTCACAGGTGACGGTAGTTAGGCAGGTAAGTATTTAGGTTTGCTGTCAGCTTTTTATAGCGTCAGGTACCCCCATATACTACCTAGTAAAGGTTTTAACTCCCTGATTGCCCCCTAGTTAACCCTTTCACTAGTGATCACCGTATAACTGTTACGGGTGACGCTGGTTAGTTAGTTTGTTTTTTGTAGTGTCAGGGCACCCGCTGTTTATTACCTAATAAAGGTTTAACCCCCTGATCGCCCGGCAGGTGATATAAGTTAGGTTTGAGGGTCTGCATCGCCCCACGCAGCGTCAGGTTAGTGCCAGTACCACTAACACCCACGCACGCAGCATACACCTCCCTTAGTGGTATAGTATCTGAACTGATCAATATCTGATCTGATCAGATCTATACTAGAGTCCCCAGCAGTTTAGGGTTCCCAAAAACGCAGTGTTAGCGGGATCAGCCCAGATACCCGCTAGCACCTGCGTTTTGCACTTCCGCCCAGCCCACCCAAGTGCAGTATCGATCGATCACTGTCACTTACAAAACACTAAACACATAACTGCAGCGTTCGCAGAGTCAGGCCTGATTCCTGCGATTGCTAACAGTTTTTTTGGTAGCGTTTTGATACAGTCGCTGACAGTCAGGAGCTTTTTTACCTGTGAGTCTCACTACTGTACCACTAAATTTAGATCCCAAAATGGCAAATCGAAGGTACAGTAGTGAAGAGGCCTACATGTTTCTGAGCATGACAGATAGTGAAGAGGAAGTCACTCATCTGTCAGATTCAGGCCCAGAATACGAACCTGTAGACAGCAGTGGCTCTGACAGATAGCTCTGACAACGGAGTTGTGGTCCCTGCCAAGGTCAGGCGTACCAGACCCCAATCTTCTTCTGCTGTTGAGGTGCAAGAACAGCAGGGCTCTCGTATGGAGCAGAGAAGTACTAGCACCTTCCTATTCCTTCTGGTGAACTGGCAAGCATCAGCGGCCTAGTACAGCCTGGTCATACATCCAGAACTGTAGTAACACATGGTGACGTGGCGAGTCCCATAAGTGCAGTTCAAGCTGGTGAGGTGGCAAGCACAAGTAGTGTCCTGCAGACAAAGACAGGCCCTTCCTGCTGCATTCGCCAATCCTAATTGAGAACCCACCACTTCTGCAGCACCCGTACTTCCCCCATTCACTGGCCAACCCGGCATTCAGGTAGAAACAGTTGATTTTATGTCACTTGATTTTTATTCGCTGTTTTTCACCGAAGATTTCTATAGATCTATTGTGGACCAAAGCAATTTGTATGCTGGTCAATACATCGCCAATAATCCCCATTCCTCCCTTGTCAGAGATTGGAAACCAATTAAGGTTTCCGAATTTAAGATCTTTCTGGGCCTATCCCTCCTCATGGGCATAACCAAAAAGAGTGAGTTGCGGTCATATTGGTCCACTGACCCAATTCACCATATGTCCGTTTTCTCTGCTTCCATGGCCAGGGCATGATATGAGCAGATCTTGCAATTCAACAACAATGAACTCTGTCATCCTCGTGGAGACCCTGGATACGATCGGCTCTACAAAATTTGGCCCCTCGTAAACCACTTCAACCAATGTTTTGCAGCCTTGTTTACTCCCCATCAAGTTGTCTGCGTTGATGAGTCCCTGATTACGTTTTCTAGCCGCTTGTCATTCAAACAGTATCTTCCCAGCAAGCGTGCCAGATACGGGGTCAAGATGTATAAGCTCTGTGACAGGGCCACAGGCTATACATGTAGTTTTATGGTTTACTAAGGAAGAGATAGTCACGTAGAGCCAACAAACTGCCCTGACTACATAGGAAGCGTTGGCAATATTGTGTGGGACTTGGTGTCACCCTTATTCGGAAAGGGGTACCATTTGTACGTGGACAATTATTACACGAGCGTGCCACTTTTTAGTCACTTGTTTGATCATCAGATTGGAGTATGTGGCACTGTGCAATCTAATCGCCGGGGCTTTCCCCAGCGGCTTGTAGATTCCCGTCTTAGGCTGGGGGAGAGAGCCTCCTTGAAGTGTAATAACTTGCTCGGTATGAAGTGGAGGGATAATAAGAATGTTTTCGTTCTTACCTCCCTTCATGCAGACATGACTGTCCAAATCTCCAAATGTGGAGAAACCCCTCTGTGTCCATGAATATAACCAAAATATGGGAGGGGTGGACCTCAACGACCAGTTGGTGGCGCCGTACCTAGTTGCCTGTAAGGCCAGACGCTGATATAAAAAAGTGTCTATGTACTTATTTCAATTGGCTTTGCTGAAAGCTCATGTGCTATACAGAGCTTCAGGACAGACTGGATCCTTCCTTAAATTCCAGGAAGAGATCGTCAGAGCCCTTCTGTTTCCAGACGGTGGTCCCCCTCACCTTCCCAATCCAAATGCAGTAAGCCGGCAGCATGAAAGGCATTTTCTTTATGTCCTCCCGAGTACTCCTAGGTACAGGTTGCTTTAAAAAATGTTTTATTTTTTACTATCTTTTTTTGTATTTGCTTTGCAGGTATGGTATGGCTTACAGTTATACTGTAGTGTTACTTTGTTTTATTGTTAACCATCATTTGCTTAGCAGGTACGCCATTCAGTTGCAGCATGGATTTATCTATCTTGACAGCAACAGAGTTTGCTCCCACGTTACATAAAGCTGTGACTACAGTGCTGTAGGGTGTGATTTCACCACCACAAAAAAAAAAAAAGAGCATATATGGCGAAGCATGGGGGCAGCAGGGGCGGAGGAGTGATTTGCTTCTAACTTTTGGGGCGGATGCCCCCATGCTTTGGCATATATAAACGGTGCATGTATGACCATCATTAGAAGTGGGTGGATGAAGGGAGGTATTCTAATGGTGGGTATACCCACCAATCAGTCTCTTTTTTTCGTTCAGCCTACAGACTGCATAAAAAAAAGATTACAATATATGATCAACAAGGACCAGCAACGTACTGGTATGTTATGGTTATACCAGAATGATGCCGGCAGGTTTAGGTATCATCTTGGTATCATTCTTTTCAGCCAGCGGTCAGCTTTCATGTAAAAGCGATCCTAGTGGCTAATTAGCCTCTAGACTGCTTTTACAAGCAGTGGGAAGAAATGCCCCCCCCCCCCACCATCTTCCTTGTTTTTTTCTGGCTCTCCTGTCCCAACAGGGAACCCGAAAATGCAGCCAATGATTTGGCCAGCTGACCATAGAGCTGATCAGAGACCAGAATGGCTCCAATCCATCTCTATGGCCTAAGAAACTGGAAGCTACGAGCATTTCATGACTTAGATTTTGCCGGATGTAAACAATGCCATTGGGAAATTGGGAAAGCATTTTATCACACCGATCTTGGTGTGGTCATATGCTTTGAGGGCAGAGGAGAGATCTAGGATCTAATAGACCCCAATTTTTTCAAAAAAAGAGTATCGGTCACTATCTATTGCTATCATAGGGGATATTTACATTCCCGAGATAACAATAAAAAAAAAAAAAAAATGAAAGGAACAGTTTAAAAATAAGATAAAAAAGCAAAAAAAAATAATAAAGAAAAAAAAAAAGCAAAACAAAAACTCCCCCTTATAGTTCTTTTCCTGTGAGTAGCAGGATATCGTGGATTTATGAGTAAAATGGAACGAGGTCTGCCATTCTGGTCGTGGGATGTCCTCACCCAAGTCTGCAGACCACATTCTGGTGTAAGATGGTAGGTCATTATGTGTTATGCCCCGTACACACGGTCGGACTTTGTTCGGACATTCCGACAACAAAATCCTAGGATTTTTTCAGACGGATGTTGGCTCAAACTTGTCTTGCATACACACGGTCACACAAAGTTGTCGGAAAATCCGATCGTTCTATACGCGGTGACGTAAAACACGTACGTCGGGACTATAAACGGGGCAGTGGCCAATAGCTTTCATCTCTTTATTTATTCTGAGCATGCGTGGCACTTTGTCCGTCGGATTTGTGTACACACGATAGGAATTTCCGACAACGGATTTTGTTGTCGGAAAATTTTATCTCCTGCTCTCCAACTTTGTGTGTCGGAAAATCCGATGGAAAATGTCCAATGGAGCCCACACACGGTCGGAATTTCCGACAACACGCTCCGATCGGACATTTTCCATCGGAAAATCCGACCGTGTGTACGGGGCATAAGAGCTTGTAAGAGACAGTATATGGTCGAGAGGGGGTGTCTGGGTGTCTCAGAAAGGGAGCACAGCCGTTCAAATTCTGTGCTAGAGCGGTGGATTTGGGAGGAAGAATGTAAATGTTTTGTGAATGTAGATAAGTGTGGGGTGGAGAGCCAGTCATAGGATCCCGTCGGTGTTACAGGTGTTCCATGTGTTGGATGTATAAAAGAGTGCGCTTGGGGACAGTCAGTCCTTTTGAAGGGACCTATTGCTGTCGTTCCTATACCCTGAGGGAAGGCGGAGTTATCGAATAGGGAAGATAATGGGGAGGGATCGGAGGACAGAGTGGAACACAAACCCCTATTGTACCAAAGTGTTAGTGGAGAGGGAGAGGATATACGTGTGAGATCGGCTTTATATCCCCATAGCAGTGCTCGGAGGTCCACGGGAGCTAGATCCTGTTCTATGGCGACTGAGGCCTTTAGGAAGGGACGAGGGAACCATTCTAGAATGCGTGCTGCGTGGGTGGCTTTGTAATAAGTCTCATAGTCTGGGAGACCCACTCCACCCTGTAGGTTTGAACGGGTGAGCAGATTGTATTTCATCCTGGGTAACCCCGGACTCTACATAAATCTAATGGCCAGCGAACGTAGAGATGTACAGTAAAGAAGGATTTGGGAACTATAATGGTGATTGTTTGGAGGAGGTATAAGAATTTGGGTAGAGTATCCATTTTCAAGGTGTTGATTCACCCAAACCACGGTAAGGACAACATAATTTAAAGAAAAAAGATTGGAGAGATTAGAGGGGATAATGACCCCTAGGTACGAGACTCCTTTCGCCTGCCACTGAAAAGAGAAGTTCGACTTAAGTGCGGACATCGTGGTGGAGGGGAGGGAGATGTTGAGAGCTTCAGTCTTGGATATGTTAAGTTTGAAATTGCTAAAAGAGCCAAATCGATGGAATTCCAAGAAAAGGGATGGTAAGGAGGTATGGGGGTGTTGCATATAGACTAGTAGGTCATCGGCATAAAGGGATAACTTATAATGGGAGGAAGGTGTTTGGATACGTGAATGGAGGAGTTTTGCCTAATGGCACAGGCTAAGTGTTCTATAACAATGACAAATAGGAGGGGTGAAAGGGGACATCCCTGCCGAGTGCCATTGGAGATATCGAACGGCTCAGAGGCAGTGCCATTGACTATGACCGAGGCCGAAGGTTGGGAGTATAGGGACAGCACCTTGGAGATAGAGTTCGTTCCTAAGCCTAACTGTTCTAATGAGAGTCGTAGGAATCTCCAATTGCCCCTATCAAACACTTTTTCAGTGTCGAAGGAAAGGAGACAGGCTTTAAGGTCTTTGTGGTGGATAAAGGAGATGAGGTGAATAGTTTTGATAGTATTGTCCCTTGCCTCATGACCCGGGACAAATCCCACTTGGTCATTATGGATCACTCCAGGGAGTAGAGGGGATAAGCGGTTGGCCAATACCTTTGCAAACAGTTTAAGGTCTATGTTGAGTAGAGATATTGGCCGGTAGCTGCTACAGTGGGATGGGTCTTTGGCTGGTTTGGGTAATATGGAGATATTAGCGGACAATAAGCCTTTAGGTGGGGGGTGGGAGTCATCTACGGTATTGAACGCCTTAGTCATAAGTGGAGCTAATTGAGAGGCAAAAGTTTTGTAAAAACGGGGCATTTATCCATCTGGACCAGGGCACTTGCCTATCTTCAAATCTCTGATGGCGCCCAGAAATTCGGGCGCGACCAGAGGTTTGACTAATTCATCAGCATCTGGTGTGTTGATAGTGGGCAATGCCGTCTCCATAATGTAGTCTTGCATGTTATCGCTCGAGGAGGTGGTACGTACGTTTGAATTTGTGGGCTGTAGGTTGTAAAGTTGGGAGTAGTATTTCCGAAAGGCAGAGGATATGTCCTTCGTGTTAAACGTTTTAGTTTGATTGGGATGCGTAATAAAGGGAATGGAGTATCAGGGTGGCCTAGGATGAAGGACCCATGCTAGGTGTTTGCCGCATTTATTTGCTAAAGAGTAATGGTAATGGCGTGCCCTATCTCAGGCTATTAAGGAATGTGCGTCTAAAAGTTGGAGTAGATCTCTGCAGGCATGCGACAATTGGACAAAAATGGCAGGATCTAAATCTCGTTTGTGTAGAGGTTCGAGTTCTGCTATAGTGAAGAGGAGACGGCGGATATCATCCGTTCGTATGCTTTTGAGGCGGGAGTCATGTTGAATAAATACAGCCCGAACCACGCATTTCAGGGCCTCCCATTGAATGATGAGGGTGGTAGTATCTGAGGAGTGGTCGGAGATGAAGTTCTGAATGGTTTTGGAGATTTCCGCCACACAGACGGAGTCCCACAATAAATTGTCATTGAGCCTCTATTGTGTACCTCTACGCAATGATGGGGGACGTGCAAGGGTCAAATAGACTGGGGCGTGGTCAGACCAGAGTAGGTGACCCAGGGATGCCTGGATGGGGGTATCTAGTAGTGATTGGGATATTAGAAAGTGGTTGAGTCTGCTGTAGGAATTGTGTGCTGCTGAATAATGGCTGTAATCCCTCTCTGTGGGATGCTGGACATGCCAAACATCAACCAGGTGGAATGTAATAGGGCTTTGATGCGTGTCAGTGTAGAGAATGGAACAGAGGACTTACCCAAGGATGTGTCTGCAGACGGTGACAGGCAACGTTGAGATCTCCACCAATGATAAAACAGGGACCCCCGAATGAGGATAGTCTGGTGAGAACCGACGAGAGGAACCCAGCCTGATCCACGTTAGGTACATATATGTTGGCCACTGTGAAGAGAAAATGGTTTAGTTTCAGCTTAAGAAAGATGAAGCGACCATTAACATCAACAAGGGAGTCTAGGACTTCAGGTTTAAAAGATTAATGGAAGGCGATGGATCCTCCCTTAGATTTGGCCTTGGGGATTAGTACTATGGTACCATTGTGAATAGTACTTGTTGCGTAAGGCAGGTACGGAGTCCGTACGGAAGTGTGTTTCCTGCAGCAATAACATGCTCGAGCGCTTTTTTATGGAAGTGGTAAAGAATCTGGCTCCGCTTCTCCGGTGTGTTAAACTACCCTGCAGTTAAAAGATGCTAAAGCTATCGGGCAAACAGAAGCCATGATATAGTCAGGTGTGGGGGGTAAGGGTAAGGAGAGAAGTTAGACATGTCACTTGTCTCATATGTCAGCAGCTCTTGGAGATGAAAGCAGTGCCATAGAAGGCCTAGAGAGGAAAAGAGAAAAGATGGGGGCAGGGGAGAAAGAGGGAAGAGAGAGGAAAGTAAACAGAAAGAAAAAGAAGAGAGGGTGATACAGGACTGTAGGACCAAGTTGGTATATAAACATTTGGTTCGGTCATGGTTGTTGTCCCACTTCTGATAATAGTAAACAGAAAGGTCACAGAAAATTCACATTGGATCAGTGGGGAAAAAGACCAATATATCAAACTGAAAAAAAGGAAACATTGAACATAAACAAAAAAAGGCCACTAGGTGGCACCAAAAAACTGTAAGTAGGGGAGAAAAATACCCTACAGTGTGGCATACAGCCGTATACCAGTCAGTGTCCATAGTGACGCTGAAAAAAGAAAAACCCCTCTGACGCGGGGGGGGGGGGGGGTAAAATGGAGTATAAAATGCATACATGAACAGGTTATAGGAAACTAAGGATTCAGGAAGGTGTATAATATGGCTTATGGCGAACGTAGTATAAAATCATAAGTAGGAGGCGACAGCAAAATATAAACATGCATGTCAAATCTGCAGTGAGATAGTACGTGTTAACACATAGCAATTGGCCCACGGCATGAGCTACCTGGAAAAAATGTAATGGGGTTAACAAGAATAAAACAATAATAGTCCAGGGCTCAGGGTGAGTAAACCGTAGAGAAAAAACAGTAATGGGATGAGGGCAGGGGCGTTGCTAGGTCTGCAAAAGATCTGGGGCTAGAGCCCACAGTAGCAGTCACCAACCATTTTGCAGACCCGGAGGGGGGCACTCCGGTGGTAAGCAATTTCTCGCGGGAAATGGCTGGTGTTGACGCTTTAATCATCATGGCACCATGGTTGATATGGTGTCAGGGTGATTGAAGCCCATTGTTTCTATTGTTACATTCTAATATATAATGAAGTGGTTCAACTCACCATAATGCAGAATCAGTGGGAGCCCTGGGCATGTCACTTGCCACATTTCCTGCCACCAGATGCAGCATGTCACTTGCCACTGTCGCCTGTCACCAGATGCAGCTTGTTACTTGCCACCGTCACCTGCCACTAGATGTGGATTGTCACTTGCAATGTTGCTTGCCTCCAGATGTGGATTGTCACTTGCCACTGTCACTTGCCACCTGATGTGGATTGTCCCTTGCCATGTCACCTGCCACCAGATGTGGATTATCACTTGCCACGTCATCTGCCACCATTTGCAGATTGCCACGTCACCTGCCACCATTTGCAGATTGTTAGTTGCCACATCACCTGCCACCATTTGTGGATTGTCACTTGCAACTTCACCTGCCACCATTTGCAGATGGTCACTTGCCACGTCACCTGCCACTTGATGTGGATTGTGACTTGCCACGTCACCTGCCACCATTTGCAGATTGTTACTTGCCATGTCACCTGCCACTTGATGTGGATTGTCACTTGCCACGTCACCTGCCACCAGATGTGGGTTGTCACTTGCCATGCCAGTCAGTGCCACAAAATGTGCATTGTAGCTGCATTGGTGGCAGGCTGGCAACACTGGTCCATTTAGTGAGGGCAGAAGAGCAGTGATGCAGGGCGGGCAGTGAGAGATGATATCATCTCACTGCTGCCCGCCGCTCCTCTGACATTGAAGAGGTCCGCCCTGTGAGGGCGGAAGAGTGCTGATGTGTAGCGAACAGTGAGAGATGATGTCATCTCTCTGCTCCCGGCCGCACCTTGCTCCCACATTAAAGAGGCCCGGCTGTGAGGGCGGAAGAGCAGTGATGTGGAGTGGGCGGAGAGAGATGACATCCTCTCTGCTCGCCCACCCGCTCAATTCTCTCCTCTCATCCGCCTCTCTCATGCAGCCCGCCCGCCGCAGCCCACTGGTTTGGCAGGGACCCTCTGGCAAAAGACTCGGGGCTATGGGCACCAGATTCGGGGCTTTAGCCCCAATAGCCAACCCCTAGCAACGCCACTGGATGAGGGAATTAAAATACTCCTCAAAAAACTGTAGTCGTAACACGAATACAGGGGAGGCAGACTGTAACAGGATCATGTCTGCATTAGCCCTGTGTTATCACAGGGGGGACCCTGTAAAGGCAGTAAAAGTGAAGCATCAGATTCGATCAGGCCAAGTTCAATCGTTGGAGTCCCGTTGAGGCAAAGGCTTGGAAATGCGTTTGCGACCCTGCTTCTGCCACTGTGGGGCAAAGGGTAGGCCAGGGGTAGTCGGTGTAAACGGCCAGTCTGGGATAGACACCTGTGGAAGTTCCAGTGTACTGAGGAAGGATGGCAGGTCCCCAAGTGTGCAAAAGATGGCAGTATTGCCCTCAAGGTGTACTCGCAAATGAAAGGGAAACCGCCATTTTTATTTCATCTGTTTAGATTGTAAAAGCTGTGTAAGCGGCTTCAGCGCTTTTCTCATCCCCAGTGTCTGACGGGACAGGTCTGGGATAAGCATCACAGGTGTGTCATTAAAGAGTATGGTGTCCTGCGAGCTAGCAGCTCTCATGATGTCCTCCTTGATCTTATAGAAATGTATCCGGCACAGAGTGTCTCGAACAAAGGAGGGGTCCGGTGTCCGCGGGCCCGAGGTTCTGTGGACACGGTCCAGCTCAATGGGGTCATCCTTAGGGTGCTGTAGCAGTTGATTAAAGATGGCGGTCATGGCCGCAGGCAGGTGTTTAGTGTCCACAGTCTCAGGAATCCCACGAATGCGCATATTATTATGCCAATTACGATTTTTGATATCGTCCTGTTGGTATGCAAGTTGCTGTAACATGACGGTGTGGGTGTTAAGGATTTTGTCATGCGTCTGCACTGCATTGCTGAGACTGTCTGTGGTAGTGTCCAGGTCCTCAAAGCGTACACCCATGTCCCTCTTGAGGTCAGAGATCTCCTTTTTATATGCTTGCTCTATTCTATGGACACAGTTTTCAGAGTATGTAACTGTGCAGGGAATGGATCTGTGCCTCCATATCCCAGCCTTCAACTGAGCCCAGGGAAGCATTAGAGCGGCTTCTGGTGAGCCTAAAGTGAGTGCAGGGATGATTCGGAGCGGGCCGGGGACGGAGGTGCCACCGCCATCTTGGATTCGGTACGGCGCTGTGTAGCGGCCCTGGATCGGGCAAAATAATCCTCCAGATCGCCTCCTTTTCTGTTCCTACAGGTGCCCTTCTGTGCCCGGTGTTTATCCTTCCCCATGTGCCGAGTTTGGGTGAGTTTCCTGGAGTTATGTGGTCCGTGGAGCTACAGGACCCGGGAGCTGTAGGGAAACATGCCACGCCCCTGAGGGCAGTAATTTTAGCAGTAGACCTCCTCTGTAAATCTAAAGTGGTAGCCTGTAAAGGCTTTTAAAGGCTTTTAAAAATGTATTTAGTTTGTCGCCACTGCAAGTTTGTGCGCAATTTTAAAGCATGTCGTGTTTGGTATCCATGTACTCAGCCTAAGATCACCTTTTTTATTTCATCAAACATTTGGGCAATATAGTGTGTTTTACTGCATTAAAATTTTAAAAAGTGTGTTTTTTTTCCAAAAAAAGCGTTTTAAAATCGCTGCTCAAATACTGTGTAAAAAAAAAAAGAAACACCCACCATTTTAATCTGTAGGGCCTTTGCTTTAAAAAAAAGATATAATGTTTGGGGGTTCCAAATAATTTTCTTGCAAAAAAATATATTTTTTCATTTAAACAAAAAGTGTCTTCAAGTGGTTAGAAGAGTGGGTGATGTGTGACATAAGCTTCTAAATGTTGTGCATAAAATGCCAGGACAGTTCGACCCCCCCCCCCCCCCCAAATGACCCTGGAAATTAGACACCCCAAGCTATTTGCTGAGAGGCATGTCGAGTCCATGGAATATTTTATATTGTGACACAAGTTGAGGGAAAAAGACACATTTTTTTTTTTTTTGCACAAAGTTGTCACTAAATGATATATTGCTCAAACATGCCATGGTCATATGTGAAATTACACCCCAAAATACATTCTGTTGCTTCTCCTGAGTACGGGGATACCACATGTGTGAGACTTTTTGGGAGCCTAGCCGTGTTTTAGCCGTGTCTAAAGGCCCATACACACGTTTGGACTTTTTGACAACAAACATGCAAATTAGCTGTTTTGGAGCAACATCCGACCATGTGTACACTCCATCAGACAAACTTTTTCTGTTTCCATCTGACTTTTGTTGGCTGTGTGAACGGACAAACTTTCCAGCAACAAAAGTCCGATGGAGCAAAGTCCGATCGTGTGTACACAAAAGCATCGGACTTTTGTACAAACTGCAGTACGCGGCCGTGAGAATGTTTCCAGCACAATGGTTCTCAGCAACAGGGTACTGTACATCTCGCGCTGGCTGCAATAGAAAAAACACATTTTCCTATTTCGGCCAGCGCGAGAGGGAATTCCCCTCTGGGGGCATACCAGGCCCTTGGGTCTGGTATGGATTTTAAGGGGAACCCCCTACGCCGAAAAAACAGCATGAGGGTCCCCCCAAATCCATACCAGACCCTTATCCGAGCACGTAGCCCGGTCGGGCAGGAAAGGGGGTAGGGACGAGCGAGTGCTCCCCCTCCTGAGCCGTACCAGGCCGCATGCCCTCAAAATGGGGGGTGGGTGCTTTGGGGGAGGGGGTGCCCTGAGGCCACCCCACCCCAAAGCACCTTGTCCCCATGTTGATGAGGACAAGGGCCTCTTCCCGACAACCCTGGCTCTTGGTTGTCAGGGTATGCGGACGGGGGGCTTATCGGAATCCGGGAGCCCCCTTTAATAAGGGGCCCCCCCAGATCCCGGCCCCCCACCCTATGTGAATGAGTACGGGGTACAGCGTACCCCTACCCATTCACCTAGGGAAAAAAGTGTCACTAAATAAAACACACTACACAGGTTTTAAAATTAATTTAGTAGGCAGCTCCGGGGTCTTCTTCCAACTTCGGGGGTCTTCTGCCGACTTCGGGGGTCTTCTTCCGACTTCGAGGGTCTCTTCGGTGTCGTCTCCGCACTCTCTGGTTCTTCTCCAGTGCCTTCTTCCTTCTGCCAGGCTCCTCCGCTATCTTCTGCTCTTTTGCCACTCTTTTGCTAGTGGAGGAGCCCGGACATCTGGATCGTCTTCTTCCCTTTTCTCTTCCAGAGATGTTGACACGACGCTCTCTCCGGCTGTAATGCTGTCTGTGCGCTCTGCTATGATTTATATAGGCGGTGACCCCGCCCACTATGACATCACAGTCCCGGGGCATGCTGGGACTGTGAGGTCATAAGGGGGCGTTGTCATGTCATCCTAAAAAAATTAAATATTCAGTGTTTAATGGGCTCAACATGCCTCTCAGCAATTTCCTTGGGGTATCTACTTTCCAAAATGGGGTCATTTGGGGGGGGTTGTACTGCCCTGCCATGTTAGCACCTCAAGAAATGAGATAGGCAGTCAAAAACTAAAAGCTGTGTAAATTCCAGAAAATGTACCCTAGTTTGTAGACGCTATAACTTTTGTGCAAACCAATAAATGTATATGCTTATTGACTTTTTTTTACCAAAGACATGTGGCTGAATACATTTTGGCCTAAATGTATGACTAAAATTGAGTTTATTGGATTTTTTTTATAACAAAAAGTAGAAAATATCAAAAAATAAAAACCCGCAGAGGTGATCAAATACCATCAAAAGAAAGCTCTATTTGAAGGAAAAAAGGACGCAAATTTCGTTTGAGTACAACATTGCATGACAGCGCAATTAGCAGTTAAAGCGACGCAGTGCCAAATTGTAAAAAGTGCTCTGGTCAGAAAGGGGCTAAAACCTTCCGGGGCTGAAGTGGTTAAGGGCACATGGGCACCGCCCCCCCCATCCATGCGCCCAGCCCCCTAATCTATACACAGGATGCATGGATTTCATTGTTTATTTATTTATTTATTTATTTTTAAGTACGTGATTAGAGCCAGAGGCTCTAATTAGCTTCCAAAAAGGGTGGGCTCGGGGCGCAGAGCACAAGCCCACCCAGTTGTGTGACAATAGTGAATCAATATTCATTATTGTAACACAGATTCTCCTCTAGGCCAATCAGGAAGCGGGTCCTGAGACCCGTCACCCGATTGACTGAAAGGGAGGGAGGAGATGCACGGCCGCCGTGAGGAGATGCATGAGAAACCACCGCCCGTCGCCCAGAGGGAAGCGCTGCCCGCTTGATGGGATAAGTGCTGGGCCGACCCAAGGGGGGGTTCACTTGACAGTAGTAAATGAGGCCTTAAACAGTAGCAGCAATTAGTTAAATTTGCCACAGTTGGACCTGATGAGGGACTTCATCTATAGAAAAAATGAATAAAAGTTTTGTTTTCATACACAAGGTATTTGACATATGAGCTGATTGAAATGCACTTCAAGATATGCTTAGGTAAATACAGCCAAATACTGTACATCTCATTCAGTGGAGAATGTCAAGAATTGTCTTTATGCCTGGATTATCTTTTGCTTTGAAGAGGTTTAACCCTTTCATGACCAACGGTCATTAATGCTTAACCACTTCAGTCCTGGAAGATTAGGCTGCTCAATGACCAGAGCACTTTTAACAATTTGGCACTGTGCTGCTTTAACTGGTAATTGCGCGGTCATTCAATGTTGTACCCAAACAAAATTTGTGTCCTTATTTCCCACAAATAGAGCTTTCTTATGATGGGATTGCCTCTGTGATTTTGATTTTTTTCGATATAAACGGAAAAAGACCAAAAATTTAGAAAAATATGATATTTTTTATTTTTGTTATAAGAAAAATCCAATAAACTCAATTTTAGCCATACATTTAGGCCAAAATGTATTCAGCCACATGTCTTTGGTAAAAAAAATGTCAATAAGCGTATATTTATTGGTTTGCGCAAAAGTTATATCGTCTACAAACTATGGTACGTTTTCTGGAATTTACCCAGCTTTTAGTTTATGACTGCCTATCTCATTTCTTGAGGTGCTAAAATGGCAGGGCAGTACAACCCCCCCCCCCCCCATTGGCCCCATTTTGGAAAGTAGACACTGCAAGGAAATTGCTGAGAGGCTTGTTGAGCCCATTGAATATTTTTTTTCTTGTCACAAGTGATTGAAAAATGACAAAAAAAGTGGAGCAGACATGCATTGTTAGAGCTCCACACCGCTGAGGAGAGAAGAGAAGGACAAAGCGGAGCCTGCAGGCTCAAAAGGTATCCATTTGAACCTTTTTGCCCCTGGGAACAAACTGTGAAAGTTTGGGCAGGAAATATGGTACTGGGAGGAAACCGTGGCAGAAATAAAAATCACCTCACAAAGAGCTCACAGGCACTCACTGCAGCTGAAGCAGCTCCAGTCACCTCACAAGATACAGCATCAGGGCGCTCTCACAGACAGAAAATGTCACAGCAAGACTCTCCATTTGAGTCAGATACAGAACAAATTCTCTCACAAACTTCTCCACAAGCCTCCTCAGTATCCCCAGTAATATTATTACAATTTGAAAAGATGCTTCATAAGGCTTTAAAACAAACCTCAGACCAAATAACAAAAAGCCTAACCAAAGAAATAAGAGAGCTGGGAAACCGCACCGCAGCCTTAGAAATAAAAATGGATGAAATTGAAATTACAACCCAAGAAAATATAACAGAATTGGAACAATTAAAAAAAGAGAATTTAATACTTCAAACTAAGCTCGAAGATTACGAAAACAGAGCCAGACATTTAAACTTGCGCATAAGGGGAATACCTGAAACTGTGACAGACCTGCAATCTACTATTACTGCTCTATTACAAGAACTAAAGCCAGATATCCCTATTGAACGTTTAGAACTGGACAGAGTACACAGAGCCCTCACAGCCAAAAAGAAAGATGGACCCCCACGTGATATAATCACAAAATTTCATTATTACAGAACGAAAGAACAAATACTAATTGCTGCAAGAGAAAAAAAGGAACTTAATTTTCAAGGACACAATTATCAAATTTTTGCTGACCTATCCCAACTTACTATTACTAAAAGACGATCCATGAAACCCCAACTAATGGAACTGCAACGCCACAACATTATGTATCAATGGGACTTCCCCTTTTCAGTCAGATTTAACTACCAAGGTACAATTTACAGAAGCAGATCAGCAGATGAACTACAACAAACCCTTTTAAAATTAAATCTGACAGAACCCACAAGCAGCAACACTCCCACACGCAGAAGAATGGCGTCATTTTCACCTTCAGGCAGCACCCAGAAAATTTCAGAACAAAATGGGAATCATCATTCTCACAAAAGAGGCCGTTATGCCACATCATCCATGGACCAAGAAGATTCAATGGACTGACATCCTAATTCCTGATATCTCTTCATTTATTATACTAAGAGATGGTTCTCTATAAAAAACCTGTATTTATAACTGAATGTAACTGCATTCTGATAGTCACACACTGTGTGGGATCATGTTACATTCCAGTTATATTTCTTATTACTTCTGATTCATATAGCCTTAGAATATATAAGTGAAATAAGGAAATTCTTGTTCAGTTATATATTATCAGGTAATAACAATAGATTTATTACTTTTTAGGACAAATATGTTCAATAATCCAGAAGTAATGGAAGCTTTTTCTTTCTTTTCTTAAAACAAATATATTATTACCTAACTAGTTCCTAGAATTATGTTTTTGTTTATTCTAATCTGAAGCAATACAACCTCAATTTTATGAGTTAACATATCTAAACAGTTACATATGAATAAAATATGTAATTGTTTACTCTAAAAGGGTTAAAATCCCAAAATAATTCAAACTATCTTCATCAATACCAAAGTTATTAACAGTACCTTTCTAACTGAATTATTTAGCCTAGGGCAAGACTAACCATATACAACCACCCTGGAATAAATAATTTCAACAAAAACTATATTCTGCACTCCAATTAAGGAAACATCATTTTGATGTCTTTTGACATAGCACTTCTCTCCTGTAAGCGGAAGATCCGTGTACCCCCATTAGCCCTCCTCATTCTCCCAACCATATTATGTGGGAGTGTGACGAAGGCACTTATTCCCCTGAGAGAGATATTTATTCTCTTTCACGGGTAAATTGTGATTACTTGCAAAAAATAATTTATACAATGTATCATCTAATCTCATATGTTTTTTGTTTACTCTTTACTCCAGAATTCACTGGTTTCTTTTCTATCTATTCATCTCTTCAGTCCACACAGGTTGATCTGCGCAGTCAGCTCTGCATAACAAAAAGTAAGTCAAAACTATTTGATCTATTGCCATGGCACCACTGAATATACTTTCCCTGAATGTTCAGGGAATAAATGTCCCTCAAAAAAGGACCAAAGCCTTCCGTACTTTCCATAACAAGAAGGCTCACATAGTATGCCTCCAAGAAACACACTTCACCAAAGATTCTACTCCAAAATATATTTCTCCTTTTTATCAACAAATTTACACGGCTTCTGCCTGTACCAAGCAAAGGGGAACTCTAATTGCATTTCACCGATCCACACCATTCACCTTATCATCAGAAATTAAAGACCCAGAAGGTAGATACCTGATACTCATGGGTTATATAATGGATACAGCAATCACGGTGATTTCCTACTACGCTCCTAACAAACAACCTACACCATTCCTCTCACATATATTACAAGTGATTAATACACACAAAATAGGAACAGTGATAATGTGTGGGGATTCAAACCAGGTCCTCCTCCCATTTCTAGATAAATCACCTTTTACACCATCCAAAATAACCTCTAGATTACCTTTTTCTCAACTTCTTTCCAAATACAATCTGGTAGATTCATGGAGAGAAAGTAACCCAATGAAAAAGAAATTCACTTATTTCTCGCACCCTCATCAAACCTTCACCAGAATAGATCATATTTTTCTAACAATAGGAATGATACCAGAAATTATTGCATCAGATATAATTCCGATTCCGTGGTCTGACCATAATGCAGTATACACTACTATAGCCTCAGCCATACCAAAAGCGCATGACCCAACGTGGTACTTACCGGACATAATGCTCAAACACCCACTACATCAGAAGGCCATTGAACAAGCTTTAAAGGAATACATATCAATTAATAATACAACAGACATCTCCCCAATAACACTGTGGGAAGCTCATAAGCCTGTCTTGCGTGGTACAATACAAAGACAAATGGCACTATTTAAACGGGAAAGCAAAAATCTAGCAAAAAAACTAGAACTCAATTTTAATGCAGCCTACATATCATTTCAAGATAATCCATCCCAGAGTACAAAATCTCATCTGGAAAAATCTAGATTGGAATACGATCTATTTCTCACTGAGTCAGTTGATAAATCCCTCAAACGCTCCAAACACAATTTCTACATGAATACAAACAAACCAGGTACATATTTGGCTCGGACATTAAATTCAACTAACAAATCTTTCAAACCAATACGTTTGAAATTATCAAAAAATGTTTACACTTGTAATCCAGTTAAAATAGTCCATAAATTTCACTCACATCTCGCAACTTTATACAAGACAAACAATGAATTTAATCCTACAGAGGCTGAATCCTTCTTCTCAAAAATAACCTTACCTGAGTTATCTCAGAATCAAAAAAGCAGTTTGGATGAGCCTATAACTATAGATGAAGTTGCTAACGCCATAAAAGACCTAAAACTTAACAAAAGACCAGGCCCAGACGGCTACTCGGCTTTATACTATAAAACATTCTCAGAAATACTCTCTCCCATTCTCACTGAAACTTTTAACAAACTTCTAGATGGACATTCTTTTCGGCAAGAAACACTAATGGCAATTGTTTGTATGATCCCAAAACCCCTTTCTGATGATACTTCCTGTGTGAATTATCGGCCTATCTCTCTGTTAAACCTCGATATTAAATTATTAGCAAAAATAATAGCAAAACGCCTCAATAGCATTATAGGAAAATTAATACATAGAGATCAAGTAGGCTTCATGCCAAATAGACAGGCAGGCGATAATATACGCAGGGCAGTGTTATTGGCACATATTGTTAAAAAACGGAAAATCCCTTTATGTTTTCTATCTCTCGATATTAAGAGGGCATTTGACACAGTATCCTGGCAATATATGCAATATTCATTACAAAAATGGGGTTTTGGACCCCACTTTTTAACATGGATCAAAGCATTATATAATAAACCCAAAGCCTATATAAAATATGCTGGATACAAATCTGAAGCCTTTAATATCGAAAGAGGTACCCGACAGGGTTGCCCATTATCTCCCTTATTATTTGCCCTTATACTCGAACCCATGGCCCAATACATCAGAACAAACCAAACTATAACTGGCATTGAAGTAGGAGGTATTACACACAAATTATGTATATTTGCAGACGATATATTACTTTTTCTATCATCACCACAGGTCTCTGGTCCTAACTTAATACCAGCTCTTGATGGATTTGCAGCCCTATCCGGCCTTATGATTAATCCTAAGAAATGCCTAGTGCTTAATATTTCACTCACAAACATGGAATTGATCCCGGCTAGGGCTGCACTCCCATTCACATGGGCAGAAAAATCAATCCCATATCTTGGAATTCATTTAACAGCATCTCATTCTGACTTATTCTCAACCAATTATCCTCCTGTATTAAGACAGATCACAAATCTAATAAAACAATGGTCGCAACTTCCTTTATCCTGGATAGGGAAGATTAATGCAATCAAAATGACTATTCTACCCAAATTGCTTTATCTATTCAGAGTCCTCCCTATTCCAATTCCTTCCTATTTTTTGAGAATAGTACAAAAAAGAGCAACTTCGTTTATATGGGGCTCTTCTAAACCACATATACCTATACACACACTACATCTTCCCAAAAATAAAGGAGGCCTGGGATACCCTAATTTTACTAACTACTACAGAGCAGCACATTTGGCCAGTCTGTCCAAATACCATGCAAAACAGGAAATCCCATTATGGGTATTTATAGAGGCTTCAGAAAATGACCCTCTATTAATATCAAATTTATTATGGCTTGATCCTAAAGACCGCGTTAAAATTCATAATCCCATAACTAAACACTTCTTATCTCTCTGGGATAAACTAAAAACCAAATATCAGTTACAATCTCCACACAATCCTCTCCTTTCTTTTATCAGAAATCCGGCCTTTTATCCGGCATGGATCTACCCAAATTCTTTTAAAGCTTGGACAACATCAGGCATTCAGAAACTAAATGACTTCATAGCATCTAAATCATTCCTTTCATTCCCATCGCTTAGAGAAAAATATGATCTACCAAACTCTGAGATATTTAGATATCTCCAAATCAAAAATTTCTATACACCATTCCTAAAGGGGGATACACCATTATCCCAATTATCCATTTTTGAATCAATCTGTACAAAAGATCCATTTGCTAAAGGTACAATTTCATCACTTTATAATCAATTATATGGAGTAGCAAATCTTAATAGACCCTCTTACGTTCAGAGGTGGGAGGAGGACCTGGGACGAACTTTAGAAGACACGGACTGGTCTAACATATGGCTCACATCTAAGTCATCTTCACCCAACATCTTAGCACTGGAGACAAATTATAAAGTCCTAACTCGCTGGTACCTTGTACCCGCTAGAGTGGCAAAATATTCACCTAATACCTCAGCTCTTTGTTTTCGAGGATGCCCAGAAATAGGCACATATTTACACATATGGTGGACGTGCCCAGTAATCCAAACCTTCTGGAAGGAAGTCTTCATGATTGCATCTAAAATATTTAAAAAAATAATACAACCAGATCCATATTTAACTTTACTTAATCTAAAACCGGAATGGTTAACACTCTCTCAATTCAAACTTATGATCCAACTAATAACGGCTGCAAAACAAACAGTGGCCAAGGCATGGAAATCTCCTACATTGGTACTAGCAGAAACAATTCACAGAATGAATAATACAATGTCCCATGCTAAGATGGTAGCCATCGATCAAAATCAAATTCCAAAATTTGAAAAACTTTGGCATCCTTGGATAAAACAACAGTTCCTGTCAAACTTCAATGACTCTGTCCTGTTGCCATGGTAACAGATTAAATGACTTACAGTGACACCCATTCTAAGGCTTCAAAGAGAACTAAAAAGAATAATAAACTGACGAGCGGGACAACCTTGTGGACCATACCTCTACCTTTCAACCCTTTTTCTTCTTTCTCTTTCCTTTTCTCCACCTTACGATTAAAGCTCATTATCAGAATTTATTTGACCTATATACACTCTACTTGTAAAAAATATGTATAGTAGGTATAAATCATTTAAATACCTACAAAAGTAACTAAGGAAATGATATATATCTTTAATTTAGGTTTACGTGAACCCAATGTTTAATATTTGAAATTTCATGATATTTACCTATATAAACCCTACTGTAAAACAATGAGCTTACTTTATAGATCCTTGTAAACTTACTTTATGTATCTTTATAACATTGTATACTCAATAAACTTCTTTTGACAAGGAAAAATGACAAAAAAAAATTACACAAAGTTGTCACTAAATGATATATTGCTCACACATGCCATGGTTATATGTGGAATTACACCCGAAAATACATTCTGCTGCTTCTCCTGAATATGGGGATACCACATGAGACTTTTTGGGAGCCTAGCCCACGTAAAGGACCCCGAAAACCAAGCACCGCCTTCAGGATTTCTAAGGGCGTAAATTTTTATTTCACTCCTCACTACCTATCACAGTTTCGAAGACCATAAAATGCCCAGATAGCACCCCCCCCCCCCCCAAATGACCCCATTTTGGAAAGTAGACACCCCAAGCTATTTGCTAAGAGGCATATAGAGTCCATGGAATATTTCATATTTTTTCAAAGGTTGCGGGAAAATAACAAACTTTTTTTTGCACAAAGTTGTCACTAAATGATAGATTGTTCAAACATCCCATGGTTATATGTGGAATTACACCCCAAAATACATTCTGCTGCTTCTCCTGAGTACGGAGATACCACATGTTTGAGACTTTTTGGGAGCCTAGCCGTGTACAGGACCCTGAAAACCAATCACTGCCTTCAGGCTTTCTAAGGGTGTAAAATGGTGATTTTACTCCTCACTACCTATTACAGTTACGTCATGAAATGCTCGTAGCTTCCGGTTTCTTAGGCCATAGAGATGATTGGAGCCATTTTGGTCTCTGATCATCTCTATGGTCAGCTGGCGGAACCACCGTCTGCATTCTCAGGTTTCCTGTTGGGACAGGAGAGCCCGAGAAAACCATAGAAGTTAGTGGGGGGGTGTTCCTTCCCACTGCTTGTAAAAGCAGTCTAGAGGCTAATTAGCCGCTAGGATTGCTTTTACATGAAAGCCGACCGCTGGCTGAAAAGAATGATACCAAGATGATTCCTAAACCTGCAGGCATCATTCTGGTATAACCACTCAAAGTCCAGCAACAGACTAATACGTTGTTGCTCCTTGTTGGACATACATTGTAATTAGGGATGAGCCGAACACCCCCCTGTTCGGTTCACACCAGAACATGCGAACAGGAAAAAAGTTTGTTCAAACACGCGAACACCGTTAAAGACTATGGGACACGAACATGAATAATCAAAAGTGCTAATTTTAAAGGCTTATATGCCCGTTTTTTCAGGAGCAGTGATTTTAATAATGCTTAAAGTCAAACAATAAAAGTGTAATATCCCTTTAAATTTTGTAGCTGGGGGGTGTCTATAGTATGCCTGTAAAGTGGAGCATGTTTCCCTTGTTTAGAACAGTCTGACAGCAAAATGACATTTCAAAGAAAAAAAGTCATTTAAAACTACTTGCGGCTATTGCATTGCCGGTCCAACAATACACATAAAAGTTCATTGATAAAAACGGCATGGGAATTCCCCACAGGGGAACCCCGAACCAAAATTTAAAAAAAAATGACGTGGGGGTCCCCCTAAATTCCATACCAGACCCTTCAGGTCTGGTATGGATTTTAAGGGGAACCCCACGCCAAAATTTAAAAAAAAAATGGCGTAGGGTCCCCCCAAAAATCCATACCAGACCCTTATCCGAGCAGGCAACCTGGCAGGCTGCAGGAAAAGAGGGGGGAGCGAGAGAGCGGCCCCCCCTCCTGAACCGTACCAGGCCACATGCCCTCAACATTGGGAGGGTGCTTTGGGGTAGCCCCCCAAAACACCTTGTCCCCATGTTGATGAGGACAAGGGCCTCATCCCCACAACCCTGGCCGGTGGTTGTGGGGGTCTGCGGGCGGGGGGCTTATCAGAATCTGGAAGCCCCCTTTAACAAGGGGACCCCCAGATCCCGCCCCCCCCGTGTGAAATGGTAAGGGGGTACAAAAGTACTCCTACCATTTCACTAAAAAACTGTCAAAAATGTTAAAAATGACAAGAGACAGTTTTTGACAATTCCTTAATTTAAAGGCTTCTTCTTTCTTCTATCTTCCTTCATCTTCTTCTTCTTCTTCTGGAGACAGTGTGCAATCCACTTTCTGAGTGGCATTAATCAGGATATCTAGATCCTATGTTGATCCCCAGGTGTGTCCAAAAGTGTTTTTATGCATAGAGTGAATTAAATATAAATACATGTATCAAAAGTAGTCCCAACTTAGGCATACAGTGCAGAACTGCACATTTGAAAATTAGTGGAAAAAATGGTAAAAAATAGTGAAAAAATAGTGAAAAAATATAAAAAATTATTAATATGTGTATCAAAGTCCAGCATCAAGAAGCAAAAAGCAAAAAACAAAACGTCTGTGGTAAGTGACTTTCGTGAGAACAGCTGATCAGATCCAGTGACCTGCGGTGCTCCCCCTCAAAGATCCCCACTCACCAGCTCTCTGCACCCCTGCAGGGGTAGTAGGCATGTAGTACCAGGCAGCGATATGATGTTTATCGGTTCTCAGGGTTCCCCGCTCCAGCTGTGAAGTATCCTTCAGTATATCTGTACAGAGCGATGTCACCCTGTAGCCGCCCGCAGAGGAGGGATGGAAGGGTCAGAATGCAGCACGATAGGGAAGAGACTCAGCCAGGGGTAGTAGGCATGTAGTACCAGGCAACGATATGATGTTTATGGGTTCTCAGGGTCCCCCGCTCCAGCTGTGAAGTATCCTTCAGTATATCTGTACAGAGCGATGTCACCCTGTAGCCGCCCGCAGAGGAGGGATGGAAGGGTCAGAATGCAGGGGGTTGCATTAAGCACACTTATTCACTCATATTTCTACTTGTATTTATTTCTCCTTTGAGGTTCATTATATTATAAATTAAGGTACACTGGTAAGGTAGCGCCATTCACCCCTAATTAACTTTCCTTTACTATTTAACTCACCCCTTCGGGGGTAAGTGTAAGGGGAGGCTGCAAGCCTTCAGGTCCGTGAGCGCGGAAACCCATCCCTCAGTGCTCGGATAAGGGTCTGGTATGGATTTTTGGGGGGACCCCACGCCGTTTTTTTTTTTTTATTTTCGGTGCGGGGTTCCCCTTAAAATCCATACCAGACCTAAAGGGTCTGGTATGGAATTTAGAGGGACCCCAACGTCATTTTTTTTTTTAAATTTTGGCCGGGGTTCCCCTTAATATCCATACCAGACCTGAAGGGCCTGGTATGGAATTTAGGGGGACCCCCACGTCATTTTTTTTTTAAATTTTGGTTCGGGGTTCCCCTGTGGGGAATTCCCATGCCATTTTTATCAATGAACTTTTATGTGTATTGTCGGACCGGCAATGCAATAGCCGCGAGTAGTTTTAAATGACTTTTTTTCCTTTGAAATGTCATTTTGCTGTCAGACTGTTCTAAACATGGGAAACATGCGCCCCTTTACAGGCATACTATAGACACCCCCCAGCTACGAAATTTAAAGGGATATTACACTTTTATTGTTTGACTTTAAGCATTATTAAAATCACTGCTCCTGAACAAACGGCCATTTTTAAAACTTTTTTTTTGCATTGATCCATGTCCCCTGGGGCAGGACCCAGGTCCCCAAACACTTTTTATGACAATAACTTGCATATAAGCCTTTAAAATTAGCACTTTTGATTTCTCCCATAGACTTTTAAAGGGTGTTCCGCGGCATTCAAATTTGCCGCGAAAACCCCAAATTGTTCGCTGTTCGGCGAACTTTCGAACAGCCGATGTTCGAGTCGAACAAGAGTTCGACTCGAACTCGAAGCTCATCCCTAATTGTAATGTTCTTTTTTTCATGCAGCCTGTGGGCAGCATGAAAAATAGAGATTGATCGGTGGGTATGCCCACCATTAGATTACCGCCCTTCATCCACCCACTTCTAATGATGGGCATACATGCACCATTTATTTTTTTAACTGTGGTGGTGAGCAAACGCTGCTGCTGTCAAGGTAAATAAATCAATGCTGCAGCTGAATGGTGTACCTGCTAAGCAAATAATGGTTAATAATAAAACAAAGTAACATTACAGTATGACAGTAAGACATACCATACCTACAAAGCAAATACAATAAAACATAGTAAAATAAAACATTTTTTAATGCAATCTGTGTCCAAAAAAAATATATGCCTGAAGCATGGGGGCAATCCACCCCTAATGTTAGGAGCAAACCGCTCCTCCACCCCTGCCCCCATGCTTCGGCATATATGCTCTTTTTTTTTAACTGTGATGGTGAAATTACCTCCGACAGTGCTGGAGTCACGGCTTTACGGATCGTGGGAGTAAACACTGTTGCTGTCTGAATAAATAAACCCATGCTGCAGCTGAATGGCTTACCTGCTAAGCAAATGATGGTTAACAATAAAACAAAGTAACATTACAGTATAACAGTAAGACATACCATACCTGCAAAGCAAATACAATATAACATAGTAAAACTAAAACATTACAGTTCTAAAATACAGTACCAACAGAGAGAGAACAATAGATATAGAACAATAGTGAGCGAACAATAGAGCGGACAGTAGAGAACGAACATAAGAGAGAGAACAATAGGGAGAGAGAAGAAAAATAAAACCATAACTATTTTTGGCTTTTTTATTTGGTATTTTTTTGTGTTTTTGTGTGTTTTCTTTCTTTAAAATTTTTTTTCACTTTTATAAAAACTGCAAACTGTGAACATTCCAGATTAGAGTCTCTCAAAATGTGATGGCCGTCTCATCTTTCAAGACCCTGTGCTATTAATAATACAGTGACGCATCCCCGAGTCCTAGGCAGTATGGAATCCTTGCTGACAACTGTGAGATCTTCTGGCAGATGGAGGACGCCGGCTCCGGAGAGCATCCTCAGAGCGAGGCGTGGAATGCACAGGACAGCTTGCTGCGGACGCATGACGTCATCAAAGCTGCACACTTGGCAATGTAAGCAAGTCGCGCTGCTTTGTCAACAGATCGCGTCCAGCTTTGATGACGTCATCCGTCCGCAGGAAGCTGTCCTGTGCGTTTCACGGCTCGCTCTGAGGACGCTCTCCAGAGCCAGTGTCCTCCATCTGCCAGAAGATCTCACAGTTGTCGGCAAGGATTTCTTACTGCCTAGGACTCGGGGATGCGTCACTGTATTATTAATACCATGCCTGTTTATTCCTACAAAATGTGAGTTGATCTACATCTATTATTAAAAGCGTTATTTCCTAAATACTGCACTCAGAGGTGCCTCTCTACGTGTGTTTTATTGCAGCTGGGGAATTGGTTTCTACCCTATCATGATGGCAGCCCTGCTTTCAGTTTTTGGACGCTTTTCTTCCTTCGTCACCATTCCTAAATAGACTCTTTCAGCCGATATTGATTTTATGGACTGACCTGACTCTATTTTTATCATTATCTCCCCTTTTTTTTTTCCAAGCAGATTTGTATCAGAATGTTTATGATGTCTGACTTGTTTTGTGCCTATACTTGTTATATTATATACAAGACCCTGTGCTAGTGTGCCCTAGGACTGTGTAGTGCTGTACCCTACACTAATACTCCACTAATGTGTGGTAGCGTTTGAAACTGTCACCGATGCAGAGACCAGGTTGGTCAGGACAGGAGGGACAATAAAAGCGGCTGTCACGCCTAAATCCGCATTTTCTGCAGACACAACATCTTGTTTGGGGTGCTCTTTGGGTAGGGGTACCAGGAAGGACATATGGAAAGTGCCTCTCATGCAGCTGGCTCACTGCATTTGCGTTGGGAAGGTGGGCCATAGCACCGTCTGGAAACAGAAGGGCTGTGACAATCTCAACCTGGAATTTTAGGAAGGATCCAGTTCACCCTGAAGCTTTGTATAGCACAAAGGTGTTCAGCAGAACCAATTGAATAAGTATACAGATGCTTTTTTGTACCAGCATCTGGCCTTACGGCAATTAGGTATGGCGCCAACAAGTGGCCGTTGAGGTCCACCCCTCCCATGTTAAGGTTGTATTCGTGGACACAGAGGGGTTTCTCCACAACACCAGTCGCCGTAGGAATTTGTACTGTTGTATCTGCGTGAAGGGAGGACAGAACAAAAACATTCTGTGAATCCCTCCACTTCACTGTTAACAAATTATTACACTCCAAGCAGGCTCTCTCCCCCCGTCTAAGTTGGGATTCTACAAGCCGTTGGGGAAGGCCCCAGCAATTAGATCGCATGGTGCCACAAGCACCAATTCCATAATCAAAAAGGTGACTAAAAAGTGTCACGCTCATGTAATAATTGTCCACATACAAGTGGTACCCCTTTCCGAATAAGGTTGACACCAAGTCCCACACAATCTTATCAGCGCTTCCTATGTAGTCTGGGCAGTTCTCCGGCTCTACGTGACCATCTTTTCCCTCCTAAACAATAAAACTATATGTATAGCCTGTTGCCCTGTCATAGAGCTTATACATTTTGACCCCATATCTGGCACGCTTGCTGGGAAGATACTGTTTGATACAAGGTGTTCCTGTGGGATGGTGTGCAGACTGCTCACCATCCCACAGGAACACCTTGTATTCATTGACAAAAATAATACAAGGCATTCTCAGTGAAGCATCGTGCCAAGTGAGCAACCCCCTGTGTTCAGTGTGCACAGAACCCGGAAGATTGCGGCTCTCCGGTTCCCCAGTGGTCTCCAGATATTTTAGATATAAATAATTAAGTCAAGCCAAGCTGGACCAATATTTGATTCTCTTTGAATTGATTTGTCCTTGGAGGCTTCCTTTGCTAAATCGCTGAGACGAACATTGGGAGTAGTCCTGTGCCAATCTGCTGTGTATGACTCCTGTAATGGGGGCCATATAAATCTGGACCCCCTGGTGGTAGAAGTTGGAATAACGTCAGGCAACGGACCTCAATTTATCATTATATGCTGTTTTAACAGTTTGTGAAGGTGAGGGCTCTGTGAGCATAATTTGTGGGATTTTAACTCCTCCTTGTCCACCGAATCATACATTGGAATTCCTTCTTTCCATTTTTTGCCCCCCTTGTGGACATTTTTTTGGATAATGTGGTTAAGAGACTAATAATATTCTAAATCATTTGCCCTGGGATTTCTTATGAATATATGAATTTTTTATTGTGTACACTTTTTTACACTGTTTTCAATCATTTAATGAGTTTGACACTTTATTGATTTACTTTATTTAGCGAATAATTTTTTCTTATACACTGTAGCGCGGAATCACTTATATAATTATCATTGAGAGTGGATTGTGATACACTTAAGGTTCTGCTGCAGGCAGTTAGTGTTCAATTATTTGATTGCACTTCAATGCACTATATGCACTTTAGGATTTGATCACGTTAAGATAAGATTTTTACTAATGTATTCACCAATACATCATAGTAGCACGAAGGCTTTATATTTCCAGTATTCTACTCTGCATCTCCCCAAGGTAATACATAAAAGCTGCCCTGTTAGTGGGCCCTGAGGACAGGGTTGATGACCACTGCAGTAAAGCATGCTTGTTATACTCACTGTGGAACCTAAGGGGTTAATCCTCAACATTGTGTAAAATGGCTGTTTGATCCCATCTTCTGTAATCCTCCCCTTATTCCATAGTCCCCAATCCATCTTCTGATAGTACAGACCCCTTGGAAGCACTCGGCACATGCTCAGTTTGGTGTGTATTGCTATAGAGTTTCTCTTTTTTGGGGGGATGGTACATGTGATCAGCACAGGGCCAATCAGCACTGTCCAGACAGAGGGTCGGGGGTCGTGCAGCCTCATAGGACAGGCAGAGGAGAATAAAAACTCCTCCTACAAGCTTTAACCCTTTCATGCCTAAGTCTATTTCTGACATTTGTTGCTTACAAGTTAAAATCCGTATTTTTTGCTAGAAAATTACTTAGAACCCCCAATTATATATATATATATATATATATATATATATATATATATATATATATATTAGCAGAAAATCTAGAGAATAAAATGGCGATCGTTGCAATACTTTATCTGCATTTGCACATTTCAAACATTTCATTTTGGGAAAAAAGACACTTTCTTGAAAAAAAAAAAACCTAAACAGTAACATTAGCCCATTTTTTTTGTATAATGTAAAAGATGATGTTACATTGAGTAAATAGATACCTAACATGTCATGCTCTGAAATTGTGCACACTCGTGGAATGGCGACAAACTACGGTACCTAAAAATCTCCATAGGTGGCACTTTAAAAAATAAAAAATGAATTAATGGTTACCAGGTTAGAGTTACAGAGGAGGTCTAGTGCTAGAATTATTGCTCTCACTTTGTCGATCGTGGCGATACCTCACATGTGTGATTTGAACACCGTTTACATATGTGGGCGCAAACTTGTGCATTTCCTTTGCTGAACAAGCTTGCAGGGACGGGGGAGCTTTTAAAAAAAAAAAAAAAAAAATTCTTATTCATTTATTTATTTTTTTCCATTGTCACTTAAAAAAAAATTGATCACTTTTATTGCTGACACAAGGAATGTAAGCTAGCCTTCCAGTCTCACTCATAGATCAGGTCTCCTGGTGGGACAGGAGGCCCGGGAAGAGCAGTGGAAGGCGTCGGGAGGCGGGACGTCCCCTTACGCTCCTCCGGGATAACATCTGAGTGGCTTTTAGCTGCATTGGTTGTTGTCCTTGAAAAGCCGACTGCCTGCTCTAAAAAACGTTCTAGGGATGATGCATGCAGCTGCCGCATATGTGCGTACGGTCGGTGCTAATGGGTTTAACCAGTGCTCGGCTGGACACTTTTTTAGGTCACATGACTGCTATCACTGCTGATGAGAAAAGGTATTTAGCAGTTTATATTTACTAAAATATTTGCACTTACATGTTTTATGTACTATGGGAGACCAGATATAGTGAATGCAGGGTCCTGGGTTTAGTAATACTTTAAATGTCCAAGCCAAATTAAGCAATGCCACTTGATAATAACTACGGTTGCACCGATACTAGTATCGGTATCGGTGCCGATACCAAGCATTTGCATGAGTACTTGTACTCGTGCAAATGCTCCGATGCTTGACCCAATACTTAGGCAGCCTCAGTGGTGTTTGGTGTGGCGGTGGGGGAAGTTACAAGCACCGATCTCCCTGTATAGATTTCCTGACAGCCACTTCTCCTCCTCTCCCTCCCGCGGCTGTCAGGGAGATCTGTGCTTGTAACTGCCCCCACCGCCACACCGATCACCCCCGGATGTCCCCCTCTGTGCTCCCTGTGTCCTCCTCTGTGTCCCCTGCATCCTCCCTGGTTCTCCCTGTCCTCCTCCGGGTCCTGATCTGTTTTATCCTCCGGGTCTTCCTCTGTATCATGCTCCGGGTCCCCCTACGTCCTTCCAGGCTCTCCGGCTCCTCCTCCGGTCCCTCCATGTCCTTCGGTCCCCTCATGTCCTCCTTTGGTCCCCCCCTGTCCTCCTCTGGGTCCCCCTGCATCCTTCCCAGCTCTCTGACTCCTCCTCCGGTCCCCCCTGTCCTCCTTTGGTCCCCCCTGTCCTCTTCTGGGTCTCCCTGCATCCTTCCTGGCTTTCCGTGTCCTCATTCGGGTCCAGGTCTGTTTTATCCCCCGGGTCCCCCTCTGTGTCATCACCTGGGTCCCCCTGCATCCTTCCCAGCTCTCCGGCTCCTCCTCCGGTCCCCCCATGTCCTCCTTCGGTCCACCCCTGTCCTCCTCCAGATTCCCCTGTGTCCTCCCCAGCTCTCTGGCTTCTCCACCTGTCTCCCCCTGCCTCAAATCTTTCAGGGTGGAGAGTCGAAGAAGGAGCCGGTAAATCTGTAATTTACCGGCTCCTTCCTTTTTCGAATGAACAGAGTCAGTGATCACTGACTGTCCATTCATCATAACTGAAACATTGTAACCTGTGTTTACGATTCTTCAGTTTATGAATGGAGAGGAGCATCTGTCTCCTGTTCATTAATTTTTAGTGCAGCTGAGACTGCAGAGAAAGGGACTTGGGAATCTATGTCCTCAGTCCTTTTCCCTGTCTCAAAGGGGAGATATCAGGGGTCGATTTAGACCCCTGATATCTCACCAAAGCCCCGTCCAAAAGGGCTGAAAAAAAATAATAATTAAAAAAAATAAAAAATTGTAATAAATATTTCAAAGTTAAATTGTAAAAAAAACAAAAAAACACTGACGCTGTCCACTCTCCCCTCCCCACAAAAAAAAGAGAGCATTGTAAAAAAATAACAGAAAAATATAAAATTGTAAAAAATAAAATTGTAAAAAAAAAATAAAATTAAAATAAAAAAACTACAGACACATATTCCACTGTCACATTTAAAAAAAAAAAGTATTGGTAATCGGTATCGGCGAGTGCTTGAAAAAAAGTATTGGTACTTGTACTCGGTCCTAAAAATGTGGTATTGGTGCAACCCTAATAATAGCATTATATTATTTATTTTAAATAAATTACAATTTTATCTGACTTAACAAGTATGAAGCATATTGCGTCCATCTACAGGCTTTAATTTATCTAATGGAAGCCTTCAGCCTGCATGTGATCTCTATATCTTAGTTGACATGGTAATGAGATGATCAGGAACCACTCTGATTGGCTAGTGACTCTCAAAGGGGAGACATTTATAAACATATCCCCAACTAGAGGCAAAGTGCTGGGGAACATTTATATACTGACTGCTTTGAGAAAAAGTTAATCTCTGGCTGCAATAACCTCAGTAAGCTATAGCTACAGAGAACATTTTTTTGTATCTGAATTGTGCTGCTAAAATTGCTAGCAATTAATTACTAGGAGTAGCAAATGATCACTAGTTATTTGAGACCACTGTTCTTATGGGTTAAGCTACAAAATGGTTGTTATTCTCTTCTTTAAATCGATTCAAAAACTTGCTGGCAGTACCTCATACTGGAGCTATGCAAGGGGGTCTTAGGGATTGATTTAATAAAGGCATTTGGACTGTTCACTTTGCAAGAGAAGTTGCATTTTGCAAGGGAATTTGCCCCAGAGCTTAGTGAATGAGGTGAAGCTTTACTGGATTCAATCATACATTTTAAAGTGATTGGGTATTCTTTGAAAAGTGAAACTTCACCATATTCACGAAGCTCTGGGGCAAATTCCCTTGCAAAGTACAACATCCCTTGCTAAGTGAACAGCCAGCCAACCTCTTAATCAACCTCTTAAGCCTCGTACATACAACCTGATTTTCTGCTGGGAATTGTGTGATAACAGACTGTTGGCCTAAAATCCAACCATTTGTACGCTCCATCGGACAATTGTTGTTGGGTTTTCAGTGGACAAATATTGGATGGCAGGCTTTAAATTTTCCGCGGACAATGGTCTGTTGTCAGATTTTCTGATTGTGTGTCCATCAGACAAAAGTCCAAAGTACAAAAACGCGGAATCAGTGCTCAGCAAACACAACATTAGCAGAAGGTGCCCAAAGGGTAGCCCTAAAGAGCTGAAAAGCCACGTAGTACGTCACTACGTTCATGTTTGTTGGTTGACAATTGTGTGCCGTTTGTATGTAAGATAAGTTCCTGGCCAACGCCCTTCAGACAAAAGTCCGATGCTTTGTCTGTGGAAAATCCAATCGTGTGTATGAACCTTTAGAGTCTCAGTCATACTACTAAAATACCTAGTGATTAATTGCAAGGAGTAGCAGTTGATTGTTAAATAGATTGCACAAATGGCACCCTATGGGCTTGGGTATACAAATACCATGCAGTTGTGATCAATTTTGCTTGACCACACAATGCTCTAATTGTGTGCAATTGATTGTTAAAAGATGCTACTGCATATACTACTTGTGTAGCTTACCATCTAAGGAGCCATTTGTCTAGTGATCAACTGCTAATCATAGCGATTTATTGCAAGCAATTTTAGTAACACAACTGGTTAAATGGTCAAAACAGTAGCAAGAGATTAAAATCGCATTATTTAACCACTTCCCGCCCGCCCTATAGCGGATTGACGTCCGGGAAGTGGTTGTGTTATCCTGACTGGACGTCATATGACGTCCAGCAGGATAACATGCCGCAGCGCACCCCCGGGGGCGCGCATCGCGGCGATCGGTGGAGCGGTGTGTCAGTCTGACACACCGCTACACTGATCTTGGTAAAAAGCCTCCGGCGGAGGCTCTTTACCACGTGATCAGCCGTGTCCAATCACGGCTGATCACGCTGTCAATAGGAAGAGCCGTTGATCGGCTCTTCCTCACTCGCGTCTGACAGACGCAAGTAGAGGAGAGCCGATCGGCGGCTCTCCTGGCAGGGCGGCTCTCCTGGCAGCCCCCCCTCAGATCACCCCACTGGACTACCAGGGATGCCACTAGGACCACCAGGGAAGGGGCAACGTGGATGGCCAGGTATGTACCCCATGGCCATCCACATGTGCCCAATCTGTGCCAATCAGTGCCCACAAATGGGCACTGATTGGCACTATTATGTCCATGATATGCCCAGATCTGCCCAGCAATGCTCTATCAGTGCCACCTGTCATTGCCCATCTGTGCCACCTGTCATTGCCCATCAGTGCCACCTGTCATTGCCCATCAGTGCCACCTGTCAGTGCCCATCTGTGCCCATCAGTGCCCACCTATCACTGCCCATCAGTGCCACACATCAGTGCCACGCATACGTACCCATCAGTACCACCCATATATACCAATCAATGCCACCTACGAGTGCCCATCAGTGCCGCCTATGTGTGCCCATCGGTGCCACCTATGAGTGCCCATCAGTGCCGCATACCAGTGCCACCTATCAGTGCCCATCAGTGCCACCTATCAGTGCCCATCAGTGCCGCCTATCAGTGCCCATCATCAGTGCCCGTTAGTGCCACCTCATCAGTGCCACCTCATTGGTGCCACCTCATCGGTGCCCATCAGTGCCGCCGTATCAGTGCCCATCTGTGCCGCCGTATCAGTGCCCATTATTGAAGGAGAAAGCGTACTTATTTACAAAAAAATTTAACAGAAACAAAGAAAAACTTGTTTTTTTTCAAAATTTTCGGTCTTTTTTTATTTGTTGCACAAAAAATAAAAACCGCAGAGGTGATCAAATACCACCAAAAGAAAGCTCTATTTGTGGGAACAAAATGATAAAAAATTTGTTTGGGTACAGTGTAGCATGACCGCGCAATTGTCATTCAAATTGCAACAGCGCTGAAAGGTGAAAATTGGGCTGGGCGGGAAGGTGTCTAAGTGCCTGGTATTGAAGTGGTTAAGTGTGTTTTGGGTGCAAAAACGTCTTTGCAATGCATCTAGATTCTTCAATGAACTGGCCCTCTAAAAAAGGCCTTAAAGTGTTGCTCAAGCTTTTCTGATCATTTTCATACTGCAAGGCAGAGAGGCAGCACATTCAACTTTTTAAAAGGTGAGCTACGAAGCTCTGCCAAACAGTACAGCCAGCCAAGAAATCTGACTTTTCATGCTGAACTTAATTAAGTATTTTCCCTGCCCCCATATACCTGCATTAAAAGGTGTTTTTTCTGCCCAGAGTTCACCTTTAAGTTGACAGTGTTTTTTTTGTTGGGGGGTTTCTGAAATGTGTACTAGAGCAAGGGTAATGTACACAATCTCTGCAGTATCTCCTATATTCAGCTATAGGCAGTCCCACTGGCAGCCACTGCACTCTACGTGTAAGGTAAATGCTCATGTGTTCACCCACAAAGAAATTCATACAAATCCAAAACAGGAATGAAGGCGGGGGTCTTTCAGGGAGAATAAATGAAAGCACCAGCATTGTATTGCCAATGTTTTGATGGATCTCAGTCCATCTTTCTCAGTCTAGAAATGCTGACAAAAAAATGTTGTTGCTTTGATTTATCTCCACTGCAAGACCTGTGAGTTCAGCTTTGGCTATGTAGTAAGGCTGGCCGGTGTAAATATTGTAAAAGGATGTTTAAGTCTAATAACCAGGCAAGCAGCTAAATAAACAGTAAAACTACAAACCAAAAACCCCTAACACGCTTGAAGATGTTCAAATACCACAAGGCAAATACCAGTCTCCAACATATAATAGACTTCTTCTTCTCCGCAACCACGCTGCATCTCCAAGATGGCAGTGACTTGGGCCTACATGACTACTCACTCTTGAACCATACAGTGCAGATGCGGAGTGATCCCCACACTCTACCTCAGATAGCAGGCATCCTCTGATGAGTCCTCTCCCCCTCTTCCCCCTCATCACCCACAGACCAGCAAAACACAAACAGAGGAAGGGAGAGGAAAGCCCAGACACCACTGCAGGATAGGTCCAGGCTTCTCATGCTGCAACAATCCCAGTGTACCAATTTGCCATGGAAGACTACCCCACCTCTAATCAGACAGTTTCTGATTCAACCTTAAATGTGCTGCTTAGCTCTCTGAGACAATCTCTGCACCAAGGCATAAAAACGTTGATGGAAAAGATAGCTATCTATTCATGACATTTGTGAAGTTGATTGAACATATTTATAATAAACTAGTAGCATTTTCAGCAGCACTCATCATGATACAATAGCTTAAAACAAAAATTGCAGACCTAAAAGATTGCTCTAGGTGCAAAAATATTGCATTTAGAGAGATCCCTAAAAATGTTTCGAGCTCTATAGCCTATATCTGACAATTACTGCATTCAATGCTTCCATCATGAAAAAATTTGGAACCTATCATAGATCAAGCACATAGTATCCCTAAAACACCTTTTCTACCTGAACAAATACCCCACAATGTTTTGGATTCACTTTTCCTATATCAAGGATGGAACAAGCTATGACAAATGCAAGAAAAAGACCACACCTATCAAACACATTTTCACGTTTTTTTCATGCAGATCTCTGTTACACCATAAAACTAAAGCAACAACTACTGCCTATCACAAAAGCTCTCAGAAACTGTAAGATATTGTTCAAATGAGGAAACTCAAACGTACATATATTTTTTTTGTTTCATAATTTTTTATTGAGTGAACAGAAGAATATTAAACAACATACCACTGTAGTGTTAGAACATTCACATTTACATAGGATTGGAAATGTATCACATTTTACATCTAAAAAATACGTTTTTAGTAAACTAGAGATGTATTTTAAAACATTACAGAAAGTTGCATTTTATGCAAATATTTGTATTAACAAGTCATGAGAGAAGTTTATGAACTTTGTATTAATTAGTCCATAGTAGTGTGGTTGTGATGAGCTTTAGTCTGCATTTGAATTTAGTTGCATATATATAAGGAAAAAGAAAAAAAACAAAAAAAACAAAAACAAAAGAATTATATAACTTGGGTATTGGGGTAGGTAAGAGTGGGGTGGAGATGTGTTCATACAGTATTGCCCTCAGGAAGCTCAAGTGTTTTATCTATAAGGTGTGAGCTCTGTTTTTATACATTTACTGCTTTATAGGCAGAGGATTGTTTGAATTATATCCAGTTGTATCATGTTGAGGTGAAATTGGTTGGAGGTGGATAAGTCCCGCCCTACGCATTTCATCATTGGACGTCTGCAAGGGCGGGACTTATCCACGTCTTGCGTCACCTCCAGATAGATGATCACAAACCGATTACCGCGGACTTTAACATCACACGCTTATCAGTATCTTTCAAAATGTGAGTTCAATCTTAATATATGGTACAATAAAGGTTTTAAACGGTTTCACACTATGGACATTCCCTCTTTTCTATGGTGAAAATATTCTAAGCCGGTATAGCAACACTCACAGCACAGACCGGAGACATCCAGGGCTGCCACACAGTGGCAAACACAGTGACTGCTCATACCCCTGCAGGGGTGTTCTCATTCGGTGAGTGCAAGCATAATAAGATCCCGGTTAAGAAGCACCATCACAAGAACAGCACTTGAACAAGGAATTGTTTACTACAAACCACCTTCCAATGAGGACTTAACCCTTTCCAAACCGTTATATAAAAAAAGACTTTTTGAGTTATTTAAAAAGACTCTTCATCACAACTACGTATATATTTTTCCAGCAAGTACTGGGCTTATGAAGCACAAATCACTTTTTTTATTGTTTAAGCACTAGTCACTTTATGATTTTAGCACAACTGGCACAGTTTGCATTTAGATAGCCGAAAATGAAATATGTGATATAGGATCCCAATCTTTTTATTTATAACCCACATTTAGCACAAGGGACTTTAATCATAAGCATTCACATATTTGCAACCAGCAAACAATTTTCCACTTTTAGTTTTGGCATATGCGATATCAATTCATAACTTTCATTTGCGTATTTAACCATTCCCACCTGGAATTAATATCCAGAAGGGCAACCTACACCACTTTTTCCAATCCAACAACACAGACACCAGAGGGTGTAGCACAATTGGAAAGCAAGTATAAATTGGACTTTTAAGGCTATATCACATACCACTTTGCACTTTAATATTTTTCAAACGTATTTTTCAAACATACCTTCATTCTGTTCATATGATATGTTTTTTGTAAGAAGTCACCTTTTAAGCACCAAATTGTGTTTTAGGTACACCACCTTAGAGTTTTGTAAGACAACACATTTAGACAATAGATTTTAATTAGGTCATTACACAAGGCAACTATAAAAATCGCATCACATCAGAGCAGCGCCACACCTACACATGTACAGGCAGCAGCTCCTAACATATCTGGATAGTACCCCTATCCATAGCGTGGATCCATTCTACTTATCCTCTTTGGTCACTGGTTCCCACTTTCTGCTCCTTGCAAACTTCTGATCCATAGCAGCTTGTTGCTCCTGGTACCTATTTGTCTCCGTAACAATTTTTTTTAAAACCTCATCCGGTCAAAAAGAGTTGGAGGTATGCCAAGGTGTTGGCATTTTCAACCTCCACTTTGATACCGGGTGCTCCAGTAAATGGGAATATTGGGGGCGCTGCATGCTCTGTACTGCAGTCAATCGAGCACCAAGTCCGCACATCACTGGGCACAGTAACAGGATCATCGCTGAAATCGCTTTCCGTGCCTGATGACGAACTTCCCCACGAATTGCTATCACTCAATTCTGCAAGCGATTCTGTATCACTGTCGCTGTTTTCCAGCAGGTCATATGCTGCTTTTGGGGTAGAGGAGCGCTTTTTTGATGCCATGGTGGCTCTGCAGTTTCCAGACAGAAAGTACAGTAAAACAGCAGGCAATGGCACTGGATAAAGCACTGGGGGGCAAACTAAGGTCAATTTTATTTTATTTAGTAATGTAATCCAATAGGATTACAATGTATCAGTGTGTTTGTTCTTTATACTATTTGAATTTGCCGCTGGTTCCACCCCCTTGCGTCGCGACGCTCGCAGGGGATGGAAGCCAGGGCACACAGTGCATCGGGCAGAAGATCTGGCCGCCGTACACAGCGCGAGTACATCGCGGGATCCAGGATCCAGCAATGCGATCCCGAGTGTGGCTCGGGGTTACCGCTAATGGTACTGAAATTTCACCCCGAGCCACACTCAGGAATTCCGCCAGGGTGGTTAAAACCCCCACCAAGGATAAGAATTCCTGCGGAGAATGTAGTTCGTAAATCTCTTATATTGCGAAAGAATGCTACCTGTTTTGTGTTTGTAGCCTATATATTGGCGATAGTAATGGGAAGAGATCCTATTTTCCCTTTGAGGAAAATTAATCTTCCCAGTGAGTCTACCATTGAGTCCGTTGGTTAAAATGTTGTTTGTTTGGAAACCCTGGAAAGCCGAGTACGCACATCTGCGTACGCTCGGAGGGGAGGGGTTAAAATGGTGTTTGTTTGGAAATCAAAATAGAAACTCCTTTAGATTTCCCATCTGGGTTAGTGGCGTGATAGGCTAGAGGAAATCTTTTGTCTTTTTGTCTCAAATTTTTGGAATCTTATCAGATTTGAAACGTGTTTCCTGAATGCATATGATATTTGCCTTCTGCTTATGAAATTCATTAAGAAATTGTGTTCTTTTTTCAGGAATATTCAGTCCTTTTTGCATTAACTGAGAAAAGTTTCAGTGAGAATGGAACGTTTTGTTGTTTGTGGCTGAACATGTTGGTTTCTGGTTGTCAAGCACTTAAATAGTATTAGAAAATATGCCTGAGGTTAGAGACTTTAGAGGAAATGAGATTGTGTTGTGAATTGGTTAGGTATTGATTAATGGGGGGCTCGGGTTTAGGGTGAAACTGTGAGGGGGGGAAGTGGAGGAGGAACCCGAGAGGATAAAAAAAAATGGGGGGAGGGGTTAAGTGAACCGGAGGTAGATTTAGACCTGCTAGTCTACCCTAGTCGTTTTTTTTTTTTTCCTCCGTTCTCGTGTCTATCACCCCTGATGAGGAGCGATCAGAAGCGAGGGAATGTTGCTGACTATTGACAAAAAATTTTTTAAAAATCCGGTTTGTTCAGAGGGCAAACTAGTCCAGTGTTTTTTCTAAGCCTAGCACTGTGGAGCAGCAAGCTAAATACAATATATAGCTATAGTATTTATGTACGTAGATATGTGATCGGAAAGGGGTTACCTTGAGGCTGGTATTAATATACCTTTCGTACATTGTTGAGAGGGATATTGTTATTTGCAATTAAAAGGTGCATTAGGTGCATTAGTTTTTTACAGGGTTATATAGGTGTAAGAAAGATTCCCTGAGGTAAGTACATATACACTATGGCATTCGTGATGGTTGAATAAGTTGGTAAGTGTAACTTTGTGTCATTTAAACTTTAAACAGAAGGGGGAGCCAGTGTATAAGAGGGATGGCAATAAATGTGAATGGTGAAGTTATAAATCCACAGATATGGATCCGTTCGATTTTATGTGGTCACCTGAATAGAGATAACTTTTTTAGCTTTTACCTTATAACCTTGCTTATATAATTGTTGTTAACCTAAACTGTTAAATTATCTAAAATAGGAAACAGTAAACGTGAGGAGGATTTTGGTAGTCATAATGGGTATAGATTCTTTTAGAATGCCATATATAGCACATTGATTATTTAGAAAATATTCTGGCTATTCAGTATACTTAAAGGTTTAACTATAGGGGGGTTTAGTCGCTTTTATTTGTTCAGACTGAATTTTGATCCGCCATTATGCTTCTCACTTTTTATCAAATTTAATAAACAATCTATCATATGGTACTGATCGATAAACAACATTCTCTTGTCAAAACCTACAACAACAACAACAAAGAAAAATCTTAACCTTGAATTAGTAGCCTAACCATAGGCTTATGTTGATTATGGCATAGAGTCTTTTACAGCCCATATTACGTAACAAGTACACCTCACTAGGATATTACGTGTTTCTTTACATTTTACTCCTGTCAGTCATCTGTGGGACCCTATTCAAATCCTATGATGCAAGACTGAGACTGATCTACGAAGTATATATATTGTACTTGCGCTAGGCAGAATTTAAAGATCTTTATGCTATGTCCAGATAAAGTTCGGAACACAGGATTGTATGTACTGTATTGTGCTTGGTTCCTCCTGCATAAATAACCACATGCTATTCCAAAGCATATGCAATACTCACAGTTGTTCTTCCCCTGTTCATAGCTGATCCAGCAGTCCTGACAATGGGGGCATTTCTTGCCTCTCTTGTAAAAGAAATAAAAGTCTTGCCATGTTTGCATCATGAACATAAACTGCAGGGGGAAAAAGAAAAAACAGAAGGAGGGGTAATGACAAACAGTTAATTTGAGAACTGAACTTTTAACTGTGTGGCCATATGCCAATTATAGGATTCATTGTTCCAACTGATGATCTGGTATTAGATAGCTGTGTACCAATTATTGAATTGTAGATGATTAGGGTGTATAGAGCATAGATGTCTGTTCTTCGGTAGTTCAGGTGTCCATATGATCCAGGCGATCCATACAATCCCTGTGGCGAAGAGGAGATAGCCCTGGCCTTTCTTGTTCTTCTCCTCTTCTGTTATGTTGTCCTGAGGGGGATCTGCATTGGCGATCTCGGTTTCTTTGGGCTCTTGGTGTATAGTTGTTAGTTACTTTGATCCATGTGTCATTTATCATGAAGGAATTGTACCATTCAGGCACCTCGACCATAGGCATGTTCAGTGTTTCGCAGAACGCTTGAAGGTCATCAGGCATACGTATCAGTGCTATATGTCCTCTCCATGTGACAGAAAGGCAAAATGGAAACTTCCATCCATATGGAATGCCTTTGGTTCGCAGCTGGTCTAAAATCAGATGTAAGGCTCTGTTGCAGTGTAATATTTGAGAGGTTTTGGTAAAGTTTGATTTTGTTACCATTAAAGAGAACTCTGTTTTTTTCTGTTGCTTTTTTGAGGATAGCTTCTTTCAGGGGAAAATTGACCAAACAGCATGTTATATCCCTGGGGGGATCAGTGTCCCATCCTCTTGGCCTGAGGGCCCTGTGTCTCCTCTCAAATAGGGGAGTCTGGGGGTCTATCCAATAAATCATTGAATATAGCTGAGGCAGTTTGTTCAATTGCATTTTAGTCAGTTAGTTCTGGGACCCCCCTAATTCATATATTATGGTGTCGGCCACAGTTATCCAAATCTTCAAAGTGGCGGTGTATTTCTATGAGGTGTGAGAGGTGCATGTCTGAAGATTTCTGTACCTGTCTGATGGCGTCTGCATGGCATGCTGTTGCCTGCTCCACTGATCCCATCCTGACTGCAATGGCCTGTATGTCTGCCTTGAGGTCAGTAATAGCCGTAGACAGGGTTGATTCTATGTCCATTGCCACTGCCTAGAGATTCGATAGGCAGAGGCTTTGTGAAGGCTGTGCTGCTGTGCTGTGTCCGCCATCCAGTATGGGACAGGAGCCGCCGAACGGTATAGCTGGCTGTGGCGAGGTTGTGTGGCCTTCTCCCTGCGATGTCCGGAACATTGTGGGAATGTTATTCGGCGGCTGCAAGCTCATGTCTCATGAATTGCGGGTGGCAGAAGAGCTTCGGTCACCCTTCCCATACTTGGGAGGCTCGTTAGGGATCCTGTAGTTGATTTTTGCTGCTCCTGTGTGCGGTAGGATTAGGCTCAAGCGTCCATCCTGGACCAAAGTTAGACCACGCCCCCTGGCGGCACCTCGGTGCATTCTTAATAGCGCAGCCAAAGCATACTCATGAAATAGCTGATGGCAAAAAACTATTTTTTAAGCAAATAATGTTAATTGTTACTTCCCATGGAATGCTCAGAGTTATAAAACATTTATGAGAAGCATTCTGTTGAAACTAAGTTTGCATGTAAGAAAGCAGGGTACACATCAAATAGACATTGTGTTGAGTAGACACTCTCCACATGCCGGAGTAGAGAGCTTATTATATGTTTGCTTCTCCTCTTGCCCCTGGGGTTGGTGCTGCTCTGGAGGCATTGGCCTCCCCTGGTTTTGGCTTTGCAGCCTATGGCCCATTGCATGTGAGCCTTTGACATGGGAAGGGTAGGGCTCATACAATTGGTATTGCATATTTGATATATGGTAGGGGGGGGATGGTATACTTAAGACTGCAGCTGAGAAAATGATTAGTGGGCCACTTGTGGTGGTGGTGGAGGGGGTGATGGTGGGGTTGGTGCATGTGGAGCACTAAAACAGAAAGTGTTATGCTCATTTGATCTCCTTTCTACTGGATGCATTGGCATTTTCGGCTTTGTAGACTATGGCCCATTACATGTGAGCCCTGCCCACAGGAAGGATAGGGCTCATGCAACTGGCATTGAATATTTGGTGTAGGGTAGGGACTTGAAACTGGAGCTGACCATATGATTCATTGGGCACATGTGGTGTAGGTGCATGTGGTGTACCAAAAAGTGAGGAGTTAGGGATATGGAAATTGAGCTCCATGTCCATGGTTGATCTGCTTTCTACTGGAACTAGTTTAATAAGTAGGACTTATGCCATAGCCAGGTGACATTTTTTTAAATCTTCATCATCTTAAATCTTCACTGCTCTTTTCTCTGCTAATTTTATCATGGACAACATGCAACCATCATTTACCTGCTTTGCCTATCTCCTGGGAGGACAAGTTCTGGCTCAATGGTGGTGGTATTGGATGAGCCAGACTGCTCCTCTAGTTGCACAATGAGTTCTTGTAAGGTGATGGTGGGACTAGACACCTCAGGAGTTGCACCCACAGAACCAGCAGGTACGTTGGTTTTTAACACATACTCCCCCTGCCTCCTCTTCCTCCCACTCATCTTCAAAGCTGCACTTAGTACTGGAATTTAAAGTAAAAATGAGTAGTTAGGATTAGGTTAGGATAGAGCTAGAGCTAGGGTTAGGATTAGGACTAGGGAAAGGTTAGGACTGGAGCTAGGGTTAGGATTAGATCTAAGGTTAGGTTAGGGTTAGGGCTAGGGTTAGGTTAGGGCTAAGATTAGGTCTAGGGTTAGGATTAGATCTAAGGTTAGGTTAGGATTAGGGTTAGTGTTAGGTTGGGGCTAGGGTTAGGTTAGGGCTAATGTTAGTGTCAGGGCTAGGGTTAGGTTAGGGTTGCAGTTACGATTAGGTTTAGGGTTAGGAATACATCTAGATTTAACATTAGGACTAGTATTAGGGTTTAGGCTAGGGTTAGTGTTAGAGTTAGTATTATGACTAATTTATTATAGTGGCAGTGTGGAGCACAAGTGCTGACCTAAGCACCGCTCCTATGCTCCTTCTCTTCTCCTACTTTAACTACTTTCTATAGTTGTCCCATAGACTCTGCCCTTTGGTCTTCAGTTCTTGAATGTTAAAAAATACAATATAGTAAAATTATTTACTGTATATTTTTTGTTTTCAGGTTTCTGGGTATAGGAAATGTGTGTATTTTGAGTTTCTGGGTTGAGATTATTGAGGTGTTGAGTTGTCATCAGCAACACCAAAAACATGGGTCTTTTGCTGCAGACAATTTGCACAGAATAGGCTCATCCATGCTGAAATACCTGCAGAAAGACTACAGGATTTATGCCACAAAGGAAAGGGACCATTACAAGGTGGCCATTCTTTTGGAAGACTTTGAGGTCTTTTGGTAGATTTCATGCTACCATCGAAGGGGGAGAAAAAATGTGCCACTTAGAAAAGGTGCTGTGAAAGAACCATATTTCCAGATAGTGATAGAATCCCTTTTCATGCCCAATGTGCTGCCAAATCTCAGATTGAAGTAAGGAGGAGCAGTGGGGTGGTATTTGCCTCAGCTATGCTTTAGGGCACGTTTACACTGAACGTGGATTTGAAGTTCAGCTAAACTCGCACAATTTCAAATCCGCATTTCAGTGCGAGTTCGGGGCCAATTTTAATGACATCTGTGCGGGTTCATGCACAGATCTCTATTGAAATTGCTGCAAAGTCACCAAAAGTAATGCAGGAACTACTTTTGGAAATCGGTGTGGTGCCGCAAAGTCAGTGCCACACGGTTTGGGACAGTGCCATTGCCAGCAATAGGCTACGATTTGGCATGTGATTTGACATGTCAAATTGCATGTCAAATAGCGCTAATGTGAACGAAGGCTTAAAGTAGTTTTTCCCACCACAGGGCATATGCTCAGCTGCAATTAGCAGTAACAGGGAGCACCTAAACCATATGATTGAAGACTAATTGGGGTCCAGGACTGATTTGTTCACTGTTTGAAGTGAAGACCTCATGGACTATTGTTTGTCCAGGCTTGACCACTGGCTGAAGCTTGCACTGTACGTACTGCAACTTATGACTTTGCTAGCTCACTTTCATATTCACTTCCAATGAAGTATTACACTTCATTTGTACTTCTGTAAAAAAATTGTGGCCTCATAAAGCTTCTTACAAACTATGCATCAATTGTACAATATCTGTGGCTATTGTCTGTGAAATATTACACTCTTATTTTTGTTTCTTGATAAAAACTGCCTTGACCCTCTTTCCTAAATTGCAACTAACATACTGTGCATACTGTGCAGCTAACATGCTGTGCATCAATTGTATGATATTTCTGGCTATTGCCTTTAAAATAATAAACTCTGGTTTTTATTGATTAATAAGAATTGACTCTTACTTTGACTAATCCATCTACTAATACACTCTCCAGCCACTATACTTTATGTGTAGCTATTGTCTCTGAAATAATGCAATTTCATTTTATTTTAGGATTAAAACTGGCTTTTTCTCTGAAATGTTGGGTTAGAATTTTGAAGTGTTTTTGCGCACTTTGTTTTGACATTTTTTTGAGACAATGCAGGGAGTTACTCTGAAAAAAAAGCTCACAAACTATACTATGAAATTGTTTTGCCACTGGCCAATTGATTCAAAGTTGAGGGAAGTACAGTGGAACCGTGGATTACGAGCATAATCCTTTCCAGGAGAATGCTCGTAATCCAAATTACTCGCATATCAAAGTGATTTTCCCCATTGAAGTCAATGGAAACGAAAATAATTAATTCCACATTGACTTCAATGGCATACAATACCGCATGCGGCCAGAGGCGGGGGGGCACCAGAGAGCCACGAAAACAGCCGGAAAGGCCCGAGGACAGCTCAGCTGACCTCGGTAAACCTCGGAAAGGCTCGGGAACGTAGTATTTCTGAGTCTTTCCGAGCATTTCCAAACGGCTCCGAATGGCATCATTCGGCTCTGCTCGGCTCCGGCGCCCCCCCCCACCTCAGGCCAAACGCGGTACTACACACTGCTTTGGCCTAAATCCTGCTTGTTTTGCGAGACAACACTCGCAAACCAAGTTAGGATTTTCAAAATACAGTGCTTGTATTGCGAAACGCTCCTTAACCACGTTACTTGCAATCCGAGGTTCCACTGTACACTTCCTTATAGCTTTTAGATTTGTTGAGGCTGCTACGTCCACCGCTCAATTAAGGCTATACATGTATTACACATATATATCTCTCAATGACACTGTCTATGAGAACCATATTGATTTATAGCACCACATACATCTCACAAGGAGGTAATTGAAAGGATTGGTGCTTTTCCTATGCCCTTAAAGTGGCAAAAAAGAAAGACCCCCTCCTCACTGAACAACATTTTTTAAAATGTCTATTTTTCATTGGTACAAGTCACCTATGCCAGTATCCATCTCCCCATGCCATTTGTTTGACAAGCCCTTGCCTATTATTCTCTAAAATTGACATATTTTTAAGAATCACACTTTATAGACTTCACTGGGATTCTACACACTAACTTTAAAAATAAACATTCGATCTAAAATGTACCTTCTATTGCTCTTAGCTGCCTCCAAATTTCCAAATATTTTTTTTTTCTTATTTGATTTCTTGATAGAGAGCAGCTAGGCTTGTTTTCCATAATCCCACTGTACCTAGGAACATAGCCATCCCCTTTCGCTCTCTCCCAAAAGGGATGATGGACTATGGGATACATAGTGTGCATAGAAAAGTGCACATGACAACAGCTAACGTGCACTGCTTGTTCCAAACAAAGAATAATGAGAGGGAAAAGGAGAGGTTTGGGAGCTCATCAAGGATCTTACAATAAGGCAGAAAAACACAGTTGGAAATTATTTAATGAAAAATAGATAACAGGGCCGTTAAAGCCTTTGTTAGCCTAAAAAAAATGGATCCTGTCCCTTTTTTTTTTTTAATAGAGAACGGAGGGGGGACATAGAAAGCTAAGATTAGGAAGGGTTCTCCGTATAGTTTAGCAGATATAAAAACATATCTGCCCTGAGGGTCTGTGCATATCTCTCCTGGCTCAAAGTGTATGGATTTTGCAATTAAAATAGATACCCCTCTGGAATGGGATGTAAACGTCGAGTGAAATGCCCATCCTACCCAGGGGCGACGCAGGGCCATCTGTAGCTTGCCGTCTATATGGGTTTCCACCAATGCTATTACATCAGCCCTCTGTTTCTTAAGGAATGTGAAGGTTGCCGACCTCTTAAGCGGTTCACGCAAGCCCCTCACATTCCAAGTAAGGAATTTTATATACGCCATATGGAGTTCTCACAGATCAATTTCAGTATTAAGGTGTGTATCCTGAGTCTCACCAGTACCTTTATACAAAAATTATGTATGTACAGTACTACAAAATATAACTGCAAAGGCACATTTTCAATATTATTCAAAAAACTATATTGATTCAAAAAGTGTAAACATAGTACTTCTTGCATTTTAAAAAGTAACTTAAACATTTTCCCTCCCCTCTCCCTCCCAGCCCTGCACTGACCCCAACCTGTGCGGGCATACTTCCCAAACAAAACTGAAATTGAAATCCGGGAAAAAACAGTCAGCTTCATCTGAAATAAAAGAAAAAAATGGTCCCCTGCCGCAATACACGGCCATGTGCTGTATGGGTTGGGTTATTCATTCTCTTTCCTGTTATCTCGGCGCTCCAGCCAGGCGATGGTATCTTCAGGGGTTTCAAAGAAAACGGCTCGACCATCATCCTCCACACGAAGGCGTGCGGGGAATAACATTGAGTATTTAAGATTTTTGATGCGCAGGCGCCTCTTGGCTTCGGTGAAGTTTTGTCTGCGCTTCTGTACTTCAGTGGAAAAATCAGGGAAGATGGCTACCTTGACGTTTTCAATGGGTATATTACCTTTCAACCTTGCCATGCGCAGCGTTGCGTCGCGGTCTTTATAATTTAGCAATTTGGCGATAAATGTTCGGGGTGGGGCACCCTGTGGTGGTGGCCTAGCGGGCATACGATGTGCTCTTTTGACAGCAAACGTGGATGAATAGGCCTCCCTGCCATACGTTGTAATTAGTAATTGTTCCAGAAATGTGGTGGGGTCTTTCCCCTCCGTCCCCTCTGGTAGGCCAATGAAGCGGAGGTTGCACCTATGAAGCCTGTTCTCCATGTCATCCTGCTTTGCCAGGAGTTGATTAATCTGGTACTGCATGCGTTCAGAGGTAGTCTGTAATGGCGGCATCGCATCCTCCACCTCTCCTAGTCTGGTCTCAGATGTCTTAACTCGCTCCTTAAGCTTATGCAGGTCTTGTCGAACCAGGGAGACATCTACCTTCACCTCCTCAATTTTGGTCGTGAGGATGGCCTGGAGTGCAGAGATGGCTTCTAGCACTCTATCTGTGTCTGCGCCCGCCACCTCCCTCCCCTCTGACGCGGTGCCGCCATCTTCCCCCAGGCTGTCTTTATCCTGTCGGCGGTACTTATCAAGTTTGACAGCCATGTCGGTATTGGTTTTCGTCGGGGCCATGGCTGTTAGTAAGAGGCGGCAGACGCAGCTGGCTGAGCGGTTGCGGCGTTGGTACAGAGGGTGAGCTGAGGGAGTTTGGAGGTCAAGAACAACAGGATAGTCACCACACATTTCGTCTAGGACAGGTCTTGATTCCCCGTTCACCCCCAATGGGCCCGAGTACCCCTAGCAGATTTGGGTAAGGACAATGCTTTGGCGGGCAAGGGCACTAGGATTGTCAGCACTAGGGTTCAGATCAGGCAGAGGAAAGATAGGAGGGTCAGGAGTGTCCAATATAGAGTAGCAAAGTGTGTGCCACTCACCTGGAGGATGCAGAGGTCATCTGTAGATCTGAGTACTGTGATGTCCCTGGAAGAGTTGCAGGGAGCAGTAGGTGGGTTAAATGATCCACTGTACTGGGTGTAGAGTCCAGGAAGGGGGGATGTGGTGCTGGTGAAGAGGCTGGGAGCACCAAGATGGCCGCCGAGACTAGGCCAAAACCATGCCCGGATTTGGGGTTATCACTGTGTGGGGGGGCACTGTTCAGTTCGGGCTCCCAGTCAGGGTCCGGTGCAGCAGGATCAGCTTTTGCTGGGGGAGCTAAGCATCAGAGGGGCCAGAACGCAGCACTATTAAAGAGGCCGGGAGAAGCAAGATGGCCGCCGGAGTTTAGGACCAGGCCGAAGCCGCGGCCTGGATTTGAGACCGCCGCCACATGGAAGGGTACCGCTCCATCTGAACCCCTGATCGGGAGCCCGCAGGGCAGGGTTCGCGTGCGGCAGGAGATCCAGACACCAGGGAGGCCAGGAAGGGGTATAGATGAGGAGGCCGAGTGGAGCAAGATGGCCGCCGGCATCGACTAGGCCGAAGACGCGGCCTGTAGTTGTGGCTGCCACCGCGGAGGAGCGCCGTGCCGCTCGGAACTCCCGTCCGACCAGAAGTCCACTGAGACAGGTCCGTATATGTGTAGGGTCCTCAGGAGGTATGCCAGGTTGCTGCGGAAGATTACTGATAGGCAGGATTAATGTGGATTCGGGAGTATTGGACGGAGCTCGGGTCTTCCACGTCCTACTCCATGCTGTAGCAGGCCACGCCCCCAGGATCCTGTCCCTTTAAAGCATTTTATACAGCACAGTGCTTGTGCTGTTTCATTTGGGCCTCTCTATCACCTGAAATACCTGGCTGATCCTGTCAGTTTCTACCCTCCCCTCTGTAAACTGACCATGGTTCATCATGGTTGCTGAGCCCTGACTCCGTGGTCAGTTACATGCCTCTGTCATCTGCTCTCTGCTGTCTGCTCTCCTCTCTGCTCTCTCCCCTCCCCTCCCTGCCTGTCAGCTTGTGACGGTGCCCGCTCCAGGCCCTCCTGCTGCTGAAATTGCATGTACATTTGTATACTATCTACGCTGTCTCCTAATGCTGTGTCCCCCTGTGTGTGTGATTTATTAAAAAAATCTGATGATACCTCATTTCAGAGTGCTGCTCGGTGCTCACGTGATCGGCCAGGTCTCTCCTCCTCTCTTCTCGCCCACTGCAGCTGTCAGACTGGGAGAGGAGAGAGACGACCAATCACGTGAGTGCTGAGTGGTGCTCTGAAATGAGGTATAATCAAAATGTTTTATATAAATCACACACACAGGGGGACACAGCATTAGGACACAGAGCGGATAGTATGATGAGGTCAGAGTGGCTTAACAACCAAAGAATATGCATGAAATATTTTTGGAAAATAGGAATAATGTTGCTTTAATTTTCGGACTTTATGATGGGTTTCGTGAACACCCCACAAATTGAAACCAGACACATTCACTCATCCCCAATGTTGACAGATCAATTCAGCACTCTCAGTTGTTTCTGATAACAATAAGGAACAAATGCCATCTTTTTGTAGTTTTGAAGTACGATAATACTGTTTCTCTGTTACAAAGATGCCCAATTATATTGTTTTTCATGCAACTGGAATGCATTTTGCACAGAAGAAGGAACATTTGATTACAGTGTAACTGATGTGATCTGACTTAGGTAATTACAATATAACAAGAGACTGTAAATTAAATTGTATTTTGCTGTTGTTCCAAATACACAGAGTGGTTGCTGGCTTGAAATAATACATTTCTATCACGAACAACTTTGTTACTGAAGATGTTGTGCAATAAGTAACCTGGAGGAGGTAAGGGGGTTGGCATCTGGTTAAGGCACCTGTGTAAGTATGAAGAAATGATGAGCTGATATGTTGAATAATTACTCATTTTGTAATGATAATGTCACACATCCTGGCAGAACATTTCAGTGGCTGGGTACGTTGTGTGAGACTTGATGCATCTGTTTTCATTTTTGGCATTAACAAATTGAGAACCATGAAATCCAGACAGTCTTCCCACTTAACCTTTACCTGGATAACAAGCAGAAAGCAGACAGCTCAGTGTCCATGGGCCAAATAAGCCCAAACAGGCAGATCCTATTGTAGATGATTATAAGGGTCATAAATTACCATAGAATAGAGCAAAAATCAATCTATATTTCTTATTTTAAAGGGCCAGGCTACCAGCAATGAATATTTCAGTTAAATGTAAAGTGCTTCATAGACAGAACTACCTGCTGCTTACTTATATCAGTCAGGAATTGGTGTTGGGTCTACATATTATTTGCCCAAAATCATGCACATAGGAAAATTATGAATGAAACCAAAGCTTATCAAGTACTGTTATAAGTCCATGAAATATATGTTCATTAAAACAGAATTCCAGAACTCCTGCAAAAAATAAAATAAATAGCCAAGCTAGTATTACCTTTATCACATTACATCACATCACATAGAACTGGTCCAAATGAGCTATTATCTTTACTACTAAGTTGGGCTTAGCGCTGCTCAGCCAATCACAGGGAGCTTTGCATTCTATAAAAAAATGCAGCTTCCTCTGATTGGCAGAGGTGGAGAGGCAGGCTGAAAACATGACAATCTCACACTCAAGCATTCAGTGGAAGCTTAATTCATAGAACACAAAGCTCATTGCAAATTGTGAATGAATGAACAGCACTCAGCCCGTTTTGTTTCAGCAGTGGAATGAGAAGTACCTGTCTCACTGCCGGAACTCTTTGCTAAAAGGTGGAGCTCAGCATAAGGCTTCTTCCATCATCCAGTGCTGCTGGTCCTTTTTGGACAGAAGAGCAATTAGTATTATTCTACCCAATATTTGTAAGCCCAGACTATCACTGACACAACCCCTGGAGGTACATCAGCATGCAGTCTGAGCTCACAGTATTCATGGACACATTATGTGTGTCCAGAAGGAAGGACTGCATCCATCACTGCCAAGGAGGGAGGATCTATGACATCACAAGACCAGCAAGATGACTCCAGGTAAACAAGTAGAGGATGTTTTTTTTAATTGAAGTTAGATTTAGTGGGGTTCAGGAAGGGTAGTAAGGTTGAATATCAAATGATATGCAGGGTCATGTGGCTGAAGTTCCACTTAAAATGAAATCAAGTCTTGAAAATAACTTTACAAGTTCTTATTAAATGATAATACTTGCAAACAATGTCTTCTTAACACAAGGATTCATTGAACACCACTAACTTACCCTTTGAAACATAATCTACTCCGAACAATGGAGTTTCACACAATGATGTGAAAGCAGGCACTCCTGCTTAGGAATTCAAAAATAAAGATACATTAATCCGTCAATAAAGGTTCTCATTTATCCAGGTCAGCTCATAGCTTGTAGTAGCTATTCAAATTCAATTGGACTTGTAACTACTAAAGCTAGAAAAAGGGAGAACAAACTGCGCCATAAAGGGTTAAAAAACAAAGCAAAAGAAAATCAAAAACAAACCAGCAAGTATGAGCAGCGATTCTCCTGTATGACATAAACTACAGTGTAGCAATAGAATCACGCTAAGTTACAAAAAATAAATCAGTCCATCAGATATAAAAACATAACGTTTATATAAAAGTCCACCAGTGATTCTAGCCATGAGACTTGATGATTCCTGATGATAAAACCACCATCAATCACCTAATGTGAACAGTACCGCCACCAATAGTGAGATTAAGAGCTCCAGATGACCCCCGTTACAGGGGAACAAACAGCGCTTTTGGCTTATACCCAGCCTGGGTCTTTCTCCCATTCTCCTAGTACCGGGGGGGGTCACTCGCTCACATGGATGGATGGTTATATGTCAAAAACAACAAAAGCTCCACATGGCATAAAACCTTTTATAAAATGTATTTAGAAGTAAGGTAATGCACTTACAGAGTAACAGGTTGATAGAAGCCTTAAGTATGGTGTGTCGGCCGGTGCACAACCAAAACAATCCCATCCTTCCGGGACACGTGGGGATAGGTGACGTCAGCGTGTCGCTCCGCCCTACACATTTCATCAGAGATTACATCATCCAGGGGCACCATTATTTAACTATTTAAGATGTATACTGGATAGTTACTAGATAGTACTAGTACTAGCTAGTACTAGATAGATAGAAACAGTTAGGTAACAATGGTAAGAGTTGTGGCTACTGATGATTAGCATAGAACTAAATGGCTAATCAAATACAAAACAGAATTTTTTAAAAAGTAAAGAAACTTTACCCCTAAATTCTTTGTGTTTAGAGTAGGGCATCTACTGTTGCCACCAGGGAATTCTTTATACATCCCTATGGAGAAATCACTTTATGCCCTGTACACACGGTCGGATTTTCCAACGGAAAATGTGCGATCGGAGCGTGTTGTCGGAAATTCCGACCATGTGTGGGCTCCATCGGACATTTTCCATCGGATTTTCTGACACACAAAGTTTGAGAGCAGACTATAAAATTTTCTGACAACAAAATCCGATCGCGTCAATTCCGACCGTGTGTGGACAATTCCGACGCACAAAGTGCCACGCAAGCTCAGAAGAAATTCAGAGACGGAACAGCTTGGTCTGGTAAAATTAGCGTTTGGAATGGATACAGCACTTTCGTCACGCTGCAATGTTTTAAATTGTTTAATACAGCGCACTCTCTTCTTCTTTATAACGTGAGAAGAATGAAGTAGTTTTGCTGCTCATATTCACACAGACTTCTCACAAACTTCTTTCTTTATTATTTATCGTGATTCCCTCAATATATTTTGATTTGTCACATCTGACCAACTTTCTTTTTTGTTGTTTTATATTTGTTTTGTATTTGTTTCCAGGCTGATGTATTTTTTTATTTTTTTGGGGTTTTACTCCATAATATTTTTGTGTGTGTTTTGTGTGTCAGGTTACCACAACACCATTATTATCTTGTATTATTTAATCTCAAGGAGATTGCTTGGTGTTGGTGTCTCTTGTTAATTTCACATTGTATTTTTGAAATGTACCTGCCTCCTCACAAACAAACTGCCCTTTTTGAAGGAAAACACGCGAGTATAATTGAAACAAAAATTCCTTTATTAAGGGCTCAGAACCAAACAAAGAGGGAGGCAACGCTGGAGAAACAGCAGAAATTGGCGAAGCCTTTGGCCCCCAGGGCACACATCAATTATTTTCCAGCAAAATTGGTGGCATGAGGAGTCCATATATAAGGGAGTGCAGTCTGGTCCAGAAGTCCCAGAGATCCTGAAAGCAGCAGATGACATCTGTGTCCCCAGGCTGTGGTCATACAAGAGCCTGAATCTTTTGTCACACCGGACTGAACCCAGGTCATCACTCTCTGGTCTTCCTTCCACGCTTCCTTCCACGCTGTGGCTGTGGTGGTGGAGTTGTGGCAGGAGTAGGAGGAGGATGGTCCAACTCAATCACGTCGGTATTGGATGTGATTTCGCCACTCATCCCCTTAGTTAGGACTTTATAAAGAAGTTTCTCACACATGAGGCGTTGACCCTCCTGCATGCCCTTCAGTTTGGTGGCAGCCATGCCCTTCAGTTTGGTGGCAGCCATGCAGGCAAAGGCCTCTTCAGGAGTGGGTAAGGCTCTGAGGGATGCAGAAGCCTCCTGAATGAGCCTGAGCGCTGAATCCTGCATGTGACTCCCCTTCCTGGGTCTTTTGTTTGGAAGGCGGAGGGGAAGGACCTGCGATTCTGTCAGGCTCCTACTGGTCCCAGGCTTCTCCTGGCTGCCACTTAGCCCCACCTCCTCCTGGCTGCCACTAACCCCCGCCTCCTCCTGGCTGCCACATTCCACAGCCTCCTCCTGTGTGCCACATTCCAGAGCATCATCCTGGCTGAGGTCTTCCTGTGTATGAAAAAGGGACATAGTTTTAGTTTTTTCTTCATCAATCACACACAATTTTCATCTCATGACTGTTGCAAATAGAATGTTAACAAATATAACAGACTATCCTTCTGAGCCCAGCATTTTTCATTCTTGTCCCAATTATTTTTGCCCACTACTCTCTATTGATATGTAAAAAACTGTATTAAATCAGCAATTAGTGATCAATAATAACATCTAGTAAAGATCATTTATTTATTGACCAGAAATCTGTAGAACAATGCTATACCTGGCTCAAGCTGGGCTCCTCCACTTCTTCCTGGCTGGAAGTCCCAGGTTGGACATCGAAAGCCTCAGCTGGGGTGGAAGGAAGAGTGGAAGGAAGGGTTGAGAGGGATTCCCTGATTCCAGTCTGGTCTGACAAAAATCGCAGTCTCTCATAGTACCACAGCCTGGGGACATAAACGTCATCTGCTGCAGCTCCTGATCTCTGGGAATCTGTGACCTTCTTGCGCTTCCTAAGATAAGTGCTCCTCAGGCCACCAATTTTGGCTTTTAAATAGGGGATGATTGCTGTGGGGACCACCGACTTCACCAACTCCAGCAGTTTCTCCAGCGCTGCCTGGCTCTTTTGTTTATTATTGTACTGGGGGTGTTTGACCTGCCACAGACAGGGCAGCTCCCTGTACTTGTCTATGAACAGGGGGAGGAAGTTGTGGTCATTGAAGCCATCCATTTTATCTTCAAGACACAACACAAGACAAACCCTAATGTCAGGCAAAACTCTCCTAATCTTGTTACAATATAGGCCTCAATCTAGAAGCAGTATAGGCCCAAGTTTAGATCTTACCTTCGTTATCACGATCGGCGCCTCCGATACTCCTTCCTCCGCTCACGGATCGTACGTACTACGCACGCGTGTTACGCTTTAAACACACTTTCTAGTCTATTCCCTGCCCCTTTTCGTTCGGCGCAGTGGGGGAGGAGCACATGGCGGAGACACAGCAGATTATTCGTTAAAACATTGTTCGTTCGGCCTAGAAAACACCATTGTTTTGGCCATATGCATTTGCCCACATTTTTTAGGGCCTACTTGTCTGAAACTAATTTGGTTGTGTAGATGTGTTTGTTACTAGAATGAAATGAAAACTAGATTCTGTGTAAGGAGAGGACACTCAGCAGCTGGTTACACATCTGGACGCTGGAGCACTAGTGTGGGACACAAGAACACCCTTTTTATTAGGGGGCCCACACAGGTGCTCCAGTGTATATATAGGGGTGTCTCTGTGAAGCTTGTACAAAACAGGTCAAGTATTGAAGCTTGACAAAGGACACTAAAAATTCTACATCTTGGAAGTTCTGCCATCAAATATCTGTGTGCTAAGTATACCAATTTTTTTTACATACTGGGAGAAAAGACTCGGAGGACACCCCTCATCCGAGGAGACCACAGACCCCCCACCTCTGGAAGAAGGTGAAATCCACCCAAGACAAGCAGAGCAGGAGGAGGAAGACGTGGTGGAAATTAGCACCATAACACGTGAGTGTCTGCGACCACAGGCTCAGGTAAGAGATGGACGCCGGCATATTTATAATACATGGTGTTTTTTGGTTTCTATCTTTATAGGTGATCGTGATGTTGTGGATCCAGATCCTTTCACCTTGGAAAGTGCACAGATCCTGATCAGGGAGATCATGGGGTGTAATAGGGACTTGGAAAACATCAAGAAAAACATCAATGATGTTCTTCAAAAAATGAAGAACATCATTGATGTTTTAGGGAGAGTTTGAAACTCCTCCAAATCTCTTTTTTTTGTGTGCTACAAATTTTTAAAATTTTTTGACAAATTTGAGAAAAGCCAAATTTTGAAGAGGCACACAGTGTGTCAACATGTGCTATCTGCCTTCACGGGATATCAATGGACGCGTTTTGGGGGTGCAACCCCTTCCTTAATAATAAAGTAGCTGTGAGGAAGGGGTTGCACCCCCCAAACATGTCCCTTGATCCCCCGTGATGGCAGCTAGCACATGTTGACATTCGTAAATTTGTGTGCATCTTCAAAATTTGGCTTTTCTTGGGGTGACTTCACCCCATCTGAACGCAATATAAAACACAGTTTGTAAATACTCATGTCTGATATTGCCTTCAAGTTCTAACAAATGTGAACTTTGTAAGTTCAAGATTTGTGTCTTTCTTCTTGGTTTTAAACATGCCTGTTTTATCTTAAATGGACATTTCTACTTTTTCTAATGTGACCCCAAAAATTGTTATAGAACAAACATGTTGGTTTGTTTTAAAAACCTTTTCTAAATGCACATGTGATTGTGCTGGTATTAAAAAGATTGTTAATCAAGAATGTGTGGATTATTGTCTCAACGCTACAACACTTTTGTGGTGCTCTAATTGGTGTTTTCTGTGACAATGGGTGTTATTTCCTAAGGGCAAATCCACTTTGCACTACAAGTGCAGTTTCAGTGCAGTTTCAAGTGCACTTGTAGTGCAAAGTGCCTTTGCCTTTAGTAAATAACACCCAACAGTGCTTTGTAAGGTTACACAATCATGCCATTTTCAGGACTCACCACATTTCTGTCAGGGTCAGCTAAAACAAACACCAGCAGTAAATGTCACCAAAGATTTGAGTAGTTTTTTTTTATTTTAAAAAGGTTTTAGATATTGTCTGGCATATTGATAGCCCCCCTACCCGCAAAGAATTCAAGGTATCTTAGCCGGACATCACGGGCACTCAGGGGGGGGGACAAGCCAGGACGGCCACTTTCAGGGTTGGTTCATTTGGAATTCCAGGCTCAGGCCCAACTGAGCCAGCATAGTTGGCAGAATGTTGCCATAAAAAGTTGTGTAGAACACAGCATGCCAGGATAATATGATTCAGTTTGTACTCCGCCATGTGTATGGGTGTAAGAAATAGGCGGAACCGGCTGGCCATGATTCCAAACGTGTTCCCCACCACTCTTCTGGCTCTAACCGTTAATTAAAAACCCTCTGGTCCGGGGTGAGGGTCCTCATCGGGAATGGCCGCATAAGATGGTCCCAGCGCAAATGCTTCATCCGCAACAAAGACGAATGGGAGTCCTTCCACATTGTCTTCTGGAGGTGGCAAGTCCAAGCTGCCATTCTGGAGATGCCTGTAAAACTCCGTCTGGGCGATGACTCCACCATCGGACATCCGGCCATTCTTCCCCATGTCCACATACAGGAACTCATAAGTAGCCGACACCACCGCCAACATCACAATACTATTGAACCCCTTATAATTATAATAGTACGACACCGAGTTGGGTGGTGGGACGATGTGGACATGTTTCCCATCAATTGCCCCTCCGCAGTTAGGAAAGTCCCACCACTGGGCAAAGTGGGAGGCCACAGTCTGCCATTCTTGTGGCGTGGAAGGAAACTGTGAAGTCAAACCAAAAAAAAACAATTATTCATTTTACACATATACAGGGAAAGCAGATTAGACACAAACATTCTTGGCCAACATCAAGATAACATTTATTTGAGGGAGTTTTTAAAGACCAAAGTATAAGGTACACCTATCAGATTCCCCCTCCCCCCCTCTCATGGGCCATTACTAACATTATAGGGGGGGGGAGCTCTTGGACAGGTAACACTCTCCACTTCATTGAGAGATGAATGCTTAAATAATGGGTATTGCTTTGAACAGCCCCTCCTTAGTTACACTATTGGCAGCCCACTGGACAGGTAAGAAATGTCATAATACAAAGATATAAATACACATTGTACACATTTGAGCATATTTGGACATTCTGCTATTACCTATCAAGATAATAATAGGATACAAAAACTTTAAACAGTACCATTTGAAAGTATACAGGCAGGCCCTTGCACTACATGCTTTGGGGAATTCATCCATACATCTGACCACTAAAGAGATGGGTATAGTGTCTATGGGTTTGGCAAAGTCGGCAGATAGATGATTGAGGATAGATAGAGAATTGGTATCAGCTGACCTAGCAGTTGGGGGGAGGGAGGGTTCCAAATGATTTGGGGACACCCAAAAAAAGCATCTGGCACTCTGCCTGAATTTAAAGCACAAATCACATTTATAAACATTTTAGGGGGTATTTAGGGTAAAGCACTACTATGGAGCTGATAAAATACATTGTTAAGTGACTACACGAGGTGAATATAGGGCCAGGAGAACATGCTGGGGAGGTAAGTGAAGGCAAATATGTATGAAGGACAAAAAAATAATTACCTAAAAATCCAGCATGCATGAGGACAAAGGGGACATTCACAGCATATTACAATCATGGTAATTAGGGAATGAGGAAAGAAATACAATATATTATCAAACATTATATACAATAAAATGTGATGTTAAAGGATAAAAATCTTACCTTAATATACTCCTTCTGCAGGACCTGTATGAAGGCAGAACAGGTCTCTGGGATAAAGATCCCCAGAGCCTGGGGGGAGATGCCTGTTGAGAACTTCAAGTCCTGCAGGCTTCTCCCCGTCACCAAGTACCGCAGGGTGGCGATGGGCCTCTGCTCCGGAGTGATGGCTTGCCTCATGCAGGTATCCTGCCTGCTGATATAGGGGGTCAGCAAAGACAACAAACAGTGAAATACGGGGTCCGTCATCCGGAGAAAGTTCCTGAAATCATCAGGATTATTCTCACGGATCTCACGGAGCAAAGGCATATGACAGAACTGGTCATGCTGAAGCAACCAATTCTTGGTCAATGAACTCCTCCCCACCCTGTTCATGGACTGGACTTGTGTCAAGGTCAGGACCCCAACACCAAGCCCCCAAACAGCACGAACTCTACGAGGAGTATGTATCGGCAACATGGCTAGAAAACGGCTGCTCAGAACGAAGTAACAGAACGCACTGAAGAACAGCAAGGCCTGTGAAGAGCGACTTGAAAAACAGTAACGAATGAACAAGAACACAATGACAGAGTCACGCGTAGCTTGCTGCACGCACTGAAGAGCAGATACAAACCCACAAACACAAACTGAACAGCAGAAAATGATCTGAAAACCACGAGTCTGAAAAAGCGTGAATCGTCTCTCACCAAACTTTTACTAACACGAGATTAGCAAAAGGAGCCCAAAGGGTGCCGCGCTTGGTTCTGAACTGGCCTTTTCTAGTCTCGTCGTACGTGGTGTACGTCACCGATCGGAAATTCCGACAACTTTGTGCGACCGTGTGTACGCAAAACAAGTTTGAGCCAACATCCGTTGGAAAAAATCCATGGATTTTGTTGTCAGAATGTCCGATTAATGTCCGATCGTGTGTACGGGGCATTAGAGTGTAGGGCACAGAAATACTGCATCATATCAATCTAATGGATTCTCATAGGAATAGTTGTTAACCAATTCAGCTCCCACACCTGTACACTCCTTAGGGTCTGTGTTGATGGGCCTTGGACTTGTGTAAGCTTGATATCAATTCTGCTGTGTATATTTCTCTTTTTTCAGCCTGAACCTGTTTTGCATTCTTGTAGCTGTAATTGAAAGTTACAGTTATTGCCTGTCTGGTCATTTGGCTGATTACCCATTCTGTTACACAGATTATCGCACCAAAAGAATATATCCAGTGCCAAGATCTCGTTTGAATGCCAATCTAGATGCAGGATGGTCCAATCTCCAGGAGGCTGATGAAAGGGGAATTCCCCCAGAAATGTGCATCCCTCCCTTCCAACATCTCAGTATCACAGCACTCCGGATGTGTGACATCATTCAGAATGTGTGTACTGACAGCGGCGGCTTTTCCTCCTTGGGCGTGGAGTCAGAGGAGCCATCCCAGAGCTTCAGCATGCATCCCATCCAGCCCCGGCTGGACCTCCCCAGCACTCCTGAGCCTCAGAGTGGACCTGTGGTCACATCAGCTGCCAGTACACAACACAACATGCTCTTGCTTTCATTATGTTTGTGAGTGCATTTATACATTTTTTAACCACTTGTCGCCCGCCATATAGCAAAATGACGGCGGCAAAGTGGTTTCAATATCCTGACCGGACGTCATATGAGGTCGCCAGGATATCAAGCCGCGGCAATTGTTGTTGCGGTGTGTCAGTCTGACACACTGCAACACAATCTTGGTAAAGAGTCTCTGACCGAGACTCTTTACCACATGGTCAGCCGTGTTCAATCATGGCTGATCACAGTGTAAACAGGAAGAGTCGTTGATCGGCTTTTCCTCACTCGCGTCTGTCAGACGCGAGTAGAGGAGAGCCGATCGGCTGCTCCTCTGACAGGGGGGTCTGTGCTGATTGATTATCAGTGCAGCCCCCCGAGGATGCCTACACTGGACCGCCAGGGACGCCACTAGGACCAGCAGGGATGTCACCACCAGGTATGCCACCCTAGAACACCAGGGATGTCAATCAGTGCCCACAATGGATGCCAATCAGTTCCCACAATGGATGCCAATCAGTTCCCACAATGGGCATCACTGATTGACAGGCATTATTGTTTGGCACTGATTGGCATCCATCCATACCATCAATTAATGTACATCAGTGCCACCTATCAGTGCCCATCCATGCCCATTCGTGCCACCTATCAGTGCCCATCCATGCCATCTATCAGTGCCCATCCATGCCAGCTATCAGTGCCCATCCGTGCCGCCTATCAGTGCCCATCCGTGCCGCCTTTCAGTGCCCATCAGTGCCACCTATGTGTACCGATCAATGCTGCATATCAGTGCCCATCAGTGCCACCTATGTGTACCCATCAATGCTGCATATCAGTGCCCATCAGTGCCACCTATCAGTGCCACTTCATCATTGCCACCTCATTGGTGCCATCTCATTGGTGCCCATCAGTGCCGCCTTATCAGTGCCCATCAGTGCAGCCCCATCAGTGCCCATCAGTGAAGGAGAAAACTTATTTAAAAAAGTTTTGTAGCAGAAACAAAAAAAACATTTTTTTTTTCAAAATTTTCGGTAATTTTTATTTGTATAACAGAAAAAAAAAATCCTAGAGGTGATCAAATACCACCAAAAGAAAGCTCTATTTGTGGGAACAAAAGGTTAAAAAATTAGTTTGGATACAGTGTTGCATGATCGTGCAATTGTCATTCAAAGTGCGACAGCGCTTAAAGCTGAAAATTGGTCTGGGCAGGAAGGTGTATAAGTGCCTGTATTGAAGTGGATAATGAATAAATAGTTATATATACTTACTGCACTATGATCTCTTTGCGCTGCTGTTCTCTTTTGTTCGTCAACATGATCCCAGAGCTTCATCTTCTGGTTATTCAGCAACATTGGATCTTTGAACTTTTCAAGACATGCCGGTTTCATAGGTTTACCTAAGACCAATTAGCTAATTAGCAGGGCTCCCATACAGTGCATTTTGTAAATTTATTTCATGTGCATTAGGAAGCACTATTGCAGGCCTTAGTGACTATATGAATAGTGGTATTTAACTGGAACTAGGGTTTTATCTTTTCTAGAACAAACTTACAAATAAGTTCTTAAGAATAACTAGACCTGACTAGGCGCAGCAAACTTAGAGGAGACACACAGAAGTGCTGGAACAGTCAGCCACATCAAATAGTTTACTTATAGAATTACAAGTATTTTACCATGACATTTAAAATGTTTGGCATAATAAACTAGAATCTAATATAAAATCTACATCAATCAGCTGACCTTGTAGATTCTTACATAAACAACAGCTGCTAAGATTGTTATAGGCTTGTAAAGCTTAATGGATTTTATTAATGGAGCGAATGTATAAAATGAAAGTCACTTAATAAATGTAGATTCATAAACAGAATTAGGAACTGTTGACATTTCTTTTCCTTATTATTCATTTGTATATATGTGACCATATTCAAATAAGAACTCTGTATCATCCTTCGCATTTTAAGATGCTCATATAGAAAGTTGCCAATTTCTGAATTCAGCCTATTTCTGAATTTCCTTGTTTGACCCATTAAAATCCAAAAACAACATTCAGTAAATATCCCATGAATGACTCATTCTCTGCTCTAAAATATGCCCCTTAATGTATTCTGGAGCTCAGTCTTCTCTTGGAAACCATTCCAAAATTTTAACTTTGTGTTCAAGTTACCCATCAGCATGGCACAGTTGAGAATCAAACGTGAATAGCATCCTTTTAGCCAACATTCACAACTGAGCAGAGAGTTTCCTGATGATTTCCAAGTGTTTTTTCAAGCCTTTTTAAAAAGCATTTTAAAAGAGTTTTACAGTAATTTTTGCATGTGTCTCAAGCTTCAGGTGTTTTTTTTTTTTTTTGTTTCCATGCTGTAGTGTGGGTTTACAGGCACTTCCACTAAAGTACAAGGACAATTATAATGAATAGGATTCTGCATGTTGAGTATAGTCAGACATAATCAGGCCTCAGGAAAATGAGCAGAAAAACACTCAAGCGTGAATCAAAGTTATAATTGAGAAATATGTATCCCTATCCTCAAGTGCAATTTTTTTCTGGTTTTGTACTGTGTTTCTTCCTAAATGTGTGTTGAGCATGACATATTTGTTTTTGAAACTGGTGGTGATTCATAGATCACAATTAGGGATGAGTGAATCTGCCTCTTACAATTTTGCGAATGTTGTTTGAAGTTTACAAACTTTGTGGCAAACCCCATTAAAGTCTGTGGGGGGGTTGAATCTTGTAATTTGTTTCTGGATTTGTGAGGATAATAACCCAGCTATTATCAAATAAAGACATGGGAGGTAGGACATTGCCATGAGGAAGTGTACCAATCCAAAAGCAAAAAAAAAAAAATCCAAAAGTATCTCTCCCTATAGAGAATCATTATCTCCCCATAGGAGGTCCAAAAACAGTGTATGACTAGCTTTCGAAGGCTGTTAATAACAGAATAGTCCTTGTCTGTGACAGGTTTTCTGCATTCCATGCATTTATTACTAAACACACAGGACCCACTTGTTACATTAATCAGTTCTGTCTAGCTGCAGCTTGCCATAAACTTTGACAGGTTCAAGACAGTGGGGCTGGACATTGCACCTGTCCCTCCCAGGCACACTAAAACTCTGAGATGGATGCAATGAAGCTAGACAGTCCTGTGTGTATGGGGCTCAACAGCTTAGAATCACCTGCTGTTTGTTTACATTAGAGGGCTTGCTGCCCCCCCCCCCCATTTCCCTACAATGTCTATAGATTAGGGATGAGCCGAACACCCCATGGTTTGGTTCGTAGCAGAACATGCAAACAGGTGAAAAATCATTGGAAAAAATGGAGTGGGTTCCGCCCCCAACTCCCCAGTCCATTACCAGACCCTTTGGGTCTGGTATGAATATTTAGGGGCTCCCAGTGCCAAAAATACCAAGAAAAAATGGCGTGGATGTCCCCCCCAAAATCCATACCTGGCTCTTCAGGTCTGGTATGGATATTAAGGGGAACCCCACACCAAAATTTAAAAAAATGGCGTGGGGGTCCCCCAGGCCCCCCCTGGCACTATATACTTTGAACAGCAGTACATATACTATACGGCCTGCCCTATATACTCTGCATAAAAATTGGGCCTTTGGTTTTGGTGGCGCCAGAACACTGTAACCCCTCAAAGTTACTCTTGTTGGGCACAGGAACAACCCCTGCTGTGAAATATAATATATCAAAAATTGTAATGACATGCACCTTTTAAACAGGGGCAGAAAAATTGGGCCTTTGGTTTTGGTGGTGCCAGAACACTGTAACCCTTCACAGTTACTGTTGTTGTGTGCAGGAACGGCCCCTGCTGTGAAATATTATATCAAAAATTGTAATTACATGCCCCTGTTAAACAGGAGCAGAAAAATTGAGTGGTGGTGGTGGTACCCTGAACCAAAAATATTGTTGGAAGCTAGCATCATCAAGATTGAGGAGGAATAGGATAGTCAGCATAGGCAGTCTTCAAGGGATCCCAGATCCATAGCAAATACAATCAGTTACATGAGCATCAGGTGCTTGATAGCTGCTGATCCAAGACTGATTTATTTTTAAGAATGTGAGCCTATCAACGGAGTCTGTGGATAGGTGCACTCTTTCATCTGTTACAAACCCTCCAGCAGCACTGAATGCCTCCAGCAATGTCAGAAAGCATGCTGGATGCAGGACAGGCCAGTAGCTCAATCGCATATTGAGCTAGTTTTGGCCAATGGTCCATCCTCAAGACCCAGTAACCCAGTGGATGCTCTATTGGAAAGATCTCCAAGTCTGCTCTTGCCCCAGATATTCCTGCACCATATAATGCAGACGCTGGCGATGGTTGCTTGAACCAATCAGACCTTGGCACTAAGGACTGAAAAATTGTTTAAAGGCATCGGTCAGCTGGCCATCTTCTCCACCGCTCTTCCTCTGACTGAACGAGGCCTCAGCAACACTTTGTCCAGCACCAGGAAATGGTAACCTCCCAGGGTCTGGAAATGCGTTACACAAAGCTTTCTTCAAGGCCTCCTGAAGATGTTTCATCCTCTGCTCCCTCTGCGGAGGCAGGATGAGTTCTGTAAATTTACCCTTGTAACATGGGGGTCAAGAAGGGTTGCCAGACAGTAATGATCCCTCTCCTTGATACCAAAAATCCTAGGGTCCTTTTGCAGGCTTTGCAGAATCAGGGAAGCCATGCAGCAGAAGTTTGCAGAGGCATTTGATTCTGAGTCCTCTGGGTCACTAAGGATCACATGAGCCATAACTACCTCCTCCCAGCCACGTACAACTGCTTGGGTTTCTGGGGACTGAAAACCATCCCTTGAAGACTGCTGCTGAGTGTTATCCTCTACATCCATGCTGACACAATCCTCCTCTTCCTCCTCCTCCTCTTCTTCCTGTGTGTGTGTTTGGTGGGCCCACAGAAATGCTATTTGGATAAAGAGGGCCTTGAGAGGAAAGGAAGTCCTCCTCTTCCTCCCGCTGTTCTGCTTCAAGTGCCCTGTCCATGATTCCACAAAGCGTGTGCTCCAGCAGGAAAAATAGAGGGACAGTGTCACTGATGCATGCATTGTCGCTGCTCAGCATACTTGTGGCCTCCTCAAATGGTGACAGGACAGTGCATGCATCCTTGATCAGTAACCACTGGAGTGGCGAAAAGAAGCCAAGCTCCCCTGACCCTGTCCTGGTGCCATACCCACACAGGTACTAATTGATGACCCTCTGCTGTGTGTGAAGCCACTGCAGCATTGACAAAGTTGAGTTCAACCTGGTGGGCATGTCACAAATGAGGCGGTTGGGCGGTTGGTGGGCAGGTTGCATTCCCTTTGAATGTCAGCCAGAGGAGCACTGCATTGTATGACCGGTGGAAATGACCACAGACTTTTCTGGCCTACCTCAGGAGATCTTGTAAGCTTGGGTACCTGGTCAAGAACCGCTGCACCACCAAATTGTTCATTGCCAAACATGGAACATAGGTCAAGTGTCCCTGTCGGAGGATGGAGAGAAGGTTGATGCCATTGTCGCATACAACCATTCCTGGCTGAAGCTGGGGTGGTGTCAACCACCTCTGAGCCTGCCCTTGCAGAGCTGACAGAATTTCTGCCCCAGGGTGGCTCCTATCCCCTAGGCAGACCAATTCAAGCACCGAATGGCATCTTTTAGCCTGACTGCTTGCATAGCCCCTTGAACGCTTATGGAGCATTGCTGGTTCAGAGGACAAATCAGCAGAAGATGCCATAGAGGAAGAAGAAGAGGAGGGGGTGGAGGAGAGACCTGTGGCAGAATCACCACTAGCATTTTGGAGGCATGTTAGAGGAACAAGCTAGAACAACACTGAACCCTGACCTGCATCCTTCCCAGCTGCCAACAGAGTTACGCAGTGTGCCGTGAAGGAAAGGTAACGTCGCTGCCCGTGCCTGCTGGACCAGGAGTCAGCGGTAATATGAACCTTACTGCTGACCGCCCTGTTCAATGAGGCCAAAACATTGCCTTTCACATGATAGAGAGCTGGAATGGCCTTCCATGAAAAGAAATGGCGTTTTGGAACCTGCCACTGAAATACAGCACATTCCACAAATTCATGAAAGGGGAGACTACCAGCTGAAAAGGCAGCAGTTTCAGTGCTAGCCATTTAGACGCTGACCATGTGGATGGCTGGGACCGAATTTATTTTTACGGTTCAGCAACTGGGGTAGGGAAATTTTCCTGCTAAAATCAATTGGTGGTGTACTGCTAGCAGATTGGCTGCAAGCACTTGGGACACCTATTGCTATACCTTCATTCCCCTCAGTGCAGGTTTTTGAGAGGACTGGAGGTATAGTAGGGTTGGAGATCCCAGATGAGTAGCAAGGAGAAGTCCGCCATTTTCTATGATGTGGGTCTTTCAAGTGCTGTTGCCAACGGACTGCATGGCAGGTCATCATATGTCTGGTCAAGCATGTGGTGCCCAAGCAACTGCTGTTATGGCTGCTTCAGACATAGGTTGCAAACAGCAACCATGCCATCTGCTGCACACGTGTTGAAAAAGGCCCACACCAAGGAACTTTTAAATGTCAGTGGGGAGTCAGTAGCACCCTGCACCTGCGGAGCTCTGCAGCGTGATGCAATAGGGTGGCTGCCCTTAAGCTGCCCCATAGAGGACATCCTGCCTCGTTGGAGTTGTGCCTTCTCCTCCTCCTCCCTTCCCTCCTCTCTTCTCTGAGGCACCCAAGTACAGTCAGTGACCTCATCATCCCATTCTCCTCATCACTGGAGCAAACTTGGCAGTATGCTGCAGCTGGGGGAACATGACTGCCCTTTTCTTGTCCTTCTGTGGCACCCCTCTCTCTAGGCTCACGTTACTCCCGTCCTCTACCTGTGAACCAACATGGGAGCCTTCAAATCGCTGTGCTTCCTCCAGCAGCATGTAACCGACACTGTGGTCAAATAATTCTGGGGACTCCTCCATGCATGATGGTGGGGCTACGGAAGGAGTGACTGTGGACAAGGAGCCAGTGGAATAGGCCACTTTGGCAGCTGCGTTGGAAGGCAAACTACTCTGAGCCTGGGTGACAGAGGATGGGGAGGATGAGGACGGCTTCGTTATCCACTCCACCAACTCTTCTGCACGTTGTGGCTCAATAACACAGCCAGCAGCAGAAAATAAGGACAAGCGTGCCTCATGGCCACCTGCAGAGGATGCACCATGTCCACGACCAACACTGTTGACTGTAGACACAGAGGCCGCTTACCCTCTTTTAGTGGCCTGTGAGCATCTGCCTCTCCTTGGTGGTCTTCCAGACATGATGTATTTTTTGAAAAAAGGGGGGTAAGTGCAGTGCAATATAAAATGAAGTAAATTCCCCTATATTCAATCTGGGCAAGTCCACTAATAATATCCAGCGACAAAGAAAACAATCTTGCAAGCAGTATCCTATTGCGCTTACCAAAGGAAGTGGACCTCTGCACAGCAGGGGTCAAACTCACGTGTATCCCCTGAGGGATGATGTTACTCCTTGGAGATGTCACTGAAGATGAACACTGTAGTTGAAGGATCCAAATATCCAAAGGGATGAGCCAGCCTTCCAACACAGAAAACCCCAGGGATGTGAGATTCCAAATCCCGATGAAGACCGCTCCAAATGTGGATAAAAAAATAGGAAGAGACCAGGGGCGGACTGACAACTCATGGGGCCCCCGGGCAATAGGAGATTATGGGGCCCCCAGGCAATCAATCAGAGATTATGGGGCCACACAGTATACACACACAGTATATAATCACAGTATACACATACATGTACACACAGTATACACAGACATGTTTCTATTGGCTGAGAAGGTACTGGAGAGGTGGGGAAGCTATAATCTCGGGATTTTTAGACCAAAAGGATGTCAGTAAGGGACATTTCAGAGACAGATGTAAAAAAACACAGATTTTTACATACTGTCCCTGGTTTTACTCAGGCTGTCAACCCTGATGGGGCCCCCTAGTGGCCCGGGGCCCTCGGGCAGTGCCTGAGTGGCCGAATGGTCAGTCCGCCCCTGGAAGAGACTCTTCTAAAGCCCCGTACACACGGTCGGACATTGATCGGATATTCCGACAACAAAATCCTCTGATTTTTTCCGACGGATGTTGGCTCAAACTTGTTTTGTGTACACACGGTCGCACAAAGTTGACGGAATTTCCGATCGCCAACCACGCGGTCACGTACACCAAGTACGACGAGACTAGAAAAGGCCAGTTCAGAACCAAGCGCGACACCCTTTGGGCTCCTTTTGCTAATCTCGTGTTAGTAAAAGTTTGGTGAGAGACGATTTGCGCTTTTTCAGACTCGTGGCTTTCAGATCGTTTTCTGCGGTTCAGTTTGTGCTTGTGAGTTTGTATCTGCTCTTCAGTGTGTGCAAGCAAGCTCCGCGTGACTTTGTCATTGTGTTCTTGTTCGTTCGTTACTGTTTTTCAGGTCGCTCTTCACAGGCCTTGCTGTTCTTCAGTGCGTTCTGTTACTTCGTTCTGAGCAGCCGACCGTTTTCTAGCCATGTTGTGTATACGTACTCCTCGTAGAGTTCGTGCTGTTTGGGGGCTTGGTGTTGGGGTCCTGACCTTGACACAAGTCCAGTCCATGAACAGGGTGGGGAGGAGTTCATGGACCAAGAATTGGTTGCTTCAGCTTGACCAGTTCTCTCATATGCCTTTGCTCCGTGAGATCCGTGAGAATAATCCTGATGATTTCAGGAACTTTCTCAGGATGACGGACCCCGTATTTCACCGTTTGTTGGCTTCACTGACCCTCTATATCAGCAGGATACCTGCATGAGGCAAGCCATCACTCCGGAGGAGAGGCTCGTCGCTACCAGGGGCGGACTGACCATTGAGCCACTCGGGCACTGCCCGAGGGCCCTGGGCCACTAGGGGGCCCCATCAGGGTTGCCAGCCTCAGTAAAACCAGGGACAGTATGTATAAATCTGTGTTTTTTTTACATCTGTCTGTGTATACTGTGTGTACATGTGTGTGTATACTGTGGGATTGTATACTGTGTGTGTGTATACTGTGTGGCCCCATAATCTCTGATTGCCTGGGGGCCCCATAATCTCCTGTTGCCCGGGGGCCCCATGAGTTATCAGTCCACCCCTGGTCGCTACCCTGCGGTACTTGGCAACAGGGAGAAGCCTGCAGGACCTCAAGTTCTCGACAGGCATCTCCCCCCAGGCTCTGGGGATCATTATCCCAGAGACCTGTTCTGCCATCATACAGGTCCTGCAGAAGAAGTATATGAAGGTGATATTTTTATCCTTTTATATCACATTTTATTGTATTGAATGTTTGATAATATATTGTATTTCTTTCCTCATTCCCTAATGACCATGATTGGAATATGCTGTGAATGTCCCCTTTGTTCTCATGCATGCTGGATTTGTATGTAATGATTTTTTTAATCCTTCATACATATTTGCCTTCACTAACCTCCCCAGCATGTTCTCCTGGCCCTATATTCACCTCGTGTAGTCACTTAACAATGTATTTTATCAGCTCCATAGTAGTGCTTTACCCCTAACACCCCCTAAAATGTTTAGAAATCTGATTTGTGCTTTAAATTCAGGCAGAGTGCCAGAGGCTTTTTTTTGTAGTGTCCCCAAATCATTTTTATTAACCCTCCCTCCCCCCAACTGCTAAGTCAGCTGATCCCAATTCTCTATCTATCCTCAATCATCTATCTGCTGACTTTGCCAAACCCATACACACTATACCCATCTCTTTTGTGCTCAGATGTATGGATGAATTCCCCAAAGCATGTAGTGCAAGGGCCTGCCTGTATACTTTCAAATGGTACTGTTTAAAGTTTTTGTATCCTATTATTATCTTGATAGGTAATAGCAGAATGTCCAAATGTGCTCAAATGTGTACAGTGTGTATTTATATCTTTGTATTCTGACACTTCTTACCTGTCCAGTGGGCTGCCAATAGTGTAACTAAGGAGGGGCTGTTCCAAGTAATACCCATTATTTAGGCATTCATCTCTTAATGAAGTGAAGAGGGTTACCTGTTCAAGATCCCCCCCCTATAATGTTAGAAATGGCCCATGAGAGGGGGGGGGGAATATGATAGGTGTACCTTATACTTTGGTGTTGTAAAATTCCCCTTAATAAATGTTATCTGGATGTTGGCCAAGAATGTTTGTGTCTAATCTGCTTTCCATGTTTATGTGCAAAAATACTAAGTTTTTTTTGTTTTCCTCAACAGTTTCCTTCCACGCCACAGGAATGGCAGACTGTGGCCTCCCACTTTGCCCAGCGGTGGGACTTTCCTAACTGCGGAGGGGCAATTGATGGGAAACACATCCACATCGTCCCACCACCCAACTCGGGGTCGTACTATTATAATTACAAGGGGTTCAATAGTATTGTGATGTTAGCGGTGGTGTCGGCTAATTACGACTTCCTGTATGTGGACGTGGGGAAGAATGGCCGGATGTCCGATGGTGGAGTCATCGCCCAGACGGAGTTTTACAGACGTCTCCAGAATGGCAGCTTGGACTTGCCACCTCCAGAAGAGAATGTGGAAGGACTCCCATTCATCTTCGTTGCGGATGAAGCATTTGTGCTGGGGGACCATCTTATGCGGCCATTCCCGATGAGGACCCTCACCCTGGAACAGAGGGTTTTTAATTACCGGCTGACCAGAGCCAGAAGAGTGGTGGAGAACACATTTGGAATCATGGCCAGCCGGTTCCGCCTATTTCTGACACCCATCCATATGGCGGAGTATAAACTGAATCATATAATCCTGGTGTGCTGTGTTCTACAAAAGTTTTTACGCCAACATTCTGCCAACTATGCTGGCTCAGTTGGGCCTGAGGCCGGAATTCTAAATGAAACAACCCTGACGGCGCTTGAAAGTGGCCGTCCTGGCTTGCCCTCCCTGAGTGCCCGTGATGTCCGGTTAAGATACCTTGAGTTCTTTGTGGGTAGGGGGGCCATCAATATGCCAGACAATTTGTGAAGCCTTTATCAAATAAAAAAAAAAAAAAGCAAATCTTTGGTGACATTTACTGCTTGTGTTTGTTTTAGCTGACCCTGACAGAAATGTGGGGAGTCCTGAAAATGGCGTGATTGTGTAACCTTATACAAAGCACTGTTGGGTGTTATTTACTAAAGGCAAAGACACTTTGCACTACAAGTGCACTTGAAACTGCACTAAAACTGCACTTGTAGTGCGAAGAGGATTTGTCCTTAGGAAATAACCCCCATTTTCACAGAAAGCAGCAATTACATCACCACAAAAGTGTTGTAGCGTTGAGACAATAATCCACACATTTTTGATTAACAATCTTTTTAATACCTGCACAATCACATGTGCATTTAGAAAAGGTTTTTAAAACAAACCAACATGTTTGTTGTATAACAATTTTTGGGGTGGCATTATAAAAAATAGAAATGTCCATTTAAGATAAAACAGGCATGTGTAAAACCAACAAGAAAGACACAAATCTTGAACTTACAAAGTTCACATTTGTTAGAATTGAAGGCAATATCAGACATGAGTATTTACAAACTGTGTTTGATATTGCGTTCAGATGGGGTGAAGTCACCCCAGGAAAAGCCAAATTTGGAAGATGCACACGAATTTGCCAATGTCAACATGTGTTAGCTGCCATCACGGGGGATCAAGGGACGTGTTTTGGGGGAGAAACCCCTTCCTCTCAGCTACTTTATTATTGAGGAAGGGGTTGCACCTCCAAAATGCCTACATTGATCTCCCGTGATGGCAGACAGCACATATTGGCACACTGTGTGCATCCTCCAAATTTGGCTTTTCTAAAAATCGCTAAAACATTGTTAACATTGTAGCACACAAAAAAACAAAGGGATTTGGAGGGGTTTTAAATTAGCCCCAAAACATCCATGATGTTTTTTTTTTTTTTTGAATAACATCATTGATTTTTTTCTTGAGGTTTTCCAATTCTAAATTACACCCCATGATCTCCCCGATCAGGATCTGGGCACTTTCTGATGTGAAAGGATCTGGATCCAGGACATCACGATCACCTAAAAAGAGAGAAACCAAACAAAAACAGGTATCAAAAATATGCCGGCATCCATCTCTTACCTGAGCCTGTGGTCGCAGACATTCACCTGTTGTGGTGACAATTTCCACCACATCTTCTTCCTCCTGCTCTTCTTGGGTTGGGGGGATTTCCCCTTCTTCCAGAGGTGGGGGGTCTGTGGTCTCCTCGGATGAGGGGTGTCCTCCGAGTCTTTTCTCCCCTATGTAAAACAAAAATGGTATACTTAGCACACAGATATTTGATGGCAGAACTATAAATAGGAAACATTGCTTGGAAGTGGGGTACAATTGTCTATTTTGGCAGAGTTCCAAAATGTAGCATTTTCAGTGTCCTTTGTGAAGCTGCAATACTTTACCTGTTTGGTACAAGCTTCACAGATGGAGTCACCCCTATAGTATACACTGGAGCATACACTGTGTGGCCCCCCTAATAAAAATGGTGTTCTGGGGTCCCACGCTAGTGCTCCAGTGTCCAGATGTGAAAACAGCTGCTCAGTGTCCTCTCCTTACACAGAATCTAGTTTGCATTTCATTCTAGTAACAAAGCCATCTACACAACCAAATTAGTTTCATACAAGTAGGATGTAAAAAATGTGGCCAAATGCATATGGCCAAAACAATGGTGTTTTATAGGCTGAAAGAAAAATGTTTGATACGAACGAATAATGTGCCCATGAACATGAAAGTTGCCATTTTAAAATGTACACTTTTAAGAAAAGCACATGGAACAGCACGAACGTAATAAACATAAAGAATAGGAACACAGCACAACTACTTACTTTTTTGCAGCACTCTCCGGATCTTTCTGTACTGCTCATGTTCTCATAATTTCAGGTCTGACCACCGTTTCCTGAGCTGATCTTTTGATCGTCGTACCCTGAAATTCCGGTGCAGACTTCTGACCACTTTCGCCATGATCTTGGCCTTTCTGACATTGGGGTTGGGGTAAGGTCCATACATTCCATCATAGTTGGCCTTCTTCAGGATGTCCACCATCTCCAACATCTCCCCAAAGGACATATTTGAGGCCTTAAATCTCCTTCTGGATCGGGACGTGTCCGGATCCGGGCTTTCCTCCTCCTCCTCCTCGTTCCTGTAATTAGCACGCACCTGCTGTATATCAGCCATGTTCTCTTTCCCCACTGCGCAGAACGAAAAGGGGCGGGGAATAGACTAGAAAGAACATTATGGGCGGGCGGAGTTACGCGCATGCGCAGTGTGTATAAAGCGTAACAGGCGTGCGTATTACGTACGATCTGTGAGCGGAGGAAGGAGCATCGGAGGCGCCGATCGTAATAACGAAGGTAAGATCTAAACTTGGGCCTATGCAGCTTCGAAATTGAAGCCTATATTGTAACAAGATTAGGAGAGTTTGGCCTGACCTTAGGGTTTGTCTTGTGTTGTGTTTTGCAGAGAAAATGGATGGCTTCAATGACCACAACTTCCTCCCCCTGTTCATAGACAAATACAGGGAGCTGCCCTGTCTGTGACAGGTGAGACATCCCCATTATAATCATAAACAAAAGAGGCAGGCAGCGCTGGAGAAACTGCTGGAGTTGGTGAAGCCGGTGGTCCCCACAGCAACCATCCCCTATTTAAAAGCCAAAATTGGTGGCCTGAGGAGCACATATCTTAGGGAGCGCAAGAAGGTCACGGATTCCCAGAGATCCGGAGCTGCAGCAGATGACATTTATGTCCCCAGGCTGTGGTACTATGAGAGACTGCGATTTCTGTCAGACCAGACTGAAGTCAGGGAATCACTCTCCACTCTTCCTTCCACTCTTCCTTCCACCCCAGCTGAGGCTTCCAATGTCCAACCTGGGCCTTCCAGCCAGGAAGAAGTGGAGGAGCCCAGCTGGTGTCAGGTATAGCATTCTTCTACAGATTTCTGGTCAATAAATAAATGATGTTTACTAGATGTCATTATTGATCACTAATTGCTGATTGAAAAAAGTGTTTTACATATCAATAGACAGTAGTGGGCACCCAAAATTGGGACAAGAATGAAACATGCTGGGCTCAGAAGGATAGTCTGTTATATTTTGTCACACTTAGCACCTAGTGTGGTGGATCTCCCTGCTATTAAGAAAGACAATCGGGGGGGGCAGGAGGCGGAGCCTAGCGGAGCAGACATGCATTGTTAGAGCTCCACACCGCTGAGGAGAGAAGAGAAGGACAAAGCGGAGCCTGCAGGCTCAAAAGGTATCCATTTGAACCTTTTTGCCCCAGGGAACAAACTGTGAAAGTTTGGGCAGGAAATATGGTACTGGGAGGAAACCGTGGCAGAAATAAAAATCACCTCACAAAGAGCTCACAGGCACTCACTGCAGCTGAAGCAGCTCCAGTCACCTCACAAGATACAGCATCAGGGCGCTCTCACAGACAGAAAATGTCACAGCAAGACTCTCCATTTGAGTCAGATACAGAACAAATCCTCTTACAAACTTCTCCACAAGCCTCTTCAGCATCCCCAGTAATATTATTACAGTTTGAAAAGATGCTTCATAAGGCTTTAAAACAAACCTCAGACCAAATAACAAAAAGCCTAACCAAAGAAATAAGAGAGCTGGGAAACCGCACCGCAGCCTTAGAAATAAAAATGGATGAAATTGAAATGACAACCCAAGAAAATATAACAGAATTGGAACAATTAAAAAAAGAGAATTTAATACTTCAAACTAAGCTCGAAGATTACGAAAATAGAGCCAGACATTCAAACTTGCGCATAAGGGGAATACCTGAAACCGTGACAGACCTACAATCTACTATTACTGCTCTATTACAAGAACTAAAGCCAGATATCCCTATTAAACGTTTAGAACTGGACAGAGTACACAGAGCCCTCACAGCCAAAAAGAAAGATGGACCCCCACGTGATATAATCACAAAATTTCATTATTACAGAACGAAAGAACAAATACTAATTGCTGCAAGAGAAAAAAAGGGACTTAATTTTCAAGGACACAATTATCAAATTTTTGCTCACCTATCCCAACTTACTATTACTAAAAGACGATCCATGAAACCCAAACTAATGGAACTGCAACGCCACAACATTATGTATCAATGGGGCTTCCCCTTTTCAGTCAGATTTAACTACCAAGGTACAATTTACAGAAGCAGATCAGCAGATGAACTACAACAAACCCTTTTAAAATTAAATCTGACAGAACCCACAAGCAGCAACACCCCCACACGCAGAAGAATGGCATCATCTTCACCTTCAGGCAGCACCCAGAAAATTTCAGAACAAAATGGGAATCATCATTCTCACAAAAGAGGCCGTTATGCCACATCATCCATGGACCAAGAAGATTCAATGGACTGACATCCTAATTCCTGATATCTCTTCATTTATTATACTAAGAGATGGTTCTCTATAAAAAACCTATATTTATAACTGAATGTAACTGCATTCTGATAGTCACACACTGTTTGGGATCATGTTACATTCCAGTTATATTTCTTATTACTTCTGATTCATATAGCCTTAGAATATATAAGTGAAATAAGGAAATTCTTGTTCAGTTATATATTATCAGGTAATAACAATAGATTTATTACTTTTTAGGACAAATATGTTCAATAATCCAGAAGTAATGGAAGCTTTTTCTTTCTTTTCTTAAAACAAATATATTATTACCTAACTAGTTCCTAGAATTATGTTTTTGTTTATTCTAATCTGAAGCAATACAACCTCAATTTTATGAGTTAACATATCTAAACAGTTACATATGAATAAAATATGTAATTGTTTACTCTAAAAGGGTTAAAATCCCAAAATAATTCAAACTATCTTCATCAATACCAAAGTTATTAACAGTACCTTTCTAACTGAATTATTTAGCCTAGGGCAAGACTAACCATATACAACCACCCTGGAATAAATAATTTCAACAAAAACTATATTCTGCACTCCAATTAATGAAACATCATTTTGATGTCTTTTGACATAGCACTTCTCTCCTGTAAGCGGAAGATCCGTGTACCCCCATTAGCCCTCCTCATTCTCCCAACCATATTATGTGGGAGTGTGACGAAGGCACTTATTCCCCTGAGAGAGATATTTATTCTCTTTCACGGGTAAATTGTGATTACTTGCAAAAAATAATTTATACAATGTATCATCTAATCTCATATGTTTTTTGTTTACTCTTTACTCCAGAATTCACTGGTTTCTTTTCTATCTATTCATCTCTTCAGTCCACACAGGTTGATCTGCGCAGTCAGCTCTGCATAACAAAAAGTAAGTCAAAACTATTTGATCTATTGCCATGGCACCACTGAATATACTTTCCCTGAATGTTCAGGGAATAAATGTCCCTCAAAAAAAGACCAAAGCCTTCCGTACTTTCCATAACAAGAAGGCTCACATAGTATGCCTCCAAGAAACACACTTCACCAAAGATTCTACACCAAAATATATTTCTCCTTTTTATCAACAAATTTACACAGCTTCTGCCTGTACCAAGCAAAGGGGAACTCTAATTGCATTTCACCGATCCACACCATTCACCTTATCATCAGAAATTAAAGACCCAGAAGGTAGATACCTGATACTCATGGGTTATATAATGGATACAGCAATCACGGTGATTTCCTACTACGCTCCTAACAAACAACCTACACCATTCCTCTCACATATATTACAAGTGATTAATACACACAAAATAGGAACAGTCATAATGTGTGGGGATTCGAACCAGGTCCTCCTCCCATTTCTAGATAAATCACCTTTTACACCATCCAAAATAACCTCTAGATTACCTTTTTCTCAACTTCTTTCCAAATACAATCTGGTAGATTCGTGGAGAGAAAGTAACCCAATGAAAAAGAAATTCACTTATTTCTCGCACCCTCATCAAACCTTCACCAGAATAGATCATATTTTTCTAACAATAGGAATGATACCAGAAATTATTGCATCAGATATAATTCCGATTCCGTGGTCTGACCATAATGCAGTATACACTACTACAGCCTCAGCCATACCAAAAGCGCATGACCCAACGTGGTACTTACCGGACATAATGCTCAAACACCCACTACATCAGATGGCCATTGAACAAGCTTTAAAGGAATACATATCAATTAATAATACAACAGACATCTCCCCAATAACACTGTGGGAAGCTCATAAGCCTGTCTTGCGTGGTACAATACAAAGACAAATGGCACTATTTAAACGGGATCGCAAAAATCTAGCAAAAAAACTAGAACTCAATTTTAATGCAGCCTACATATCATTTCAAGATAATCCATCTCAGAGTACAAAATCTCATCTGGAAAAATCTAAATTGGAATACGATCTATTTCTCACTGAGTCAGTTGATAAATCCCTCAAACGCTCCAAACACAATTTCTACATGAATACAAACAAACCAGGTACATATTTGGCTCGGGCATTAAATTCAACTAACAAATCTTTCAAACCAATACGTTTGAAATTATCAAAAAATGTTTACACTTGTAATCCAGTTAAAATAGTCCATAAATTTCACTCACATCTCGCAACTTTATACAAGACAAACAATGAATTTAATCCTACAGAGGCTGAATCCTTCTTTTCGAAAATAACCTTACCTGAGTTATCTCAGAATCAAAAAAGCAGTTTGGATGAGCCTATAACTATAGATGAAGTTGCTAACGCCATAAAAGACCTAAAACTTAACAAAAGACCAGGCCAAGACGGCTACTCGGCTTTATACTATAAAACATTCTCAGAAATACTCTCTCCCATTCTCACTGAAACTTTTAACAAACTTCTAGATGGACATTCTTTTCGGCAAGAAACACTAATGGCAATTGTTTGTATGATCCCAAAACCCCTTTCTGATGATACTTCCTGTGTGAATTATCGGCCTATCTCTCTGTTAAACCTCGATATTAAATTATTAGCAAAAATAATAGCAAAACGCCTCAATAGCATTATAGGAAAATTAATACATAGAGATCAAGTAGGCTTCATGCCAAATAGACAGGCAGGCGATAATTAGGGATGAGCCGAACACCCCCCGGTTCGGTTCGCACCAGAACCCGCGAACGGACCGAAAGTTCGCACGAACGTTAGAACCCCATTGACGTCTATGGGACTCGAACGTTCGAAATCAAAAGTGCTCATTTTAAAGGCTAATTTGCACGGTATTGTCCTAAAAAGGGTTTGGGGACCCGGGTCCTACCCCAGGGGACATGTATCAATGCAAAAAAAACTTTTAAAAACGGCCGTTTTTTCGGGAGCAGTGATTTTAATGATGCTTAAAGTAAAAAAAAAAAGTGAAATATTCCTTTAAATATCGTACCTGGGGGGTGTCTATAGTATGCCTGTAAAGTGACGCGTGTTTCCCATGTTTAGAACAGTCCCTGCACCAAATGTCATTTTTAAAGGAAAAAATCTCATTTAAAACTGCTTGCGGGTTTAATGTCATGTCGGGTCATGGCAATATGGATGAAAATCAGTGAGACAAACGGCATGGGTACCCCCCAGTCCATTACCAGGCCCTTTGGGTCTTGTATGGATATTAAGGGGAACCCCGCACCCAAATTAAAATAAGGAAAGGTGTGGGGCCACCAGGCCCTATATACTCTGAACAGCAGTGCAAACAAGACAGGGACTGTAGGTTTGTTGTTAAGTAGAATCTGTTTGTAATTTTGAACATTTTTAACGTGTTTAGCTCCAGCCAAAAAATCTTTTCTAAGCTTTTTGGAAAACATAGGGAAGGGTTATCACCCCTGTGACATTTGTTTTGCTGTCTTTCCTCCTCTTCAGAAGATTTCACCTCACTTTTTTGTCCCAATGAAAAATGTTTTTTGAAAATTTGGGTTTTTTTGTGGAACAAGGATTGGAAAGCATCAGTGGAAAGGAGAAATTGTTTTCCCATATTAACTCTTACAGGAGAGAATTTCCCTTCCTAGGGGTAGATTTCATCTCACTTCCTGTTGTCTCCTTCCGTTTGCAAGTAGGAGTCATTTGTAAGTTAGATGTTTGAAAGTAGGGTCCTGCCCTATATACTCAGCAGAAATTTGGGCCTTAGGTATTGCTGTGGCCACAACACTGTAAGCCCTCACAGGGCCCTGCTGTGAAATATTAGATCAAGAATTGTAATTACATGCCCCTGTTGAACAGGAGCTGAAAAATTAGGCCTTAGGCACTGGTGCTGGTGCCACAACACTGCAGCCCCTCACAGACACTCTAGTTGGAACGCAGGAACGAGCCCTGCTGCAAAGTATTGCTTCAAAAATTGTAATTACACGCCCCTGTTAGACAGGGGCAGAAAAATTGGGCCTTAGGCACTGGTGCTGGTGCCACAACACTGCAACCCCTCACAGACACTCTAGTTGGAACGCAGGAACGAGCCCTGCTGCAAAGTATTGCTTCAAAAATTGTAATTACACGCCCCTGTTAGACAGGGGCAGAAAAATTGGGCCTTAGGCACTGTTGCTGGTGCCACAACACTGCAACCCCTCACAGACACTCTAGTTGGAACGCAGGAACGAGCCCTGCTGCAAAGTATTGCATCAAAAATTGTAATTACACGCCCCCGTTAGACAGGGGCAGAAAAATTGGGCCTTAGGCACTGGTGCTGGTGCCACAACACTGCAACCCCTCACAGACACTCTAGTTGGAACGCAGGAACGAGCCCTGCTGCAAAGTATTGCATCAAAAATTGTAATTACACGCCCCTGTTAGACAGGGGCAGAAAAATTGGGCCTTAGGCACTGTTGCTGGTGCCACAACACTGCAACCCCTCACAGACACTCTAGTTGGAACGCAGGAACGAGCCCTGCTGCAAAGTATTGCATCAAAAATTGTAATTACACGCCCCTGTTAGACAGGGGCAGAAAAATTGGGCCTTAGGCACTGGTGCTGGTGCCACAACACTGCAACCCCTCACAGACACTCTAGTTGGAATGCAGGAACGAGCCCTGCTGCAAAGTATTACATCAAAAATTGTAATTACACGCCCCTGTTAAACAGGGGCTGAAAAATTGTGCCTTAGGCACTGGTGGTGGCGCCCAGAACCAAAAATGTTCTTACAAGCTATCAGCGTGATGATTGAGGAGGAAGAGGATAATTACTCAGGGATAGTCACTCAGCATCAGCATAGGCAGTCTTTGAAGGGATCTGAGATTTCAAAAAAAATTATTCGGTTACATCAGCATCAGGTGCTTGGTAGCTGGTGGTGATCCAAGACTCATTCATTTTTATGAAGGTCAGCCGATCGACCGAGTCGGTGGACAGACGCACCCTGTGATCGGTTACCATGCCTCCAGCAGCACTGAATGTGCGTTCCGAAAGAACTCTGGATGCAGGACAGGCCAGTAGCTCAATTGCATACTGTGCAAGCTCTGGCCAGTGATCCATCCTCAAGACCCAGTAACCCAGAGGATTTTCGGTGGGAAAGGTGTCCAAGTCTGATCTTGCCCCTAGGTATTCCTGCACCATGTAAAACAGACGCTGGCGATGGTTGCTGGAACCGATCATACCTTGGGGCTGCGGACCAAAAAATTGTCTGAACGCATCGGTCAGACGGCCACCTTCTCCACCGCTCCTTCTTTGACTGACCGAAGCCTCAGCAACACGTTGTCCAGAAACAGGAGTTTGTAACCTCCCAGTCTCTGGGAACGCGTTGCACAGACCTTTCTGCAAGGCCTCCCGAAGATGTTTCATCCTCTGCTCCCTCTGCGATGGCAAGATAAGGTCCGCAACCTTACCCTTGTAACGTGGATCAAGGAGGGTTGCCAGCCAGTATTGGTCCTTCTCCTTGATACCACGAATACAAGGATCCTTACGCAGGCTTTGCAGGATCAGGGAGGCCATGCAGCATAGGTTTGCTGAGGCATTCGGTCCGGAGTCCTCTGGGTCACTAAGAACGACATGGTCCGCAGCCACCTCCTCCCAGCCACGTACAAGTCCATGTGTTTCTTGGGACTGATCCCTTAAAGACTGCTGCTGATGCTGAGTGCCAGGCTCCACCTCCATACTGACACAATCTTCCTCCTCCTCCTCTTCCTCCTCGTCCTCTTCCTGTGTGATCGGCGGGCACGCAGGAACACTGTCTGGATAAAGGGGGCCTTGAGAGCTAAGGAAGTCCTCCTCTTCCTGCCTCTGTTCTGCCTCAAGTGCCCTGTCCATTATTCCACGCAGCGTGTGCTCCAAAAGGTGGACAAGGGGGACAGTGTCACTGATGCATGCGCTGTCACTGCTCACCATCCTCGTGGCCTCCTCGAATGGTGACAGGACAGTGCATGCATCCCTGATCATGGCCCACTGGCGTGGGGAAAAAAAAACAAGCTCCCCTGACCCTGTCCTGGTGCCATAGTCGCACAGGTACTCATTGATGGCCCTCTGCTGCGTGTGCAGCCGCTGCAGCATGGCCAACGTTGAGTTCCACCTGGTGGGCATGTCACAGATTAGGCGGTTCTTGGGCAGGTTAAACTCCTTTTGGAGGTCCGTCAGCCGAGCACTGGCATTATATGACCGGCGGAAATGCACACAGACTTTCCTGGCCTGCCTCAGGACATCCTGTAAGCCCGGGTACCTGCCCAAGAACCGCTGCACCACCAAGTTAAGGACGTGAGCCAAACAGGGCACATGGGTCATTTGTCCCTGTCGGAGGGCAGAGAGGAGGTTGGTGCCATTGTCGCAAACCACCATTCCTGCCTTAAGTTGGCGTGGCGTCAACCACCTCAGAACCTGCCCCTGCAGAGCTGACAAAACCTCTGCCCCAGTGTGGCTCCTGTCCCCCAAGCACACCAGCTCAATCACCGCATGGCATCTTTTGGCCTGCGTACTTGCGTAGCCCCTTGAACGCCTACGGAGCACCGCTGGTTCCGAGGAAGAGGCCATGGAGGAAGAAGAAGAGGAGGGGGTGGAGGAGAGAGGTGTGTCACAATCAGCATTTTGGAGGTGTGGTGGCGGAACAACCTCCAATACTACTGCAAACTTGTCCTGCATCCTTCCCAGCTGCCAGCAGAGTCACCCAATGCGCTGTGAAACTTAGGTAACGTCCCTGTCCATGCCTGCTGGACCATGAGTCAGCGGTAATATGCACCTTACCGCTGACCGCCCTGTCCAGCGAGGCATGGACATTGCCTTCCACATGCCGGTAGAGAGCCGGAATCGCCTTCCGTGAGAAAAAGTGGCGTTTGGGTACCTGCCACTGAGGAACCGCACATTCCACAAACTCACGGAAGGGGGCAGAGTCTACCAACTGAAAAGGCAGCAGTTGAAGTGCTAGCAATTTTGCCAAGCTAGCATTCAACCGCTGGGCATGTGGATGGCTGGGAGCAAACTTCTTTCGGCGGTGCAGCAGCTGGGGCAGGGAAATTTGCCTGGTACAATCTGACGTCGGTGTACCAAAAGCAGATTGCCCACAAGTACTTGGCTGTGACACACCTAATTCTACACCTTCATTCCTCTCACTGCAGGTCTCAGAGAGGACTGAAGGTCTAGTGGGGTTGGAAATCTCAGCTGATGAGGAGCAAGGAGAGATCCTCTTTGTTCTTTGGTGTGGGTCTTTTAGATACGCTTGCCAACGAACTGCATGGCAGGTCAACATATGTCTGGTCAAGCATGTGGTACCCAAGCGGGAGATGTTTTTGCCACGCGAGATACGCTTGAGACATATGTTGCAAATAGCAGCGGTGCGATCTGATGCACTCGTCTCAAAAAAGGCCCACACCAAAGAACTTTTTGAATAACGCGCAGAGACTGCAGTGCCCTGCACATGTGGAGCTTTGGGGTGTGATGCAGTCAATGTGCTGCCCTTAGGCTGGCCCCTGGAGGGCATCCTGCCTCGTTGGTGATGTGCCGCCGCCTCCTCCTCCTCCTCCTCCTCCTCCTCCTCCTCCTCCTCTCTCCTATCAGGCACCCACGTTGAGTCAGTGACCTCATCATCCCCTCCCTCCTCATCACTGGAGCAAACCTGGCAGTATGCTGCAGCAGGGGGAGCATGACTGCCAGTTTGCTGTCCTTCTTGGGCACCCCCTCTGTCCGTGCTCATGTTACTGCCTTCATCGAGCTCAGTATCGTCATCAGAGCCTTCCAAACGCTGGGCATCCTCCTGGAGCATGTACCCAACACTCAAACAGTTCGAGGGAATCCTCATGAGGACATGGTGGAGCTAGGGAAGGAGTCACTGATGACATTGAGCTGAGGGAAGAGGCCGCTGCTTTGCCAGACAAAGCACCCTGGGCATGGGTGAGAGAGGATGAGGAGGATGAGGACGGCTTGGTCATCCACTCGACCAAGTCTTCCGCATGTTGCGGCTCAACGCGGCCAGCTGCCGAAAAAAAGGCCAAGCGTGTCCCATGGCCACGTGCTGATGAGGATGCACCGTCTCCACGACCAGCACTAGACACAGAGCCTGCTTGCCCTCTCTTATTGGCTTGTGACTGTCTGCCTCTCCTTCTTGGCCTTCCAGACATACTAATGGCCTGTAGCTGCACTAAGCTGGGATAGAACACCTGTAATTTTCTTCAAGTAGCTTTATATACTGTAACCAGACAAGCCTGCCTGTCAGTAGGAAGATAACAGGAACGGATCTAGCTGAACACTGTGAGCAGGACGCACTGTACTAAATGTAAATAGTCTAGCTGCCTGACCGTGGTACTAATAGGATCAAATAGAACACCTGTAATTTTCTTCAGGTAGCTTTATATACTGTAACCAGACAAGCCTGCCTGTCAGTAGGAAGATAACAGGAACGGATCTAGCTGTACACTGTGAGCAGGACGCACTGTACTAAATGTAAATAGTCTAGCTGCCTGACCGTGGTACTAATAGGATCAAATAGAACACCTGTAATTTTCTTCAGGTAGCTTTATATACTGTAACCAGACAAGCCTGCCTGTCAGTAGGAAGATAACAGGAACGGATCTAGCTGAACACTGTGAGCAGGACGCACTGTACTAAATGTAAATAGTCTAGCTGCCTGACCGTGGTACTAATAGGATCAAATAGAACACCTGTAATTTTCTTCAGGTAGCTTTATATACTGTAACCAGACAAGCCTGCCTGTCAGTAGGAAGATAACAGGAACGGATCTAGCTGAACACTGTGAGCAGGACGCACTGCACTAAATGTAAATAGCAGGAACGGATCTAGCTGAACACTGTGAGCAGGACGCACTGCACTAAATGTAAATAGCAGGAACGGATCTAGCTGAACACTGTGAGCAGGACGCACTGCACTAAATGTAAATAGCAGGAACGGATCTAGCTGAACACTGTGAGCAGGACGCACTGCACTAAATGTAAATAACAGGAACGGCTCTAGCTGAACACTGTGAGCAGGACGCACTGCACTAAATGTAAATAGCAGGAACGGATCTAGCTGAACACTGTGAGCAGGACGCACTGCACTAAATGTAAATAGCAGGAACGGATCTAGCTGAACACTGTGAGCAGGACGCACTGCACTAAATGTAAATAGTCTAGAAGATAACAGGAACGGATCTAGCTGAACACTGTGAGCAGGACGCACTGCACTAAATGTAAATAGCAGGAACGGATCTAGCTGAACACTGTGAGCAGGACGCACTGCACTAAATGTAAATAGCAGGAACGGATCTAGCTGAACACTGTGAGCAGGACGCACTGCACTAAATGTAAATAGCAGGAACGGATCTAGCTGAACACTGTGAGCAGGACGCACTGCACTAAATGTAAATAACAGGAACGGATCTAGCTGAACACTGTGAGCAGGACGCACTGCACTAAATGTAAATAGCAGGAACGGATCTAGCTGAACACTGTGAGCAGGACGCACTGCACTAAATGTAAATAGCAGGAACGGATCTAGCTGAACACTGTGAGCAGGACGCACTGCACTAAATGTAAATTGCAGGAACGGATCTAGCTGAACACTGTGAGCAGGACGCACTGCACTAAATGTAAATAGTCTAGAAGATAACAGGAACGGATCTAGCTGAACACTGTGAGCAGAACGCACTGCACTAAATGTAAATAGCAGGAACGGATCTAGCTGAACACTGTGAGCAGGACGCACTGCATTAAATGTAAATAGTCTAGATAGAAGATAACAGGAACGGATCTAGCTAAACTGAATACAGTGTATATATATATATGCAACACCTGGGATGCATATATATACACAATACACTGTAAGTGCAGCTAACTGACTGACTGTTCTGCCTAATCTATCTAACTCAAATCAAATGACACTGTCTCTCTCTCTCTCTATCTCTCAGCACACCGGAACACACACTACACAGGGCCGCCGTGCAGGCGGCCTTATATAGTGTGGGGTGTGTACTAAATCCCCTGAGCCATAATTGGCCAAAGCCACCCTGGCTTTGGCCAATTACAGCTCTCTCTACTGACGGCGCTGTGATTGGCCAAGCATGCGGGTCATAGTGCATGCTTGGCCAATCATCAGCCAGCAATGCACTGCGATGCCGCAGTGAATTATGGGCCGTGACGCGCCACACGAATTTAGCGCGAACGGCCCATAACGTTCGCAATTCGGCGAACGATCGAACAGCCGATGTTCGAGTCGAACATGGGTTCGACTCGAACACGAAGCTCATCCCTAGCGATAATATACGCAGGGCAGTGTTATTGGCACATATTGCTAAAAAACGGAAAATCCCTTTATGTTTTCTATCTCTCGATATTAAGAGGGCATTTGACACAGTACCCTGGCAATATATGCAATATTCATTACAAAAATGGGGTTTTGGACCCCACTTTTTAACATGGATCAAAGCATTATATAATAAACCCAAAGCCTATATAAAATATGCTGGATACAAATCTGAAGCCTTTAATATCGAAAGAGGTACCCGACAGGGTTGCCCATTATCTCCCTTATTATTTGCCCTTATACTCGAACCCATGGCCCAATACATCAGAACAAACCAAACTATAACTGGCATTGAAGTAGGAGGTATTACACACAAATTATGTATATTTGCAGACGATATATTACTTTTTCTATCATCACCACAGGTCTCTGGTCCTAACTTAATACCAGCTCTTGATGGATTTGCAGCCCTATCCGGCCTTATGATTAATCTTAAGAAATGCCTAGTGCTTAATATTTCACTCACAAACATGGAATTGATCCCGGCTAGGGCTGCACTCCCATTCACATGGGCAGAAAAATCAATCCCATATCTTGGAATTCATTTAACAGCATCTCATTCTGACTTATTCTCAACCAATTATCCTCCTGTATTAAGACAGATCACAAATCTAATAAAACAATGGTCGCAACTTCCTTTATCCTGGATAGGGAAGATTAATGCAATCAAAATGACTATTCTACCCAAATTGCTTTATCTATTCAGAGTCCTCCCTATTCCAATTCCTTCCTATTTTTTGAGAATAGTACAAAAAAGAGCAACTTCGTTTATATGGGGCTCTTCTAAACCACGTATACCTATAAACACACTACATCTTCCCAAAAATAAAGGAGGCCTGGGATACCCTAATTTTACTAACTACTACAGAGCAGCACATTTGGCCAGTCTGTCCAAATACCATGCAAAACAGGAAATCCCATTATGGGTATTTATAGAGGCTTCAGAAAATGACCCTCTATTAATATCAAATTTATTATGGCTTGATCCTAAAGACCGCTTTAAAATTCATAATCCCATAACTAAACACTTCTTATCTCTCTGGGATAAACTAAAAACCAAATATCAGTTACAATCTCCACACAATCCTCTCCTTTCTTTTATCAGAAATCCGGCCTTTTATCCGGCATGGATCTACCCAAATTCTTTTAAAGCTTGGACAACATCAGGCATTCAGACACTAAATGACTTCATAGCATCTAAATCATTCCTTTCATTCCCATCGCTTAGAGAAAAATATGATCTACCAAACTCTGAGATATTTAGATATCTCCAAATCAAAAATTTCTATACACCATTCCTAAAGGGGGATACACCATTATCCCAATTATCCATTTTTGAATCAATCTGTACAAAAGATCCATTTCCTAAAGGTACAATTTCATCACTTTATAATCAATTATATGGAGTAGCAAATCTTAATAGACCCTCTTACGTTCAGAGGTGGGAGGAGGACCTGGGACGAACTTTAGAAGACACGGACTGGTCTAACATATGGCTCACATCTAAGTCATCTTCACCCAACATCTTAGCACTGGAGACAAATTATAAAGTCCTAACTCGCTGGTACCTTGTACCCGCTAGAGTGGCAAAATATTCACCTAATACCTCAGCTCTTTGTTTTCGAGGATGCCCAGAAATAGGCACATATTTACACATATGGTGGACATGCCCAGTAATCCAAACCTTCTGGAAGGAAGTCTTCGTGATTGCATCTAAAATATTTAAAAAAATAATACAACCAGATCCATATATAACTTTACTTAATCTAAAACCGGAATGGTTAACACTCTCTCAATTCAAACTTATGATCCAACTAATAACGGCTGCAAAACAAACAGTGGCCAAGGCATGGAAATCTCCTACATTGGTACTAGCAGAAACAATTCACAGAATGAATAATACAATGTCCCATGCTAAGATGGTAGCCATCGATCAAAATCAAATTCCAAAATTTGAAAAACTTTGGCATCCTTGGATAAAACAACAGTTCCTGTCAAACTTCAATGACTCTGTCCTGTTGCCATGGTAACAGATTAAATGACTTACAGAGACACCCATTCTAAGGCTTCAAAGAGAACTAAAAAGAATAATAAACTGACGAGCGGGACAACCTTGTGGACCATACCTCTACCTTTCAACCCTTTTTCTTCTTTCTCTTTCCTTTTCTCCACCTTACGATTAAAGCTCATTATCAGAATTTATTTGACCTATATACACTCTACTTGTAAACAATATGTATAGTAGGTATAAATCATTTAAATACCTACAAAAGTAACTAAGGAAATGATATATATCTTTAATTTAGGTTTATGTGAACCCAATGTTTAATATTTGAAATTTCATGATATTTACCTATATAAACCCTACTGTAAAACAATGCTTACTTTATAGATCCTTGTAAACTTACTTTATGTATCTTTATAACATTGTATACTCAATAAACTTCTTTTGACAAGGAAAAAAAAAAAAAAAAAGAAAGACAATCGTATTTTTAATTTCCTGACAGGCTTTTATGCCTGTGGGAGATGTCGGGCCTGTAAGCAATGTAGGAGGAATATCAAGAGAAGGAAAGACTTCACAGCGTCAGCTACCAATAAATACTATCAGATTAAACATTTTATAACATGTAATACAGTGGGGGTTGTTTACATGTTGGAATGCGATTGCGGATTGCGGACTCCAATACATGGTAGGACCTCTAGACCTATGGGAGTCTGCATCGCCGAACATGTGAACAATATCAAGAAAGGACTGATTACACACAATGTTTCTAAACATTTTAGGATGTACCATGATCGCAATCCCAGATGTTTAAAATTTTGGGGCATAGAAAAAGTGAATCCACATTGGAGGGGGGGTAATTTTATTAGGCAACTGAGCCAGCGTGAATCCATGTGGATTCATGAGACTCAGGTTTTGATCCCCAAGGGGTTAAATGTGGAATTCGATCTAAATTGCTTTATATAAAAAAAATAGGTTTATATGGGTATTCTTAGATGGTATGTTTTAGCCATGTCATTGTTATTATTTATTTTTTTCTGTTTTGTTATTATTATTTTTTGTATGCTTGTTTGTGATACACACAGAGATGGCAGAGGGAGATTTCTTCCATTATTTTTATTGGTTCATACTGATTTTTATTATTTAACTCTATTTATATACTTACCTTTTTTAGGATATATATAATAGTTTTAAAAAAATTTGTTATTGCATGGGTGAAGTATTTTTCCCTTGTGGCTCCGCCACTTAGTATGTACGTAGTGTTTTAACATAGGACTGGGTGTTGTGATGGTCTGATTGCTAAGGAAGCTTTAGACTTCCGTGTATGCCACAGCCCAATGAAAACACCGTCCGCTCTCCATAAAGGCCGCTGGGTGACTGTCAGGCTCCACCCCTCGCTGATGAAGTCCAATAGGACGTAACGCCACGTACGGGGGGAGGAGCTACACTGTGGACGTCACCCGCTGCCGGACTGTGTGTGTCGGTACTGCATGCCTCTGAAGACATCTGTTATGATGAAACATGTCAGGCAGGCTGACATCCGTACGCTGATTGCTGCAGCTGTTTGTTCCTATCATTGATGCATGCTGTTTAAAGCTTCAACTGTAAGTTACTACAATAAAAGTTTTTTTATCTATCATTACTGGCTTCACTATGGGTCCTTCATTTTCTTTTCTCGGATATATGATGACTACATGCCTGAATGCCTAATTCTGAAGTGACCATTGGGAGATGTTTATATGTGAAGGAAATCCCATGGATGTTGTGGTCTGATAAGGGGTTCCAGTGGGCTGGATTTGCTGGATGCTATTGAGAATTTATCATCTATGCCTAATCCTTAACACCTTCTGGTAAGCAGACTACATTGCCACGTGGTGACGAGTGACTCTTTCTACATCTGCACAATATATTTGATGATTGGATTCCTCCCACTCTTCAATTTCATTTTGAACTTTTGAACTTTTCAGCGCCGCAATAATTTTAATGCATGTGACTTTTTGTTTGTTATCTACGAACTTTGCTGGCCGCTTGCTTTTTTCAGTTCAGCGCAAATTTTTACTTGTTTTATGCTATTATATATTTTTGTATGACAACACTGAAGAAATTACACTTTGCTACAATGTAAAGTAGTGAGTGTACAGCTTGTATAACAGTGTGAATTTGCTGTCCCCTCAAAATAACTCAACACACAGCCATTGATGTCTAAACCACTGGCAGCAAAAGTGAGTACACCCATAAGTGAACATTTCCAAATTGGGCCCTATCAGCCATTTTCCCTCCCTGGTGTCATGTGACTTGTTAATGTTACAAGGCCTCAGGTGTGAATTTGGTGTTATTGCTCTCACTTTCTCTGGAATTTATCGCTCTCACTTTCACTGGAAGTTCAACATGGCACCTCATGGCAAAGAAATATCTGAGAATCTAAAAAAAAGAATTGTTGCTCTACATAAAGATGGCCTAGGCTATAAGAAGATTGCCAAGACCCTCAAACTGAGCTGCAGCATGGTGGCCAAGACCATACAGTGGTTTAACAGGACAGGTTCCACTCAGAACAGGCCTCGCCATGGTCGACCAAAGAAGTTGAGTGCACATGCTCAGCGTCATATCCAGGGGTTATCTTTGCAAAATAGACGTATGAGTGCTGCCAGCATTGCTGCAGAGGTTGAAGGGGTGGGCGGTCAGCCTGTCAGTGATCAGACCATATGCTGCACACTGCATAAAATTGGTCTGCATGGCTGCTGTCCCAGAAGGAAGCCTCTTCTAAAGATTATGCACAAGAAAGCCTGCAAACAGTTTACTGAAGACAAGCAGACTATGGACATGGATTACTGGAACCATGTCCTGTGGTCTGATGAGACCAAGATAAACATATTTGGTTCAGATGTGTCAAGCATGTGTGGCGGCAACCAGGTGAGGAGTACAAAGACAAGTGTGTCTTGCCTACAGTCAAGCATGGTGGTGAGAGTATCATGGTCTGGAGCTGCACGAGTGTTGCCAGCACTGGGTAGCTACACTTCATTGAGGGAACCATGAATGCCAAAATGTACTGTGACATACTGAAGCAGAACATGATCCCTCCCTTTGGAGACTGGGACGCAGGGCAGTATTCCAACATGATAATGACCCCAAAAACACCTCCAAGATGACCACTGCCTTGCTAAAGAAGCTGAGGGTAAAGGTTATGGAATGACCAAGCATGTCTCCAGACCTAAACTCTATTGAGCATCTGTGGGGCATCCTCAAACGAAAGGTGGAGGAGCGCAAGGTCTCTAACATCCATCAGCTCTGTGATGTCATCATGGAGGAGTCGAAGAGGTCTCCATTGGCAATCTGTGAAGCTCTGGTGAACTCCATGCCCAAGAAAGTTAAGGCAGTGCTGGAAAATAATGGTGGCCACACAAAATATTGACACTTTGGGCCCAATTTGGAAATTTTCACTTCGGGGTGTACTCACTTTTGTTGCCAGCGGTTTAGACATTAATGTCTGTGTGTTGAGTTATTTTGAGGGGACAACAAATTTACACTGTTATACAAGCTGTAAACTCACTACTTTACATTGTAGCAAAGTTTAATTTCTTCAGTGTTGTCACATGAAAAGATATAATAAAATATTTACAAAAATATGTGAGATACTGTATATACTCTGCATTCAGTGTAGCCTATATATACAGTGCATTTGGTGGTGTATAGTTTCTAATACACTTCAGGCAGTGTACACAGTATATAATACAGTGTAGTGTGGTGTTGCAAAATTTACAAAAATGTGAGGGGTGTACTCACTTTTGTGAGATACTGTGTATGTATATATATATATATATACATATATATATATATATATATATATATATATATACCGCCTGAAGTGTATTTTATACTGTACACCGCTGAATGCACTGTATTTATACATTTTATATATATATTAATACACCACCTGAAGCATATTAGAAACTGTACACATTGTCTTAGATACTGTGTATACTGCCTGCACTGTATTATAAACTGTACAACCGCTGCACTGTATTGTATACTGTGTACCCCACCAGAAGTGTAGTAGAAACTGTACACACTGTGTACACCGCCTGCACTGTATTAGAAACTGTACAAAGGCTGCACTGTATTGTATACTGTGTACACCACCAGAAGTGTAGTAGAAACAGTACACACTGTTTTAGATACTGTGTACACCGCCTGAAGTGTATAAGAAACTGTACACACTGTATTAGATACTGTGTACACCGCCTGAACTGTATTAGAAACTGTACAATCGCTGCACTGTATTGTATACTGTGTACACCACCAGAAGTGTATTAGAAACTGTACACACTGTATTAGATACTGTGTACACTGCCTGAAGTGTATTAGAAACTGTACACCTTGTATTAGATACTGTGTACACCGCCTGAAGTGTATTAGAAAGTATACACCACTGAATGCACTGTATATATAGGCCACACTGAATGCAGAGTATATATATATATATATATATATATATATATATATATATATATATATATATATACATATATATATATATATATATATATATACATACACAGTATCTCACAAATGTGAGTACACCGCTCACAATTTTGGAAATTTTGCAACACCACACTAGACTGTATTATATACTGTGTACACTGCCTGAAGTGTATTAGAAACTATACACCACTGAATGCACTGTATATATAGGCCACACTGAATGCAGAGTATATATATAGATGTATATTTATATTAATAAACTGAGTAATGTCTATTAGAAACTGTGCACACTGTGTTAGATACTGTGTACACTGCCTGCACTGGATTAAAAACTGTACAACGGCTGCACTGTATTGTATACTGTGTACACCACCAGAAGTGTAGTAGAAACTGTACACGCTGTATTAGATACTGTGTACACCACCTGAAGTATATTAGAAACTATACACCACCGAATGCACTGTATATATAGGCTACACTGAATGTAGAGTATATATATATATATATATATATATATAGTATCTCACAAAAGTGAGTACACCCCTCACATTTTTGTAAATATTTTATTATATCTTTTCGTGTGACAACACTGAAGAAATTACACTTTGCTACAATATAAAGTAGTGAGTGTACAGCTTGTATCACAGTGTAAATTTGTTGTCCCCTCAAAATAACTTAGCACACAGCACACAGCTATTAATGTGTAAACCGTTGACAACAAAAATGAGTACACCCCTAAGTGAAAATGTCCAAATTGGGCCCAAAGTGTCAATATTTTGTGTGGCCACCATTATTTTCCAGCACTGCCTTAACTCTCTTGGGCATGGAGTTCACCAGAGCTTCACAGGTTGCCACTGGAGTCCTCTTTCACTACTCCATGACAACATCACGGAGCTGGTGGATGTTAGAGACATTGCACTCCTACACCTTCCATTTGAGTATGCCCCACAGATGCTCAATAGGGTTTAGGTCTGGAGACAGGCTTGGCCAGTCCATCACCTTTACCCTCAGCTTCTTAAGCAAGGCAGTGGTCATCTTTGAGGTGTGTTTGGGGTCATTATCATGTTGGAATACTGCCCTGTGGCCTCGTCTCTGATATGAGGGAATCATGCTCTGCTTCAATATGTCACAGTGCATGTTGGCATTCATGGTTCCCTCAATGAACTGTAGCTCCCCAGTGTCGGCAACACTCATGCAGCCCCAGACCATGACACTCCCACCAACATGCTTGACTGTAGGCAAGACACACTTGTCTTTGTACTCCTCACCTGGTTGCCGCCACACATGCTTGACACCATCTGAACCAAATAAGTTTATCTTGGTCTCATCAGACCACAGGACATAGTTCCAGTAATCCATATCCTTAGTCTGCTTGTCTTCAGCAAACTGTTTGAGGGCTTTCTTGTTCATCACCTTCAGAAGAGGCTTCCTTCTGGGACGACAGCCACGCAGACCAATTTGATGCAGTGTGTGGCATATGGTCTGAGCACTGACAGGCTGACCCCCCACCCCTTCAACCTCTGTAGCAATGCTGGCAGCACTCATACATCTATTTCCCAAAGACAACCTATGGATATGACGCTGAGCACCTGCACTCAACTTCTTTGTTCTACCATGACGAGGCCTGTTCTGAGTGGAAACTGTCCTGTTAAACCCCTGTATTGTCTTGGTCACCATGCTTCAGCTCAGTTTCAGGGTCTTGGCAATCTTCTTATAGCCTAGGCCATCTTTATGTAGAGCAACAATTCTTTTTTTTTCGATCCTTAGAGAGTTCTTTGCCATAAGGTGCCTTGTTGAACTTCAGAGAGTGAAAGCGATAACACCAAATTTAGCACACCTGCTCCCCATTCACATCTGTGACCTTGTAACACTAATGAGTCACATGACACCGGGGAGGGAAAATGGCTAATTGGGCCCAGTTTGGACATTTTCACTTAGGGGTGTACTCACTTTTGTTACCAGTGGTTTAGACATAACCACTGGTAACCCTGCAGGTCAGGTGCATGCTTTGGCCAATCATCATACAGCAATGCACAATCTCGCAGTGCATTATGGAGCATTCCACAAAACTCGAATTTCCCGCTAATGCCCCATAATGTTTGCTGTTCTGCGAACGGGCGAACACCTGATGTTTGACTCCAACTCATGTTCGACCCGAACATTGAGCTCATCCCTACTATAGATGCAGATATAAATGAGAGCTTGTTTTAAAGTGTTTTTACTGTTTATACAAAATATTGAAAATTCTTCAGTATGCATGACATAGGCACAGGCAACAGGGGATAGTAAAGGTGGCAGGCCAGCAGCAGTGGTAGGAGAAGGTAAGGCTGTATGGCATATAATTGTTTTTGGGCCAGATTCAAATAAAACAGTTAATTGTTAACATCAACTGCATGGTTTGGTATTCTTCAGTGTTCCAGGACTGGTTCATTTTTAAGCTGAGCCAGTCAACTGTCTGAGAATAGGTGGATTCCTTTTTCTGCCCCAAAACCACCCACTTCACGAAAGGCCCATTCTGAAAGACACTTGACACTGGGCAACCATGTAGCATGATTGATCTACTCCCAACACCTAGTATTCAAGTGGTTCATCCGTTGCCAAGGGGTCCACATACAGTATGCCCTTCACCCCATGTAATCACTTATCATATGGGTTATGTGCTGCCTGTAACTGTGTGCGTGATGCATCCTAAAGAAAAGGCCTGAAAACCTCATTTAGGCAGCCACAACATCACTGCTCCACTTTTCTCCACCATAAGTTTCTGAGAGATGTTGGCTATGAAAGGGGGTCCTAACACTTTCAGGGTTCCTCTGCACTAATGATCTCTCTCCTATCTCTCCTGCTCTATCTTTATCACTTCTATGGTCCTTGTTTAGACAATGCAGGTTGAATAAGCCCATCTGTCACAAATTTCCAGTGGCAGAAGAACCTGAGTCCTATCTCATAACACCAAAATATATCTCTCGGTGTTTGTGGGGTGGAAAAACACCCCTGAAAGCCTTTAAAGTGTACATTAAGAACAACAGTAATATCTTGCAACTTACAAGTCTTTAGATGTGGCAGCTACATTCCTTGTTCAATGTTTTTATTAAGGTATACATAAGAAAGACAGAAAAGTTTATAAACAGTCACATGGGATACTATCACTTTGAACATTAGCATATGTACTGTAAGCTTATATGCCGGAGGGTGAACATTAAAAGTATAATTAATACAGAACCAATAAAACAAGTTGACCAAGAGGACTGAAACATAGGCCCTCTATTGGCCTTTGTACGATGTGGGGTGTGCCTCCAGTCCACCTGTTCACCCCTAATGGGACCAAACTGTGAACGGGTGGGGGCACATCTGTCAGATAACATTTTGTCTTTGTCTGTAGCTTGAGGTGTGGTATAGGAAGTATGCTAGTAGTGGGCTATTTATACCACTTCCTTCATGCATGTGATATATTGGCCCAATAAGAAAAGTTTTAAAGAATATAACTCGGGGTAGATTGGTATGTGTTCTGCCTCGGTAACAAGCTATAGATTGAAAGGTAAAAGGATATCCCCTGGGGGGCGTGGTCTGGACATGGCCGTGTAGAGACGTGCTCTGGTGGAGCTCCTGGCCTGTCTCGGCCCTTCCAGCCCTAACTGCAAACAAAATCTATTAGCTACCACGGCATGTACTCCGCTGGGAAGCGGAGAGGAAAGCAGAGAAGGAAGCCAGTACCTAAAACACAAGCCAGCGGGGAGATCAAGCGTTATTTTCCTGCCCAGCAGGAGACCTCCCCGACTCCAAAGATGGCGGACGCTGTGAGACCGGGTGGACATGTGAGTACAGTAACACACAGCTCACAGACGTCCCCCACTACTTCTCGCTCCATGGAAGGAGATTGTGGTGTACCAGTAATATTCCACCAGGAATCACAGGACTTCTCCTACCCGCAGCATACTCCACTGACTCTCCGGGTGAATGCAGAGCTGAGAGCACTATTGCAGGCACTGCCTACGAGAGCTGACATGGAGTCACTAGCTAACAAGCTAGAAACATCGCATAGGCAGGACATAGCAGCGGTGCGCAATGATCTTACTTCCCTGACAGAGAGAATGGGAGAAGGGGAAACCAGTCAGTGCTGGAGCGGAGGCTGCAGCGTGTGGAAGAGGCACAAACTACACAGGCAGCAGTCATGCTATCTCAGCAACTACGTCTACAAGAAATGGAGGATCACAGTAGGAGAAAGAACTTGCGACTCCGAGTCATGTCCGAAGCCACTGGGACAGAGGACCTGGTGGCAACAGCACTGGCCATATTCAGGAATATTGCAGGGGACACGCTTCCACAGAATGTATCCTTTGACCAGATTCATAGAGCTCTGGGACTGCGATCTTCAGACCCAAATCACCCAAGAGATGTGATCTGCAGGATTCATCAATACACACACAAGGAAATTATTCTGCGGAAGGCTTGGGAGGTGAGAGCTACTGAGTTTGATGGGGCTACAATCCGAATCCTCCCAGATCTCTCAAGGGCCACCTTGCAACCAAGGGCAATGCTGAAACCTATTCTGGAGCTTGCCCAACATCTCGGCATTACCTACAGATGGGGTTTCCCTATATCGTTGACCTTTAAGAAACAATCTCAATTTTCCACCCTGCGCTCACCTTCGGATTTACCTGCGCTGTTTACCTTTTTTGACACAGGCCCAATAAATGTACCGGATTGGCTGCAGGCTCTCCCAGGTAATCCTGCTCGCACGGGCGGCTCAGGCTCCAGTCAGAGGAGGGCTCGCTCCCCGCGGCTGCAGAGGAGCAATAGAAGATCCAGTGTCACGTCCCCGGAGGAGTCCAGGGAAGCTTGACGGCAGATGTCATGACGATGAGAAAATTTACAGACGCTCAATTCACATGTTACCATACCCCTGATACTCCTTTCACTTGGCCTTATCCACCCCAGGGATTCACCTGATATACCCTCCCCCGATAAAACTTCATATACCTTTGAACCCACGAATGCCACTTGAACTCCGGGGGCTGACTCTGAAGTATATATCTCCCCCCTGTTTTCTGTATGAACAGGGTGGACACTGAAGGCTGCTCGTTGGGAATAGCAAGGAGAGGACAGTCCCCACCACACATAGGCTCTTATCGCAGCCCACATTGGTTCTCTCGAACAAGAAAAACGATTGACAGCAATTTAGGGGGCATACCTGATGCCCGCAGATATTGTGTGATCCCTTTGGAAGGCCCAAGGAACAATGTTATTGTTTGATCTAACACTTCCTTTCTCCATGCGGGTTCTTGTGATGCTCTCATGGATTGTGGTCGCAGTGGGGGGCTGCGGCGGAGGGGTCCATCAGCAATATGACATTTAGAGGTTTAAAGGCCTTGATTTTTTAAATTTTTTTTTTCTTTTTTTTTATTCTTAGACAATAGCGGCTTCCCCCCTGCCTCCCCAGAAGGGGGCGATGGGGGCAAACAGCAGCAAATAAATGTGAATTTTCAATGGAGTCGATCTCTTAAAAGACCGTGACCGCCGCACACCCCCCCACTGTGCGCCATTTGGGGGATGAAGGGTAGTGAACAATGTGATGTTGTTTTGACATGTTGGGGATGGTGAGTCTAGTGGAGAGATGCATCTGGGAGTAGGGTATGGAGAGGGCAGGAAAGCCAAATATACAGGAGGGTATGACTGGATCCAGGGGCCATGAGCGATCTTGCTGTCCCCATTTAGTGCCCCCCCTCCAGGACTAGGGGTTACGGGTAGTTGCCTAATATACCAGGAGGGGTCCCATGTTGTTCAGGGCCATGGCCGAGGAGGGTGGTCCCTTGATTCAAGATCACCCTTCCCACGGCATCTTTATACTGGACACTGCTGGGGGTTTAAGAGAAATCCTGAATGGACCGTTTAGATTAGAAGGAGTCATAGAGGTTGTTGTTTCTAAATGTTGAATATGTTATGTCAATTGCTTTGTTAAGGTGTGTGACATCGGATCCACAGCTTTGGGAGTTGGATTCGGGGTCATATACGAGTTCAAAAGTAAATGTATATTCACATCTACTCGCTGGTTCACTTACTTATTATATATTAGTGGTTTTCCTTTTATAATTTGTTATAGCATGCAAACACGAGTTATACCCCAGGGCTGGGAGGTCTGGATGGAGCCGGGACTTCTTCCCTGGTCTTAGCCTAATTCCCTCCCCATTAGGTCGAAGCACCGAGTTCCGGAGTCTGCTTCATTGCTAACTTTTGCATAATATTGTTATTCAACAATCAATAGTAGAGAGAGCATGGGTTAACATTCCTTGATCGCCATATTCTCGGTGGAACTGACCCTGCTCTCTCATTTCTACTTTTTCTCTTTCTTCTAATTTCTTCACCTTTCACCGCTCACATTTCTTCACCCTTCTCTACCCCTAACCCCCCTCCCTCCTCCCCAGCACGGTTGTGATGGATCACGTCAATATTTTTTCGCTGAACGCGAAAGGGCTAAACATTCCCGAGAAACGCCGTATGCTACTAAATGACCTTAAGAGAGCTAAAGCAGATATAGCATTTATACAGGAGACCCACTTCAAAACTGGCACACTTCAATGTCTGAAAAACCGACTTTTTCCCCATAGCCTACCATGCTACAAACCCAAAGAATAAATCTAAAGGGGTATCTATACTCCTGGCAGGAAGGGTACCCTGGACTTACCGCGACTCTAGGGTAGACCCTGAGGGTCGATATGTGTTCATTAAGGGACTAATAGGCTATGTTCTGATAACATTAGCCATTATATATACACCAAACGATAGACAGGATACCTTTCTACATACTACATTATCCCGATTGATGGACTTCACTGAAGGACACCTGATTGTAGGCGGTGATTTTAATGTCCCATTAGCTCCCACAGGTGACACATCTTCTGGTACCTCCTCCTTATGAAACAATGTACACAAACACATTTCATGCGACCTACACAATGCCCAACTGACTGACATATGGAGACTTCACCACTAGGGAGAAAGGGACTACACGTTCTTTTCATGCCCCCACAAAACATATTCCCGTATAGGCTATTTCCTGATACCACATGGACAATTGGAAGCGGCACATGACCCGGAGATAGGGAATATCACCTGGTCTGACCATGCTCCCATCACTCTGCGCTACTCCCTCTCACGGACACTGATTCCCGAACAAGGATCTGGAGGCTTAACAAAAGTCTCCTACAGACTCCTACTGTGTTGACAGACGTTATGACCGAACTGAACCAATACTTCCAAACAAATGACACCGCAGACTGTGATCCAGGAATACTTTGGGAGGCTCAAAAAGCCGTAATGAGGGGGGTCTTGATCAAACATGGGGCACGTATCAAGCGGGAACGGGAAAAACAGCTCTTAATGTTATCAAACAAGATACGGGATTTAGAGTCGAAACATAAAAGCAACCAGACACCCTCGTTAGAAACAGAACACCTGACTGTGAGAAGACAAGTGGTAGATTTATTGCAGTACAAGGCCAAAGCAGCACTTCAATTTTGTAGGAAACTCCCCTATGAGGCAGGTAACAAGTGCAGGAAATTATTAGCCAAAGCGGTTAAACAACAAAAACTACAGGCTTATATACCTCAAATTATTTCATCTTCGGGACATAAGACGGCCATGCCCACCCAAATTGCACAAGAGTTTCAAAATTACTACTCCTCCTTATACAATCTCCCGAAACAGGGTACCAATGAAGATGTCATAAGAGATTATCTTAATCTCTCGGACATCCCTAAACTTTCGGAGGAGACAGGGGCAGCTCTGGAAGAACCTGGATGGAACTTCAGAGCGCCATCAAGGGAATGAAACCAGGTAAAGCTCCAGGCTCAGACAGATTTACCCTACAATACTATCAAATCCTCTTACCAGTCCTAGGCCCACACAAGGTCAAATTATTTAACAATATTACAGAAGGAGGGAGCCTGCAAAGAGATACCTTAAGAGCCCCTATCACCCTCATTCCCAAGGAAGGAAAGGACCCTACCACCTGTGGGAGTTACAGACCTATATCCCTCTTGAATATAGATCTGAAACTTTATACTAAAATACTGGCCAATCGGCTGTCACAGCACATGACAGATCTCATACACCTAGACCAAGTAGGCTTCATCCCCTCAAGAGAGGCTAGAGACAATACCACAAAGGTACTCAACCTAATACATAGAGCCTCAGTGACCAAAACCCCAGGAGTATTTCTCAGCACAGACGCTGAGAAAGCTTTTGACCGGGTGAACTGGGAATTTATGTTCGCTGTTCTCAAACACGTCGGTTTAGGAAGTAAGATGTTACAATGGATCTCTAGCATATATTCTATACCGACTGCTCAAGTTAAAGCTAATGGTGTTGTCTCTGAACCCTTTACCATCTCTAACGGCACGAGGCAAGGCTGTCCGCTGTCTCCACTGCTCTTCGCCCTAGCTTTAGAACCATTTTTATGCACAATACGGAAGAACCCAGATATAACAGGTATCACTATAGACCAAGGCCAATAAAAGATCTCAGCGTATGCTGATGACCTTCTGTTTTCCCTTACTAACCCCGTTATATCCCTTCCAAATCTAATTAAAGAATTTAGAAAATTTGGGAATATATCTAATCTGAAAATAAATTTTGATAAGTCCGCAGCCATGGGCATCAATATGACACCAGACGAACTGTCTCCGCTGATAAATAAATTTAGATTCAAATGGTCAGATAGTCATCTAAACTACCTGGGGACATATATTCCAAATTATTTGAAACACACTTTTGAACTTAACTTTCCCCCAATGCTGACAAAAGCCAGAGAGCTACTAGAAGAGTGGAACAAGGGACTCCACTCCTGATTTGGCAGATGTAATCTCATCAAAATGTGCATCCTCCCGAAATTTTTCTATCTGTTCCAAGCACTGCCAATCAGGATCCCATCCCTATACTTCAGACAAGTACACTCCCTCTTTACCAAATTTGTATGGTCACATAAGAAACCAAGACTACGCATGCGACTCTTGACACTACCGAAACAATATGGCGGTCTAGCCCTCCCAGACATAAAAAAACTACTATTTGGCAGTACATTTAGGGAGAATCATTGACTGGAACAGACATAGACAGAACAAATTGTGGACACGGATAGAATGCAATCAGGTACATATTCCTCTAAAGAGGGCGATATGATGCTATGACCAACTCCCCTCAGACATGAAAACACACCTCATCATAGGGGCCACGTTACGCATTGGTGCGAGATTGATTAACACAACCTCTCTGACATCAAAAAACTCCCCTTTATTCCCAATTCTTGGCAACCCGGCATTTAAGCCTGGCTTGAACCAAGCGGAATGTGAGACACTCTGGAAAGAGGGTAAGGACTGCGCATTAAACTATGTGGACGGAGATCAATGGCCATCGATCCACACATTGACGGATGGCACTGGTAACTTTCGACTTCCATTCTGCAGAGACGAAGGTTTACTACCTCAAGTACTGACGAAAACTTATACCTTATGCCGCGTACACACGAGCGGACTTTCCGGCATACTTGGTCCGGTGGACCAGAGTCCGCCGGACAATCCGACTGTGTGTAGGCTCCGCCGAATTTTTCCGGCGGACTTTTTCCCAAAAGTTCGCCGGACCTAGATTTGAAACATGTTTTAAATCTTTCCGTCTGACTCAGTTTCTGGCGGAAAGTCCGCTCGTCTGTATGCTGGTATACGACGCAAGGGCAGGGTATTGCATTTCGCGCTCGCTGCAATAGGAAAAACAAATTTTCCTATTGCGGCGAGCGCGGGGCATACCAGGCCCTTAGGTCTGGTATAGATTTGAAAGGGAAGCCCCTACGTTGAAAAAACGGCGTGGGGTCCCCCCTAAAATCCATACCAGACCCCGATCCGAGAACACAGCCCGGCTGGTCAGGAAAGGGGGTGGGGACGAGTGAGCGCCCCCCCTCCTGAACCGTACCAGGCCGCATGCCCTCAACATGGGGGCCCCTGCGGGGCCCCCCCCAAAGCACCTTGTCCCCATGTTGATGAGGACAAGGGCCTCTTCCCGACAACCCTGGCCGTTGGTTGTCAGGGTCTGCGGGCGGGGGGCTTATCGGAATCCGGGAGCCCCTATAATAAGAGGGCCCCCAGATCCCGGCCCCCCACCCTATGTGAATGAGTATGGGGTACATGGTACCCCTACCCAATCACCTAGGGAAAAAGTGTCAATAATAAAACACACTACACAGGTTTTTAAAATAATTTATTAAACAGCTCCAGGGGGTCTTCCTCCGGCTTCGGGGGGTCTTCCTCCGGCTTCGGGGGTCTTCTTCCCTCTTCTCTTCTCCAGATGGTGACACGATGCTCTCTCCGGCTGGACTGCTCTCTGAGCGCTCTGTTGTGACTTATATGGGCGGAGACCCTGCCCCCTTATGCCATCACAGTCCCTGGGCATGCTGGGACTGTGACGTTTTAGGGGGCGTGGTCAACATCACCCGGTGACCACGCCCCCTAAAACATCACAGTCCAGCATGCCCAGGGACTGTGACATCATAAGGGGCGGGGTCTCCGCCTATATAAGTCACAGCGGAACGCTCAGAGAGCAGTCCAGCCGGAGAGAGTTTCATGTCAACATCTGGAGAAGAGAAGAGGGAAGAAGACAAGAAGCCCAGAAGTCTGGACCCCCGCTGGCAAAAGAGCAGCATGAAGACAGCGGAGGAGCCGGCCGAAGAACTGGAACACCGGGAGAAGAGGCCAGAGAGAGCGGAGAAGAACCAACCAGACTCCGGGAGAAGAGGAACTGGAGGGACCCCCGAAGCCGGAAGAAGACCCCCGAAGCCAGAGGAAGACCCCCCCAGAGCTGTTTAATAAATTATTTTAAAAACCTGTGTAGTGTGTTTTATTATTGACACTTTTTCTCTAGGTGAATGGGTAAGGGTACCCCATACTCATTCACATAGGGTGGGGGGCCGGGATCTGGGGGCCCTCTTATTATAGGGGCTCCCGGATTCCGATAAGCCCCCCACCCGCAGACCCTGACAACCAACGGCCAGGGTTGTCGGGAAGAGGCCCTTGTCCTCATCAACATGGGGACAAGGTGCTTTGGGGTGGGGGGGCCCCACAGGGCGCCCCCTCCCCCAAAGCACCCACCCCCCATGTTGAGGGCATGCGGCCTGGTACAGTTCAGGAGGGCGGGCGCTCGCTCGTCCCCAACCCCTTTCCTGACCGACCGGACTGCGTGCTCGGATCGGGGTCTGATATGGATCTTAGGGGGGACCCCACGCCGTTTTTTCGGCGTAGAGGTTTCCCTTTATAATCCATACCAGACCTAAGGGCCAGGTATGACCCGCGACGGGGCTCGCAAGCTGTCAATCTCGCGATAAAAGCGGCAAGATTGACTTCCTTTTCTAGTCCTGTCGTACATGAGTCACGTTCAAAATGAACGGACTTGTCCGTGTGTGGGCAAGTCCGTTCATTCTGAAAGTCTGCCGTAACTCTGGCGAAAGTCAGTCGGAAAGACAGGCGGACCTAGCCCGCCGGAAAGTCCAGTCGTGTGTGGGCAAGTCCGTCCGTTTTTAAGTCCGGCGCATCTGGCGGACAGTCCGTCAGAAAGTCTGCCGGACCAAGTATGCCAGAAAGTTCGATCGTGTGTACGCGTCATTACTTAACACTCTGACAGAACAACCAGACCTGGGGTTTTTACATGATAGGCAAAAAGACCTGAAACAGACCTTTACTGACGTACAAACAAAAAACATTCTCAGATTCTCTCTGCAATCATCAATCTGCACCAGAATACAAGAAACAAACTACAAGATTCTCACAAGGTGGTACTATACACCGCAACTGCTGCACACATTTTTTCCTAACATGACAGACAAATGCTGGAGGTGTCACACAGATAGAGGAACACTCTTTCACATTTTTTGGTCTTGCCCATTATTGCTACACTTCTGGACATACAAAAATTCACTGATCATAAGATCCAAAAAGATCCGGTGTTCTTTCTGCTGCACGCTACCACAATCCCAGCACAATTGTAAAAAACATCCATTGTACGACACTTGCTCAATGCAGCCAAATCGTGCATCCCAGGTACATGGAAACAAAACACACCCCTATCCATTGGATTGTGGTTGCGTAAGGTATAGGAGCTTAAGAAATTAGAGGATCTAGTGCGTACAGCTCAAAACAAACAAGAAAAACACTCCAAAGTCTGGAGGCCATGGGACCTATACATATATTCTAATGAAGGGCAATCCCTATTAAACTCTTGAAGGTCCTACCGATGCTGGCCAAGCATGTGGGACACTACTGATATATATATCACCTCCATGCTGAACAATAACCCCCTCTCCCCACCCTTAACCCACCCACCTCCTTCCCTCTCTATCATCTTCCCGCCTTTTCTGTCTTTTCGATCTTTTCTTCTTCAAACTGCTGGTTTTATGTCTAGATGGCTGGGGGCTGCGTATTTAGTTTGGATTACGATCTCTGCAACTAAACAGGCAACGTGACGATCAACAGGACATCATATTTGCTAGAAAACAAGATCAAAAAATTATTCCCAATTTGGATTATGTTATTAAAACCATATTGAAGTTTTGGTCAGTTGTAACAGTGTATGTATTCCACGTTATAGACTGCAGAGGGACTCTAACTGGGAGGCCCACATGTAAAACAACATTTTATTGTCTATCATAACCACAGTTGTACTGTACCCCCACTGTATTTCTTTGTTGGAAAACTTAATAGAATCAATATTTGAAAAAAAAAAAAAGGATATCCCTTAAAGATGGACCTTATGGTTGAGGATAGATTTAGGAAATTAAAGGGGTGGAAGGCCCAAGTGCGGGCATGCGTTGGATTAGAGTTCTTTGAGAGTTTGTGAATGGCAAGTGTCAATGTACCAGGTCCGCTCCTAGTAGATAAACTAGAAAGAGAAAGAGAGCGGGAGAGGGGAAGAAAAAGAGGGGGGGAAAGTCTTCCACGAAGGTAGTGTGGCTCGTGGTCAGGAAATGTTCCTAACAGGTGGTAGGGTGATTCTATTAACAAGGCAATAACAAAGACTTATCAAAGTAAGGAGGTAAGCAGTGTTTGACCAGTGGTTACCATATTTTGTCAAATTTCTTTACTTTATCGTTTTTCAATAGCTGTCATTTTGGCGAAGATAAGAGCTCTATTCATCCTGTGTTTGGCTTCAGCCACAACTAAGGTTTGGGATTTCCCTGCTTTGGCTATGGTTTGTTTGGCTACGGTGGTAAGGTGGATGAGTGATCGGAATTGAGTATGAGTGAGTTCAGCCGGTTTAAGGTTCAAAAGAGCTGTGACTGGGTCAGGAAGAATATCAGTTTCCAAGGCTTTGGAGGCCATAGCAAAGATTTTTTTCCAAAATTCTTGGGGGATCGGGCATTGCCACCATATGTGAATGTGGATGCCAGGATCTGAGCAGCTGCGAAAGCAAGTCCCTGGGTATGATGGGACATATTTTGCAATTCTCGCTGGTACTAGATAACATTGTGCTAGAACGTTATAATTGGTTTCAAGTGCCGAGCTATTGGGGGAGGAGGATTTGTTTGCTAGCCATATGCTGGACTAATCTGAGATCTCGAATGTGTGCTCCATGTCTTGTGTCCATTTAGTGGTGTAAGATGGTAGTGCGTCTTTCAGGATTGCATTAAGGTGTTGATATAGGAGTGATATCAGTCCTCTGATGTGTGGGTCACTCTTACAGATGCGTTCAAATTGTGTCATTTGGTTTAGTGGTGATCCCGTCTGGAGTAGGGATGAGCCGATGTTCGGGTGTTCGGGTGAACATCGGGTGCCGAATAGCGAACAATTTTCGGTGTTCGTGGCAATTTGGAAAGCCACGGAACACCCTTTAAAAGTCTATGGGAGAAAACAAAAGTGCTAATTTTAAAGGCTTATATGCATGGTATTGTCATAAAAATTGTTTGGAGACCTGGGTCCTGCCCCAGGGGACATGTATCAATGCAAAAAAAAGTTTTAAAAATGGCCGTTTTTTCGGGAGCAGTGATTTTAATAATGCTTAAAGTGAAACAATAAAAGTAAAATATTCCTTTAATTAATTTAATTTCGTACCTGGGGGGTGTATATAGTATGCCTGTAAAGTGGCGCATGTTTCCCATGTTTACAACAGTCCCTGCACAAAATGACATTTCTAAAGGAAAAAAAGTAATTTAAAAGTACTCGTGGCTATAATGAATTGTCGGTCCCGGCAATATACATAAAAGTCATTGAAAAAAATGCCATGGGATTCCCCCACAGTCCATTACCAGGCCCTTTGGGTCTGGTATGAATATTAAGGGGAACCCCGAACCAAAATTAAAAAATAAAATTTGCGTGGGGGTCCCCCCAAATTCCATACCAGGCCCTTCAGGTCTGGTATGGATATTAAGGGGAACCCCACGCCAAATTTTTTTAAAAAATGGCGTGTGGGCCCCCCAAAAATCCATACCAGACCCTTATCCGAGCACGCAACCTGGCAGGCCGCAGGAACAGAGGGGGGACGAGAGAGCGCCCCCCCTCCTGAACCGTACCAGGCCACATGCCCTCAACTTGGGGAGGGTGCTTTGGGGTAGCGTTTTTTTTTTCTTTTTCGGTCCGTCTGCGAAGCGAGAGAAGAAGAAGAGGACTTTGTGGGACATTTTTATTTCTTTATTTTTTAATAAAGGGCTTGTCCCCAAGCCATGTCATGTCATTTTTACCATTTTCACAATTTTTTGTAGGGGTACATTTACCATTTCACACAGGGGGGGAGGCCGGGATCTGGGGGTCCCCTTGTTAAGGGGGGCTTCCAGATTCCGATAAGCCCTCCACCCACAGGCCCCCACAACCACCGGGCAAGGGTTGTGGGTATGAGGCCCTTGTCCCCATCAAGTGCTTTGGGGGGCTACTCCAAAGCACCCTCCCCATGTTGAGGGCATGTGGCCTGGTACAGTTCAGGAGGGGGGGCGCTCTCTTGTCCCCCCTCTTTTCCTGCGGCCTGCCAGGTTGCGTGCTTGGATAAGGGTCTTGTATGGATTTTTGGGGGGACCCCACGGCATTTTTTTTTTATTTTGGCGCGGGGTTCCCCTTAAAATCCATACCAGACCTGAAGGGTCTGGTATGAATTTTGAGGGGGACCCACACGCCATTTTTAAAAAAATTTTGGCATGGGGTTCCCCTTAATATCCATACCAGACCTGAAGGGCCTGGTATGGAATATGGGGGGACCCCCACGCAATTTTTTTTTTTAATTTTGGTTCGGGGTTCCCCTTAATATTCATACCAGACCCAAAGGGCCTGGTAATGGACTGTGGGGGAATCCCATGCCGTTTTTTTCAATGTTATGTGTATTGCCGGGACCGACAATTTATTATAGCCGCGAGTACTTTTAAATTACTTTTTTTCTTTAGAAATGTCATTTTGTGCAGGGACTGTTGTAAACACGGGAAACATGCGCCACTTTACAGGCATACTATAGACATCCCCCAGGTACGAAATTTAAAGGAATATTTCACTTTTATTGTTTCACTTCAAGCATTATTAAAATCACTGCTCCCAAAAAAACGTCTGTTTTTAAAACTTTTTTTGCATTGATACATGTCCCCTGGGGCAGGACCCAGGTCCCCAAACATTTTTTATGACAATAACTTGCATATAAGCCTTTAAAATTAGTACTTTTGATTATACATGTTAGTGTCCCATAGACTTTAACGGTGTTTGTGTGTTCGAACAAATTTTTTGCCTGTTCACGTGTTCTGCTGCGAACCGAACCGGGGGGTGTTCGGCTCATCCCTAGTCTGGAGGAAGGGCATATATAATTTTTTTACTTGCAGGTAGCGAAAGAGTTCAGTTCTAGGGAGTCCAAAAGTTTTGCATAAGGCAGAGAACGCAGGGAGCGCATTAGTAGAGAGCATATGGAGTCTGAATAGATTCATGCTAGACCAGGCCATGAACGCTGAAGGGGATTCCCAAGCTTGGTAAAAGGCAGAATTTCTGAGGAAGGAGAGTAGGGGGTTGTGAGGGGATTGTAGATTGTGGGTGCCCCTAAATTTGTCCCAGATGGTTAGGGATTGTTTAGTAATGGGGTTTGAGAGGTGAACTCTGTCTTTGGGTTGGAGCCACAGCATATTAGCCACAGAAATGGGGTCACAATCAATTGATTCGATGGCAACCCACAGCGGTGTTTGCACTGCTGCGTAATACTTGGGCAGTTGTGCGAGTTGCACTGCATAGTAGTAAGATGAGAAATTTGGTATGCCCAACCCACCGCATAATTTAGTAAGATAAAGCGTTGATTTAGGTATACGGGGCTTAGTGGTTCCCCATATGTAGGACAATACTCTGCGCTGTGTAAACCATAGGAAATATGATGGTACTGATATGGGGAGTACTCTGAATAGGTATAAGAGTTTAAGCAATATCAACATTTTTGTGGCGCTGATCTGTCTGAGCCAGGATAAGGGAAGAGAGGACCAGTGTTTCATGAGATTGGTGACTTGTCTCAGTAGTGGTAAGTAATTAGTCGCAAAAAGATCTGATAATGAGGCTGTGAGTTGTACCCTCAAATATGGGAGATGATGCATCACAAGTAAACAGCAGGGAGGGCTGGGCTTGTTGAAGTTCAGATTGTGATAGGGAAATGTTGAGCGCATTTGATTTTTTGGGGTTGACATGGAGTCCAGAGATTTGGGCAAAGTTGTCTAATATGGCTAGCAGATTTGGGGGGAATCATGGGGATGAGCTAAGAAGATGAGAATATCATCCGCAAAGAGGCATACTGTCTCTCCTAATATCTATCATCACTGACTTGTAGCCAGCATACTTAATGTATGCCCGTGGGTTATTGTATAGGGAGGAGACCCAGGTCAGAAAGTGGTTCCCAAAACCCCATTGTTGGAGAATGTAATGTAAGTAGGGCCAGGTGACAGAGTCCAAGGCTTTCCTCATGTCGAGGGATAGGAGACAGGTCGGGGTGTGTCTGGTCTTAGCTGCATGGGCGAGTAGGAGAGCACATCTAATATTGTCACTGGCCTGACGGGTTAGCATGAATCCTGTTTGGTCACGATGTATCAGTCGGCCTATAATGGTATTCAGTCGAGTCGCTAGAATCCTGGCTAGTAGTTTAATGTCAAGGTTTAGGAGCGAGATGGGACGGAAGTTGGTCCAAGAGGAGGAATCCGATCTAGGTTTGGGAAGCATAGAGATTATGGAGGTCAGCGTTTCAGTTCTAAATGAGTACCCCGATAGCAGAGAATTGAAGGCTTTAGTTAATATAGGCGTCAGAATGAGCGCAAATTGTTTGTAGTATGTTGCGGAAAACCCATCGGGGACCAGTCTTTTATGGGGTTTCAGGGCATTTATGGCTTCTTTAACCTCCAGATCTGCGATGGGGCACTCAAGTAGGTCTCGCTGTTTTTGTGCAAGGGTTTGGAGGGTAATGTTGGAAAATAGGATATCGGCCTTTGCCGCATCAAAGTCCTGAGTAGGGGAGAAGAGTTTGGCCAGATTAGATCGAAACACTTTGAGTAATTTAATGGGATTGCTGGTGTATGTATCTCGAGTAGTTTTTAAAAGTATTGGCCACTGTGGATAGTGGATCGTCCACAAAATGAGTGCCATAGGCGTGTCGGGTTTGTTATCCTTAAGGTAGGATACATGTTGGCATTGTGGATAAGTTTATCAGGCAAGTCAGTCAGGAATAAGTTAAAGTCAAGGCAGGTTTTATCTAGTCATGTTTTGGTGGTAGCATTAGGGGTGGATTGAAAAGCTGCATGGCTTACATTAAAGTTGGCCTCCCGCTTAAGGGCTGCTGCTGCTTGTTGGATCAGTCTGCCAGAATGACAACTTTGTGGGCTTCCCATAATGTCAAGATGATTAAGCAGTGGGTCATTCTCATACCCCTTCTTGAGAAGATTTGAAAATGTCTTAGAACTTGTGGCCCCTAGAAAGTTCTTTTGAGGCAAGATCGTACATTCAGAGTTGCTTTCCTGGAGAAGCCCAGACAACATTCACGATAGGGCATCAGCCTTACCCTTACTTGACCCAGTGTGGTACAAAATAACAAAATTGAACCTGGAGAAGTATAGGGTCCAAAGTGCTTGTCTAGATGACAACCTTTTGACAGAACAAATAAATTCTACATTTTTATGATCCAAGAGAACGGTTACAGGGTGCTTAGCAGCTTCCAGTGGATGCCTCCACTCAGGAAATGCTTCCTTAATTGCCAGCAGCTCCTTGTTTCCAATGTCATAATTCTTCTCGGCTGAAGACATTGGTTGAGAGAAATAATCACAAGGATGAAGCCACATCTTTTCTCCAGGATCTGGATGTACCAGTATTGGTGCAGAGGTGAAGTGAGTCTTTCTTTTACTAAAGGCAGCCTGTGCCTCAGGTGACCACAAAAAGGGCACCCCTTTCTTTGTCAGCTGCGTAATTGGAGCAATTACTTTGGAGATATTCCTTATAAATCTTCTGTAAAAGTTGGCAAATCCAACAAATCATTGTATGTCCTTAACATTCCTAAGGACAGGCCAATCAACCACTGCTTTGATCTTATTGGAATGTTCACTCTTTCAGAAAAAATTATATACCCCAAGAACTGGATCTGAGTTTGTTCAAACTCTAGTTTGATTTAAAGTTGATTCTGCCTTAATCTCTCAAAGACAGTACAGACATGCTGGTGTCTGAACAAGATAAGAGCACTACCATATACTATACTAATACATCACCAAATAAATCATGAAAACTCATATCAAATATAAAATGACAATGTATGAATTCCATAAATTCCAGTGAACAAGTAAATCAATATAAAAAGTTCATGTGATGTATTAGTATAGTATATGGTAGCGCTTTTATCTTGTTTACATTTTTAAAGGCACATGCACTTTTGAGAGCAGCAACCTTGAATGTTAGCAATCACTTAATGTTTATATCAGCGCAGGAATTCAGGGTGTTATACACTATTTAAAGATATGCTGGTGTGTTCCTCCAAATTATCAGAAAAAATGGGAATATCATTCAAATATGATATGACAAACTGGTCCAGCAAATCACAAAAAATATCATTAATGAAATGTTGAAAAGTTACTGAGCATTGCAAAGTCCAAAGGACATGACCAAAGACTTAAAATATCCATATCTGGTTCTGAAAGCAGTTTTTCATTTGTCTGCAGGATGAATGCGGACAAGATTGTATGCCCCCCGTAAATCTAATTTGGTAAAGAGTGTGGTAGAGCTGAGTCTCTCGAGCATTTCTGGAATCAGTGAGAGTTAATAGCGATTTTGAATTGTGATCCTGTTTAAATCTCTGTACTCGATACATGGATGCAGGATGGAGTCCTTTTTCTCTATGAAGAATAAGGCTGCACCAGCAGGATAGGTTGAATGTCTGATAAAAAACTCTTCTCATCAAGCCACTCCCTGAGCACCTTCAGTTCAGGTTCTGACAATGATATGAGAGATGAGGAGGCAGACGATCAGCATTCTTTTTATCACGCACATCCCAGAAATCAAGATATTGTGGAGGCAGCTTGTCACATGACTGGGTAATTATCATAACTGCTTGTGAATCCTTGATTGGTGGAGGGCTTATTTGATAACATTCTTTGCAATGGTCAGATCTAAAATTTATAGACCGTGTCTCCTATTTGATGGAGGGATTATGAATAGAGAACCAAGGAATGCCCAGTAGGATGGGGAACTTGGGTGTTGTGATCAGGTAAAAGCTGATTGTCTCCTGATGGTCAGCCTCAATTAGGAGTTTAAGCAGGATGGTCTTGTGGGTAACAGGTCCTAAAGACAAAGGTGAGCTATCCACAGCTTCCATAACAATAGGGGCAAGTTTATTTCTTATTTGAATGTTATTTTAGGCAAACAGTCTGGAGCCTGGAGGCCAGTAGTTGTAGCAGTGGAGCAGCACCCACCGACAAGCGGGACAGGTATACTATATAAGCAGGTCACCCTGGCTGATGACATGGGTTCACCTGAAGTTCGGGGTCTAAGTACTAACAGTATTTACCAGAGCTCCTGAATGGGTTTTGCTGCGCGTTAGTACCAGGTCGCAGTCCTCAGGATCACCCCACCAGGAGATGAGCAAACCAGGGTCCAGTAGCAGATATAGCAGGTAGGGATCAAGCAAACGCGTAGTCAAGAAACAACCCAAAAGGTCAGCAATGAGTAGTTGCAGGTTGGGATTAAGCAGAAGCATAGTCAAAGAACAAGTCAAAAAGGTTGGTAACGAATTGTAGTGAAGACATGGAAGGCAGCAGGAGAGACAAAATTGAGATATTGGCTGGAGGGAGCACAATAATCTGGCACACAGGAAGTGCAGAGACATGGCTTAAATAAGGAAGTTAATAGGAGGAGCAAAGAGTTCAAAGTTCAAAACAAACAAGATTCAAGGTAGGATCATTCAAGGAATTGTCTAGAGAACTGCAATAGGGATGAGCTTCAAGTTCGAGTCAAACCCATGCTCGACTTGAACATCACATGTTCGACCGTTCGTCGAATTGCGAACGATATGGGCCGTTCGCACCAAATTCGAGTGGCGTGTCATGGCCCATAATTCACTGTGGAATCGCAGTGCATTGCTGGCTGATGATTGGCCAAGCATGCACTATGACCCTCATGCTTGGCCAATCACAGGGCCATCTGTACAGAGAGCCGTAATTGGCCAAAGCCAGGGTGGCTTTGGCCAATTGTGGCTCAGGGGGTTTAGTACATGCCCCACACTATATAAGGCCGCCTGCACGTCGGCCCTGTGTAATGTGTTCCGGCGTTGAGAGAGAGATAGAGAGAGACAGTGTCATTTGATTTAATTAAGATAGAGTAGGCAGGCGAGTCAGTTAGTTGCACTTACAGTGTATTGTGTATATATATGCATCCTAGGTGTATATATATATATATATATATATATATATATATATATATACACACTGTATTCAGTTTAGCTAGATCCGTTCCTGTTATTCTCTTCCTACTGACAGGCAGGCAGGTGTTTTTACAGTATTTACAGCTACCTGAAGAAAATTGCTGGTGTTCTTCTGATCCTATTAGTCCTATTAGCTGCAGTATTTACAGTTAGTGTAGTGCGTCCTCTGCACAGTGTGCACCTAAAGCTACCTGAAGAAAATTAGTGGTGTTCTTCTGATCCTATTTGTACTGCAGGCAGCTGAAGTATTTACAGTTAGTGTAGTGCGTCCTCTGCACAGTGTGCACCTAGTGCTACCTGAAGAAAATTGGTGGTGTTCTTCTGATCCTATTAGTACCGCAGGCAGCTGCAGTATTTACAGTTAGTGTAGTGCGTCCTCTGCACAGTGTGCACCTAAAGCTACCAGCAAAAAATTGGTGGTGTTCTTCTGATCCTATTAGTACCGCAGGCAGCTGCAGTATTTACAGTTAGTGTAGTTCGCCCTCTGCACAGTGTGCACCTAAAGCTACCTGAAGAAAATTGGTGGTGTTCTTCTGATCCTATTAGTGCCTCAGGCAGCTGCAGTATTTACAGGTAGTGTAGTGCGTCCTCTGCACAGTGTGCACCTAAAGCTACCTGAAGAAAATTGGTGGTGTTCTTCTGATCCTTTTAGTACCACAGGCAGGCAGCTGCAGTATTTACAGTTAGTGTAGTGCATCCTCTGCACAGTGTGCACCTAAAGCTACCTGAAGACAATCGCTGTTGTTCTGATCCTATTTATACCACAGGCAGGCAGCTGCAGTATTTACAGTTAGTGTTCTGTGTCCTCTGCACAGTGTGCACCTAAAGCTACCTGAAGAAAATTGGCGGTGTTCTTCTGATCCTATTAGTACCACAGGCAGGCAGCTGCAGTATTTACAGTTAGTGTAGTGTGTCCTCTGCACAGTGTGCACCTAAAGCTACCTGAAGACAATTGCTGTTATTCTGATCCTATTAATACCACAGGCAGGCAGCTGCAGTATTTATAATTAGTGTACTGTGTCCTCTGCACAGTGTGCACCTAAAGCTACTCGAAGAAAATTGGTGGTGTTCTTCTGATCCTATTAGTACCACAGGCAGGCAGCTGCAGTACTTACAGTTAGTGTACTGCGTCCTCTGCACAGTGTACACCTAAAGCTACCTGAAGACAATTGCTGTTCTTCTGATCCTATTAATACCACAGGCAGGCAGCTGCAGTATTTACAGTTAGTGTACTGCGTCCTCTGCACAGTGTGCACCTAAACCTACCTGAAGACAATTGCTGTTGTTCTGATCCTATTTATACCACAGGCAGGCAGCTGCAATATTTACAGTTAGTGTACTGTGTCCACTGCACAGTGTGCACCTAAAGCTACCTGAAGAAAATTGGTGGTGTTCTTCTGATCCTATTAGTACCACAGGCAGGCAGCTGCAGTATTTACAGTTAGTGTAGTGTGTCCTCTGCACAGTGCGCTAAAGCTACCTGAAGACAATTGCTGTTATTCTGATCCTATTAATACCACAGGCAGGCAGCTGCAGTATTTACAGTTAGTGTACTGTGTCCTCTTCACAGTCTGCACCTAAAGCTACTCGAAGAAAATTGGTGGTGTTCTTCTGATCCTATTAGAACCACAGGCAGGCAACTGCAGTATTTACAGTTAGTGTACTGCGTCCTCTGCACAGTTTGCAACTAAAGCTACCTGAAGACAATTGCTGTTCTTCTGATCCTAATAATACCACAGGCAGGCAGCTGCAGTATTTACAGTTAGTGTACTGCGTCCTCTGCACAGTGTGCACCTAAACCTACCTGAAGACAATTGCTGTTGTTCTGATCCTATTAATACCACAGGCAGGCAGCTGCAGTATTTACAAGTTAGTGTAGTGCGTCCTTTGCACAGTGTGCACCTAAAGCTACCTGAAGAAAATTGGTGGTGTTCTTCTGATTGTATTAGTACCACAGGCAGGCAGCTGCAGTATTTACAGTTAGTGTACTGCGTCCTCTGCACAGTGTGCACCTAAAGCTACCTGAAGACAATTGCTGGTGTTCTCATACTAATAATACTACAGGCAGGCAGTTGATTCTGCTAGCTGCAGTATCAGTATATATATATACATCCCAGCTTTGTGCAGCTACTCACTGCAGGCCATTAGTATGTCTGGAAGGCCAACAAGGAGAGGCAGACAGTCACAAGCCAATAAAAGAGGGCAAGCAGGCTCTGTGTCTGGAGGCAACAGTGCTGGTCGTGGAGACGGTGCATCCTAATCAGCAAGTGGCCGTGGGACACGCTTGTCCTTTTTTGCAGCAGCTGGCCATGTTGAGCCGCAACATGTGGAAGACTTGGTAGAGTGGATGACCAAGCCGTCCTCATCCTCCTCATCCTCTCCCACCCAGGCTCAGGATACTTTGTCTGGCAAAGCAGCTGCCAACGCGGCCTCTTCCCTCGGCTCAATGGCATCAGTCACTCCTTCCCTAGCCCCACCATGTCCTCCTGAGGAGTCCCCCGAACTGTTTGACCACAGTGTTGGGTACATGCTCCAGGAGGATGCCCAGCGTTTTGAAGGCTCCGATGATGGTACCCAGCTAGAGGAAGGCAGTAACGTGATCCCCGAGGGAGTGGGTGCCCAAGAAGGACAGCAATCTGGCAGTCATGTTCCCCCAGCTGCAGCATACTGCCAGGTTTGCTCCAGTGATGAGGAGGGAGGGGATGATGAGGTCACTGACTCCACGTGTGTGCCTGATAGGAGAGAGGAGGAGGAGGAGGCACATCACCAACGAGGCAGGATGCCCTCCAGGGGCCAGCTTAAGGGCAGCACACTGACTGCATCACACCGCAGAGCTCCGCAAGTGCAGGGCGCTGCTGTCTCTGCATGTTATTCCAAAAGTTCTTTGGTGTGGGCCTTTTTTGAGACGAGTGCATCAGATCGCACCGCTGCTATTTCCAACATATATCTCAAGTGTATCTCGCATGGCCAAAACAGCACCCGGTTGGGCACCACATGCTTGACCAGATATATGTCAACGTGCCATGCAGTTTGTTGGCAAGCTTACCTAAAAGACACACACCAAAGAACAAAGAGGACCTCTCCTTGCTCCTCATCAGCTGGGATCTCCAACCCCACTATACCTTCAGTCCTCTCTGAGACCTGCACTGAGAGGAATGAAGGTGTAGAATTAGGTGTGTCACAGCCAAGTACTTGCAGGCAATCTGCTATCGGTACACCGACGTCATATTGTACCAGGCAAATTTCCCTGCCCCAGCTGCTGCACTGCCGAAAGAAGTTCGCTCCAAGCCATCCACATGCCCAGCAGTTGAATGATAGCTTGGCTAAATTGCTAGCACTTCAACTGCTGCCTTTTCAGTTGGTAGACTCTGCCCCCTTCCGTGAGTTTGTGGAATGTGCGGTTCCTCAGTGGCAGGTTCCCAAACACCACTTTTTCTCACGGAAGGCGATTCCGGCTCTCTACAGGCATGTGGAAGGCAATGTCTTGGCCTTGCTAGACAGGGCGGTCAGAGGTAAGGTGCATAATACTGCTGACTAATGGTCCAGCAGGCATGGACAGGGACGTTACCTATCTTTCACGGCGCATTGGGTGACTCTGCTGGCAGCTGGGAAGGATGCAGGACAAGGTGCAGTAGTGTTGGAGGTTGTTCCACCACCACGCCTCCAAAATGCTACTACTGGTGATTCTGACACACCTCTCTCCTCCATCTCCTCCTCTTCTTCTTCCTCCATGGCCTCTTTCTGTGCTTTGTCCTCAGAACCAGCAGTGCTCAGTAGGCGTTCAAAGATGCAAAGATGCCATGTGGTGCTTGAGCTGGTGTGCTTGTGGGACAGGAGCCACACTGGGGCAGAGATTCTGTCAGCTCTGCAGGGGCAGGCTCAGAGGTGGTTGACGATATGCCAGCTTAAGGCAGGAATGGTGGTTTGCAACAATGGCACCAACCTCCTCTCCACCCTCCGACAGGGACAACTGACCCATGTGCCCTGTTTGGCTCACGTCCTTAACTTGGTGGTGCAGCGGTTCTTGGGCAGATACCCGGGCTTACAGGATGTACTGAGGCAGGTCAGGAAAGTCTGTGTGCATTTCCACCAGTCATATAATGCCAGTGCCCAGCTGGCTGACCTCCAAAAGGAATTTAACCTGCCCAAGAACCGCCTAATCTGTGACATGCCCACCAGGTGGAACTCAACGTTGGCCATGCTGCAGCAGCTGCACATGCAGCAGAGGGCCATCAATGAGTACCTGTGCGACTATGGCACCAGGACAGGGTCAGGGAAGCTTGTTTTTTTTCCCCACGCCAGTGGGCCATGATCAGGAATGCATACACTGTCTTGTCACCATTTGAGGAGGCCACGAGGATGGTGAGCAGTGACACTGTCCCTCTTGTCCACCTGTTGGAGCATGCGCTGCATGGAATAATGGACAGGGCACTTGAAGCAGAACAGAGGCAGGAAGAGGAGGACTTCCTTAGCTCTCAAGGCCCCCTTTATCCAGACAGTGTTCCTGCGTGCCCGCTGATCACACAGGAAGAGGAGGAGGAAGAGGAGGAGGATTGTGTCAGCATGGAGGTGGAGCCTGGCACTCAGCATCAGCAGCAGTCTTGAAGGGATCATTTACAGTCCCAAGAAACCCATGGACTTGTACATGACAGGGGGGAGGTGGCTGCAGATCATGTCGTCCTTAGTGACTCAGATGACTCCGGACCGAATGCCTCAGCAAACCTACGCTACATGGCCTCCCTGATCCTGCAAAGCCTGTGGAAGGATGCTCGTATTTGTGGTATCAAGGAGAGGGATCAATACTGGCTGGCAACCCTCCTTGATCCACGTTACAAGGGTAAGGTTGCGGACCTTATCTTGCCATCGCAGAGGGAGCAGAGGATGAAACAACTTTGGGAGGCCTTGCAGAAAGGTCTGTGCAATGCGTTCCCAGAGACTGGGAGGTTACAGACTCCTGTTCCTGGACAACGTGTTGCTGAGGCTTCGGTCAGTCAAAGAAGGATCGGTGAAGAAGGTGGCCGTCTGACCGATGCATTTAGACAATTTCTTAGTCCGCAGCCCCAAGGTATAGTTCCAGCAACCATTGCCAGCGTCTGTTTTACATGGTGCAGGAATACCTAGGGGCAAGATCTGACTTGGACACCTTTCCCACCGAAAATCCTCTGGGTTACTTGGTCTTGAGGATGGATCACTGGCCAGAGCTTGCACAGTATGCAATTGAGCTACTGGCCTTTCCTGCATCCAGCGTTCTTTCGGAACGCACATTCAGTGCTGCTGGAGGCTTTGTAACCGATCACAGGATGCGCCTGTCCACCGACTCAGTCGATCGACTGACCTTCATAAAAATGAATCAGTCTTGGATCACCACCAGCTACCAAGCACCTGATGCTGATGTAACCGAATAATTTTTTTTGAAACGTCAGATCCCTTCAAGACTGCCTATGCTGATGCTGAATCACTATCCTGTTATGCTGAGTGATTATCCTCTTCCTCCTCAATGATCATGCTGATAGCTTGTAAGAACATTTTTGGTTCTGGGCGCCGCCACCAGTGGCTAAGGCCCAATTTTTCAGCGCCTGTTTAACAGGGGTGTGTAATTACAATTTTTGATGCAATATTTTGCAAGGATGGTTCGTTACTGCTCTCAACTAGAGTATCTGTGAGGGGTTGCAGTGTTGTGGCACCAGCACCAGTGCCTAAGGGCCAATTTTTAAGCCCCTGTTTAACAGGGCCGTGTAATTACAATTTTTAAAACAATACTTTCCAGCAGGGCTCGTTCCTGCGCTCCAACTAGAGTATCTGTGAGGGGTTGCAGTGTTGTGGCACCAGCACCAGTGCCTAAGGCCCAATTTTTCAGCCCCTGCTTAACAGGGGCATGTAATTACAATTGTTGATGCAATACTTTGCAGCAGGGCTCGTTCCTGCACTCCAACTAGAGTATTTGTGAGGTGTTGCAGTGTTGTGGCACCAGCACCAGTGCCTAAGGCCCAATTTTTCTGCCCCTGTTCAATAGGGACATGTAATTACAATTCTTGATCTAATATTTCACAGCAGGGCCTATTCCTGCGCCCACCAAGAGTAACTGTGAGGGCTTACAGTGTTGTGGCAACACCACCACCACCACCAAAGGCCCAATTTTTCTGCCCCTGTTCAACAGGTGCATGTAATTACAATTCTTGATATAATATTTCACAGCAGGGCCCGTTCCAGTGCCCACCAAGAGTAACTGTGAGGACTTACAGTGTTGTGGCAACACCAACACCTAAGGCCCCAATTTCTGCAGCGTATATAGGGCAGGCCCCTACTTTCAAAAATCCAACTTACAAACGACTCCTACTTGCAAATGGAAGGAGACAACAGGAAGTGAGATGAAATCTACCCCTAGGAAGGGAAATTCTCTCCTGTAAGAGTTAATATGGGAAAAACGTGTCTCCTCTCCACTGATGCTTTATCACCAATCCTTGTTTCACTAAAAAACCCCAAATTTTCAAAAATATGTGTCATTGGGACAGAAAGTGAGGTGAAATCTTCTGAAGAGGTGCACAGACAGCAAAACAAATGTTATAGGGGTGTACCAGTTCAAAATTACAAACAGATTCTACTTAACAGCAAACCTACAGTCCCTGTCTTGTTTGCACTGCTTGTATACTGCTGTTCAGAGTATATAGGGCCTGGGGGCCCACGCCTTTCCTTTTTTTAATTTGGGTGTGGGGTTCCCCTTAATAGCCATACAAGACCCAAAGGGCCTGGTAATGGACTGGGGGGGTAACCATGCCGTTTGTCTCACTGATTTTCATCCATATTGCCGGGACCCGACATTACATTAAAGCCGCAAGCAGTTTTAAATGACTTTTATTCCTTTTAAAATGTCATTTTGTGCAGGGACTGTTCTAAGCACCGGAAACATGCACCACTCTACAGGCCTACTATAGTCACCCCCCAGGTACGATATTTAAAGGAATATTTCACTTTTTTTTTCACTTTAAGCATCATTAAAATCACTGCTCCCGAAAAAACTGATGTTTTGAAAACTTTTTTTTGCATTGATACATGTCCCCTGGGGCAGGACCCAGGTCCCCAAACCCTTTTTAGAACAATACCGTGCATATTAGCCTTTAAAATGAGCACTTTTGATATTGAACGTTCGAGTCCCATAGACTTTAATGGGGTTCTAAAGTTCGTGCAAATTTTCGGTCCATTCGCAGGTTCTGGTGCGAACCGAATCGGGGGGGGGTGTTTGGCTCATCCCTACTCAGCCAGCAGATTGCTAGACACAGCAGAGATTCCAGATTCAAGTCCAGGCCTTGACAACTTCCTTTCCAGGACTCTTGCCCAAATTGGCATCTTGAGGCCCCCTCGGAAGAGTCAGGAGTAATGGCTTTTATTACTTTTAAACCCTGTATTTATACAGAATGTATGCATCAAGGCTGTGCCTTGTTTCTATACCTTTACATACTCACCATGAAGCATCTATCTATAGCAATTTAGTAAAAACCCTTTTTTCCAGGGTGTTCCTGTGGGAGATCAGGAATACAAGAAAACAAACTGAACCTGTACACAGATAATTGAATCGTCTTCCCAGTCCTGCTGTAAGAATTCACCCTTTTTTCTGTCCACAGCAGTTTTAAGGGTAACACCCAAAAAACAGTTGGCCCTCTAAGGGCACTTTCCCTTTGGGTTGCAAAACAAGGCCTTCAAATACCTAGAATTCCTCCTCTATCTTTACTCCGATACCTTTTATGACCATAACTTTAAACGCTTGTTAACCTAGATCCATCAAAATTTAAAGAGCTGGTCCAAAACTTAATCACACCGGAATTGGCAAGATGGCCTCATATAAAATGGTTGTGCTTTCACGTCTGTCATATATTTTCTAGATAGTTCCCATTGAGGTCCCAATACCCTTCTTTTGCAAGCTGTGCTCTTCCACTTTACACTATGTGTGGGCTAACTCCTCATCACAACTTTACTACAACGTGCCTATTAAATGAAAAGAAGAGGGTGGAATATGTTTACCTAATTTAGAACTCTAATATAAAGTGCCGCTCCTTACCAAGCTAGTAGATGGTACAGTGTATTCAATGTCCTTTTCAAACTGTAGGCACAGATTAAATCACTCTTGTCATCTATCCTTCCTATCTCTGTATCATTAATATATCCCTCTATACACCCCCACAGACACACACACACACACACATACACACACACACACACATACACACACATAATAATCCTTTCCCAACTGCTTACTTCCCTTATTGAGGATACGGACTTTGCTTCTCAAATGAGCCCTGCATGGGGAAATTTCCGACTAAGGAAATTTCTGCTAGGTCAGTCCTGCACCACATTACCTACATGAACAGCCACCATTCTTTTGCTGATAAGGGACCCCTAAATAAATCCCACCTTAGGTACAGAATAGACACACAGACAACAATAGATATATATTTTTTTTCAAAAGAACAGGATAGGGTTAGAAAATTTGCCATTTATTGTTAGCAATGTATATGGGCAAGATTTAATTTAATTTAATATATTATAAAAAAGCAAACATATTACCAGAGTCCAAAGGGTCCCCTTCATCAAGTGTTGGTATTATTGAATAAATTGTGTATGGGACTGATAGAATTGGAGGGATCCTGAGAGGTGATTATTAATATGATCATTCAAGATGTCAGATAAGGTTACTCTTCCCAACCCTATAGAAAAAAAAAATGTTTTGGATAGGATTTAATATTTCAGCTTATTTCTACTTTAAGTTATACTTTAATAATATTAAAAATAGTAAAAAATAGTACATTTTAAGATCAGTGGATAAAATATTTAGGAAACCGTGAAAGATTTCTTTTTCATTACTTTAGTCTTTGTCAGTTGTAATAACTGTCACAGGCTGTGCAGGAAGTTTCAGATTAGTCATGTAAATTTGTTTTTGAACCGACGAAAAGATTGAATACATCCCCAAAACAAGATAATACTTTTTAATTCTGTTGCTTGGGTTCTAGCATTTAAAGCTGAAAGATATTTAAGATTGCTTTGTGCTAGTTCTATCTAATGTACATAATTTGTATCTCAGAGATAAAATGAAATGTAAGATTGTCTTGAAATATTCACCAGATTTAAATGATATCAATCTTCCACAGCAGTTGTCAGTTTGACAATCTAGAGCATTCCCCTTTGTACAGAATTAACAAAATTAATTACCATAATTACATGATGTACTGGGAAATGTCCATCAAGTGTGTATATACTTAAGTCTGAACTGAAAAGGTTTCCAGTTGCTTCTATTTGAATAGGCAGAGCTTTTGCATGAAAGTCCAATGAATTGTGGCCAGAAGGTGGTGCTGAGGCACCCTTGCATATACTAGAGTTTTTTTTTAGATCACACATTTTTTGTGTCATGTAATATACAAACTAAGAAAACCATGCTTGTTTAAGATATGTATTTTTTTTCCAAAATACTCTAGATAGGGTTTAAGAGATTCAAGAAGCCTTATTAGTTATTATTTAGCTAGTACAAATTAAAATGGGTATTTAACAAAAAAACTAACATTCCAGAAACAACATTTCCACTACTTTTAAAAGTATAATTGCAATGACAGCATAAGTGAAATGTTCCATAGCAATCCATATCAGCATATTGATTAATCAGTGATGATTATCTCATTGCCCTGGGCAGAACCTAATCCTGTCTGAGAGAAATTCAAATAATTAAAATAATAGGACAGCACAAGCTACCTACTATACAAAGAAGGACTCTGCAGCACAACGGAACATACTGTGATGGGGTCACCCAGTGATGCCATTGACATGTCCAAATTTGGTACATGACATCACCCAGGTGCCTCCAGTCTTTTGTTTACTTTGATGGTGGGGGGGGACTGGAGATGTCATTCAGTGGCAGGGAAGTGGCAGGATTGGTCGTGTCTTGGCACTGGCAGGCATCTGGTTTTTAGTTCCAATCGGGTTGGCAGGTCGTCGTTCATCATGATTGACGTGGACCTGCATTGCTAGATGACATGAATGATGGTAGATGTACATTGTGGGACATTAAAATGTTTTTATTTTTTATAAAGGACTTATTTTTAATAAAGGACTAAAAGCACCCAAAAGTTTGGGTGTTTTTTTTCTAGGGTACATGCTTTTTTTGTGAATTAGTAGGGTCACTATGCGATGGGGGTGGTATCTGGGGGACCCCTTATTGTTAAAGAGGGCTCTTGAAGTTCAATAAACCCCCGCCTGCAGACCACCACAACCACAGGGCTATGGTTGTGGGGAAGAGGCTCTTGTCTTCATCAACATGGGGACAAGGCACTTTTCCTGTGAGGGGGATCGCTGCCAGGCCATTCTCTAATAAGGGTATGGTATGAATTTTGGGGGGACCTTATGCCCTTTTTTCTTTTTGCCATTGCATGGCTCTAAAATTCACAGCAGACCGAAGAGCCTGCTATAGATTGTGGGGAATACCCCACACCATTTAGAAAAAAAAGTGTTTATTGTCTGGGGTTCCCTTGTTTACACTCAGATGTCAGCCAGGAATCCCCAGCTGACAGCTGAATAAGCAGTGCAGGTAGGAGTCACTTACCATCTAATAATTTTATACATTTGTTAACTAGTGGGTGGCTAGACCACAACTTATTTAACAATTGTATTCTTTTTTGTTAGTGAATTTAGAGCAGTTTATGTGATATTTGCCGTGTGTTCCTATTTTTTTTTTTGGTAATTACAGTATAAACTGGTAATGAACTGACATTTTCAATATCGCATGTGATATTTGGAGTCATGTGATCCAAATATCGCATGTGATATTGCTTTGTGGATGGAGCCTACAGAAGTAATGAATACACACTGTATGTTTTATGCTGGCTTTTTTATACAACAGCATAGCACGGGGGGGGGGGGGGCAATTATGCCTTTTAGCATGGCATTTGCACGTTTTATTGATCAGTGAGTTGATCATATCATCTTTTTAAATCTGATTTTCGTTTTTCACTAGCGACAGGATGAATAAACACAACAATATTTAGTTATGTTCAACACAGTCTAGCAGTTTCATGAAAGGCCATTTTGAAGCTATACTCTGCTTTGGGGACACAAGTGTGTTTTTTTTTTTTATGTGTTAACGTACATTGCATTAAAGCAGTCTATGCATTTGACCACTACAATGCAGCCAAAATATACTTTACCAGTAAAAAGGGTAATTTTACCATACATTACCACAATGCATACAGTATATCTAAATGGACCACAAGAAGCCTCCTAAACTGTCTAATCTCTGACTCAAAGCTAATTCCTCACATTATACAGAATGATAATTGTTTTCATAGTAATTGCACCCAAACTGAGTATTCAAGTTTTTATTTTATTTGACAAATGCTTTTTTTACCTACATAAATTGCTGTGTAAGGCTGGGTTCACACAATAGCCGCATGCGGCTCCCAGCAGGGGTCCGGTGCGTCCTGGTTCACCGTTTAAGGTCTGATTTGAGCCCAAATTTTTGGCTGGCCTCAGACCTGAAACAGACCAAAAGACGCACAGGGCTCCTGTGCAAATTTGCATTGGAGCCGCAGTGGAGATATGTGAACTGGCTCCATAGAGAGCCGGTCAAAATTTCCTGCAAAATCTCCTGCTATTGTGGGGAACCCGCATCCAATTCGCAATGGTGTGAACCCAGCCTAAATGAGTAGTAATTCCAGGCCTAATAGCAGACATGTGGTTTTCTATGACTGTATTAAACTCTTGATCTGAAGGCATATTATCCTTTAACCGGTCTCGTTTTTTTTTTGTTTTTTTTTGGAAAGAGTGCTAATTGTAAATGTTTGACATTGATTAGATTTAGCAGAGAGTGCATATGAAAAACACTTCACCTTGCAATATGAGCTAGGGTGAAACTGGAAACTTTAACTCGGAGATCTCGATCTGAAGTGCAGCCACCAACAATCCAAAAGTAAAATATACATGTTGGGGTGGAGCTAATATTTAACCGCTTCAATACCCAGCCATAGTCAAATGACGCCCACAGATGGGATCATCTGGGTGGGCGTCATATGACGGCCTCGGCTTTCCGCTGCTACTGCGGTGATCGGGGTTCCATCGTGTCCCTTGGGACACAGCCGTCCCCCAATGGGGGTATTGGAGCGATGGCAGTGGGCGGCGGAGCTTCTGGGAGCGGCTGACCTGTCACTATGCAGAGCGGCATTGGGAAGTGGCGTGCACGGTGCCCGCGCGTGCCTTTGGTGGTGCGCAGAGCAGTGATCGGGGCTGAGGGTTTTCCCTTGGATACAGCTCAGCCCCAATCAGTGTAGCCAATGAAATAGCTCTTTACCACGTGACCGGCTGTGTCCAATCACAGCCGGTCACTAATGTAAACAAAACAGTGTGTGTAACTGCTGTTGCTGGGTTCTCCTCTTCACACACCGATCCAGTGTGAGGAGGAGATCAGCTAACAGTGAGTTACACATTGTACTATGCACATATGTACTACTGTGCCCAGATTGCCCCCCTAAATAAAGAGTACCTGTCTTCTAGAGTACCTGTCATCTAGAGTACCTGTCATCTAGAGTACCTGTCATCAGGAGTACCTGTCCATCAGGAGTACCTGTCCATCAGGAGTACCCGCCACCTCACCACCTGCCACCAGAGTACCTGCCACCAGAGTACCTGCCACCTCACCACCTGTCACCAGAGTACCTGCCACCAGAGTACCCGCTACCTCACCACCGGCCACCAGAGTACCTGCTACCAGAGTACCTGCCACCAGAGTACCCACCACCTCACCACCTGCCACCAGAGTGCCTGCCACTGGAGTATCTGCCACCAGAGTACCCACCACCTCACCACCTGCCACCAGAGTACCTGCCACCAGAGTACCCACCACCTCACCACCTGCCACCAGAGTACCTGCCATCAGAGTACCCACCACCTCACCACCGGCCACCAGAGTACCTGCTACTTGAGTACCTGCCACCTCACCACCTGCCACCAGAGTACCTGCCACCAGAGTACCCGCCACCTCACCAGAGTACCCGCCACCTTACCACCTGCCACCAGAATACCTTCCACCAGATTACCCACCACCTCACCGCCTGCCACCAGAGTACCTGCCACCAGAGTACCTGTCACCTCACCAGAGTACCACCACCTCACCACCTGCCACCAGAGTACCTGCCACCAGAGTACATACAGCCAGTCAGCCACTATGTCCAGAAAGGTGTACACCCCAGAAGAGGCATACCAAATACTCAGTCTGACCAATGAGAGCAACGTGGAGCTCTCACCGCTCAGTTCTGATTTCGATTATGGTTCGGAATATGAGCCCCCCGAAGGCAGGACATCAGGACCCGAATCAGAGGAGGAAGCAGTCAGTCCAAAAAGATGACAATCTGAACACCAGGCAGCTACCAGCCGTGCCAACGGCGGTAGACCCCAGGAGGAGGGGCCTAGTACAAGTGCTGCTAGACCCCAGGAGGAAAGGCCCAGTACAAGTAGACGCCAAAGAATTAGGACCCAAACCCAAATTTATTTTTCCCTGATGAATTGATTCAAGGCATCGTGGACCAAACCAATCTCTTTGCCCAACAATTCATTGCAACCAACCCCAGCTCCAGCTATGCACGCCCTTTTGAATGGAGACCCCTAACAGTGGTGGAGCTTAAATTGTTTTTAGGCCTAACGTTCAACATGGGGCTTACGAAAAAAATGAAATGCATAAGTATTGGTCCACCAAAACCCATCCACCATATGCCAATTTTTTCATCGGCCATGTCCAGGTCCCGATACGAAATTATAATGCGCTTCCTGCATTTCAGTGACAACTCACAGTGCCCCCCCCGAAATCACCCAAACGTTGACAAACTATATAAAGTTCACCCACGAATTAATTTTTTTTCCAAGAAGTTTGCCGAACTTTATGTCCCTGACAAAAACATATCTGTGGACGAATCCCTGGTACATTTCACAGGCCGGCTGGAAATCAAGCAATATATCCCCAGTAAGAGGGCGAGGTACAGCTTGAAACTTAAAAAGCTTTGTGAAAGCGCCACCGTTTATGTGCACTCATTCCGCGTGTACGAAGGCAAAGATTCCCAGCTCCAGCCCCCTGAGTGTCCCTCGTACATGGGAATAAGTGGAAAAATTGTTTGGGAGTTGGCATTCCCATTCTTCCAAAAGGGGTATCATATTTACATGGACAACTATTACACTAATTTGCCCCTTCTCTGCCACCTATATCTAAAAAAAACTGTCCTGTGGTACAACAAGGAAAAACTGAAAGGGCTTCCCACAGCGTGTTGTCACCACAACCATTCAAAGGGGGGAATCGACAAGCTTGAGGGACAAGGAAGTGTTGGCTGTGAAGTGGAGGGATAGGAAAGATGTGTACATCATGTCCACCATCAACGATGACACCTCGGTGGAACTTCACAGAAGACGCGGTACCGTTCGCAAGCCTTCCTGTATCAACGAGTACAATAAATACATGGGGGGGTGGATTTAAATGATCAAATGTTGCAGCTCTATCTTTCAACAAGAAAATCCCTCTTCTGGTACAAAAAAGTTGCAATTTACTTTTTTCATTTGGACCTTTTAAATTCTTTCATCATCTACCAAAAATCAACGAAAACACCCACCACCTTAATAAAGTTTATTGAAGACATTGTCACTGCCCTGATCTATCAGCAAGCATCCCCCCCCAGAAAGCACTCGCTTTTAGCAGACTACATGAGCGCCACTTCCCGGACCATATTCCACCAACAGGATTCGGAAGACGATGCCCAAAAAAATGTAGGGTGTCACCAAAAGAGGAATTAGGAGAGATACCAGCTTCCATTGTCCCGACTGCCCCTCCCAACCTGGCCTTTGCATCGGAGAATGCTTCAAGCGATATCACACTCTGGAAAACTATTAGCCCATATTTCTAATACTGCCCTTTCCCCGTTTTCAATTTCTGTCCTGCCTCAACCAACCATATCATTGTCTTCCATGTGAACCGACCCTGGCCTGTTTCTCGACTATGCCTCTGCCTACCGTCTGCATTGTTTTTCCACCATGTTTTTGCCTTTCATGTGAACTGACCCTGGACTGTATTGACTATGCCTCTGCCTACCGTCTATTTCTGCCTTTTACCTGCACTGACCTCAGCCTGTTGACCATGTTTTTGCCTGCCCCTTGGATTGATCTTTCACCCTGCTACACAGGGGTCTCACATATGTGAGGGGCTCCAGAATAGTGTTCTGAGTTCAGAAAACCAGTTTTTGGTTTTCTGTGTTCCCATAACAGGGTCTGGTTGCCCGGAGGCTTCAAAGCGATTTGGGTGGGAGAAGCCTCTACCCCTGTCCCCATTCTTTCCTGACTGATGCCCTAAGCTTGATGGTACTGTCTGCTCCCTGGACAAATACTCTGGCTGTGCTGACCATACCTCTGCCTGCTGCATGTACTAACTATGGACAGTATTCCTGCCTGCTGCATGGACGATCCTTTGATCCTTTTGCTGCTGCTGACCACATCCCTGTCTGCTATCAAGACCAATGCTTTGGCTGTGCTGACATCTCTACCTGTACTGACTATTCCTGCCTGCTGCCTGTTTTGCTGTCACTGTCCACGTTCCTGCCTGCTGCCTGGACCGATGCTCTCCTCTGTGGACCACTGCACTACTAAAACCGCAGGTAATCTTTTCTTTACCCTTTACTCAGCAGAATGTATTTTGGTTTGTAATTGGTATGTACAGTACATGCTATGTGTTAGAAATATGAAGGGCCTTCAACAATGTGATAGGTTGGCAGGAATTTCTGTGTGTAATGTATGCTCCTAGAACAACTGACAGTGCTACTTGGATGTTGGGCCTCTGTATGTGGCAAGGCTATGTAAAAGTCTCACACATGTGGTATCGCCATACTCGGGAGGAGTAGCAGAATGTATTTTGGGGTGTCCTTTTTGCTATGTACATGCTGTGTGTTGGACATATTTTATAAATGGACAACTTTGTGTAAAAAAAATGCGTTTTCATTTTTTTCCACATTTTCCAAAAACTTCTGTAAAAAAATGAACCATTCAAAAGACTCATTATGCCTCATAGCTTATACGATGGGGTGTTAGCTTTCCAAAATGGGGTCACTTTGTGGGCGTTTCCATTGTCCTGGTGCTCCAGGGTCTTCAAAACTGTAATAGGTGGTTGAGAAATGAGATGTGTAATTTATGCTTGTAGAATGCCTGACGGTGCTACTTGGATGTTGGGCCTCTGTATGTGGCCAGGCTGTGTAAAAGTCTCACACATGTGGTATCGCCATACTCGGGAGGAGTAGCAGAATGTATTTTGGGGTGTCAGTTTTGCTATGTACATGCTATGTGTTGGTAATATCTTATAAATGGACAACTTTGTATAAAAAAAAATGCGTTTTCATTTTTTTTCCACATATTCCAAAAACTTTGGGAAAAAAATTAACCATTCAAAAGACTAATTATGCCTCGTAGATTATACGTTGGGGTGTTAGCTTTCCAAAATGGGGTCATTTTGTGGGCGTTTCCATTGTCCTGGTGCTCCAGGGCCTTCAAACTTGTAATAGGTGGTTGAGAAATGAGATATGTAATTTATGCTCCTAGAATGCCTGTAGCTGCTATTTCAATGTTGGGCCCCTGTATGTGGCCAGGCTGTGTAAAATACTCAGGAGGAGTAGCAGAATGTATTTTGGGGTATTATTTTTGCTATGTACATGCTATGTGTTGGAAATATCTTATGAATGGACAACTTTGTGTAAAAAAAATGCGTTTTCATTTTTTTCCACAGTTTCCAAAAACTTCTGGAAAAAATGAACCGTTCAAAAAACTCATTATGCCTCATAGATTATACATTGGGGTGTTAGCTTTCAAAAATGGGGTCATTTTGTGGGTGTTTCCATTGTCCTGGTGCTCCAGGGTCTTCAAAACTGTAATAGGTGGTTGAGGAATGAGATGTGTAATTTATGCATGTAGAACGCCTGACGGTGCTACTTCAATGTTGGGCCTCTGTATGTGGCCAGGCTGTGTAAAGGTCTCACACATGGGGTATTGCCATACTCTGGAGGAGTAGCAGAATGTATTTTGGGGTGTCAGTTTTGCTATGTACATGCTATGTGTTGGAAATATCTTATAAATGGACAACTTTGTATTAAAAAAATGTGTTTTCCTTTTTTTCCCACATATTCCAAAAACTACTGGAAAAAAATGAACTGTTCAAAAGACTCATTATGCCTCATAGATTATACGTTGGGGTGTTAGCTTTCCAAAATGGGGTCATTTTGTGGGCGTTTCCATTGACCTGGTGCTCCAGGGCCTTCAAAAGTGTGATAGGTTGTCATCAAATGAGATGTGCAATTTATGCTCGTAAAACGCCTGACGGTGCTAGTTGGATGTTAGACCTCTGTATGTGGCCAGGCTGTGTAAAAGTCTCACACACGTGGTATCACTATACTCAGGAGGAGTAGCAGAATGTATTTTGGGGTGTCATTGCAAGTATGCATGTGCTGTGTGAGAGAAATAACTTGTTATTATGACAATTTTGTGCAAAAAAAAAAAAAAATTCCAAGAATTGTGGGAAAAAAATTACAACTTCAATAAACTCACCATGCCTCTTACTAAATACCTTGGAATGTCTGCTTTCCAAAAGGGGGTAATTTGGGGGGTATTTGTACTTTTCTGGCTTGTTAGGGCCTCAAGAAATGAGATAGGCCTTCAGTACATCAGGTGTGATCAGATGTGATCATTTTTCAATGATTTGCACCATAGCTTGTAGACTCTATAACTTTCATAATTTGGGTTATTTTTACTAAAGATATGTAGCAATATACATTTTGGCCCAAATTTATGAAGAAAAATTACTTATTTGCAAAATTTTACAATAGAAACTAAAAAAAAGTGTTTTTTTTTCAAAAATTTCTCTCTTTTTTCGCTTATATTGCAAAAAATAAAAAAAAAAGCAGTGATTAAATACCACCAAAAGAAAGCTATGTTTGTGAGAAAAAAATGATAAAAATTTGGTTTGGGTACAGTGTAGCATGACTGAATAATTGTCATTCAAAGTGTGAGAGCGCTAAAAGCTAAAAATTGGTCTGGGAAGGAAGGGTGTATAAAAGCCCTGTATTGAAGTGGTTAATATTTACATATTTTATTTGACTTTGTTTGGTAGCATCAAATGGCATGGAAGCAGAAATGGCGACTTTGTTCAAGATGGGAGTAACATCAGAGACATCTGATTATAGAGAAGTAAATTTGACATCTGCCATGGGAATATATTTGAAGTAGTCATAATGGATGATACAAATGATTACCTCTTTGACAATAATATTAACTACGAGTGTCAGCATTGCTTTATGAGATATCAATCACATCAAACTTATTTACAATATTTTTGTTAAGATATTAGTACATTCCAAGACCAGAGCATTGAATGATGTTGTCTGTTCGAATTTCAGAAAAGCATTTGATACTGTTACACATTGCAGAGTACTGTCTAAAATAAAATCTAAGTCAGCTGTTTCCTTATTTTGAAAATTCATTGCTTAAAGCACAACTATCCAGGGCTCCATTACAGAGACTGTTCCTGTGCATACTGTCCCAGTGACCACAGTTTTACCAGATAGAATGTGAGGGAGAATCTTTAACAGCACACAGAAAGCTATACATTTTTTTTTTACTAAAGTAGGGGAAGGCTAGAACTTCTGGCATGTTTTATTGCTGTTTGTGATAAGATTGGTTCAAACTGCTGTCGCGTGACATGTGACATCCCATGTTAGTCATTGAGAGCTGTCTTAATTAGCACTACTGATGTCGCTACAACTTTGGAAAAGGTTCCTGTACTACATCAAGTTGACTTCTATCTGACTTCTATTCAATACTTCTATCAAAGTAGTACTCAAGTTGCCAGGAAGTTGCCTGGCAAAGTCACACCTTAAGTCGTGTGACTTTCAGGTTGTGGCAGTGTGAACCGAGCCTAAGCATGATGCATAGACTGCTGTAATGGATTCATCTGATAACGCTAGTTGGCTGACTGGCATACTAATATTCTGGCTTCAATATTTTTAGACAAAAAAGCAACACTTAATATGCATTATGTTCTGAGTCAGTTGCTCTGAAAGTATTGATGCCAAAGAAACAGCATGACAGCTAGATACAGTAGATAGCATTTTTAGGAGTTCAGAAATGGTAACCTTAGTATGTTAAAGTTTAATTGATCCCCTTCCTGCTTATGATTTGTTCATTAACATTCCCCAGTACAGCTACCTGTGCTGAGAATACCTGTAAATGATAATATAATACATCCTCCCCTTTGAGAGCATGCAGCCAATATTTTGCAAGGCTGCTAGCTCTCAATGTCAGTGACAGCCAGGGTCCTCAATTTGGAGATGTTTGTAATTATCTGATTACTATGTCATCTATGAAAAATGGAAGCCTTATGTCTGCAGCTAACACTCCAGTTAACACTTCTTAAATTGCAGTTGCAGGAAACAGTTTTCTTTTAGGAGTAAAGATTTCACATCAATGAATAAAAGATGACCATTGTAAGCACCACTGTCAGTGTTGAATGGTTTGTCTAAGTCCTGCTACTTTGTCTGGACAGCTTGGTCTACCAAAGGACATTAACCTCCCTGGCGGTATGATTATGTCAGATTTTTGATGTTTAAAGCGGTACAATGTTTTGCATGGAAATTTGGCGTTTTATATTCTAGGCCTGTAATTATTAGGAATAGCACACTTAAATCTGTCCAAACAAGAGTCTAGTAGACATCCCAGGTATGACAAAGTTTGAAATACGAAATCATAAATTATAATAAAATAAATAACAATAAATAATTATAACAAATATTAATATAATAATAATAAAATATATTCAATAATGTAATCAAATCAAAAACACTGAAATTTGCTCAGTTGCAGAATCGTCGCTGTCGTTACTTTCAGTGTTTGAAGACAAATTTCCCACAAATCACTATCACCCAATTCTGCAAGTGTTCTAATTTACTATTGCTGTTCTCTAGCCGGTCTAAAACCGCTTTTGACGTAAAGGGACACTTTTTGGTTGCTATGGACAATCTCAAGTTTCCAGGTAGAAAGAACAGTATATGTAATACAAAACTACATGCAGGGCACTGGACAAAGCACTAGGGACAAAAGGGATGTGAAATAATTTGACACAGTAATGTAATCTGTAAGATTACAGTGCACCGACTGTATGTATTGTGTGTTTTTCACTTTTTAAATTTGGCGCTGCGCTCCGTCCCCGTGCATCGTGACGCTCGCAGGGAACGGAGCCCGGCACTTTAGTAGATCGAGTAGAGGACACAGCTCGCACACACAGCAGGGAGACATCGCAGGATCCTGGGGAGAAGGTAAGTAACTTTGCCTGGATCATGCGATGTGATCCCTCCCTCCAGGGAGGTTAAAAAGTAACAGATTTACTGGCTGGATCACCAGGTGTAAATAAAGGAAAAATGTGTCTTACAAAGAAAACGAATAAAGCCACTACATCTAAGAATTGGTAAGCTGAAATCTGATAATTTTTTTGTTTTTTTGGTTTTATATTAATTTAACTGTCATAATCGGCTGCACAATAAAAATATGGAAACATGTAAAAATAATTTATTTTTAAATTTTTTACAGTTTTGTACATTTATCAGCCAATATCAGCCAATAATATAAACTGAAGGTCTCTTTTTGTAAATTGCTGAGTTAACTGACACTAGCACTAGCACTACTGAATATATATATATATATATATATATATATATATATATATATTTACAGTGGGGACGGAAAGTATTCAGACCCCCTTAAATTTTTCACTCTTTGCTATATTGCAGCCATTTGCTAAAATCATTTAAGTTCATTTTTTTTCCTCATTAATGTACACACAGCACCCCATATTGACAGAAAAACACAGAATTGTTGACATTTTTGCATATTTATTAAAAAAGAAAAACTGAAATATCACATGGTCCTAAGTATTCAGACCCTTTGCTGTGACACTCATATATTTAAAGTGGAGTTCCACCCACTTTTACAACTCTTCAGCATCCCTCACTAAACTGTGCACTGTAAACAAATTGGATATTTAAAAAAAAATTTTCTCAGCACTTACTGTATATCTGCTGTATTCATTTTTCACTTCCTCCTCCCTGGCCGCGGCCCATAGCATCATTTCCTGTTTGCAATGCCTTCTGGGAAGGGGCGGCAACTTCCTCTGACACTGCCGTTGCTATGGGAACCTGACCTGAAACCTATTACACTGCTTGTGCTGCACTGAGCATGTGCTATATCTGCAAGGATGAGATCCAGGAAGAAATACAGTCTGGCTTCAGATGCCCAGACTTAAGATGGCCACGGCCTGCTGTAAGATTATAAAATAACAAACTACTGCTATAAACTAACAAAACAGACCTTAGTTTACATACTAACTTTACTAGAATGCATTAAGCTTGTGTATTATAGGGGTATTTTTATTTAAAAAGTATAATTTTGGCCGGAACACCACTTTAACTCAGGTGCTGTCTGTTTCTTCTTATCATTCTTGAGATGGTTCTACACCTTCATTTGAGTTCAGCTGTGTTTGATTATACTGATTGGACTTGATTAGGAAAGCCACACACATGTCTATATAAGACCTTACAGCTCACAGTGCATGTCAGAGCAAATGAGAATCATGAGGTCAAAGGAATTGCCTGAAGAGCTCAGAGACAGAATTGTGGCAAGGCACAGATCTGGCCAAGGTTACAAAAAAATTTCTACTGGACTTAAGGTTCCTAAGAACACAGTGGCCTCCATAATCCTTAAATGGAAGACGTTTGGGATGACCAGAACCCTTCCTAGAGCTGGCCGTCCGGCCAAACTGAGCTATCAGAGGAGAAGAGCCTTAGTGAGAGAGGTAAAGAAGAACCCAAACATCACTGTGGCTGAGCTCCAGAGATGCAGTCGGGAGATGGGAGAAAGTTGTAGAAAGTCAACCATCACTGCAGCCCTCCACCAGTCGGGGCTTTATGGCAGAGTGGCCCGACGGAAGCCTCTCCTCAGTGCAAGACACATGAAAGCTTGCATGGAGTTTGCTAAAAAACACCTGAAGGACTCCAAGATTGTGAGAAATAAGAATCTCTGGTCTGATGAGACCAAGAAAGAACTTTTTGGCCTTAATTCTAAGCAGTATGTGTGGAGAAAACCAGGCACTGCTCATCACCTGTCCAATACAGTCCCAACGTGAAGCATGGTGGTGGCAGCATCATGCTGTGGGGGTGTTTTTCAGCTGCAAGGACAGGACGACTGGTTGGAATCCAAGGAAAGATGAATGCGGCCAAGTACAGGGATATCCTGGACGAAAACCTTCTCCAGAGTGCTCAGGACCTCAGACTGGGCCAAAGGTTTACCTTCCAACAAGACAATGACCCTAAGCACACAGCTAAAATAACGAAGGAGTGGCTTAACAACAACTCCATGACTGCTCTTGAATAACCCAGCCAGAGCCCTGACTTAAACCCAATTGAGCATCTCTGGAGAGATCTAAAAATGGCTGTCCGTTTACCATCCAACCTGACAGAACTGGAGAGGATCTGCAAGGAGGAATGGCAGAGGACCCCCAAATCCAGGTGAGAAAAACTTGTTGCATCTTTCCCAAAAAGACTCATGGCTGTATTAGAGCAAAAGGGTGCTTGTACTAAATACTGAGCAAAGGGTCTGAATACTTAGGACCATGTGATATTTCAGTTTTTCTTTTTTAATAAATCTGCAAAAATGTCAACAATTCTGTGTTTTTCTGTCAATATGGGTGATGTGTGTACATTAAAGTGGAAAAAAAAAGGAACTTAAATGATTTTAGCAAATGGCTGCAATATAACAAAGAGTGAAAAATTTAAGGGGTCTCAATACTTTCCATCCCCACTGTGTATATATATATATATATATATATATATATATATATATATATATAGTTTTATTATATTCTTCTCCTTTCTACATTATACCTAAACTGGTCTGAAAAGTCTTCCCTAGAAATGCAGGGGAAGTTTTCACATAAGATCCAAGTCAGGTTCTAGCCTCTAATCTCTTGTGGTATATTGTTATATTCAATAATTTCCATAGTTCTTCGTTTAAAAAATACCCCTGTTTATATTTAGTCTATATTTTTTTAGAGGAGTTTTGACTGAATTAGCAATTTTAATGTTAAACCTTATAGAACAAAACATATTGCAAATAGTGAATAGGGGGTGCATAGGAGTCCCGGCAAAAATAGAAAATAATAATTTAATATATTTATCACTTACACTTTAAAACAGCTTTTACGGACTTCAGCACTGAATTTCTTGCATTAGAAGTTCAGCACAAATAAAAGCAAGATAGGACCACATACTATTCTTGTAATTAGCAGCATCTACTTCTGTTGAAATTATCATCTTGCTGATGAAAATTTGGTACCTTATCCTTAGGCATTATGAAGTTGGCAATGCAAAGGTACTCCATTATCTGACATCTTTGTGTAGTTTTCTATTCCTTTTTCTTTTGCATCCTTTTAAGTAACTTTCTGTTTTCATGATTTTGACGACCTTCAGCCTTGGCTTCTTTGAACAGGGAAGAGCCACCGCATGAAACCTTAGTCCTGAATGAAAGATCACACTGACAGTTGGGTACAACAGCTGGAGAGTATCTGCCCAGTACAATACAAAGTAACTAAATAAATAAACTATACTGCAAATAAATAATATAATCCAGAACTCCCCTTTTATACATCAGAGTGTTCAAAGGGAGGTGGAATAGGCATGAGATAAGTGTCGTACGCAGTTTGTTTTATTCTCTAATTCAGTGTGAACACAACATTCCACCGAGACATCCCATGAAACAACACAACTGAACATATTTTTATTACAGTAAATTTGAGCCGTTATTGTTGAATGAACTATTTGCCAGAGCACAAAACACAGAAGAATCATGTAACAGAAAGGAGAACTTGGAGAAAAAAAAAAAAGAAAACATAAGAAATGGGACAAAGGGAGGAAACAGGTTTAATTACTGACTTTTACATTCCATATGTTCTCTGGAGCTTATCGTCCACACTCTGCTGCATTTCATGTTTCCAGCAATCTAATGACTAGTGCACCAGGTAGCTGACAACATAGACAAATTGGAGTACACTTGCTGAAAATACTTGTATCTGACAACCTATGGCTAGGATTCTGTGATTTCCTGCATAGAACTTCATAGACAGATTTATGTTGCAAGAAGATGGTTTTAATTCTGGGCTAGTTTTCAGATTATCTAGGTCCTTGTGTGCACAATACATCCTGCAATTGTCATGTTGTTCTAGCCTTACCTTTGCTGTCATATTCTGCAGTTTTAATGTGGTAACAGTTCTCTTGATTCAGTTTGACCTGTTCAGTTTGATTAGGTTTTTTGGCCTTAGATTTTCTGTAAGTAAGCATAACTCTTTATGCAAATAAAATGAGTGGAGCTCATTGTGTCACTTCCGGTTCCAGTCCATGGAGAGCATCACGTCCCGGACTTCCTGATTTTCAGCTTTTAATACTACGTGTACCATGTAAGTGTAATTTTGATTGCTTTATAACAAATAAGCTAAACAGGATTACACTATGGGGTTCATCTTTGTCATTTCACCATGTGTATGAGACAGCTGGATAAGAGAACCAAACAGAGAAGGGGAAACATAGGATACCAGAAGCTGGGATTGTGGTTACAGCCACTGTGAGCAGTGAAACAGTATGTTCTAAGCACAAGTCACTTTCTGTGTACCTGTATATGAATTTATTTGCCTGCATATGAAATTTTTTATTGCAATGTTATTTGTGTTGTGCAACATCAAATTCTAGTGTGCACTTATGAACTCATTCAGTATTGCACTTTTTTATTATTTATTTATTTGTTTTAGAGATATTATTGTACATATACTTACTTACTGTGTCTTTTGAAAATTGCACATTTATCACACATGTAAGCACTATGTTGAGTCATTAGAAATACTTTCTCTAGGTGATCACAGTAGTTCATCCTTGGTATAAGGAGGAGGAGTTTTACATTACATAACAGAGAACCAATTATTGAAGCAGCGCCATTTCCACCCTCTATTTCCTTTTCTTTTTTTATAACTCTTTATGTGTGTGTCTTGATGTGCTGTGTTTATTTTAAAGTCAGTCTTTTGAACCAAGATTCATCTATTTTCTAAATTTTAGGTTATGTGCATAGGCCTGCATAACTAAATTCATAATTGAATTGCTTTAGTTGAAGAGTCAATTCAAAATAGTTCTGTGGTAGCTCTTCTGAGCACCAGCTGTGAGCAGGTGTTGGTTTCCTATATTTGTAGCCCCTCCTGTTGTGATGTAGTAGGTGGAGTCAGTGCCTCTTTATATGCCAGCTGTGGGGGGGGCCCAGGGGAGTGGGGGCATAGATCAGGATATCCCTGTTTAGCAAGATATAGAGCTGTGTTGCCGGAGAGAGCCCTCTGTGGGGCTGAAGTGCCAAGGTGGTTAGTGAGGACACACCTGGCACAGAAAGAGAAACCTTGTCACTCCTGACATTCATCTAGCAGGCCCCTGTGGCTTGGTTTAGGATGGCCTTGGAGCCAATGGGGAAGCACCCCATGTGTATGGAGGAAACACCTTTGTGCAAGGCACCAGTGAAAGAGACTGTAACATCTCAGAAGAGGCTGCAATGGTACATGGTGATGTTAACAAGTGTTCTGCACTAGGAACTACTGTCAGGAAGTCACCTATATAGATATTTTGTTCTGCACTAGAGATTTTTGCCAGGATGTTGTGTTATTGACTGTCTACAGGAGATGTACTGAAATGGTGACTGAGTTGTACAGTAAAGCTCTTAGAAAGCAACTGTACTGGACTTTCATTTATTCAGGCTGGGAATATGGAGGAGGCAGGTCTCAGGCCAGAAGAAGGTATGACACAATATGGAAAACTATCTCCTGAACAACAGGTTGGTGACTATCCCATCCAAGAAGAAGCGGCTGATAATTAACCTACCTCCCAACTTTCTGAGATGTGTAGGGTCATTTTTAGCTCAAAGAATGTAGAAAACGACACACTACTGCCACACCGCCAGTTACTCGCATTAAGCATTCATAGGAAAAAAAATATTGAATTATCCAACAGGTGATTTTTTTTTTCTTGCCACCACTACCTTTTCTTCATACTGGCTTTGAAAATAACAAAGTCAATGATTCAGAGGTTGGGTAAAAGGTTTAGTGTGGTGTAGCACGTTTGAGAGTTAACTAGTGAATTTTTCTTTGGAAATCTATACTTTGGCTAAAAAAGAGGCACAACTAAAAAGGAAAGAGAGAAAGACTGGTTTGTTGAACAGTCTCTCCAAATGAGAACAGGTAGGGAGTGTGTATTTCAGCTTCTATTTATGCTACAGATGACTATAACAGTGTGTTTTGTAGCACAATGTAGTTATGTGAATCGTAATCTCTGATTTTCTTAGGATTTCCTGTAAGCTCCAGTGGGCATCTGGGATTAGGTCAGAGCTGATTCATCTTTAAAATGGCTCCCCTTGCTCCAGCAATAGATTCGCTATTATAATAAATTAAGAGGTGTGTGGGCAGTTATACAGATTCCTGAGAACTGCTAGGATACAGTAATATTTATCAAATTCTGCACATGCATTAAAAAACTAAAACTTATGTGAAGATAGATGACCCAAAGATAGGAACCAGCATGGTTAGGGCTGTAATTGCCATAACACAGTTCTTACATCACACTTAAAGCCAGCTCAGTATTTCTTCCCCATTCATTCCAGTTAATGTTGCAAACATGGAAAAAAAAAAATATTCTCAGAAATGACAGAGAATTAAAACAACAATTTCACACATCACTAAATATGTTGGAATTTCTGTCTATACCACACATGGTAACACGTGGTACTGCAGCATGTACGTGTTAGTAAGTTGAGGTGCCACCCCAACACACACACAGAGGCAAATACCTTGTCTTGTGGTGCGCTGTATTGGTAAAAGGGGTCAGGCCTGGTTTTGGCTCACTGGGACACATTGGCAGCCAAATCAAAAATAATGGGCTGCCTTAATGCCATGCATTGTTTAACGTGCATGTGATAATGCACTGCAGCACACTACAAAGGTGTGAATGGGTCCACTGGCCATATTTCTAGAGCAGTGAATATTAAATTCAGCAAACATTTGGTTTTTGCTGGTGGTGAATCATTTACTTTATTTTAAAACACACCAGTAAGATTCACCTGCAGTGAATGTTTGGTGAATGACACATTTTCTGCTTTTGAAATACGTCCATAGTTGATAAATACATATGGTCTGACAAAAAAAAACCTGACAAAAAAAAAGCTTTCTTGCCCATTCTGTGCAAAGAAGTTTTCAGAATATTTACTGCTGACATTCTCTGACTGTGCATGCCCTATGGTGCTTGCAGCAATAAATATCACTTATATGTTCGGCCTTCTTGTTTGACTCACTCTTTTACTCATTAGTTATTAGGTTTAATAACAGAAAGGGGGAAAAAGAACTGCAGAGATCACTGACAATCCCCCTGAAAAGCATTCACTTGCTTTATATTATATCCATGTGTTTGTGCCACTTATACTTGCACACAAATATGAGAAACTTTGCTATATATTTTTTAAGAAATAATCTCTGCACAGCTTTCAAAGATCATGCTTCATTCCTTGATCTCCTACAGTTTCAATAGGCGTCCTTCAGCTACAGTGTGAAGATAGGCAGAGTGCCTGGTATGATGTATAAACAATACTATTGTGGATGAAATAGAAGTGCCTTGTGTTGTCTATTACAATGAAACAGCATAGTACTGCAAAACTTTAAACACAATACTTGGATGACATGTGAGAGCAATACTGATTCCTCCAGTTCCCCTTTTTTGTAACAATTGCTGCCTGGTGTCAGCTTTGATTGTTTTTACTTATCTATAAAAGAGCTAGGATTATACGTGTGCATTTTTCTTCAAAGAGCACAAAGCACAAAATGTACATGTGAGTTGGTGCTTGGGCAATGTCTGTATGTTCCCCTAAATGTACTTAGACATAACTAATTTCTACTGCAAACCCAGGTTCAGTCTAGACTATGGTGCTTAAAGAGACCCTGTCACCAGACAATTCATTTTACCAATCATTTTCGCATACGATTATGTATGTAAATAGTTTGTGTTTTATGAATGTTATTTACCTGTAAAATCCTCCCTTGTGTAGACAGCCCAAAGTCCTGAGACCGGTTCAGAGCCATCATCTTGTATGTGACTGTTTAGTGATACGCTATAGTATAATCCCTCTATCCTCTTAGGCAGCTACAGAAATTTTGTGTAGGAACTAGTGGGTGATCGGTGGATGAGCTGAGCCAGCACAGACAGTAATTAGACACTCCGAGAAAAGGAGAGTGTTTTGATGTGGCAGCAGGTAGGAAGTGGCTGAATTTCCTAGCAAGAATAAAGGTGCATTGCAAGTGAATACAATTATTTTACGGGAAGGAAATATTCTGTACTTAAATATTTGAGTTTCCTATGTTTTTACCTGCATTTTTTTTACTGGGAGACAGGGTCACTTTAAAGCTCAACTCCAGGTTGAGCACCCCTTCACTTCTTTAACACCCCCTCCCCCTTTCCTTCACCCTTCCGATACCCCTTTCCTAAATTAAAAACCTAAGAAATGGACATTTAGTTTGTCCATTTGGTGAACAGCTTGGATTTGGGTCAAACTCTTGGCCTGCCATTGTCTGCAGCATTCTCTTATGTGCCAAGACCAGTCTGATAAAGCATCCCCAGATATTATAATAAAAACACTCTAATCTCATATGAAGCGGGTTGAATGATGCTGTGTGCCAACTCAGAAGTTGAAGGTGAGTAATAAAGTAAAAGCCGCTTTTTTTTTTATTTATCTTTATTTTTAACTGGAGTTGGGCTTTCACTTTTGAAAAGGAGAACTGTACTGCAATAAATATGGGAGTTGTTGGATCATCATGACAGCCAGGGAACTAGTATTTTAGGAGAAGAAGGAGTCAGATGTCACACTTCTTTTCAATGCATATTTGAGCACATCAATTTAGAGTGTAGCTGTGCCTATTTCCTGACAACACTTGACTTGACTTGCAAATGCAAGTATCAGTGGGCTACTTTTTCATGAGAACCTGACCGCTGTAATAAGAGTGGTATTAATCACCAGCAATCACTACACATACAGTTGCATGTAGTAAGGATTGACCACCCAAATTGAAAGCATTGTGTCACTTTTAGCAATTATTCACTACTAGAAGCTACACTCCTTTGTTTTCTATATGTAGCAATTTCTAGCAATTAATCATGGTGCAATCATGGGCAATGATCATTATAGGAAAAAAATGTCTGGAGCGAGGTTTAGTATTTTAGTCTGGTTAACTATTAAGGGCCAGTTCACACCACATGCAGTTCAGTGCGTTTTTTTCTGCATCAAAAAGGCATAGAAAGTAGGTTATATGGTTTTCAATGGCATAGTTCACACCAGCACTTGCAGTTCCAGTGCGTTCCAGTTCCAGAAAAAAAAGTAGAACGTGCTGCATTTTTTCTGCACTGAACTGTACTAGAACGCTGTAAAAAGCATCAAAAACTTACGGGAATGCACCTAAATGCACCAAAAAACGCACTGGAAAAAACATGTTCTTATTTAAGGTTAAGGAAAAAAAAGGGGGGGGGGAACGCACTTTACTGCATCAAAAACACACCAAATACGCATCAAAAACGCACTGGAACGCATCAAAAACGTGCATGCAAAAAAGCATCTGGAGCGCATCTGGACTGCGTTTCTATGGTGTGAACTGGCCCTAAATGTTTATTTTAGGGTCCATGTTTTAAGTGCTAAGTTAAGCGATGAGGGCTAATGTTAGACATTGGGTTAAGTATTAGATTTCAGGTTTAGATGACGATTGGGCTTCTGTTAAAAAGATTAGGTTAAATGTTAGAGACGATTTTAGAAATAGTTACATTTTTGAATGTTTTTGGCATAGAAAGGCAATAGTTAAGAAGAACTGTCCCAAACACCAATGTACTACACTAGAAATACCCAAACATATTACATACTCCACCCTATGCTAGCATCTTAAATTTACAGGCTGTTTGCTAATATACATTATAGCAGGTGTCAGATTTTACAGTCCTTGTCCATGTATACTTATTTTGGCTCTCATTTTGCAGACGTCGGAAGCAAAGAAAGTAGGATTTATGTGCTGTTGGACTCATTAACTCTTTACACACTGTCCCTGGAAAGTTGGAAAATAAAACAGCAGTTCAGACTGCAATACTCACCTTCTCTTTGGCACTGTCCTCTTAGCAATTCTTTTTTACCACTATAAATGTTCAGACTTGCATGTTGAATGACATTTAACACAGAGGACTAAAGACATACTGTGAATGCAGGGCATCAAGGACCTGCCTCTTAAGGGGGTCTCACCACAGCACTTTGCACCCATGGTATATGATGCACAGTGCCAAATACTAGTGGAGAGGAAGAGAACCCTGTGCATTATGTGACTAGCCTGAAGGCATCTGGGAAATTTAGGTATAATTAAAATAAAATAAAAAAAATACTGTATACATGGGAGACATGCAGGGGAGGAAGGACAATTGGTTGACGGGGGGGGGCTTAAAGTTGAGTTTAAGCAATAATGATCAAGACACCAATATTATGCAGTTTTTCAATGTAAGGTTTATGTTGTGTATTGTATCTATCTTCTAAAATGTGTAGATAGATTATGAAAAACACTTCTGGGCTGAGATCATTGTAAAAGATGTATTTCCAAAAATGAATGCACTTTATGTCCAGTTGATCTCTCTGTTTCTAGTTAACACAATTTCCTTCTTTATCCGAGCAAAACATTTGTCTATGTCAATTAGTACATTGGCCTGTCCCAAGCTGCCTTCTTTTATATTCTTAATAACAGCTACCTTGCAGATTCCCTTCATACATCAGCTGTTACGATTACATTATATAAAGGGGAGGGAGGGATGCATATGTAAAGAGCAAAACCCATTAAAATGTATTCCATTCTTGCCCTGTTGTGTCTTTGGAGGTCCACGGCTAGTGTAAAAGAACTTTAGTTCAACTTACCAGTCACGTATAATAATGCAATACACTTTGGGGTGTATTACAATTTAAAAGAAAAATGAATTATAAACTCAACCTGACATGCGGGGCATGCGGGGGAAGCTAACCCTACTGGGAGATGACAGTGCATAGTTGCCAACATTGTAAAAAAAAAAATTTAGGGACACTTTTTTGGCTGTAGGCAGAGTCTTGTTATAATCAGGGGGCGGGGCATGTGTTTGTGGGCGTGGCATAATGGGAAAGTAAAAATGTAGCGCGCCACGGCGAAAAATGGGCATGGTTTACATGAAACAGTGGGCGTGTCTTAAATGGGCGTGGCTCAAAGGGGGTGTGGTTAGAGTCTGAGATGAATGAGGGATGGAGAGGGAAAGGGGGGAGAGGGATGGAGGGACAGAAGCCGCAGATCCTACACAACAATGGAAATATGTGTATTCCAGAAAGTTTAACAATCAGCAGATAAAGATACTCCAAACACCTGGTGTTAGCGGGGGCTGTTAGGCATAAAGCCTAGGGACTTTTGAGGTGTCGATATTTTACAATAGGTATTTAGACCAAGTTGAAGTAAAAAAGGAATTTTTATTACAAATAGATTAAAAAGAGCCTAATCGAGGCCACATATAATACAATATTTTCAACGATATGATAAAAATTGTAACAACAATTTTTCATTCCAGATACCACTATTTTTCTCTACATATTTCGCTCTGTGGAGCTTCCTCAGGAGATCATGTGGTACCGTTAGAACTGTAATTTATATAAAGAAGAAAGTATCAGTAAATCATTACAATACAAGATCATAAATTTCAAGAGTTGTTAATAGTGAAAGAGATTAAGAGATCAAATTGAAAATCTAGTTTAAAGTCTACACGATATTGCAAACACATGTTATAGATCTGCATTGATACAGTGCAGATACTGCAATACAAGCATCTATATGTTATATACACACAAAAACAAAAGAAAAGAAAAAAAAAAAAAAAAATTCAACACCTTACCTAAAACAAAAGCTCTGTGACCAAAATTGATCAGTTAGAGAATCTAAAATGCAGCTGGGGATCACCAGACAGTAAGGAAAATTCATCCATGGAGGAGCATGCTCTCACTAAATTTCTGAATCCCCACAAAGTGACTTGCAGAGGTGGTACTTTTTAAGGTTAGGCTATTAAATTGTCCTAGTTAGAAAAACAGGGCAAAAATAATAATTATAATTGTATAGAGTATTTATATAAAGTATCTATATAAAACTCTAATTGATTATTTACAAAAACAAAAATCATGATGAATAAATAATTATCAATTAGTTTTACCTTTGATGTATTTATTTAATAGAATCAATATTCATTGAGAATGACATCCTAGGTGTAAAGAGGGACATAAGCACCGTTTTGGGATGTAAAGAACCAAAAAGCTTCAATATGGAGATGTTTGGAATTGAAGGGGGCAGGATCAATCTGCTTGAATATCCAAAACCTGAGCAATAGAAATAACCATATCCAGTTTCAATGTAGAGTTTAGGGAAAGATATAGGCTGCTACCAGAGAGATACAGCTTCATACCTGGTGAAAAGTTGTCCAGAAATTCAGTCCGAGGAGGAAAGATCCTCCTTGTCTCGTGGTGTCCAGCAGAGGGAAAGACGGGGAACACAGATGAGTTTCCCCGTTTAAGTACTCAGCTCCGGAGTGGACGGCGTCTGACGTCACCGCCATTCCGCGGACGTAAGAGAGGTATCACTGCGCATGCGCTCCGAACTGAAATGGCAGATGGGAAAGGCTGCCTGGGTATGCAGTCCCCAATCGCCATTTTAGAAAATCTTTTGCCCTCACCTGATGGGAGGGGGGTTAGAGCGGCTAAGGAGAAAGTGAGCACGGCTGATAATGGACACCGGCCGTTCACTGTATAGATCAATACGCCGTTTAAAGTGTGTGGATGCCAATTCAACAGTGTGGGAGACAGCGCAGGGAACCAGAAGGCATTTGGAAAGGGGATCATTGATTAGGAGCCCCAATTTCCAAATGCCTGGGTGTCCGTGCAAGTAAAAAAGGAGGGAGATTCAGATTGGAGAACGAGCAGCACATGGAGTAAATATTACAAAATATAAATATTACAAAATGTATATGAATCAGTATAATTAACTGAAAATCAAAAACTGTTTAATCAAATAGCATGGTTTTAATACTCTGTCTGGTGATCGTTTCACAAATTATCAGCAATATACTGTGCTTAATAGACAGAATTAGTTATGGCAAGGTTAGATATTGAAAAATACAACAACAAAGCAAAAAATGATGAACAATAACAGGAAAAAAAAAAAAAAAAGGAGAAAAAAATAATTATAAAAAAGGTTTATAACTTAAAGCATCATTGAGGCCAGGGTTTTTTAAGGCATCTAAGTTTACAATCCATTTCGCCTCCCGCTGTAATAAAATTTGATCGTAATTGCCCCCCCTATCACCTGGAGGGACATGTTCCAGGGCGACAAATCGCATCAAAGTGTCATCAAATTGATGGAATAAGCCCATATGGCGGCTGATCGGTGTTTCCATTCTTTTTTTACACACTAGAGAGACATGGTCTCGTATTCGGTGAAAGAATGGGCGCTTGGTTTTGCCTATATAAAAGGCATTGCAGCCACATGTCATTAGGTAGACAATGCCGACTGACTGACATGTGACTGAAAATTTTGGAGAATATAAGCGGCCATTGGGAAGGGCGACGGTTCGTGTTGCGTGAATATACCTACAGAAACCACATTTATGGCATGGTCTTGTGCCTCTGGGAGTATTGGTGTTAGTGGAAGATGGATCATAATGACTATGGACAATTTTATCCTTAATAGATCGTGATCGTCTGAAAGTAATCTCAGGATAATCTTTTAGATGTTTGGCAACACGTGGATCACCCATTAGGAGATACCAGTATTTCTGTAATAGTGAACGTATTTGTTTGTGTTGGCCTGAGAATCTGGTGATCAGTCTCAGTTCTGGAGAAGATTTAGGTATTGAGTGACCATGAATGAGATCTGATCTATTTTGTTTTTTTGCTCTAGCGTAGGCTTTTTTCAGACTTTTGTTGCTGTAGCCACGAGTTTTTAGGCGAAGTTGTAAAGCCTTCGCTTCATTCTCAAAATGGCTATGGTCACTACAATTTCTTCTTAGGCGAAGATATTGCCCATAGGGGATATTCGTTTTCAATGATAGGGGGTGGGAACTGTTGGCATGGAGGAGTGAGTTCCCCGCTGAGGGCTTACGATAAAGGGTGGTGCCTAAAGTTCTATCCTTATTAATGAAAATTTGAATGTCCAAAAAGGTCAAGATTTCTTGATTTGCTTCCATAGTGAAGCTTAAATTATATTGATTCGTCTTGAGGCTTTCAAAAAACAAGAGTAAATCAGAGTGGCTTCCCGTCCAAATTAAAAAAATATCGTCTATATATCGTGAAATAATAATCGAGAAAGTGTTGCATATTGTCATCAGAAAATAAATCACGCTCCCACCCCCCCAGATACAGGTTTGCATAGGAAGGGGCACATTTGGTTCCCATGGCTACACCCTGTATCTGGAGGTAGTGGGAGCGTTCAAAAATGAAAATATTGTTGTGCAGAATGAATCGCAGAAGGTCCAGAATAAATTGATTGTACTCAGGAGAGGATTCTCTGTTGAGAGAGATGAAGCCCTCCACAACTCCCAGCCCCTTTGTGTGGGGGATGGAGTTGTAGAGGGCCTCCACATCCAGGGATACCAACCAGGCCCCTTCAGGTAGGGCCAAACCGTCAAGGGCTCTCAAAAGATCTTTCGTGTCTTGCAGGTATGAAGGTAAATCTTCTACAAATGGTCTGAGATGGTCGTCAACCATCTGGCTTGCTTTTTCAGTTAGGCAGCCATTCCCTGACACTATGGGACGGCCCGGGGGGTTTTTTAGATCCTTATGGATTTTAGGAAGTGCGTAGAGAGTGGGTATGCGCGGGAAAGGGACATTAAGAAATTGCCAAGTATGTTTGTTAATGAGGTCAAGGTGATAGGCTGAGTCGATAAGTTCCTGGTACCGGGTGTTCATATGTTGTACATGAACATCCGATATTTTTTTATACCAATCCCTGTTATTGAGCAACCGTTTCACCATAGTTACGTATTGGTGGCATTCCATGATGACCAGATTGCCACCTTTGTCAGAAGGTTTTATAATTAGCTGTTTATTATTTTGTAAGGAGGATAGGGCTTCTTGTTGTGAAGATGTTAAATTGGAGTTATGGAGTCCCTTCCATTTTGTATTTTTGATGGCTTCAGTTAATTGTTGAGTAAAGGCCCAGACATTAGGGTTTCCCTGTAAAGCAGGAAAAGTTTTTGATTTAGATCTATATTCCTTTGGTTGAGAAGAAATTTGTGTTTTGGGTTGCGAATTATGAATGGATGAAGAAGTTGGGGATTGCCATTGATCAAAAGCCAAAGATTCTGCCTCCATGATCTCTGCTTGATCGATGTGTCCCTCGTTCCACAGCTCCATTAAGTCCTCAAGGGCTTTGATGTCCTCTAGACTTGGAACCTGGGAGCAGGGTTCAGGGGTAGAGGATACATCAGGAGGTGGTGCAGATTTGTCAAAAGACATTCGAAGGAGTAATTTCCTAGCAAATAGGTTTAGATCCTTAATTAACTCGAATTGGTCGATGTTTTGTGTGGGACAGAATGATAGACCTAGCTCTAATACAGAGATTTGCTCCGACGTGAGGGAGATGGATGAGAGATTAACTATTTCGAACCTTTTAGAGTTTTGTATGATGTCGGCTCTGTACTCATGTTTTTCTTTGGGTCGTGCACCGGCTGGGTAAAAATCGGCGCCGGGCGAAAATCCGATTGTGTGAGAGTTTTTTTTTTCTTTTCTTTTGTTTTTGTGTGTATATAACATATAGATGCTTGTATTGCAGTATCTGCACTGTATCAATGCAGATCTATAACATGTGTTTGCAATATCGTGTAGACTTTAAACTAGATTTTCAATTTGATCTCTTAATCTCTTTCACTATTAACAACTCTTGAAATTTATGATCTTGTATTGTAATGATTTACTGATACTTTCTTCTTTATATAAATTACAGTTCTAACGGTACCACATGATCTCCTGAGGAAGCTCCACAGAGCGAAACATGTAGAGAAAAATAGTGGTATCTGGAATGAAAAATTGTTGTTACAATTTTTATCATATCGTTGAAAATATTGTATTATATGTGGCCTCGATTAGGCTCTTTTTAATCTATTTGTAATAAAAATTCCTTTTTTACTTCAACTTGGTCTAAATACCTATTGTAAAATATCGACACCTCAAAAGTCCCTAGGCTTTATGCCTAACAGCCCCTTCTCTATTATTTATCTGTAAATACGGGATGTGGTGTCTTATATGTTGGTTTTTCCTGTTTCTATCTTGTAACACCTGGTGTTAGCGCTTCAATCATCCCGGCACCATGGTTGTTATAGTGTCAGGATAACTGAAGTGCATTATTTCTATTATTACATTGTAATATAAAATGAAATCATTCAACTCACCATAATGCTGAATCAGTGAGATCCCTGAGCGTGTCACCTGCCACGTCGCCTGCCACCAGCCGTCCGTCCTTGCATCAGGTGTCCCAGCAGAGGCCGTCCTTGCATCAGGTGCCTCCAGCAGAGTCCATCCTTGCATTAGGTGCCCCCATCGGAGCCCACCTTACATCAGATGTACCCAGCGGAGCCCACCTTACATCAGATGTCCCCCGCGGAGCCCCCCTTACATCAGATGTCCCCAGCGAGCCCCTTTTACATCAGGTGTCCCCAGCGGAACCCCCTTACATCAGATGTCCCCAGCGGAGCCCCCCCTTACATCAGATGTCCCCAACGGAGCCCCCCCTTACATCAGGTGTCCCTTGCAGAGCCCCCCCTTACATCAGATGTACCCAGCTGAGCCCCCCTCACATCAGGAGTCCCCAGAAGAGCCCCCCCTCACACCAGGAGTCCCCAGCGGAGCCCCCTCACACCAGGAGTCCCCAGTGGAGCCCCCTCACACTAGGAATCCCCAGTGGAGCCCCCCTCACACCAGGAGTCCCCAGCGGAGCCCCCCTCACATCAGGAGTCCCCAGCGGAGCCCCCCTCACATCAGAAGTCACCAGAGGAGCCCCCCCTCACATCAGGAGTCCCCAGCGGAGCCCCCCTTCACATCAGGAGTCCTCAGCAGAGCCCCCCTCACATCAGGAGTCCCCAGCGGAGCCCCCCATGACATCCAGACCAGCCCCTCCGTGACATCCAGACCAGCCCCCCCTGTGACATCCAGACTGGCCCCCCCATGACATCCAGACTGGCCCCCCCGTGACAACCAGACCAGCCCCCCCATGACATCCAGACTGGCCCCCCTGTGACATCCAGACCAGCACCCCCCTGTGATATCCAGACTGGCCCCCCGTGACATCCAGACCGGCCACCCTGTGACATCCAGACCACTCCCCTGTGACAGCCAGACCGGCCCCAAAGTTGGTCAAGCGGAGCCGCATGGTTACAGTAGAGATTGAGCTGCGGCGCCGCCCATCCCCCACCCCATTCTATAACAGGTCACAGAGACTGGCAGCGGGGCGAAGCGGGCCGGGGGGTGGGCAGCGCCGCAGCTCAATCTCTATTGTAGTCATCAGTAGCCAGCCTACGGTCTCCTAGAAAATGGCAGCCTCCGCCGGCCGCGGACCTCTAGCGGCTGGCGGCAAAAATTGTGAAAAACCGAACTTCTCGGGACATCTCCCAGGAAATGATTAGATCGGGAAAAAGGGAATGTCCCGATAAATTTGGGACAGTTGGCAAGTATGATAGTGATAGCCGCTAGCGATAATCGCAAGTGAATCTGGCAGGCTGGTTGTACCCAAGTTGATTGATCGATCAACTTGGTACACGCAGCCTGCCCATTAATGGTTCGAATCTTGGCTGCTGCTTAACCAGCCGAGATTCATACCGTGTATGGCTGGCCTAAGTCTCTCGACTTTTGTTCAGAAGGTGATCAGTAATGGTAGCTTTTGTTTTGCTTTCAATAGAGGATTTCCCCCACAGTTATCAAACTATCATAGACAATACAAATGCACACTCCCTGCACCTGGAAGCATTGTTTCTATATATGGTTATATCATATGAAGAATTTGTAAAGAGTATATTGTAAAAAAATATCAAATTCAAAATTCCACTACTGATTGTCAAATCCTACAGAAATGCTACTGTAGGATTTGACACTCAGACTGTAATCCTACTGGCTCTATAAATGATCCAATTAAATAGGTAGGGGGCCCATGAACTAAAAACGGGTTGGGACTTAAGGTTCAGTTAATTCAGTGCTGTTGCTCTGTAACTGGACACTGCAGCCAATTTTTCTAAATTCCTTAAAATGAGTTCTGAATAGCAACTTCTCATTTAAGTAGACCCCCAACCAAAACATTTAAGTAGACCACAACTTCAGCAAGTGCAGTAATCTTTATTCCTGACCGTCATATTTGTTTGTCATATTTGTTCTTTGTCAGTGACCGAGAAAGGTACTGGATCAGCATGACGATCAAGCATTAGTACTGGCAATCTCCATGGGGAGAGAACATGCCAGGGTGACAAAGTAGCACACCAAGTGATTGACAGCAAAAGAGTATTTTCACACCATAACAGAAAGTGGCTGAACAAGGACCTTTGTGGCAGGATCACCGTATATTAACCATTTGCCAACCGCTGCACGCCGATATACATCGGCACAATGGCTTCAGTGGGCAAATGGGTGTACCTGTACACCCCGTTTAAGAGGCGGGGCTAGCCAAATGGGTGTATCTGTATGTCCCCTTTAAGAGGCGTGGCTAGCAGGCACAGGCCCGCTGCGTACAGGGTACAGCATACAGCATGACCATGATGGTCTCCCGGCGATCGTGTCACGGAGCCGCAGAACGGGGAAGTGTTTATGTACACAAGGCATTTCCCCATTCTGCCTTGTGACATGACAGAGATCACTGCTCCCTGTCATCGGGAGTTGAAGTCCATCCCCTCCACAGTTAGCATCACTCCCTAGGACACACTTAAACCCTTCATCCCCTAGTGGTTAACTCCTTCCCTGCCAGTATCATTTACACAGTAATCAGTGCATTTTTATAGCACTGATCGCTGTGTAAATGACAATGGTCCTAAAATAGTGTTAAAAGTGTCCGATGTGTCTGCCATAATGTCGCAGTCCTGATAAAAATCGCAAATCGCCACCATTACTAATAAAAAAAAATGTAGACGCTATAACTTTTGCGCAAACCAATCAATATACGCTTTTTGCAATTTTTTTACCAAAATATGTAGAAGAATACATATTGGCCTAAACTGAGGAAAAAATAGTTTTTTTTATATATTTGGGGGGATATTTATTATAGCAAAAAGTTAAAAATATTGAATTTTTTTCAAAATTGTCTCTCTTTTTTTGTTTATAGCGCAAAAAAAAAAAAAAAAAAAACGCAGAGGTGATCAAATGCCACCAAAAGAAAGCTCTATTTGTGGGAAAAAAAGGATGTCAATTTTGTTTGGGTGCAACGTCGCACGACCGCGCAATTGTCAGTTAAAGCGACGCAGTGCCGAATCGCAAAAAGTGCTCTGGTCAGGAAGGGGGTAAAATCTTCTGGGGCTGAAGCGGTTAATTTAATGAAAGCTGCAGATTTAAAAATATAAAAAAATATATAAAATATAAATATAAAAATATAAATATAACAAAATTACTTTTAAAATACATTAACCCAATAAAGCTTCTATGAGATTTTAGTAAGTGGATTTACATATACTTTAAACTTGAGCTCCAAGCTAGTGTAATTACTTGAATTTGACTTGGTATCAGCTTTGTAATCCACTGTACAGCATTGCACAGACTGGGAGAGGTAAGGACAGTACTAAGGGCTAGTCAGGTAAGCTCAGTGTAGCCAACTGTCTGTAAATTTAGGGATGGTTTGTAAAAAACAGACACTTTTCTCCTGTCCGTAAATGTCCATAGAATGGAGAAAAGTGCCCATTAAAAAATCTCCTTGTCAGTGACTCTGAACTGTGCATGTGTAGCTCGGCCTCAGATCAGACAGTGGGGTGTGGCTTATATTCACACTCCCTGCCTCACAAGTTAAGTCTGAGCTCTGCAGTTCACTAATCAGCTGCCTTCAGAACTGCGCATGCACAGTTTAGAGTCGTCTGCAAGGTTTTTTTCACAAAGTGATTCCCACCAGCCACTTGCGAGTCACTCTGGAGAAGGATGTGAGGGGTAGATTTGTGCACAACGGAAAATTTTGTTTAGTTTTGTTTCGTTGTCATTCGTAAAATACATATTTTCATTCTGTTATATTCGTTGTGTTACGTTAATTCGTTTTCGAATAATTCGTGATTTCTGTAGAGGTCGATATTCGTTATACTGAATATCGAATCATGTCGAATTAATTTGTTATATCCGCTATAATTTCTTTCGTATTAGTTGAAATTCGATATTTATGTATGTATGTTATTCGTGATAATGATTCATAGTTTGGAAAGTCGTTTGTTTATTGAATCTATTAAAATACACAATGACAATATCTCTTCTCCTCTGTTCAAATACAATACAACACCCTTCTCACTCAGTTCTCAGGAATGCACTTTGCCAGTAATCCAGCCTCCAGCACAAAATTAATCAGCTGATTGGACCGTAAGATTTACTTTGAGTTGACCTTTTGCTTCATTAGATCTTTAACGAATTACCGAATCATGATGAATTCATTCATTATATCTGCTATAATTTCTTTCATATTAGTTAAAATTTGTTATTTTTTTATTCGAACATTCGGATGCATCTGAATGTCCGAAAGATGTAAAATTTGGCCAAATTTTGATTTGTTACGAAACTAATTGCACGTCTAGTGAGGGGGCACTCACTTAGGGGGCACTTTGGAGGAGGATTTAAGGGGACACTCTGGAGGCACTAAGAAGGCACACTGGAGGATGTAAGGGGGTACTCTGGAGGTGCTAACTTAGTATCTCCAGAGTGCCCCTTAGTACCTCCAGAGTTCCACTTTACATCCTCCAGAGTGCCCGTTTAGCAGAGTAGTAATAAGGAGGTACTCTGGAGGATGTAGGGGAGCACTCTGGAGGTACTAGGAAGGCATTCTGGGGGCACTAAGGGGGCACTCTGGAGGTACTGAGTACCTCCAGAGTGCCCCCTTGCACCCTTCAGAGTGCCCCTTTTGTGCCTCCAGAGTGTTAACTTAGTACCTCCAGAGTGCCCCCTTAGTGCCTCCAGAAAGTCCACTAACATCTTCCAGAGTGCCCCTGTAGTGCAGTAGTACTAAGGGGGTACTTTGGAGGCACTAAGGGGGCACTCTGGAGGTACTAAGTTAGTACCTCCAGAGTGCCCTTTTACACCCTCCAGAGTGCCCCCGTGGTGCAGTAGTACTATGGGGGTACTCTGGGAGTACTAAGGGGGAAGGATGTAAGGGCGCACGCTAGAGGCACTGATGTAAGGGGGCACACTGGAGGCACTAAGAGGGCATTCTGGAGGATGTAAGGGAGCACTCTGGAGGCACTGATGTAGGGGGGAATGATGGAGGTACTAAAGGGGCACTCTGGAGGATGTAAGAAGTTTCTGATGTAAGGTGAGACTCTGGGGGCTCTGTTGTCAGGTGGCACTGTGGGGACATGGATGTAAGGGGGGAATCTGATTTATAGGGGGAATGCTGGGGACTGTGATATAAGGGAGACTCTGATGTGAATGTAGTGTTCATCCTGACCACTTCTCTTCATATGTTGTTTTGTTTGTTACGTAGTCCTGACCCCTGCACTCTATAGATTATGCTGTACATAGACCTGACCAAGGTTTTCATTGTCTTAGTTGCTGGTTTTAATGAAGTTCTTTTTTTTTTTTTTTTAGTTGGTTAGATAAGAGCTTACCAGCTTTGTTACCTTGGGAGTAGTAAGTGGCTTTGAGTCTAGGGGTCTGTCTCTCGTGCTCTGAGATCATGAGGAGTCTTATTTACTGCCTGTATTTTATCAGTTCATTGAGCGTCGTAGGGAATGAATTTTAGCTAGAATATTTTCCATAGACTGCAACCTATATTTCCTTTCCCTCGCTGCTGCTTGTATTAGCAACCCTCTAGAATAGGCTTTGTGGGCACACCATACATTAGATACCTTTGAGTCTGGGATTAGGTTAAATCGGAAAAATTATTTGAGGTAAGTATTAATTCTTTCTTTGCAGGTATGATTATTAAACAAAGATGCATTATTGAGCTAGAGAGGGGGGTCGGGAGGGTTCTATGGTTCTCTGTCAACATCAGCTTAATGGGTGCATGATCAGACCATGTTATTGGCATAATTTCAGCTTTAAGAACCTTGTGTAATAGGTTCAGGTCCGTGAGGAAAAAATCAATCCTGGAGTATGACCCGTGGGGAGCTGAAAAGTAGGTATAGTCTATTTCAGTAGCATGTGTGCATCTCCACGGGTCATACAGAAGGTTTTTTTCTCAGAAAGTTTTGGAGTATTTGCCTGACATTAGAGCTAGATTTTGAAACATCTAGCATTTGGTCTATTATAGTATTAAAGTATCCCATTACCAGAAGTGAGTCCTCCTGAACCGTCTCTATTTTCTTGTAAAGTTAGTTTAAAAATTAAAGCTGACCAACATTACGTGCATAAAGGTTGACAATTGTGTAGAGAACATTGTTAATGATGCAAATCAAAATTATGTAGCGCCCTTTAGAATCTATAAGCACTTCTTGCATGGTGAAGGTCACTGATGAGCTAATGGCAATAAGGACTCCGTTTTTCTTTACTGGGGCGTTAGCAGAAAAGACATATGGAAACAGTCGGTGGGAGCATTATGGCGCTTTTGAGGCATAGAAGTGGGTCTCCTGAATACAGAAGACGTCGGCATGTAGATTTTTTCCCTTTTTCCATGCTGCTCTGCGTTTAAAGTGACTGTTTAGCCCATGGGCATTAAGAGATACTAATGTAATGGGCATGGTGCGGGCTTGGTAATATGGAGAAATGTAGGTTTCCAGAATCTTGGGGGTTGGATGTCCATGGGGTCATCATGCACAGTCTGTTGAAGGTATCTTCATGAGTGTAGCACAGGTGCCAGTCGACCTGTGAGGTTAATGGTAGTCTTTTTGCGATGAGGTGATGTTCATCTGAAAATGCAACAGATGACTGCAAGAAATAAATATAAGTAACATGTTCTGTACAATGGGTGAAAACAAGCTAGTCTGAGGTGAGCGGGGGACTCTTTTAGCTCTGTAGGGTCAGCTTCCCTTGATTGGTGCTGTAGGGGAATATAAACAAGGAAGTTCCCAACAAACATATGTAAGGCTGATTGCCTTCTCCAATGTAAAGATCACATTGTATAAACATTGGTGTTCAATGGTCTGAGATGTCATCAGGATTTCTTGGCGGAGAGACGTTTCTCCTTTGCTGGGCAGGTTCGTCCAGGGGTGGAAGTAGGTTCCATGCTCGGAGGAGGTTAAGGCCTTCCTCAAGTGAAGTGATTACATGTTCACCGTTGCCTCTAGTAATCATCAGTTTGGCCAGTGGACCCCATCTGTATAGGATCTTGTGGTTCTGCAGCATTTTTGTAACAGGGACTAGTTGCCTGCGTGCCGTCAGTGTGTGTTGGGAGAGATCTGCAAATAGCTTGATCCCGGCTTAGGGGTCTGGTAATGGATTTGTTTCTCTGGTTAGCTGGAGCAATTTCTCCTTCATGTAGAATAAGTGGATCCGCGCTATGACATACCTAGGGATATGTTACAAAAGGTACGGAGGTTTAGGCAATCTGTGGGCTCGATCAATAATGATTTCTTGTGCTGGAATCTCAGGTAGGAGGGTGGTCATCATTTGGTGTATGTATCTTTTCAGGTCTCCAGGTAGCACCGATTCTGCAACCCCCCTGAATTTAAGGTTATTATGCCTAGAGTGGTCTTCTAGGTTGAGTTGAGTAATGGTGTCTTCTGTATCTCTGTATACATCCACTAGGTCATCCACTAGGTCATTATGAGGCTCTGCAAACTCTCCCAGTTTTTCCTCCATGTAGTTGACTCTGTCCCCTAATTCAGCTTTTATATTTGAGACTGCTGAAAGAATGTCTTTGTGCAGAGTGCTGTTGAGAGCAATTAGCATGATTTTCATAGTTGTGTCCACAATAGGTTGGCCTGTGGTTGGGAATTGTATTACGGGGTTATTACTGTCTCCTGTGTCCTCCATGAGGCTGCCCTCCCCTTCTTCCTCATCTGTGTCCTGCAGAGCAGGGTCTAGCCTGGGCTTAGATTTCTGGGGGCTCTGGGAGGGGGCGGAATTGTTTACTCTCCTGCCCCACTTTGCACGATGAGGAGTCTGCTGCTATGTCCAGCCTGTGGGTCCGGGATGAAGCTTGCTTCGTGAGGCCACCGCTGATGGAGCGGCACCATTTTGGCTGTGAGAGCTCCGGGCTGTGATGAAGATCTCCACCAGCTTGTGGGGTCCACCGTGGGACTTTCTCTTGCTCTTGCCCTCTCCTGGATGTGGTGGGGAGATCTCCTCAGGTCTGGGGGTATTTTTTGCTGCCCCACATCGCTGTGTGCCACTTTAGGAAGCTGAGGTGTCCTGGAGCTCGGTTACACTGCGGCCATCTTCCAAAGTGCCGGCCATGCCCCCTAATGAAGTTCTTTTTATGTAGACTCGGTAAGACAAAAATATCATTTTTGTGTTCATATAAACATATGTAATTGAAATTCACACTGTTGGTTGTGGGATAGTAATTAGTATTTTGTGGGTACAAGGACTGTGGTATGTGTGTGCAGTGCATACAGCAGGTGCAGGATATGTTTAATCCCCCTTTAAGACCCTTCCACTGGCTATGCCCATTGTTTGCCATGGAGCAATATGTGTGCCGCAGAACTTATTTTTGTGTTTTTTCCCAGGGTGCCCCATGTCTTTAGTAATCTTAGTCTGCTCACATTTTGTCATGCTGTTTTGACTTTTTATTTTGTAAAGCCAGGCAGATTACTTGTTATGAGCATTGTTAATGTTTACATATTGTTTGTGCTGTTTAAAAGCTAAGTTAACCTGTGGGAACATATACTGTAATATAATATAACATCATATAATATAAAATAATATATAAAAGAGAGCAAATTGAGCACAAGAATGAGATCAACAGCCTACTGATGCTTCTGAAAGTGGTTTAGTTTACATATACCTTCAACAAAAACTTCAAGCAAGCAAGGTTCAGATAGGTGGAGAAAGTTTTTTGGAATCTTCATCAGGTGATTAAACTGACAACAATCACATTTAACCTAAACCTTAAGGAAGGTTTAATACATTTACTGGTATCTTTAGGCCCCTTTCACACGTCGGTGCCACTTTTTTAGCGGCACTTTGCCATTGTTTTTGCTCGGTTTTTCGGCCAATAGCGGAGCAATTTCAACCCCCGCTAGCGGCCGAAAAAGGATTAAAACGACCCGCAGATCGCTGATGCATCGGTGCTTTGCCGACGGTTCGGCAGTGGTGCCCATTCAGTTCAATAGGCAGGAGCGGTTTAGGAGCAGTGTATACACCACTCCTTCACCACTCCAAAGATGCTGCTTGAAGGACTTTTTTTACCATCATGTCAGGGCACCGTTCCAGTGTGAAAGCCCTTGAGCTTTACACTGGAGAGACAGGAGAGGCTCTTTACAGGCGCTATGCAGGCGCTATTTTTAGTGCTGTAGCGCCTGTAAAGCGTCTCAGTGTGAAAGGGGTCTAAAAAAAGCAAAAATATTTGGGTTTGTATAAGGTAATTAATAATTAATAAACATTATTCTGTCATTCACTGTGTTTATAAGACAAATTAAGTACAAATAATTTGTAGATTTATGCATTAATGAAAATAGAGTTATTTTTTCCATTTCAGCTTTGCACCTTTAAATACAACTGCAATACAGAATATGTGCACGGACATTATAAATGATTCAACAGTAAAAATAAAGGGAATGCAAAAATAATGATTTTATGCAATAATGCATCCAATAAAGTATAAATACATTACAGATTTCTTATCATCGGGAACCCAGTGGAGAATGAACATGAGGAATTAACCATTAATATAATGATGTGTGTATGTTGCCACAGGCAAGGAATGGAGGAAGCTGTGCATGTCATATCAAGATTTCCCTAATTAACTAATTTCTCAGAGACTTTTCTGGCGGGTATTTTGATTTTTCATGCCTTTGCAAAAATACTGCCAGATGGTGTCATTATTGAATAAGTAAGTAGATTATGTTAAGACTTGAAGTACTAAAATTGCAATGCAAAACTTTCCTTTTGTGTTATGAACACATGATCTAGGCAAGTTAACTGTTGTATATTTAGTAATGACACATCGGACAAAACAACAGTCTCTACTAACCTGCAAGTTGCAAAATGTGGACATCTACCACTTGCTACCACTAAGAAGAGAAGAGGATTTCCTTGCTTTCTTTGTTATCATGAGAAACATGACCTTTCTATTCAGGTTAAGGTTCACATTTGATTGATCAGATATTCTTTTTGAGTTTTACAGTTTTCACAAAAAATAAAGTAAAGTAAGTAAAAAGAACAAACATTTAGGTCACAAAATTTGTTTTAACATGGAAGTGACCCAAGTACCGGTATGGAAAATATATGGATACATAAGATAAAAAGAAAAAGGAACAATCATGTTACATGGAGGTCTGCTGACATGTAGGTGTCATATCTAAGCATAGACAAAAGTAGTTGTTTACTACTGGTGTACATTTCACCAGTAGTATAATCATAGTTAGCCAATAAGATACGTGGCGTTGATTTATTAAAACTGGAGACTACAATATCTGGTGCAGCTCTGCATTGAAACCAATCAGCTTCCAGTTTTTTTTTCCTAAAGCTTAATTGAACACGCTGAAGTTAGAAGTTGATTGCCTACCATGTACAGCTGCACCAGATTTTGCACTTTCCAGTTTTAGTCAATCAACCCCTGTATGTCATTGAGGGAGATCTAAAATCTAACCATCTATCCCATTCTAACTGATGCCTACAATGAATTCCCCGAGAGGTAATGTTTATTTATTTTATTTTTTTTTTCTCATTTAAAGATTTTATTGAAGTTTCATGGAAAGTCACCAGATTTACAATACTCAAAGAGAGAACATCAGTAATGGTACAGGAAATATACACGATCGCTTGGAATCGAGTGCTGTACATGTAATGGCTATAGTGTGATAGAACAAAATAGGGAGGAAAGGAGATCTGTGAGATCAAACATGTGTGACCTTAAGGGATGTCAAAAGAAGTCTCACTCTACCTGGCCACCCCTAATGGGAACATGCTGTGGACAGGAGGGGGCTTTAGAAGCCATTGTGAAAATTTTTCTCCACAAATCTTGAGCTATTGGGCATTGCCACCAAATATGCATGTGGGTGCGTAGAGTTGCGCAGCCTCGGAAACAATTTCCGGGATACACTGTAACGTATTTCTGGAAGGAACAAGGTACCAGCGTGCTAAGACCTTCAAGTTTGTTTCAACTGCTGAGCAGTTAATGGAGGAAGATTTGGTAGTAAGCCATATAGCAGACCAGTCAGCAGTTACGAAAGTGTGTCCCAGATCTTGGGCCCATTTAGTAGTGTAGGCAGGTAGTGAATTGTCAGAGTTGTTAGTTAGGTGTTGATATAAGGTCGATATTAGACCTCTGGGGTGTGGGTCACTTTTACAAATGTGTTCAAAATGAGTAAGCTGAGTTAACGTAGATCCCGTCCTAAGATATGGGGTATAGAAGTTTTTGATTTGTAGATATCAGAAAAGTTCCATTCTGGGGAGTCCGAAGGTCTCGCATAAGGTGGGGAAAGTCAAAAGTTTGTCATGAGAGGTTAGTTGGTGTAGTCTAAATATATTTTCTGTGGACCATGCAGTGAATGCAGTTCCCATGCTGGATAGAAAGCTGGGTTTCTGAGAAAGGACAATAGAGGATTATGGGGGGACTGGAGTTTGTGCGTGTTCTTGAATTTGTCCCATATGGATAGGGAGTGCTTAGTGACAGGATTGGTAATGTTTGTTCTATCGTTAGGTTGAAGCCAAAGCATGTTTGCTACCAAAATGGGGTCGCTTTCCACTGATTCAATAGCAACCTATAGCGGTGTTTCGGTGGTTGTGTAGTACTTGGGGAGTATAGCTGTACAGCATTATAATATGTGGAGAAATTGGGTATGCCTAGGCCCCCACTCAGTTTGTAGAGAAATAGTGTAGCTTTTGGAATGCAAGGCTTTGTGGACATTACTCTACGTTGTGTTAGTTGCAGAAAGTAGGCCGGTAGTGGGATGGGGAGGACTCTGAACAAATAAAGACATTTTGGTTATATTGTCATTTTCGTGGCGTTGATCCTTCCTAACCAGGATAATGGTAAGGCAGACCATTGTGACATAAGTGTAGTAGCATGCCTCAGTAAGGGCAAGTAATTTGGAGGTCAGAAGAGGTCAGTTATCGACGCTGTAAGTTGTATCCCTAAGTAAGGAAGCTGGTGGTGTACCCAAGTAAACGGTAAGGAGGCTTTAGCTTGGTGGAGATCCAATTGTGATAAGGAGATGTTGAGGGCCATTGATTTATGAGGATTGATTTGTAGGCCAGAGATTTGGGCAAATTTGTCCAATATTGCTAAAAGATTGGGGGGAGAGGTGTGGGGATGCGTCATGAATATGAGGATTTCGTCCACGAAGAGACAGAGTTTATTGTGGTGGCCTCCCAAGTCTATACCCTTGACATCAGGATCCGACCTGATCAGTTGGGCCAGTGGTTCTATAAGTAAAGCAAATAGCAACGGGGAAAGAGGGCAACGCTGTCTGGTGCCTCTTTTGATGTCGAACATCACAGATTTATAGCCTGCATATTTAATATAGGCCCGGGGATCGCTATATAAAGAAGCAACCCAGGTTAGGAAATGGCCCCCGAAGCCCCACTTCTGTGAAGTGAATCATAGGTATGGCCATGTCACCGTGTCTAAGGCTTTCCTGATGTCAAGGGATAGAAGGCAGGTAGATATTCGTGTAGTTTTAGCTGCATGGGCGAGTAGGATGGCACGTCTAATATTGTCACTGGCTTGACGTGTGGGTCCAAGATGAGAGGTCCGATTTAGGTTTGGGTAGCATGGTGATTATGGAGGTCAGGTTTTCAGTTCTAAAAGAGTGCCCGATCAGAAGGGAGTCGAAGGCCTTAGTCGCTTGTTGGGTTTCAATGCTTTAATGGCAGTTGAGACCTCAAGGTCTGTGATCGGGCCCTCTAATAGATCAAGTTGCTCTTATTGGAGAGATGGGAGGGTAATGCAGGAGAAAAGGGTTTCCGCTTTTGTGGGGTTGAAGTTCTGTGAGGCAGAGTAGAGTTTCACGAGGTTGGACCGGTATACCTCTAAAATCCGAACAGGATTGCTGATATAGGCATGATTGGCTATTTTTAGATGCATGGTCGATTTGGGGTGTTGAATTGCCCACAGGGTGCGGGCCATGGGAGTGTCAGGTTTTTTGGCCTTAAGGTAGTTACGGTGTTGGCTTTTGCATAGGGTTTTCTCAGCGGAGTCAGTGAGAAACAGGTCAAAGTCCAATTTGGCCCTTTCTAGTAGTGCATTAGTATTAGGATTGGGGGAGGCTTGAAACGCTGCATGGCATATATTAAAGTTGGTTTAAAGTTGATGAAATAAGAGTCTACGTTCAAGTTTGAGGGTTGCTGCCTGCTGAATTAATTTGCCATGGATGATAGCTTTGTGGGCTCCCCATAGTGTCAGGGCTGATATGTCATCTGTCGCGTTGGTGGCAATATAGTCTTTAAGGGCCATTTCAATATCATACAATGAGAAGGATGTGAGAGGGTAGTGTTGTTAATGCACCAGGATGTATTATGAGTCCTAGGGACGGGGGAGGATATGGTGGTGCATACTGCGGAATGGTCAGTCCATGTAAATGGTGTATTGACTGAGGAGATGACTTCTGGGATCATGTTGTGAGACATGAAGATGTGATCGATGTGTGAAAAAGATTTGTGTGGGTATGAGTAATGAGTAAATCGTTTGCTAACTGGTTTGAATTTGCACCAGGTGTTGGCAAGGTTATGCTTGGAGATCAGGTGTTGGAAATTTAGTTTAAGTGGGGTAGAAGGTGAGGTAGGAGGTGATTGTCAAGGAAAGGGAAAATAGTTAGATTGGAGTCTCCGCACAGAATTATTGTACCATATTTGTGTTTATCGAGCATCTGGAGGAGGTGTGAAAGAAAGGCTAGTGGGTTCTGATTGGGAGCATAATATGACATTATCGTAACTGCTGTGTCTGAGATATGGCCAGTGATCAGGAGGTATCTGCCTTCCGGATCTTTGATTTGTGAAGAAATGGTAAATGGCAGAGAGTGGTGGAAACCAATAAGAGTCCCTCTCTGTTTGGTTGTGGCTGAAGCAGTGTAGAACTGGGAGTAAGAGCTGCTGGGGTATTTAGGGACGGATGAATTTGTAAAGTGGGTCTCCTGTAGACAGAGTATGTGGGCCTTGGTGGCTGCAAAGGAGCGCCAATGGGACATTGAGTCAGTGAACATTCAGGGTGGGAATTTTTTTATGGGGGCCATAACAGGTCCAGGGCTGGTCTAAATGCGTAAAGGGCGAGTCCCATGGGGGGTGCCACCATCACCGTGCCAGGAAGGAGAGGGGGGAGAGAAGAAAAGGTGTGACAGAAGTAGAATAAAGTAAGAGAGCATAACCCTATGCGTTGCAACCAAGATTCAAATATTAGTTCTCAAAAACAGGGTAAGATAACATCCAAGGGAGGGCGGTTAGCGGCCCCATGGAGGCTCTAAAGTTGCCGTTGGGTACCTGCATAGTAGAAGCAGGGGTCCAAGGGCAATAATGGAGGGGCAAGTAGTTCCGGATGGGGAACAACACCGGTGAGAGCAATTCAAACCTAAAAAGGTGTAACTTATAAAAACCAAGATAACAGCATAACTAAACAAAATGCTAACGAGCATAAATGAGCGGAGGGACTGCCAGGGTTTAGAGGACTGGGCTGTTTCGAACCTTGGCTGGTAAACCTGTCAGGTAAAGAAAATCCGGTTATGTGTTGTAATCATGCCTAACACCTCCCAACTCCCAAGCCACTAACAAGGCAAGGAATGTCAGGGGTATAGAGTAATAGAGGAAACGTACTCGGGACAGATAGGAGCAAAGTCATTCTGCCAAGCTGAACCGTAGTCTCACTGGGTCACTAGGATGTGATACTGGCGCAGGGCCCTAAGAAATAAGATCAGGGCCCATAAGATACAAAGGGGTGACACTATTGGGTAGTTCAGGTGGAACTGTGAAGCCTGATGTGGAGCCCAGGCCTTAAAATGTCCATGGGTGGACTCAGCATCAATGGCCGGGTTTGCGTCAGAAGCTCCAATGGGTTGGTGCCCGAGAAAGTCCCATCCGTTGAAGTGGGTCAAAAAGCATGGTCAGTCCATCGGATATTCAGTGGAGGGTGTAGGGTTGTCAAACCGTCCTCTTTTGTAGAGATTCTGGTGTGTGGAATTTGGTTGTCCCGGGCTACCTGTTTTTTGCTTGTGGGGTGAAAAAGAAGCAGAGTGCCTGCGGGAGGAATCTCTATGTGGGGTTTCTTCTAGGAGGCCCAGGTCCGCTAGGTCTGATTGCAGCTCTTTGCAAATGCAATAGACATATTTGGTTTACAGGTGGGTGAACCGAACAGAAAATAGAAAACCTAAATGATAAGCAATTTGGTTGCTTTGAAGCACCTGCGGGTGGGGGATGGTTATTTTTTTAAATGAAATAAGTCTATCCAATTCTAATGCCCTGTACACATGATCGGACATTGATCGGACATTCCGACAACAAAATCCACTGATTTTTTCCGACGGATGTTGGCTCAAACTTGTCTTGCATACACACGGTTGCACAAAGTTGTCAGAAAATCCCATCGTTCTGAAAGCGGTGACATAAAGCACATACGTTGGGACTATAAACGGGGCAGTAGCCAATAGCTTTCGTCTATTAAATTATTCTGAGCATGCGTGGCACTTTGTGCGTCAGATTTGTGTACACACGATCGGAATTTAAATGATCGGATTTTGTTGTGGGAAAATTTTATATCCTGCTCTCAAACTTTGTGTGTCGGAAATTCCAACGGAAAAAGTCCGATGGAGCCCACACACAATCGGAATTTCTGACAACACAATCTGATCGCACTTTTTCCGTTGGAAAATCCGACTGTGTGTACAGGGCATAACATGCAGGGGGGATTGTTGGATACCATTTTAAGGAGTAATATCCTGAGGACTATGAATAAATCCTAAATAATCTCTACTAATATTTCTCTCTGTAGGACATGAATCTCTGGTGATATATTTCTTTATTATAGGTGGTTCCAAAAGAAAGCATTGACATTTTTTGACAAGTAAGGTGCGCTTGCTTTTGTGGACTGCAGCGGATATTTTGGAGGACCAGCTTTTCCGATGTTACAGTGGAGCTGGCACCCATAAACTTTTTAACAATGCAAGTGGTAAAACTACCTGAATGTACATTGGCTGAATTGCATTATTTGTACAGCCCCCCCCATCTCCCCCAAGATGAATGGGCAGAAGACACCTGCTGTTTCTTTAAAGTACTGAGACCCTTCATTATAGATTGTGTGAATATGAAAAGGAGAAACCATGCACACAAGTTCTTTATGGAAATATGTAAACAAATCCTCAGTAGACAAAATGATGTGGGAAGGCCTGCGCAGAAGTTTAGAGGTTTAACAACATGAAATCCCTTTGTGTGATATAAGACACTTTATATGTAGCTGTATATGCGCAATATTGTTCCTCTGACAGACAGAAAATCATTAAGTGTTAAGAAATAGATGAGTTTTGACAAATAGAGAATGGTGTTGTCAATAGACAGCTTATCACAGTTTTAAAACTTTGTTAGGCTGGAATCACAAGAGACTGATCACGTGAATTAATTATTGACAAGTTTCAGAGCAATAACATGTAATACCTTTACTGTCCTACATGAGAACACAATCTCTGAACAATCAAGGAAGGCTGATTCTTCTTCTATGCTCTATTCTTTCCAGATCTGATTGCACCCTAAATGAAATAGCTAGCTTTCTGAAGTAGGATATTCTAAAGTTTTTAGGACCACAAATCATAGAGAGGTTAAAGTAGCATTATTTACTTGAATAATGCATCTTTCATCTGTTAAACATAGCAAAACATGAGCAAACAAGTATACTAAAGAACAGTTAGTGTATCTAAACCAAAATATATTTTAAACTCTAGGTATTCCTGATTTGATTGATCCAAACTGGTTTTTGGAATAAGGTATATTTTCATGTTTTTACAGTTTGGTCTTCTACACTTATTAATTAGAATGGGCTGTAGTGAGTGATTGCATGTAGTGAGTAATTGCATGGATTCACGTTATGTCATGATGCAACCTTTTAGGAGTTTGTTCAGCAGACGGGCAGATTGCTTTTTAAATCTCAATTCCCAACTCTGAATTACTTACAATTCTTTACTAAGACTGAAATAGACAGCACAATAAAGATAAACTAAGCTCTCATAGTTAATAATCACTCTTGATTATTGCATAATTTCTATTTTGCAGGAAGTTACTAATAAACACCTTGGGAACTTGTTTTTGCAAAAGGACAGTTGCTAACTCATTTGAACATATGACTGAGAGTGAGTCCCGACCCTTCATACTGCCATGAGACAGTGAAAGATTAAAGGCTCATGCAAACTAGAAGTCTTATGCCGCGTACACACGAGTGGACTTTCCGGCATACTTGGTTCGGCGGACCAGAGTACGCTGCACAATCCAATCGTGTGTAGGCTCCCGCTGACTTTTTTCTCCCAAAAGTCCGTCGGACCTAGATTTGAAGCATGTTTCAAATCTTTCCACCGGACTCAGTTCCTGACGGAAAGCCAGTTTGTCTGTATGCTGGTCCAACGGACCAGATGCGACGCAAGGGCAGGGTACTGCATCTTACGCTCGCTGCAATAGGAAAAACACATTTTCCTATTGCGGCAAGCGCAGGGCATACCAGGCCCTTAGGTCTGGTATGGATTTTAAGGGGAACCCCCTATGCTGAAAATACGGCGTGGGGTCCCCCCTAAAATCCATACCAGACCCCGATCCGAGCACACAGCCCGGCCAGTCAGGAAAGGGGGTGGGGACGAGCGAGCGCCCCCCCTCCTGAACCTTACCAGGCCACATGCCCTCAACATGGGGGGTGGGTGCTTTGGGGGAGGGGGGCGCCCTGTGGGGCCCCCCACCACAAAGCACGTTGTCCCCATGTTGATGAGGACAAGGGCCTCTTCCAGACAACCCTGGCCGTTGGTTGTCAGGGTCTGTGGGCAGGGGGCTTATCGGAATCCAGGAGCCCCCTTTAATAAGGGGGTCCCCAGATCTCAGCCCCCCACCCTATGTGAATGAGTATGGGGTACATGGTACCCCTACCCATTTACCTAGGGAAAAAGTGTCAATAATAAAACACACTACACAGGTTTTTAAAGTAATTTATTAGACAGCTCCGGGGGGTCTTCTTCCGGCTTCGGGTGTCCCTCCGGTTCCTCTTCTCCCGGTGTCCGGTTGGTTCTTCTCCGCTCTCCCTGGCCTCTTCTCCCGGTGTTCCAGTTCTTCTGCCTGCTCCTCCGCTATCTTCATGCCGCTCTTTTGTTAGCGGGGGCCCGGACTTCTGGCTGCTGGCTTCTTGGCTTCTGGGCTTCTTGGCTTCTTGGCTTCTTCTCTCCGGCTGGAATGCTCTCTGAGCGCTCCGATGTGACTTATATAGGTGGTGACCCCGCCCCCTTATGCCGTCACAGTCCCTGGGCATGCTGGGACTGTGACATTTTAGGGGGCGTGGTCAACATCACCCGGTGACCACGCCCCCCTAAAACATCACAGTCCCAGCATGCCCAGGGACTGTGATGGCATAAGGGGGCGGGGTCTCCGTCTATATAAGTCACATCAGAGCGCTTAGAGAGCATTCCAGCTGGAGAGACCGTCGTGTCAACATCAGAAGAAGAGAAGAAGCCAAGAAGCCAAGAAGCCCAGAAGCCCAGAAGCCAGAAGTCCGTACCCCCGCTAACAAAAGAGCGGCATGAAGATAGCGGAGGAGCTGGCAGAAGAACTGGAACACTGGGAGAAGATGCCAGAGAGAGCGGAGAAGAACCAACTGGACGCCGGGAGAAGAGGAACCAGAGGGACCCCCGAAGCTGGAAGAAGACCCACTGGAGCTGTCTAATAAATTACTTTAAAAACCTGTGTAGTGTGTTTTATTATTGACACTTTTTCCCTAGGTAAATGGGTAGGGGTACCATGTACCCCATACTCATTCACATAGGGTGGGGGGCCGGGATCTGGGGGCCCCCTTATTAAAGGGGGCTCCTGGATTCTGATAAGCCCCCCGCCCGCAGACCCTGACAACCAACGGCCAGGGTTGTCTGGAAGAGGCCCTTGTCCTCATCAACATGGGGACAAGGTGCTTTGTGGTGGGGGGGCCCCGCAGGGCGCTTGCTCGTTCCCACCCCCTTTCCTGACCGGGTGGGCTGCGTGCTCGGATCGGGGTCTGGTATGGAATTTAGGGGGGACCCCACGCTGTTTTTTCAGCGTAGGGGGTTCCCCTTAAAATCCATACCAGACCTAAGGGCCTGGTATGCCCTGCAACGGGGCTCGCAAGGTGTTAATCTCGCAGATAAAAGTGGTAAGATTCACTTCCTTTTCTAGTCCCGTCATACCCAAGTCACGTTCAAAATGAACGGACTTGTCAGTGTGTGGGCAAGTCCGTTCATTCTGAAAGTCAGCCGTAACTCCGGCGAAAGTCCGTCGGAAAGACGGGCGGACCTAGCCTGCCGGAAAGTCTGGTCGTGTGTAGGCAAGTCCGTCCGTTCAGGTAGTCCGCCGGAAAGTCCGGCGGGAAGAACATCGGACCAAGTCTGCCGGAAAGTCCGCTCATGTGTACCCGGCATTAGACAGGTCCTTGATAGGCCTTAATAAGGCTCCTCTGCATAAAGCAGCCTAAGTTCAGTCAAACAACTGGCATTCCTCATTATCCAGTTGCCCCAGGACTTATAGCTTAGCAAACCCCATTCTATTCCTATGATACCCACAGTCAAGAGTAATAGACAAGGAATAAATTGAGAAGTGATAGTCAATAGGAACTGAGGCAAAATGGTGGACTGACAAGCAAAAACGAGAAAACAGGAAGACCGTGAAGCCTTCTTCTAGGGCCAGAAAGACTCTAGTCCCTCAGGAGGCTAGGAAACTACTAAGGCAAAAAGACAACAACCCCCAGAATGAAGGTGAAGGTGGAGGAAGAGCAGTAACATGAATATTGTAAACAGAAAAGCGGAGGGCGTGGTCTCGGCATGAAGGAGTGAAGCCGCATTTCCTTAGGGCTCCCGGACCTCGGCTCCCTAACAGGCCACCCGACCAGCCATATCGTTTATCCCTGCTTCTCAATACCTGCAGACACTAACAGGGAGGCTACACTGCGGAACGGCACACTCCGGAGGAGGAATGGAACAGTTTCTCGTTCCTAAACAGCAATCGGCGTCCACCCCGAACCCAAACAAGATGGCGCCGGCATCAGATACCAGGGAGGGGAGTGGCGTGCCTGCGGGAGGAGAGGAGAAACAACACAGAGGTAACGACCTGCCGCTGTTCCCCCTCCTAGCGATCTCTCCCCCTGCTTCCCCCGCTCTCTGTCCCTCACGTCACTGAGCAGCCTGGGAGGAGAACATAGCAGTTCCATACACTGGACCCCTCAAGGCACACTGCCCTCTCAGCTCCAGATTACAGCACTGGATGCACCCCTGCCTCTCTCTCAGCATCCACAGACACAATTGGATGCTGCTCCTATGCCCTCACAAGAACAGGTGTCTATGCCCAGTAGTGACAGAGCCATCTGGGCGCTTCTGCAAAAACTTCCCACTAGAGAAGACTTAGACTCTGTGGCAGTCAGGATGGAGACGGCTCTCCGCGGGGAAATTGTGGGAATCAAGCGGGAAGTGGCAGAGGTGACCGCACGAGTCTCCTCTCTGGAGACAGACACTTCAGCCCTCCGCCAAGGGGTCTCTGCCGTACAGGCCACATATGAAGAGGTAACAGACCAAATTGCACAGCTACATCTCTTAATAGACGATCTGGAAAATCGTAATCGAAGGCGCAATATCAGGATTCGCGGACTGCCAGAAGCTACCCGACAGGCAGATCTAAGGATGACTGTGACAGCAATATTCAATGACTTTCTAGAACGCCCCACAGAAACGCCCGTTGCCATCGACAGAGTTCACAGAACCCTCGGCCCCAGAGACCCCGCAGAGGACAGGCCCAGAGATATCCTTTGTTGTCTACACGATTATTCTGTAAAAGAAGACATTCTTCAACGGGCTTGGCGTAGAGGGAATATTGACTTTGATGGAGCACAGATCACTCTCCTACCAGATGTGTCTCGGAGAACACTTCAGATGCGCCGCTGCTTGAAACCCTTACTGGAGAAATTTGGAGATCAAGGAATCACCTACAAGTGGGGCCACCCCTTCCACTTGTTTGCATGGAAGGGAGGCCGGACATACACTCTTCGTCACCCCACGGATGTCCCTGCCTTTCTCAGCTCTCTCGGGCTGCCTTCGATGTCGCTACCCAATTGGTTGGCGTTTGTTCTGCCGGCTGGTCACAACAACGCACCAGTGATCTCTACTGGCAGGCCTCAAAGATCTCGACGCAATCGCCGATCTCAATGCAGAAGACCACAAGCTCCTCAGGATAACGAACCTAGAGCCCCTTGGGTGGCATGTTACTTGAACTAAAGGAGTGTCCAAGATTTGTTTTCCCCCTTTACAAGTAAGTTTTAACACTCACTAGCTGGATCACGTTAACCCATCTCCCACTGACTTATTGGCCTTTTAGATCTCACAGGAGGTGAGCCTCGGTCCCTCTAGACTATCTGCCATGGGTTCTCTGGGGTCGTTGGTCCCATAGAAACACCCTGAACTGTGTTGGCTCCTGGATTGGGCGGCCCTGGGGGAGGGTGGGGGCCCATTGAAGGCACTATGGTAGTGCACATTGGAGCAGATCAGACCAATTGAAACCCATGGATATGGACTAGAGATTGGTGTCCAGGAGAACAGTCAAAGTCCCCCTCACGGTCGGGTCTCTGCCTCCTATATGGGTACACTCTACAAGAGGTTAATGATTGATACACTTATGTCACGGTGTCATGCCTTATGTGGTCTCCTTGTGGGTTCGGGGGCGGAATCTGGTGGGGGATACGGTACAGATGGAGGTCTTCGGATTGGAGACTAATTTGTGTCCCTCTGTATCTGAGACGGTTCCGACCCGCCGGGTGTTTCGCATCTGTGGCCCACAGGGAGACCCAGTATTCTGACTTATTTTTGTGTATCCAGACATACTGAGGTTTTGGGTTGAATGTAAGCTTAATTAGAGTTGATATTTTGTCGTGATTGGCCCCTTCCCTCCCACCCCCCTTCCTCCCCTTCCCCCTACCCTCCCCTCCTGCCTCCCCCCCTCCCCTCCTGCCTCCCCCCCTCCCCTTCCCCCACCCTTCCCCCCCTTTTCCCCTCCACCTCCTTTTTATTGGGTTTTTTTTTTTTTATGATATAGTAAGAGGCTGGGCCATCAGCTTGCTCTCTCTGGGCTCGATCCCTGGGGGAGCGAATGGGCTCTTCAGTTGTGAGGGTTAAAGACAGTATTTTAGTGTGGCTGGGGGAGCCCCGTGATCTGGGGGCTCGACCTCTGAAGTGCCTTACCTCTTCCCCCACTAGGCCCTAGCTGCCTCATTAGGCAGTAATCCTCCTTTTGGAGACTTAGTTTTTTTTTCTCTCTTTCTCTCTCTCCCATCTTCCCTTCCTCGTTTCTCATTTTATTACCCTCCTCTTACCTGTCCCTCTCATTGTATACCTTTCCTCTCCCCTCCTCAGGACTATTACTCCAGTCTTCTTTCCCTATCCCCTCTATCGCCCCCCACATACTACCTATAGACCTGGTTCCTGGCGGGGTCCGGAGGTCCGGCCTCACTCCACTCGACATGTCTTTAAAACTTGTGTCCTGAAACATGAAGGGTCTAAATGTTCCAGAAAAACGTTCCAGTTGTCTCGCTGAGCTCTGGAGGCAAAGACCTCAAGTAGCATTTCTACAAGAGACCCACTTCTGGGCTGATAAGATTCCAAAACTCCACAGCAAGCACTTCCCAACTGTGTATCACAGTGTTTCACCCTCCACAAAATCAAAGGGCACGAGTATCCTCCTGGCCAAAACATTACCCTGGCAGCTGTTAGATCTCCATACTGATCATGAAGGTAGATACCTCTTTGTTAAAGGTACACTTCAGTCGCAAATATTCACCTTTGCTAACCTCTACCTGCCTAATGTAGATCAGCTTCCAGTACTCGAGATGTGTTTATCCACCCTGGCCTCATTCGCAGAGGGAACGTTGGTGCTTGGGGGAGATCTCAATCTCACCATGAATCCTCGTAAAGACTCGTCGACGGGTTCCTCGGCCTTGTCCCTGAGATCACGAAACCAGATCAGGGATTTGCTGCACTCCCACCGATTGGTTGACATCTGGCGTATCCTCCACCCACAAGAGAGGGACTACACCTTTTTTTCGGCAGTTCATGGCTCATATTCTAGGATAGATCTCTTCCTGGTACCTCACGCCATGATTCCACTGGTATCTAGGGCTCAGATCGGACACATTGCACTTTCAGACCATGCCCCGATATCTATAACTTTAACCCTACAGCAATCGTCACCGAGACCCGCAACGTGGCGACTAAACAAGTCCCTTATTCAAGACCCAGAGGTTAAAGCCGATGTTATAAGAGAATTGGATCTCTTCTTCGAGACAAACAGGAACTCTGTCCCTAACCCTCTCACTATTTGGTCCACACACAAGTGCTACATAAGAGGTATACTCATCAAACATGGCCACAGACTTAAGGTGGCAAGGGCGAAAGCGTTATCAGAACTAATTGCTAAACTCCATGACTGTGAAAAACGCCATAAAAAACACCCAGATAAGGCCCTAGAAGCAGAAGTAACTAATATTAGAGAGCAAATCAGGGAATATTCCCTTTTTCAATCTAAAAACATACTATTGAAGGCACGCAGAACCTTCTATGAATATGGCGACAAATGTAGTAGGACTTTGGCGAACGCCATACGTACCCAACGTAACAAAGCCTACATACCCGCTTTAACTACCCCCACGGGATCCAGAATTCATGATTCCAAGGACATGGCAGAATCTTTCCGTGCTTTCTATGAAGCCCTTTATAATTTACAGTCCAGACCCCAGGACAGCTCGGAGGCCATAGAGACTTACCTTGCAGCGGCAAACCTGCCTACTCTTAATGAGAAGGAAGTGGTCATGCTTTCGCAGCCGTTAACTGTGGACGAACTCACGAGCGCCTTGGCTGGTTCTCCAAGAGGGAAGGCGCCTGGCTCTGATGGCTTTACAAACTACTATTATAAAACTTTCCAAGCTCAGTTAGCATCTCATTTTGTTATGGCCTTCAACGCAATACTAGATAATCATGCCATGCCTTCAGACCTTCTACAAGCCAGCATATCGGTCATTCCTAAGCCAGAGAAGGACCCGCTCCTTTGCGCAAGTTACAGGCCGATCTCCTTACTTAATTGTGACCTGAGCGACTGGGGCATGTCCTCCAACGCATAATCCCCTTGGACCAGGTCGGTTTTATCCGGAACAGAGAAGCGCGAGATAATACCACAAGAATGATAGATGTAGTGGCAAGAGTCAAACGCCTTAATACCCCGTTCATCCTGTTGTCCACGGACGCTGAAAAGGCGTTTGACAGGTGGACTGGACTTTTCTTCTGGCCACCCTGCGACACCTTGGAATGCCACCCTCCATCTTGTCTTGGATTTCTGCCATCTACTCCTCCCCCACAGCAACAGTCAGAGTAAACGGAGTGACTTCCAACCCTTTTAAGATAAGTAACGGCACAAGACAAGGGTGCCCACTCTCCCCGCTCCTCTTTATTATCGCATTAGAACCCCTCTTACAACACATCAGACTCAACCCAGACATCAAAGGACTCAAAACGAACACATATCACCATAAAATTGCAGCCTACGCAGACGATCTGCTGTTCTACATCTCAGAACCACACACCTCCCTCCTGGTACACTTATCGGCAATACGCCAGTACGGGGAACTGTCAAATTTTAAAATTAATCTGCAAAAATCAGAGGCGCTTAATGTTTCTCTCTCTCCTACCGCCCTGACTCTACTTAGTAGCAATTTTCCTTTCCGGTGGTCCCCTCAGGCTATCCAATATTTAGGTACAAGAATACCTTCTGATTTACATCTCATTTACCAGCTTAACTTTCAGCCCCTCCTGAATATTTTCTCCTCAGATCTTGACAGATGGAGGACCCTGGCAGTTTCCTGGTTTGGTAGATGTAACGTCTTGAAGATGAATATTATGCCGCGGCTGCTTTATCTTCTACAAGCTCTACCGGTTAAGATTCCTCAAAACTTTTTCCGCAAACTATGCACAATCTTCATCAATTACGTTTGGCAAGGCAAATCCTCGCGACTCAAGAGAACTCTATTACAGCGGTCAAAGCTCAGAGGAGGGGTCGGTCTTCCGGACCCAGCCCTGTATAACACAGCAGTACACATGAACAGAGTAGTAGACTGGTGCAGACACTCACACCATAAGCTATGGGTTTGCTCGGAGCAGGAAGCAGTGCAGTTTCCCCTTTCGGGCCTACCATGGAGTGGGACCAGTCTTTCGGGACTGTCTTTATCCCACCCACTGGTTGAACCCACTCTAAAGGAAATGCATAGATACTTTGGGCTAGCGGAAACGCCTAGTTTTCCCTCCCCTCTAACGCCTATAATAGGTCACCCGGACTTTTTACCGGGAATCTCCGATAGATCCTTCCGACTATACCCGGACCAGAACCTAGTCAGAGCCTCCTCTTTCCTAGGTCCCTCTGATTGGAGAGACCCCTCAGACATTTACCCCAGTTTTAATACTTCCATCTTGGGTAGATGGAGGATCTCGCAACTCTCCCACTTCCTCAGATCCCTCCCAGAAGTCAGCGGTTTTCGTAGACAGCCTTCGTCTTTCAAAATCTTAACGCGTTGGTACAGGACTCCATCTGTCTTAGCGTCCATATTCCTAGATCACAGTCCTCTATGTTGGAGATGTAACACGCAGACTGGCACATTACTCCATATTTTCTGGGAGTGTCCATTTCTGACTCCCTTCTGGAGACAGGTTCTGGAGATCATCTACAAACTTACGGATGTATCGCTTCAGGATAACCCAGCAGCAATATTCTCAAACCTAACCCCCGTATCTAGTAAGCGATACCGTAAATCGCTACTGAAGCACCTTCTGAATGCGGCCAGGGCGTGTGTCCCCAGTGTATGGAAGCAGCGATCCCCACCAACTGTGGCGCAGTGGTTTGCTAGGGTCCACGATATTCAGCAAATGGAACAACTTACAGCTGCCCTAGGGGAAAGAGAGGAGGAACATTACCCGCTGGATGCACTGGGACCTGTTCCGTTTTTCGGACGAATATAAGACCTACAATTAAATATTCTACTCAGGGGTGGGTTGGGGCCCTGGACCGTCGGCCTTGCCGGAACCTCCCCTTCTCCCCTCCTTTCCACTCCCATATTTCTGCTCACCCTTCCTTCCTTTCATAGCTTTCCCCCCATTGACACCAACGGTGTCACCTTTTCTCTCTTTTCCTAAAAATGACAAAATTCCCCCGGATTGCAGTATTATACTGGTTCCACTCCTGAAAATTCAGGATAAAGAACCATATTTCATAAAATGTATGACGTTTGACAAGCCCGCTCTGCTTGCTGAGGCCCCCCCCCCCTTTTTTTTTCCCCTTTTTTTTTTTTTTCCCTAACGTTCTGACGGAACGGTTTTACAGGTCCTCTTGACTAGGGGGTACTCTAAGCGGCCCCGGTCAAATTGCACATATAGTTACTGCTGAATTTTTGAGCACAGTTATTTTGTTATAGTTGAAATGTAACCTTAATTGATACCCAAACACTGTACAATGTCTTATCTGACGAGCTAATGTAATAGCCTAATTACAGATGTAAATTGATGAGCATGTTTGACTCACTGCATTGATGTATAATCTGCTTTCCCTAAATAAAGATTTAAAAAAAAAAAAAAAAAAACAGAAAAGCAATAGGTGAGTGCCTATAGGCCGGAGCAGCCAGCACACAAAGTGACTCCACAAACCCTGTGTAGAAATTCAAAAATAAAGTGCAGCGTTTAGAATAACAACTATATATCTCAAAACAATATATTCACTATTTGAAAAGCAAAAATAGAGTCCATAAAATGTTCTCAATAGTCCCACACAAAATCTCCAAAGGAAAAATAATAAGATCAGTATTCCCGTGCACTTTTAAAGCAATTCAGGAGCAAAAAACTATGGCACTGCTGTAGCCAGACAAGTAATGCAGCAGGGCTGATGTGAGGAATGAAAAGGGGGATAATTTGGAGGGAAAAGGCAACTCCCCTATAGAGTCCTAGTGTGCGAAAAAAGAAAAAAGCAGGGGGAGCCTCTATCTGAGTGTGGAGTATTGGAACAAGCTATATGGTAGTAGTAAATAAATAAAGCACTCACATTTGATGTAGGAAACATTGGCTTGTCATCTGTGGAATTCTTAACATCTCTAGCAGAGATCGGAAGGCAAGCGGCTGATGTTGTGCAGAGATCGGCTGGGAAGCTGCTGGGTGGTGAGAAGGAAGTGCTGGAGAATGGAGAGGCCAGCGGTGTGGTGTGCATCAGCATCTGGGTGTCCTTGGCTTGCTTGACTCTCTTCTGAAATGCAGAGTTCAGCCAAGAAGCGGCTGGGTAGAAACAGACAGGAGAGCTGTGACTGGGGAAGCTAAACCGCATGCAACGCTGTAGAGCGGTGGCTTCTTTGTGTCTTTGGCTGGCTCGGCAATCTCCACTGGGATGAGGAGATGACGTCACTCCGTAAGGGTGTGTGGTTATGTGTTTTGGGGCTCCACCCCTTTGTGAAATCATGAGGGCCCTTTTTGAAACAGTTTTAAAAAGTATTGTTGCATACCAGAGTGGACTACATGGAAACCTGATGGACCAGATAATGCTGGGAGGATTGTGACAGGCATACACTTAATCTGCCTCTGATGAGTGCATAAATGGTGGTGGAGACACTGGAATGCTGATTTTTTTTCACGTGGTAGATATTCAAGTTTAATTACACATTGCATGTGTTTATACCATGGATTGCTGGGAAAAGTGCACAGGAATACTGACTTTATTATTTTTCCTTTGGAGATTTTGTGTGGGATTGTTGAGAACTTTTTATGGACACTATTCTTTTTTGGATTAGAGAATATAATGTTTTGAGATATATCATTTTTATTCTAAGAGCTGCACTTTGTTTTTGAAGCAACGTGAATATGTAAGGCAGGATGTAAAGACAACTGGACTGATAAAAACCTAAGGCAGGACTAAAGCTTGTGCTAGTATATGTGAATTTCAGATTTTCTTTATTAAGAGCTGGAAAACATGCTTTCTATGAGTAGCTCTGTTGCCTCTCCCTCCCAATATCTTCCAAATGAAAAATTGAAGCCAGGCAGAAAATTGTTGGCTTAACAACAGCTGCATCCCATCAGATGTAGCCGCTGTTGGGGTATTGTGGCAGCCACTGGTGCTGGTTATCAGATTACAACAACCACGGGGGGGGGAGTCGCCGATCCAAACAGTATGGGGGAATCTGGGGAATTATTCTAGCTGTCTAAAAAAGCTTAAAAGTATAGGCTGAAGAGCCTTATTGCAAAGGCATATGCACACTTGCACAGTATAAATACCCAAAAGCTTGCTTGAAGAGAGGGGGTGGGACAGAAAAATGACACAACATTGATGCATAATGACACAGGATAAATAGGTTCTGACTGTACAGGCAGGGTACATAGCAGTCAGAGCAAAAGCACATGATTGCATATGTCGTAGATTTGTAACCAGGTACCCCAGGTGTTATGAATGCATGGTCTCAGCAGAATTCTATGTCTTTCATTATTTTGCCTGGTTTGGCTTGCAGTGGCCCTTATCAAACCTATATTTTCACCAGAAGAGGAAAGCACCGAGCCTCCAGTTTCTCCAAATTAGTACAACTGCACCTATGCAACCATTGTGACTCTTTCTTTGTGAATGCGGATGTTTTTAATTTATTAAAGACTATTACCCAGTACATCCCAGACTACTTTGGTGCCTTTGATGTATTAGATTTGCCAACCACTAATGCTATCCAAGCATACTACAAGTTTATTTTTGCTATTTGACACTTGTCCTACTCTATCTTATAGTTCCTTATTCTGACTATATTGCTGGATCATGGTGTTCTCACAGATAGATGAAATATCTTAATTTGACTTTGAAAAGACAGACAACACGGATCTGTAGCTAGGAACCAGATTTCCAGTTCACTCAAACAACTTCTGCATAAATACACCACACAAGGCTAGTTATTTCAAAGATTTTCTTTTTTTGGGTGGTGGTCTGGCTTGAAGAAGAATGGGAGAGAGATATGTCCTTTCTAGTAACATCCTATGAAGCAGGTAGACAGTGGGGTTGATTTACTAAAACTGGAGATTGACAAATCTGGCGCAGCTGTGCATAGAAACCAAACAGCTTCCATTTTTTTGGTCAAATCTTAATTGAACAAGTTTAAGTTAGAAGCTAATTGGCTACCCTGCACAGCTGCACCAGATTTTGCACTCTCCAGTTTTAGTAAATCAACCCCAGTGAATTTTAAGTAGCCGTGATATAGGGGATTGTGCAACAGGCAGAACTTTAATGTTATATCTTTCGTTGTTGTAGAAGCATTTGTATATTTATATGTTCTTACAACAAGAATGCACATGTATATTTTATTATACAATTTTTTTTTACAAAATTGAACAAAGAGAACTTATACAAATATGATGTATACCCTTTTTGTGTTGGTGTTCTTAAAAGAATACCTTCTTTGCATTTGTAGTATTTTTTTATATGCTGTTAGTACATACAATACATATGAACATATGGTACATATTAATGTATTAAATTAGTCAAAGGCATAAGATGTTCTGAAAATAGCATTTCTACCTTAACCCAAAAACTCATCCAGCATTTTAACAAGGACATGACAACATTCAGTTATCACGCTAAACATTTTGCACCTTGTACAACAAACTGTACACTATGTAAGGTCCCTTCTAAAAAAAAGCAGAGGTCTCTCGCTTTGTGTAGGTGGAAGTGCTCCATACAAACCCAACCTTGTATAAAATCCTGACAAACCCATTGAGAAAGCTGCTTAGCTTCAGAATACAAGTCTAGCTTGGTTCAATGCCAATTGAAATTGTAAAGCTACATTCCGGATTTATTGTTTTGAGAGAAAGAACGGGAAAAAAGTGGGGGGAGAGCTTTGTGAATTAATGCCAAAGCGTATGACACATAAGACAATTACACTGAGCTCATATTTTTCTTCTGGCTCTTTACGTTCTTTTCTTTAATTATGGTGACACTTGCTCATCAGTCTCTGAACTCATCTATGTGGAGGAGATTTATGAAATGTGTGACCGTATCTGACAATACAGAGCCTCAGCATCTGTTGTTTCCTCTTGTTATCTGTTTGTTTTAACCCTTGGACGGTTACAGCACAGGCAGACAAAATGTACAGAACACAATGTGAGATTCAGCTTAAACATGACCACAGACCTCTTTCATGACAAACATGAAAATTGCACTAAAATGGATAATTATGTAAGAAAGATATTGTTACCAAAACAACGATAACCATCTGCTGGGGAACAGCAGTAAACCACCCACTGGTTTATTTTGAATCTATAATTATTAGTTAGGAAAGGTGCAAGTAAAATAGGAAGCTGAACACACGGTACATTTTTCTGCTCAGCTAGCTTGTCTCTTAAAACAAAATGAAAGCATTTATTAAATATTTTAAGGACAGTTGTCCAAACCACCTTCCCCCTATTTCTGCTCCATCCTTTTTTCTAACAATTGTGTGATTGGCTAGCTGGAAATATGGTTTGAAAAGTGTAAAAAAAAAAAAATGTAATGAGTAGCTTTGAGTAGAACTGCATAAATACCCTTCTGTTGCAGAATTAGCAATATTTTATTCTAAAAACAGTTGCTTTTATCTTTCAGTAGCAGTATTTGAGTGCCAGGCAAGTGACTGTGCATAAGCTAAGAAGTGAACTCCTGGAGGAAGGAAATATCTCTTCCACTTAATGTAAAAACGTTAACGTAAGGCCTCATGCACAATGGACGTTTTTACAGCTGCTGTTTTTGGCGTCAGGCCTTTTTTTCTGTGGCCAGTAAACTCCCCAGCTTGTTATCTTATATGTCCATGCACACACAGGCTGTTATCAGTGTTTTTTGGCAGGGGCATTTTCTGGCTGGAAAAAAAACCAGAACTAGTGGGTTTTAAGAGGAGTTTTTCAACTGTAAAAATGCTCTAACTCTGATTAACAATGCTGCTTAAAAATGCTACCCTGTAGGAGGAAATGGGAGGCAGATATTGGCCCTATAGATGGGAATAGTTGGGAGCAAATACTGATGTTGGCCCACTGGTGTCAGTGTCCACGGCCCAAAAATTGTTGCACTTGTTCATTCTGCATCGTGCATACAGAACTCCAATACAGCTCTTTAAACACTTAAGGACCGAGCCTCTTTTTTACACGTGTTGTTTACAAGTTAAAATAATTTTTTTTTGCTAGAAAATTACTTAGAACCACCAAATATTATATATATTTTTTTTCTAGCACTATTTTTGGAAAAAAAAAACACTTTTTAAATTAAAAAGTAAGACAACAGTAAAGTTTTTTATATTGTGAAAGATAATGTTATGCCGAGTAAATTGATACCCAACATGTCACGGTTCAAAATTGCACCCGCTTGTGGAATGGTGACAAACGTTTACCCTTAAAAATCTCCATACCCAATCCAAGAATGTGGATATAAAATCATTACACGTTGGTAGAGAATGCCAACAATGTTAAATACATTTTATCCCCAAGTCTCTAATAGATGCTATAAATGTGGAAATAAAGAAGGCTCCATGATTCACATATGGTGGTCGTGCCCAATGATGCAAACATTCTGGCATATGGTCCACGACACTGTCAGCACAATGTCTGTTTTACACGCTATGGAAGTGCCCTAAGATAGTACAATATTGGCAGGAAGTGGTCAGAGCAATAAACAATATTTATCAACTACAGTTACAGGTTGTTTTCTCTAGCCAGGAAAATGATAGCACGCTATTGGCTATCTCCCCAGGCCCCCACATCTCACCAATGGATACAAATTAACAATATGCTTGTTCGAGAAAAACATGCATATCAGCATAGGAATGCGTCTAACAAATTTTCCAAAATTTGGAGGGAATGGTTGGAAACTCAACTGGTTCTTACTAGACTGCTTCAAGGGTAAGAGAAAGGGCAGCCGGGATCCATATCACAGACCTTGAAGGCTTGAGTGAGGCATGGGATGTTGGTGGCAGCTGGATATTGCAGTGAGATAGGTGTTTATACTACATGATGAGGTGATTAGCACACATTTCATAAGTTGGTTATTGTGTTTTTTTTTTTTTTTCTTGTTTTGTTTTATTGGTATATGGTATGTTGATTACTATATTCAATGTGTAGAATTTATACTTTGATAAAGTGATGTGCAAAAACACCAGCGCCACAGAAAATAGTTTGAATAAAAAAAAAAAAAAAAAACAATTACAGGCATACCCCACTTTTAAGTACACAATGGGGTTTATTTACTAAAGCTAGAAAGTGCAAAATCAGGCTCACCTCTGCATAGAAACCAATGAGCTTCCAGGTTTTATTACCAGAGATTAATTGAACAAGCTGAGGTTAGAAGCTCATTGGTTTCTATGCTGAAGTGAGCCTGATTTTGCACTTTCTAGCTTTAGTAAATAAACCCCATTGAGTACTTAAAAGTGGGGTATGCCTGTAAACTGCTGCTGCTCCAATTATTGATGTATCAATCAAGCGTTTCGCAGATAAAGTGAGTAGCGCGGGTTCACACACTAAAATACTTCCTTCAGTGTAATTATTAAATATCAGTGCTCTAAAATCTAATGTCAGCTGTCTTATACCTAATATGACCCAAAAATTGTAGTGTACCTCCTCTAAACACTTCCTCTAAACAACAATATACATAATAGTGCAATTATGCAAAAATAGACAAAGTGCAAATGCATAAATATGTGCAAAACATTAAATCATGTGCAAAAATATAAATTATAATAGAAAGTGCTATGGTGCAAAACTTTGAAATCACACGTATTAAAGTGCTGCAGTGACAATTCAAAAAGTCCAAGAAAGAAAAAAAAGATTAATGTTCTTATAAAAATACAATATAAAAACCAGTGTCCATCGATGAATGATTCCCAAAGAAATTCTCTTCAAAGTGAAAATTCATCACAGTGATCCACCGACTGTAAATCCTTGACCACGCTCCCCAAAATTAACTCACCAGATCAATAGGCTAGTCAAATTATAGATTAGCATTCACGCAAAATCTCTCCTAAACAACGCTGTATGTGCTCCACTCCTGAATCGATAGCAATCAGGGCTCCATCTCTTTGATATAATGCACAGTTGGTGAAAACTGGTACAATTTTTTGTGATGTAACCTCAATATTTTTATGTCTTATATATACCTGGAGTCCGACTGTTTGTACTTTTTGAAATTTTGCACAATAAAAAAAAATTTGCTGATTAAAAAAAAAAAAAAAACACTACAGCTAAAAAACGCTGCAAAATGCTACTGCAAAAATGCTGCAAAATTCAGTCTACAGCTACAGCTTTCTACAACTAACGCTACTAGCGTTTTTATAATGTCCAGTGTGCATGAGACGGTAGCAAAAAAAAAGAAGAAGGAATAAATCATAACTTTTGGCCCCCATTGTTAGACCTTGGTAATGTTACCCAGCCTGGCCGTGAGATCCTGAGAAATATACCTAATCTCACAGGAATACTCTCCTGCAATACACGGTACACAATACACAGGAATTCCAGGTTATACCACTATCAAACAATACAAAATGCTTAAGCACTACTTCATAATGCAAATAAATCTGCAAGGAGACATATCTGACCTTTTTATACTGTTATCAGGAGCCTTGAATTTATCCAATTCATCCATTTCCTTGGAATAGGACAATATAAATCTATAAAAGTGACTCATGGACCACTGAATCATTGCTTGTGGGTGACAGATGATCAGTGAGATTAAGCCTGGGAAAAGGAAGTAGAAGAGTTGCTGCTTTTCTGATGGCAACACACAGGACTAAAATAAACACAACAGGGAAGCCCAGCTACTACAAACGAATAGTGTAAAAAGTCATATCTTGTGGATCTTTATTATGTTACCTATGAAGAGGTTCAAGAGAAGATGTACTAAATTGAATCTAGAAAAACATTTTGACCTAAAAAAAGGACACCTGACTAGCCAAGTCAGATCATAAACATCACCATTTAAAACAAGCTGTATATTCATCACACAATCATTAAACCCATTTTAAATAAAGCTGATATAATCTCTTCATAGTTGTTACTTTTATTCACTCTACATCACCACTTAGACTGTAAGAAGGAAAGTTAGCACTGTAAGCCAGTCAGACTTTCAAACACTGCCAGTGTTGTGATTGTAATACTGAAATATTCCTGAATCCTGATAGGAGATTTAAAGTGCTTGTATGCCTACAACATGAAAAAATTAACAAATCATATCCTTCTATAGTTTATACTAGCCTCAATCCAATGCAGTGAGTGTAATTTATCTCTGATCTTCCTCTCCCCTTTGCTATTTGAATGAGTCACTGATAATACAGTATGCCAACTCCACAGCCTCCCAGGTGACGTCACAGTAGGTGATTGACAACCTCAATTGAGTATGTATGCAATGTCAGTGTGTGTGAGGGGGGGGGGGGTCCATTCCCTCACTCAGGTTTCAGGTTTCACTGAGCTCTGTGCTCTAGCTCTTCAGTGTGTGTGATATCAGATCCCTTGCCCTGTATGACTTTGAAATAGATTTCATCGTTGTGTTTTAGGAGAATGTAGAGGAGAGAGGGCTGCAGATAAACAGATACAACATATGTTGTTTAGGGATGAGCTTCGAGTTCGAGTTGAACTCATGTTCGACTCGAACATCGGCTGTTCGCAAGTTCGCCGAACAGCGAACAATTTGGGGTGTTCGCGGCAAATTCAAATGCCGCGGAACACCCTTTAAAAGTCTATGGGAGAAATCAAAAGTGCTAATTTTAAAGGCTTATATGCAAGTTATTGTCATAAAAAGTGTTTGGGGACCTGGGTCCTGCCCCAGGGGATATGGATCAATGCAAACAAAAGTTTTAAAAACGGACGTTTTTTCAGGAGCAGTGATTTTAATAATGCTTAAAGTAAAACAATAAAAGTGTAATATCCCTTTAAATTTCGCTGGGGGGTGTCTATAGTATGCCTGTAAAGGGGCGCATGTTTCCCATGTTTAGAACAGTCTGACAGCAAAATGACATTTCAAAGGAAAAAAGTCATTTAAAACTACTCGCGGCTATTGCATTGCCGGTCCGACAATACACATAAAAGTTCATTGATAAAAACGGCATGGGAATTCCCCACAGGGGAACCCCGAACCAAAAATTTAAAAAAAAATGACGTGGGGGTCCCCCTAAATTCCATACCAGGCCCTTCAGGTCTGGTATGGATATTAAGGGGAACCCCGGCCAAAATTAAAAAAAAAAAAATGACGTGGGGGTCCCCCTAAATTCCATACCAGACCCTTCAGGTCTGGTATGGATTTTAAGGGGAACCCCGTGCCAAAATTAAAAAAAAAAAACGGCATGGGGTTCCCCCAAAAATCCATACCAGACCCTTATCCGAGCACGCAACCTCGCAGGCGGCAGGAAAAGAGGGGGGATGAGAGAGCGCCCCCCCTGCTGAACCGTACCAGGCCACATGCCCTCAACATTGGGAGGGTGCTTTGGGGTAGCCCCCCAAAACACCTTGTCCCCATGTTGATGAGGACAAGGGCCTCATCCCCACAAACCTGGCCGGTGGTTGTGGGGGTCTGCGGGTGGGGGGCTTATCGGAATCTGGAAGCCCCCTTTAACAAGGGGACCCCCAGATCCCGGCCCCCCCTGTGTGAAATGGTAGGGGCATTTCACTAAAAAACTGTCAATAATGTTAAAAATTACAAGAGACAGTTTTTGACAATTCCTTTATTTAAATGCTTCTTCTTTCTTCTTTTTTCTATCTTCCTTCATCTTCTTCTTCTTCTTCTTCTTCTGGTTCTTCTGGCTCTTCTGGTTCTTCCTCCGGTGTTCTCCGGCCAATCTACTTCTAACCTCAGCTTGTTCAATTAAGCTTTGACAAAAAAACCCTGAAAGCTGATTGGTTTCTATGCAGAGCTGCACCAGATTTTGCACTCTCCAGTTTTAGTAAATCAACCCCACTGTCTAGCTCCTTCATAGGATGTTACTAGAAAGGGCATATCTCTCTCCCACCCTTCTTCAAGTCAGGCTACCAACTAAAGAAAAAAAAAACATTTCTAAAATAACTATCAACCCCATAGAGTGGGGCTAGGGAGCAAGCACTTGGTGTGGTAAAGGAGCCAGGAGCACTGGCGGAGGACTTGACAGATAGAGCAGGTGTTTACAATCACTTTAAATTTACCTTCCCCATTGGCTACAATGCGATTCATAAATATGGTCAAAGTTCCCCAACATTAATAAAATCAGAAAAAAAATGCAACTACCTAGTTCTTTATCACTGAGAAAACATTACTATAAACGTTACTCTGGCCAGTAACGTGGCTCTAAAGGCACAAGTCCTCTATTAGTCCTGGGCTGGGGGTAGACCAATGTGCTACACGGCAGTGTGTTCCACGCAATAGCACTGCTACCTATGCACATGTCAGTGCAACAATAATTTTATAATAAAGCATTCTCAGGGATAATGCACTAGATCATATACCTTTCTGTCTGGCTTTTTTCAGGTACTGTTTTCATTGTCCCCTACACTCAGATAAAGAGATCTGCCACTCAGAAACATTCATTCATAACTGATTGGTTTATTGTTAGTATTTTAGAACACATACATTATATTGATTTTTCTCCAAATACAGTGCATCCAGAAAGTATTCCCAGTGCTTCACTTTTTCCACATTTTGTTATGTTACAGCCTTATTCCAAAATGGATTCAATTCATTATTTTCCTCAAAATTCTGCAAACAATACCCCATAATGACAATGTGAAAGAAGTTTGTTTGAAATATTTGCAAATTTATTAAAAATAAAAAAGGAAAAAATTCACATGTACATAAGTATTAACAGCCTTAGCCATGACACTAAAAATTGAGCTCAGGTGCATCCTGTTTCCACTGATTATCCTTGAGATGTTTCTACAACTTGATTGGAGTTCACCTGTGGTAGATTCAGTTGATTAGACATGATTTGGAAAGGCACACACCTGTCTATATAAGGTCCCACAGTTAACAGTGCATGTCAGAGCACAAACCAAGTCATGAATTCCAAGGAGTTGTCGGTAGACCTCAGAGACAGGATTGTATGGAGGAACAGTGTAGGGGAAGGGTACAGAATTATTTCTGCAGCATTGAAGGTCTCAATGAGCACAGTGGCCTCCATCATCTGTAAATGAAAGACATTTAGAACCACCAGGAATCTTCCTAGAGTGAGCCACCCAGCCAAACTGAGTAATCGGGGGAGAAGGGCCTTAGTCAGGGAGGTGACCAAGAACCCGATGGTCCTTCTGACAGAGCTCCAGCATTTCTCTGTGGAGAGAGGAGAACCTTCCAGAAGAACAACCATCTCTGCAACACTCCACTAATCAGGCCTGCATGGTAGAGTGGCCAGACGGAAGCCACTCCTCAGTAAAAGGCACATGACAGCCCACCTAAAGTTAGCCAAAAGGCACCTTAAGGACTCTCAGAACATGAGAAATAAAACTCTCTGGTCTGATGAACAAAGATTGAACTATTTGGCCTGAATGGCAAGCATCATGTCTGGAGGAAACCAGGCACCGCTCATCACCTGGCCAATACCATCCCTACAGTAGCGGCAGCATCATGCTGTGGGGATATTTTTCAGCGGCAGGAACTGGGAGACTAGTCAGGATCAAGGGAAAGATGAATTCAACAATGTACAGACACATCCTTGATGTAAACCTGCTCCAGAGTGCTCTGGACCTCAGACTGTGGCAAAGGGTCATCTTCAAACAGAACAACGACCCTAAGCACATAGCCAAGATAAAAAAAAAAATATATGAATGTGCTGAGCACCAAAGTATATTTCAAACCAATGGATCAAAATAGTTATTTGTCCATTAGGAATGGACATCATCCTGCTTGGATTAAGAATATCCCAAAAGGACAAATTCTTTGAGTCCGACGTAATTGTACTAGAACAGAGGATTACTATGTACAAGCAAACACTCTTAAAGAAAAATTTATACAAAAGGGTACAGAGAAAATACTCTGAATGAAAAAAATTCATGAAGTAGCAAACATTCCGAGGGACCAGTGTTTTAAGAAAAAAGATGCCCAAATACCAAATGATCAACATCAATGTGGATTCATATCAAATTTTCACTACCAATATAGGGAAATTGAATCTATTTTTAAAAAATATTGGTATATTTTGTGTAGACATAGACACTTGGGGGAAATTGTGGTAAAAAAAATTTTTGGACCCACCTGGCCAATAAACAATAAAAATTTACTTAAAAGAATTCTATTCCTGCAGAAGGTGTATTTGTTGTAGAACGGTGCAGGTGAAAATAGAGGTATGTCCAGGATTACAAATATTGATGATGAAACCTTTGAAATAAAGGAATTCATCACATGCAACTCTTCACATGTAGTGTACCTATTGTGGTGCCTCTGTTGATTGTTCTATGTTGGGAGAACGAAAAGACTCCTGAAAGTTTGGATTGCAGAACACTTAGCAAATATTAAAAAGGGCTTCAAACATCACAGTGTGTCCCTGCATTTTAAAGAAAAACATGGTCAGGATCCATCTTTATTACAATTCTGTGGGATCGACTGTGTGTGCCCATCTTGGAGGGGCTCAAACCGAGTAAGGGATTTATCCCAAAGGGAAACTCGGTGGATCTTATTGTTGAAATGCCTTTTTCCCAGAGGGTTGAACATTGAGGTAGATCTTAAGTGCTTTATTAATAATTTTTAATGTTCAATGTATATAATTTTGTATTTATGATGAGGCTCAATTAGACTCTGTGTAGTCTGAAGTTAGGAGGTTTTAGAATGGCTGCATGTATGCAAAAGGCACGTTTTACATGCAACTTTTTTAAGAAATATAGATTTCAATAAGAGCAATACTAGTTAAATTATAGTGACATAGAGAGGAGAGATGAGATGAGTTTCAGTTACTACCTACCAGTGGGTGTTTACTAAAGTAATATCATTTCATTTACCGTCAGCTTATACATTTTTTATATACATATATATTTTTATATATTTTTACATTTTTGTACTAGTTACCTCACTTTGGCTTGATATAGTATGATCTTCTCATTATATTATAATATATGTCTCCAAATACGAGGAGTGGGCGAGAGTGCATTCGCACACCTCGGGTCCGCCGTGACCACAATACACCACTTTTGATGTTTATGGAAGTCTTGCTGTGATATTTCTGCTTGCTTTGAATTAATCTAATGTGAGTGTAAAGGTTGAAGGTTTTTTGAGTGTCTTATTAAGCTGGTTTTACATTATCACACTATTGGAGTGATACCTTTACCTTTTATTATTTACATGTAGAGAGATCCCTTATATAACACGGCTGGATATTGGATACTTTCTTAACCCTTTCTATGTGGTTTAAAGCGCTTGAGCCAAGCACGAGAGTGTAAGGCATATTCATTTGGTGAGTGCGTTTTCTGAAGGGAGCAGAATCACTTGCACACTGGTGTGGTGGATGAATAAGAAGATATTACACTATTAACATATTCATTGGATTATATTTTTTATTTATTTATTTTTCACTTGTCACAGGGTGATAATACTGTTTTCACATTTATTTTTGCTGTATTGAGCATTTATGTGTGGTTATATTGTTGTGATTTAAGCGCTACTATTTTTTCTCACTTTTCAAAGTTGATAAGGGGTAAAATACTATTCACGTCACATATTGTTTAAAGTGGCAGCTCTATTAATTTGAAATAACTTTTTCCAAGGCGCATTGGTGGAACTTCAAGTGTGGGCGGGCTAAACTTGATAACCATCAGTTTTTTTACATAGCCAAGATAACAAAGGAGTGGCTGTGGGACCCTCTGTGAATGTCCATAAGTGGCCCAGCAAGAGCCCAGACTTGAACCTGATTTAACATCTCTGGAGAGATCTGAAAATGGTTGCGCACTGACGCTCCCCATCCAACCTGATGGAGCTTGAGAGGTTGTGCAAAGAAGAATGGAAAGAAACTGCCCAAAAATAGGTATGCCAAGCTTGTAGCATCATACTCAAAAAGACTTGAGGCTGTAATTGGTGCCAAAGGTGCTTCAACAAAGTACTGAGCAAAGACTCTGAATACTTACGTATATGTGATTTCTTTTGTTTTTTATTTTTAATATATTTGCAAAGATTTCAAACAAACGTCTTTCACATTGTCATTATGGGGTATTGTTTGTAGAATTGTGAGGAAAATAATTCATTTAATCCATTTTGGAATAAGGCTGTAGCATAACAAAATGTAGAAAAAATTAAGCGCTGTGAATACTTTCTGGATGCACTGTATAACAGTTTACTTATATTCATTTCAAATGTGAAATTATCTGATTAGAGTTCAGCTTTAAACATGTTTGTTTGCCTTCACATTTTTTTAGGCCAGTTATTTCCAAAAACAATTTTACATACGTTGATTTCAAAAGGAATTCTAGGGCATAATTCAATTGATAGTGCTAGTTCTCCAATCCACTCTTGTATTTCCCAATTAGTAATATGATAATGAGACCTTTTATTCCTACAGTGTAATTTAGAAACCTCAGCTCAAGCTGGATACCCCTAGAAATTAGATCTTATAACACCATTCCAAGAAGACCATTTTCTGCACCTGAACGTCATTTGAAACTAACACTTGCACTAAACATGATTAAAGAATTTACACCCCCTTGGGCTCTCCAAAGAAGATGATTACACGAATCACAGCTAAATCAATAACCATGTATAATAAAGAACAACATTTGCCACAGATCCAGCATTAAGAACTGCTTTGCAGCTAGGAGAAAGACATCACTGAAAATACCAAAAAAAGTTTTTGAAAACTCAGTTTTATGTCTGTATATGCTTAGCTGAAAAAATTGTAGGGTTATCCATTTAGTCTGGCAAAGGGCATCCAGTAGTTCAAAATGCAGAATCTCATTTTCAGTGAACTGGATTTAGGTTGTTCATTTTTTTTTTTTTTTTGTTTTTTTTTTTGTGGCACTCTGCACATTGTTATTTTTTGTACTTTTATAATACAAGAACAAGGGAGGCAGTTTGCAATATTAACCTGTCATAAAAGTATTCTGTAGATTGCCATTACTGACCTCTTCTTTATAAAATGCCAATTGACTGGCTTCATTAACATGTTTCTCATGAAATATGTGAAACACTAGAGTATACCAAATGTCAAAACATTTTAGTGTGGGGCTTCATTTCTAATGTCTGGTCTGTACCCTTTATCTTTTCCAGTTGCTACACATTTTGATATTCTGTATATTATTTAATATAGTATTCAAGAAACATGATAATTTATAACCCTGTATAACTATCAGCCTTTGATTGATTGTAAAGTTATATACTGTATGTTAAATATGTTTTTTACATTGTATCTAGTATTAAATATAAATTATTAATATAAGCAACATATACTATATTACCAAAAGTATTGGGACGCGTGCCTTTACACGTACATGAACTTTAATGGATCCCAGTCTTAGTCTGTAGGGTTTAATATTGAGTTGGCCCACCCTTTGCAGCTATAACAGCTTCAACTCCTCTAGAGGAGTGTCTCTATGGGAATGTTTGACCATTCTTCCAGAAGCATATATGTGAGGTCAGGCACTGATGTGAACGAGAAGCCTGGCTTGCAGTCTCCGCTCTAATTTATCCCAAAGGTGTTCTATGGGGTTGAGGTCAGGACTCTGTGCAGGCCAGTTAACTTCCCCCACCCCAAACTTGCTCATCCATATCTTTATGGACCTTGCTTTGTGCACTGGTGTGTAGTCATGCTCGAACAGGAAGGGGCCATCCCCAAACTGTTTCCACAATGTTGGGAGCATGAAATTGTCCAAAATGTCTTGGAATGCTGACTCCTTAAAAGTTCCCTTCCCTGGAACTAAGGTGCCAAGCCCAACCCCTGAAAAAAAACCCACACCATAATCCCCCCTTTGCCAAATGATTTGGACCAGTGCACAAATCAAGGTCCATAAATACATGGATGAGCGAGGTTGGGGTGGAGGAACCGGACTTCAACCCCATAGAACACCTTTGGGATAAATTAGAGCGGAGACTGCAAGAAAATTGGGCCGACCAAGCCTTCAATTTCACCGCATGTTGCTACAGAAAATAATTTTTGTGGCCGGGAATCTTCTTTTCTCTCCATAAATTTTCTTTTCTTATTACATTTCTCGCATGATTCTCCCATCATTGATTAGAAAATCTTTCATTTTTCTAAAAATTTCCAACATGTCCGATTCCTCAAATTTGATTGCCGCTGGAAAATCGGCCGTTGCTGCAGCCCACTAATGGTGCGAAATTCATACGAAAATTCTTTCATACGATTTTCGAAAGAAAATTCTTACAAAATTCGAACCGTGTATAGCCGGCATTAGACTGGGATCCATTAAAGTTCATGTACGTGTAAAGGTGTAAATAAATGTATAAATAATATATAATATTTATACCTCATAAATGCGCTTCTGGAAGAATGGTCAAACATTCCCATGGACACATTCCTAAACCTTGTGAACAGCCTACCCAGAAGAGTTGAAGCTGTTATAGCTGCAAAGGGTGAGCCATCTTCATATTGAATGCTACAGACCAATGCCCCGTACACACGGTCGGACTTTGTTCGGACATTCCGACAACAAAATCCTAGGATTTTTTCCGACGGATGTTGGCTCAAACTTGTCTTGCATACACACGGTCACACAAAGTTGTCGGAAAATCTGATCGTTCTAAACGCGGTGACGTAAAACACGTACGTCGGGACTATAAACGGGGCAGTGGCCAATAGCTTTCATCTCTTTATTTATTCTGAGCATGCGTGGCACTTTGTCCGTCAGATTTGTGTACACACGATCGGAATTTCGGACAACGGATTTTGTTGTCGGAAAATTTTATATCCTGCTCTCAAACTTTGTGTGTTGGAAAATCCGATGGAAAATGTGTGATGGAGCCTACACACGGTCGGAATTTCCGACAAGAAGGTCCTAGCACACATTTTCCGTCGGAAAATCCGACCGTGTGTACGGGGCATAAGACTGGGATGCCATTATAGTTCATGTGAGTGTTAAGGTAGGTGTCCCAATACATTTGGTAATATAGTGTATAAACTGCAAAGGTGTGCTTATTATCATTCTATTTGCTATTCATGTGTATAGATGCATGGAATGGGGTTCAATGTAAACAGCATTCACTACTATTAAAGTCTTGCTTTTCTGCATTTTCATACACGTATTATATACCTATATAACAGTACCTTTTGTTTAACTTTACACTTTGTCCTGCTTATTAAATAAGCTCAATTATGTCAAACCAACATAGATTTTATAATTCAAATAACTTTTTTTTTAATTTTTTTTTTAATTTAGCAGTGTAGCTTGCTGTAAAAGTAATGTTGCTATGGAAGTGAAAATTATTGATTCAGTAATACATGGCTTCTGCAGGCTAAGACAAAAATTAGAATATGCATAGCGTTATTATAGTAGGTTTAGCTGTGTTACTTTTTGAGCATTTCCAGTGCGTTTTTCTATTTTGTAATTTCACCTGTGATTTGCCAAGCTTTTCCTGCTACCCGTGCCACCTTAGTGGCAAACCATTGCTATTGTGAAGGAGTGGGGATTGTAAGTCAGCAACTTAAAATGAACCTGTGCACTCATCTTAAATTTTAAAGTGGCCCCAGGTCCATAGAAAATACATCTCAGTGTGTGTTCACATCCTCCACCTTCAAAGTGCTTTGATATCTACAGATTTTCTATTATGCAAATATTAACTATCAAGAAGCATCGCAAGCCTTTTACATGGGGAGATTTAGTAACAGTGGGGGTTATTTATGAAAGGCAAATCCACTTTGCACTGCAAGTGCACTTGAAAGTGCACTTGGAAGTGCAGTCGCTCTAAATCTAAGGGGTAGATCTGAAATGAGTGGAAGCTCTGCTGATTTTATCATCCAATCATGTGCAAGCTAAAATGCTGTTTTTTATTTTCCTTTCATGTCCCCCTCGGATCTACAGCGACTTTACTTCCAAGTGCACTTGCAGTGCAAAGTAGATTTTCCTTTCGGAAATAACCCCCAATGTCTCAATGCAATGGGTGTGTGGATACATTTGTTATAATACCCAGGAATATCCTGACAATCACAATCTATGTTTGAATCAGGAGAATTGCTTGTTATTACCAGTTTATAGCTAACAATATGATTCCTTTTCTTGGTATATTTTAGTGTTTCTCCTGTTTTTATCTGACCACATCCCATAACCAATCCCATTAGACACACATTTTTTCTATCACTTCTTTAAAGCCCAACTTCAGGCACAACATTTGTTACATTTATTATTTAACCTATTAATGTGGAACTAAACTCTCTCAATCCACATTGACTTTTTTTTAATCCTTATGCTGCTAGCACTAGTAAATAATAGGAAAGTATATTATATTTTCTTGTTTTAAACTTTTTTTTTTACATTTGTTCAGTTTCCTGGTTTGTGGCTTAGGCCAAAATGATGTCATACATCCCAGGAGGTTTCAGGGGCAATTTTTTTCTTTCATTAGGAGGAGGGGAGGAGGGGCTTTCTCAGCTAAGCACACCACACATCTTAGTTGCATACCTAAGTTAAGGGGACATGGATTCCATGAAACAAACCTCTCTGCCTTTTCTTTTATTATTAAAAATAAATTTCAATGTTTTCTATTCATTATTCCTATTTCTTTTTTTAATAGCTGTTACTATGCCCCATTGAGCTGATGCTGAAAAGTACAACTGAAGCAGCACCTTCGTCTCCCTGCTGCATTGGAATGGGTTTTTTGATAGACACCAGTTTCAGTGTTGTGCCTCTACCCCTTCTCTCAGCTGTGTCATTCACAAAGAACAGCACAGCATTTGCCTTGTTGTCTTGACCTACAGAAGCTGGCTAGGCTTTATTTTTACTAGAGGCCAGTAGTAAAATAGGAAAAAAATGTATTTTCAAAGGCACATAAAAAAATAATCTTGAACTTGAGGATGAAATTATTTTCTTCCATATTTATAAATGAATTTGGCAGATTTCCTGGAGCTCATCTTCAACATATATCTAGTAGCTATGTCTGTTCACTAATTCTTTAAAACACTTTCATATCCAATTTACCTCTTAGCAAATGCCAGAATATGTGGTAGACAGTATTGCTTACGGTCAATTTCAGAATACAATAATGCTTCCATGCGGCCAGTGGACTAAATCCAAACTTCTGCCACTTCACTTTAATGCTGTAAAACAATTATATGATTTCACCATTTAGAAACTTGCACATGAAATATATTTTTTTTCCATAAACCACATAAGTAGTGAGCCAAAATTGATCTTTAAAATAATCAATAGTAAAAATGGGCTTCAATCTAACTATAATTACAAAGATGTCCTCAAGGCACTATGGGGATTAGAAAATCTTACTTGTTTACACATCATGCTATACTTAAATCAATATTAATGAGTGCTCAGCCAAGGTTTTACCTTATGATACACTGATATTGGGTGCTAATAGTTACATTTTGTTTTCTGTTACAATACATTTTTATTAATGTTTAAATGGTGTACAAAAATATAGGAGAATACGGTAAATTGAAATCTTCCAACTCTACAAACACCGAAGGTGTAAAGAAATTGATGACCAATAAGATTAAAGTGGTTGTAAACCGCTGGATGTTTTGTTTTTTTTTCTTTCCTGCAAGGTAATGGCATAATGTGCTAGTATGCATCACATACCAGCACATTATGTGAAACTTACCTGAAAATGAAGCCTTCCAACCCCTCTTGCTTCCTGTTTCGCAGACTCCAGCCAGTCACAGAGCTACTGTGTCACTCCTGCGTATGCGCGCGGGAGCCATTGGTCTTGGCACAGGGCTCTGAAGAAACGGCACGGCACGTTCCTTCAGAGCACATGCGCCATTGATGTCACTGACTACACATACAATAAATATCTACGAACTGGTGCACGTTTAGGAGATATTTACACTACCTATAGGTAAGCCTCATTATAGGTACAATTCAGGTACAATTCAGGTACAATACAGACCTAGCATTATACCAGGTAATTTATTATTACCAGGTAGGGATGAGCTTCGAGTTCGAGTTGAACTCATGTTCGACTCGAACGTGGGCTGTTCACAAGTTCGCCGAACAGCAAACAATTTGGGGTGTCCGCGGCAAATTCAAATGCCGCGGAACACCCTTTAAAAGTCTATAGGAGAAATCAAAAGTGCTAATTTTAAAGGCTTATATGCATGGTATTGTCATAAAAAAGTGTTTGGGGACCTGGGTCCTGCCCCAGGGGACATGTATCAATGCAAAAAAAAGTTTTAAAAATGGACGTTTTTTCGGGAGCAGTGATTTTAATAATGCTTAAAGTGAAACAATAAAAGTGTAATATCCCTTTAAATTTCGTAGCTGGGGGGTGCCTATAGAATGCCTGTAAAGGGGCGCATGTTTCCCGTGTTTAGTCTGACAGCAAAATGACATTTCAATGGAAAAAAAGTCATTTAAAACTACTCGCAGCTATTAATGCATTGCCGGTCCGACAATACACATAGAAGTTCATTGATAAAAACGGCATGGGAATTCCCCACAGGGGAACCCCGAACCAAAAAAAAAAAAATGACGTGGGGGTCCCCCTAAATTCCATACCAGGCCCTTCAGGTCTGGTATGGATATTAAGGGGAACCCCGCGCCAAAATAAAAAAAAAAAAACGGCGTGGGGTCCCCCCAAAAATCCATACCAGACCCTTATCCGAGCACGCAACCTGGCAGGCAGCAGGAAAAGAGGGGGGGATGAGAGCGTGCCCCCCCTGAACCATACCAGGCCACATGCCCTCAACATTGGGAGGTGCTTTGGGGTAGCCCCCCAAAACACCTTGTCCCCATGTTGATGAGGACAAGAGCCTCATCCCCACAATCCTGGCCGGTGGTTGTGAGGGTCCGCGGGTGGGGGGCTTATTGGAATCTGGAAGCCCCCTTAACTGCCGGTTCACACAGGGGCGACTTGTCAGGCGACCTAGCCGCCTGACAAGTCGCCTCCCATTCTGTACTATGGAACCGTTCTAATAGGAGTGACGCAAGTCGCTCCGACTTAGAAAAAGGTTCCTGTACTACTTTGGGGGCGACTTGCATAGACTTCTATACAGAAGTCGTTTTGCAAGTCGCCTTGGAAGTCGTGTGCAGGTCGCCTCGGTGAGGCGACCTGCAAGTCGTGCCGCCCCTGTGTGAACCAGGGCTTAACAAGGGGACCCCCAGATCCCGGCCCTCCCCCCTGTGTGAAATGGTAAGGGGGTCCTATCATTTCACTAAAAAACTGTCAAAAATGTTAAAAATGAAGAAGAAGATGAAGGAAGATAGAAGAAAGAAGAAAGAAGAAAGAAGAAGCATTTAAATAAAGGAATTGTCAAAAACTGTCTCTTGTCATTTTTAACATTTTTGACAGTTTTTTAGTGAAATGGTAGGACCCCCTTACCATTTCACACGGGGGGAGGGCCAGGATCTGGGGGTCACCTTGTTAAAGGGGGCTTCCAGATTCCAATAAGCCCCCTGCCCGCAGACCCCCACAACCACCGGCCAGTGTTGTGGGGATGAGGCCCTTATCCTCATCAACATGGGGACAAGGTGTTTTGGGGGCTACCCCAAAGCACCCTCCCAATGTTGAGGGCATGTGGCCTGGTATGGTTCAGGGGGGGCACTCTCTCATCCCCCCTCTTTTCCTGCAGCCTGCCAGGTTGCGTGCTTGGATAAGGGTCTGGTATGGATTTTTGGGGGGACCCCACGCAGTTTTTTCTTAAATTTTGGCGCGGGGTTCCCCTTAATATCCATACCAGACCTAAAGGGCCTGGTATGGAATTTAGGGGGACCCCCCACGTCATTTTTTTTTTACATTTTGGCCGGGGTCCCCCTTAATATCCATACCAGACCTGAAGGGCCTGGTATGGAATTTAGGGGAACCCCCAAGTCATTTTTTTTTTAAATTTTGGTTCGGGGTTCCCCTGTGGGGAATTCCCATGCCGTTTTTATCAATGAACTTCTGTGTATTGTCGGACCAGCAATGCATTATTACCCACGAGTAGTTTTAAATGACTTTTTTTCCTTTGAAATGTCATTTTGCTGTCAGACTGTTCTAAACATGGGAAACATGCGCCCCTTTACAGGCATACTATAAACACCCCCCAGGTACGAAATTTAAAGGGATATTACACTTTTATTGTTTGACTTTAAGCTGAAAAAACGGCCGTTTTTAAAACTTTTTTTTGCATTGATCCATGTCCCCTGGGGCAGGACCCAGGTCCCCAAACACTTTTTATGACAATAACTTGCATACAAGCCTTTTAAAATTAGCACTTTTGATTATTCATGTTCATGTCCCATAGACTTTAACGGTGTTCGCGTGTTCGAACAAATTTTTTGCCTGTACGCATGTTCTGGTGCGAACCGAACAGTGGGGTGTTCGGCTCATCCCTATTACCAGGGGATCCGTGCTTTAGGATGTTGAAAACTGCTGCCCCCCTATAAACAGGAAACACCTAGGTGAAACCCAAACAACGATAAAAAACTAAAAAATAGGGAATGGCGCTGTTATAAAAAATTGTAAATATGTATGAGTTCAATGACTAATCTTTCCTGTTAAGGATATAAAGTGGCAGGTGCTAGATATGTGCAAAAAAACTATGAACAATATGCGTATGATAGTGTTCAATCACTGTACTCAAATATGTGAGTGAAAAACACACAAAAAAACAAGTGACATATGCTTATAAATCTCATAGATATTGATCCTTTACAGTAAAAGTCTAAAGTGGCAGGTGCAAAGGTATAATAAATATGTGTAAAAATTATATTATATAAATCAATGTTCAATTAAAAAACTATGTAAATCCATGTGCAATTGAAAAAACAGCAATAGTTCAATTAATCAGCCAGCTGCGTATTGTGTAAAGACATATATAATGTGTTAATCTAGTAAAAACAAAATTAGAATGTCCATAAAGGTGACGTAGTGTTCCATCCAATATGTTTGAAATCCTCTTTTGCAATGGGATATAGGTGAAAAGTGTAGAAATTGGTGGCAATGTTCCCCCTATGTGTTTGCACTCACCGGAGCGCCCTACCCCTGCAGGGGTGCGAGCGTAAAGTGTTGATCCCAAGGTGCCGATGTCCTTCCAGCTCCCAGCAACACGGCTCAGGGTCATCCACCGACAGGGAAGGAGGGAGGGGGAAAAACTCCACTATCTCCTGATTCAATGAAGTTCCCGGCCAGGCATCCACATGATGTATTTCATAAAAAAAAAAGTAGTCCACATACCGTCTCACTCGTTTATTAGAAGTAAAAGAAGCATCCAAGGAATAGACTTTAAAAGTTTAAAAAGGGGAGAGGGAGCTCGCAGGCTCTCGTACTCTCCAAACGACGCGGGGAAGCAACGCTACCCTGAATCGCCGCTTGCGTTCCAACGGTCGTATACCCGGAACCACGATATCCGGATATGATGTAATGCGTGTCAAGATAGTCCCGCCTTACGTGTTTCATCACACGGACGTCATCTGAGGCGCTGCCATCTTAACACACCCCACGCCTTATATCTTGGGTATAATCATCACTGCAGCCAATCCCTCGCCGAGTGCTACAAACGAGCAGTAAGCTGGTCCAGTAAGAACATGCCAAATAGATCACCAGGGGAATGTGTACCTGAATAACATTATTCAACTAGCGTCATCTGAATTAAGGAAAGAGTCTCCCCACATAAAGGTCTAGTACCAACCCTCCTTAGGCGCCATCTAGTGGTGTAGGTCAAAAAAATATTTGTATGAAATGGCAGTGATGAAAAAACCCGGTGCAATCCAGATATTACCTTGTAAAATGATATAACATGATGAAAAAATAAATAAAATAAAGATGGATATATACCAGTATTAGTAAATATAGACAAATTATGGGAATAATATATTCTAATATGCCAAAAAATCCCAAGAGAATATATCAAGGCTAAGTAAATAAAAAATGATAAAAATAATAAAAAATAAAAATAAAAATAAAAATGAAAAAGAAAATGAAAATAAAAATAAAAAATGAAAATGAAAATGAAAATGAAAATAAAAATCAATTAAAATAAAAATAAATATAAAAATAAAAACAAAATAAAAAGGAAGATGTCGGAAAGAAACAAATTCCTATCCCTATTACAATAAATATATATATAGGGGATATAGTAACAGCTCATACTGTATATAAGAGTGAATGAATGAGGAGTAAAGAAACCAGTATAAGGAAAAAGTAACTTAGTTTATGTGTGCTATATTGGAATATATCCAAAATTGTGTAAAAAATGTAAAAAATGAGGACATGAACCCTTACTTCCAACTGCAGATAAAAACCTCATTATTAAAAATTAGATAAAAAACAATTAAGATCAATGTCCACGTTCAACCCTCTGGGTACCACTTAGTTTCATTCTGGGACACTTTTATTCTTTTATTTCCGCCCCTCCAGTAATCACTAATCAAATCTATACCATAAAAAATGAATCCTGTGGGATCTCTGTTGTGGAACTCATCAAAATGCCTGGAAAGGTTATGTTTTGGGAAACCTTTTTTAATATTATTTATATGTTCTCTAATTCTGACAAAAAGAGGCCTAGTGGTTCTTCCCACATACTGTAATCGACAGGGACATTCGATCACAAGTTATCAATTCTTTAATTTGATACTCTTTTCCAGACCTAGATTTGAAAGATATGTTTTTCCTTGGCTGTTTTTTGCTCACACGGCAGGGTAGGCATTTTTGGCATCTATAAAAACCTTTCATCTGGGGGAACAGTTTTATAGTTTTAGGTGGGTCGACCACATTGTGTACCAGCTGGTTTCTCAAGTTAGGGGCCTTTTTGTAAATGAATCTTGGCTTCTTTGAGAGTATCTTTGCTAGGACTCTATCTGATTTCAGAATCGGCCAGTATTTCCTAATGATGTTTTCAACCGAACGGTATTGGTTGTTTAATCCGGTGATAAAAGCCATTTCGATTCGGGAGGGGCTGTTGTCTTTCTCTTTATTTTTCAATAAGGAATTTCGATCCAAACCTCCTACCTCCATCTTCTGCTTCATAAGAGACTCCCTTTGGTACCCTTTATCAACAAATTTTTTAATCAAAGTGTCTGCCTGCATATAAAAGTCGTCTACATTGTAACAATTTCTCCATAGCCTCATCAGTTGGCCTTTGGGTATATTCTCCTTCCACTTAGGGTGGTGGCAGCTGGATACTGGGATGTAGCCGTTGTGGTCCGTTGTTTTGAAGAAAGTTCTTGTGTGCAATTCGTTATTTTCCTTGAAAATCTGCACATCCAGATAATCTATTTCTTGGGAGTCACATTTCCCACTGAAGGAGATGCCATACGGATTCTGAGTCATCACTTCTAAGAATTCCTGAAAGGAGTCTGCAGTGCCTTTCCATACGATGATCACGTCATCAATATATTTACGGTAGAATTTAATTTCTGGGCGTAATCTTTTATATATATATATATATATTCTTCTTCCCACATGTCCATATATAAATTGGGCAACACCTTGGTTTGAACATAATATTCTTTCTGGTACCAAAAATAGTTACTCTCCATCGCTAGTTTCAATGCCTCCAGGATAAAACTAATCTGTTCTTGTTTGAGGTTGGCATCCTCATAAAGTGCTTTCTCTACCCCTTTGATTCCATCTTTTCGTATGATGCTGGTATATAGGAAATTTAGGTCTATCGTTACAAGGAGACAATCATTAACCTCAGTCACATGTGTCAATTCGTTGATTAGTTGTGTACTGTCCCGTAGGTATGATCTCCCTTTCATCACTAGTGGTTTCAAAAAACAATCAATGTATTCCCCCAATCTTGAAAATAAAGAAAATAAAGAATTAATTCCACTTATAATCGGTCTTCCTGGGGGCTTGTCCAATCGTTTATGTACTTTCGGTAGATAGTATATTACTGGTGTCTTAGTGGACTCACAGATCAAATATTTTGCTTCCTTTTGTTTAAAACTCCTTTATCTTTTCCTTTCTTCACGAGAGTTATTTTTGGGTATATGTCAAGTCGGAAGATTGATGTAGGAGGGATTTTTAATCAAGAGCAGGTTAACAATAGGCAGGATATGAATGGTTTGTTTAAGCAGTTAAGACACACCCTGGAGAAACAGTTAAGTGTGTGGTGGGATATTGTAACCCTTGAAATGTATGTAAAAGAGAAAATGACACCTAGGAGGCTAAGATGGGACCTAAGTCCGAATGACAGCATGTACGATGCCTCCCTTATGGAAGAATGGTATTCCTTCTTCTTAGGGTGTGAAAACGAGCTCAATGCGCGTCAAGCAAGATTTGAACATACTCCCATTACAAGATGTACTGGGATGCCACGAACGCCCAATTATCAAACAGGACCCTGGAATAGGGGAAGGGAGGAATATCCCCCAGAACCTATTGATGGAAGATCTCCGGGTATCCCAAGATATAACATTCCTACTCATAGGTACTCACCTCTGAGAGAAAGGTGGCAATATGCTACCTATGATAATCCTCAAACTAGAGGATCTTTCAGGGAGGGAAGGGATTTTCACAGAGGTGGCCCACCCGGAAGATGGAAAGCACGACCCCCATACAGGAGGCAGGGATGGAGAGAACAGCCAGGGAACAACAGGGACTTCCAGAGGCGAGGAGGCCCACCTATGAACAGAGACCGGAGGGAAATTGGAACTTACGGGTATCCACATATACAGGATCATACAACACAAACAAGGAATGGATGGAGCAGGAACCAAAACAGAGGTTTGGATCAAACCCCAAGAGACACAGAAAGAGGCTACAGAAAAAGAAGAAGAGAGTATTAGGAGAAGGGATTTTTATTTTGAGTGATGTTATTTTTTCGGATGAGAAAATAAGGATTTTAGATTTAGGATTGAAATTTGCACCTGATATAAATATCGATAAATTTGAAGTTTTTATCGATTTACAGAAGTTCATGCGCAAATTAAGAATAAAGAAACATTATGCTTTAAGTAAAGAGGAGAAACCAGTAGAGGAACCATCAAGATTCACACATACTAACCTCAGAAACAATTCCATTTTCAATCCAAAGGTCCCTGGTGACCAATGTATGAGGGCTTTCAAGAAAATGGTGGAGAGCGATCTCGCAAAACTTGAAAGGAAGAACTCCAGAGATGGGAATGTCTGGAAAGCAATCAAAGAGATAGGAAAAAGAAAAGAGGTAGTTATACGCCCCGCTGACAAAGGGGGTGGACTAGGCAGACACTTTGATTAAAAAATTTGTTGATAAAGGGTACCAAAGGGAGTCCCTTATGAAGCAGAAGATGGAGGTTTGGATCGAAATTCCTTATTGAAAAATAAAGAGAAAGACAACAGCCAATCCCGAATTGAAATGGCTTTCATCACCGGATTCAACAACCAATACCGGTTGAACACATCATTAGGAAATACTGGCCGATTCTGAAATCAGATAGAGTTCTAGCAAAGATACCCTCAAAGAAGCCAAGATTCATTTACAAAAAGGCCCCTAACTTGAGAAACCAGCTGGTACACAATGTGGTCGACCCACCTAAAACTATAAAACTGTTCCCCCAGATGAAAGGATTTTATAGATGCCAAAAATGCCTACCCTGCCGTGTGAGCAAAAAACAGCCAAGAAAAAAGATATCTTTCAAATCTAGGTCTGGAAAAGAGTACCAGATTAAGGAATTGATCACTTGTGACTAGGGATGAGCCGAACACCCCCCTGTTCGGTTCGCACCAGAACATGCGAACAGGAAAAAAGTTTGTTCGAACGCGCGAACACCGTTAAAGTCTATAAGACACGAACATGAATAATCAAAAGTGCTCATTTTAAAGGCTTATATGCAAGTTATTGTCATAAAAAGTGTTTGGGGACCTGGGTCCTGCCCCGGGGGACATGGATCAATGCAAAAAAAAGTTTTAAAAACGGCCGTTTTTTCAGGAGCAGTGATTTTAATAATGCTTAAAGTCAAACAATAAAAGTGTAATATCCCTTTAAATTTCGTAGCTGGGGGGTGTCTATAGTATGCCTGTAAAGGGGCGCACGTTTCCCGTGTTTAGAACAGTCTGACAGCAAAATGACATTTCGAAGGAAAAAACCCATTTAAAACTACTCGCGGCTATTGCATTGCCGACAATACACATAGAAGTTCATTGATAAAAACGGCATGGGAATTCCCCACAGGGGAACCCGGAACCAAAATTAAAAAAAAAAATGACGTGGGAGTCCCCCTAAATTCCATATCAGGCCCTTCAGGTCTGGTATGGATATTAAGGGGAACCCTGGCCAAAATTTACAAAAAAAATGATGTGGGGTTCCCCCTAAATTCCATACCAGACCCTTCAGGTCTGGTATGGATTTTAAGGGGAACCCCATGCCAAAAAAAAAATGGCGTGGGGTCCCCCTAAAAATCCATACCAGACCCTTATCCGAGCACGCAACCTGGCAGGCCGCAGGAAAAGAGGGGGGGATGAGAGTGCGCCCCCCTCCTGAACCGTACCAGGCCACAGGCCCTCAACATTGGGAGGGTGCTTTGGGGTAGCCCCCCAAAACACCTTGTCCCCATGTTGATGAGGACAAGGGCCTCATCCCCACAACCCTGGCTGGTGGTTGTGGGGGTCTGCGGGCGGGGGGCTTATCGGAATCTGGAAGCCCCTTTAACAAGGGGACCCCCAGATCCAGCCCCCCCTGTGTGAAATGGTAAGGGGTACTTACCCCTACCATTTCACTAAAAAACTGTCAAAAATGTTAAAAAAGACAAGAGACAGTTTTTGACAATTCCTTTATTTAAATGCTTCTTCTTTCTTCTATCTTCCTTCATCTTCTTCTTCTGGTTCTTCTGGCTCTTCTGGTTCTTCCTCCGGCGTTCTCGTCCAGCATCTCCTCCGCGGCGTCTTCTATCTTCTTCTCCTCGGGCCGCTCAGCACCCATGGCATGGGGGGAGGCTCCCGCTCTTCTCTTCGTTTACTTCTCTTCTTCCTTCTTCTCTTCTTCTCTTCTTCTCTTCTTCATTTTCTTCTCCGGGCCGCTCCGCATCCATGCTGGCATGGAGGGAGGCTCCCGCTGTGTGACGGCGTCTCCTCGTCTGACGGTTCTTAAATAATGGGGGGCGGGGCCACCCGGTGACCCCGCCCCCCTCTGACGCACAGTGACTTGACGGGACTTCCCTGTGACGTCACGGGGAATGCCACAGGGAAGTCCCGTCATGTCCCATGCGTCAGAGGGGGGCGGGGTCACCGGGTGGCCCCACCCCCCGTTATTTAAGAACCGTCAGACGAGGAGACGCCGTCACACAGCGGGAGCCTCCCTCCATGCCAGCATGGATGTGGAGCGGCCCGGAGAAGAAAATGAAGAAGAGAAGAAGAGAAGAAGGAAGAAGAGAAGAAAACTAAGAGAAGAGCGGGAGCCTCCCCCCATGCCATGGGTGTGGAGCGGCCCGAGGAGAAGAAGATAGAAGACGCCGCAGAGGAGATGCTGGACGAGAACGCCGGAGGAAGAACCAGAAGAACCAGAAGAAGAAGAAGATGAAGGAAGATAGAAGAAAGAAGAAGCATTTAAATAAAGGAATTGTCAAAAACTGTCTCTTGTCATTTTTAACATTTTTGACAGTTTTTTAGTGAAATGGTAGGGGTAAGTACCCCCTTACCATTGCACACGGGGGGGACGGGATCTGGGGGTCCCCTTGTTAAAGGGGGCTTCCAGATTCCGATAAGCCCCCCGCCCGCAGACCCCTACAACCACCGGCCAGGGTTGTAGGGATGAGGCCCTTGTCCTCATCAACATGGGGACAAGGTGTTTTGGGGGGCTACCCCAAAGCACCCTCCCAATGTTCAGGGCATGTGGCCTGGTACGGTTTAGGAGGGGGGGACACACTCTCGTCCCCCCCTCTTTTTCTGCGGCCTGCCAGGTTGCGTGCTCGGATAAGAGTCTGGTATGGATTTTTGGGGGGACCCCACGCCGTTTTTTTTTTTGGCGCGGGGTTCCCTTTAAAATCCATACCAGACCTGAAGGGTCTGGTATGGAATTTAGGGGGGACCCCACGTCATTTTTTTTTTAAATTTTGGCCGGGGTTCCCCTTAATATCCATACCAGACCTGAAGGGCCTGGTATGGAATTTAGGGGGACTCCCACGTCATTTTTTTTTAAATTTTGGTTCGGGGTTCCCCTGTGGGGAATTCCCATGCTGTTTTTATCAATGAACTTCTATGTGTATTGTCGGCAATGCAATAGCTGCGAGTAGGTTTTTTAATTCGAAATGTCATTTTGCTGTCAGACTGTTCTAAACACGGGAAACATGCGCCCCTTTACAGGCATACTATAAACACCCCCCAGCTACGAAATTTAAAGGAATATTACACTTTTATTGTTTGACTTAAAGCATTATTAAAATCACTGCTCCTGAAAAAACGGCCGTTTTTAAAACTTTTTTTTGCATTGATCCATGTCCCCTGGGGCAGGACCCGGGTCCCCAAACACTTTTTATGACAATAACTTGCATATAAGCCTTTAAAATTAGCACTTTTGATTTCTCCCGTAGACTTTTAAAGGGTGTTCCGCGGCATTCGAATTTGCCGCGAACACCCCAAATTGTTCGTTGTTCGGCGAACTTGCGAACAGCCAATGTTTGGGTCGAACATGAGTTTGACTCGAACTCGAAGCTCATCCCTACTTGTGACAGTACCCTGACAGTTTTTTATCTAATTTTTAATAATGAGGTTTTTATCTGCAGTTGGAAGTAAGGGTTCATATCCTCATTTTTTACATTTTTTACACAATTTTGGATATATTCCAATATAGCACACATAAAGTAAGTAACCTCAAACTGGTTTCTTTACGCCTCATTCATTCACTCTTATATACAGTATGAGCTGTTACTATATCCCCTATATATATTTATTGTAATAGGGATAGGAATTTGCTTCTTTCCAACGTCTTCCTTTTTCTTTTCTTTTTCTTTTTATATTTATATTTATACTTATTTTTATTTTTATTTTCATTTTCATTTTTAATTTTTATTTTTTATTTTTATTTTCATTTTCGTTTTCGTTTTCTTTTTCATTTTTATTTTTATTTTTATTTTTATTTATTTTTATCATTTTTTATTTACTTAGCCTTGATATATTCTCTTGGGATTTTTTGGCATATTAGAATATATATTTCCCATAATATGTCTATATTTATTAATACTGGTATATATCCATCTTTATTTCATTTATTTTTTTATCATGTTATATAATTTTACAAGGTAATATCTGGATTGCACCGGGTTTTTTCATCACTGCCATTTCATACAAACATTTTTTTTACCTACACCACTAGATGGCGCCTAAGGAGGGTTGGTACTAGACCTTTATGTGGGGAGACTCTTTCCTTAATTCAGATGGCGCTAGTTGAATAATGTTATTCAGGTTCACATCCAATAAATGCTAACTGTACTGATGAGATACCATTAAGTAATGACTGGATGTTTGCATTTGAAACACGCTGTTTTGAAAACGATATGACTTCATGCTCCAATGTATCAGTTTCCTTTTTGTTATGATACCTTGTTACTTTTTTGCTTATATCAATAAAATTATTTGAAACAAAAAAAAAAATGTTATTCAGGTTCACATTCCCCTGGTGATCTATTTGGCATATTCTGACTGGACCCTCTTACTGCTCGTTTGTAGCACTCGGCGAGGGATTGGCTGCAGTGATGATTATACCCAAGATATAAGGCGTGGGGTGTGTCAAGGTGGCAACGCCTCAGATGACGTCAGTGTGACGAAACGCGTAAGGCGGGACTACCTTGACACGCATTATGTCATATCCGGATATCGTGGTTCCGGGTATATGACCGGTGGAACGCAAGCGGCGATTTAGGGTAGCGTTGCTTCCACGCGTTGTTTGGAGAGTACGAGAGCCTGCGAGTTCCCTCTCCCCTTTTTAAACTTTTAAAGTCTATTCCTTGGATACTTCTTTTACTTCTAATAAACGAGTGAGACGGAGTTATGCTATGTGGACTACTTTTTCTTTTTTATGAAATACATCATGTGGATGCCTGGCCGGGAACTTAATTGAAGGAGGAGATAGTGGCGTTTTTCCACCTCCCTCCTTCCCTGTCAGTAGATGACCCTGAGCCATGTTGCTGGAAGCTGGAAGGACATCGGCACCTTGGGATCAACACTTTACGCTCGCACCCCTGCAGGGGTAGGGCACTCCGGTGAGTGCAAACACATAAGGGGAACATTGCCACCAATTTCTGCACTTTTCACCTATATCCCATTGCAAAAGAGGATTTCAAACATATTGGATGGAACACTACGTCACCTTTATGGACATTCTAATTTTGTTTTTACTAGATTAACACATTATATATGTCTTTACACAATACACAGCTGGCTGATTAATTGAACTATTGCTGTTTTTTCAATTGCACATGGATTTACATTAATTTATATAATATAATTTTTACACATATTTATTATACCTTTGCACCTGCCACTTTATACTTTTACTGTAAAGGTTCAATATCTATGGGATTTATAAGCATATGTCACTTGTTTTTTGTGTGTGTTTTTCACTCACATATTTGAGTACAGTGATTGAACTCTAACTATCATATGCATATTGTTCATAGTTTTTTGCACATATCTAGCACCTGCCACTTTATATCCTTAACAGGAAAGATTAGTCATTGAACTCATACATATTTACTATTTTTTATAACAGCGCCATTCCCTATTTTTTATTATACCAGGTAAGCCAAGGTTGTCACTTGGATGAAGCAAATATTAGTTTACCTCTGCCAGAGGCTAGCATAAGTTCATAGGTACAATGCGTTTGTACTATATTGATTGTTACTGTACAAAGGAGGGAATCTGTAGTTTTCCAGCATCTCATTATATTTAGTCTAGCCGCTAACAGAATATGAATGATTACATGTTAAGGCTAATTCTGGTGAGTGAGTAATTGTGGTAGCTGCTACCTCTGAAGCTATGCGGAAAATATCCCTCCAGAAGCACAGCAGTTTCCTGCAGAGTCCTAGTATGTGGTAAATATTACCAATGTTCCAACAATTTCTCCAGCAATTTGGATATATGGATAGACTAAATTTGGATAATAGGGTGTTTGAAACCAGCTGAGAATATTTTTTTTAGACAAGTTAGTGCAGCTTGTGGCATTAAATTTTGCCCCCAAAGCCAAAAGCCATTGACTTGTCGTGAAGGTAGAGCCTCCGTTTCGCAGCTGGGAAATTTATGGAAAAGAGAAATGAAAGAAAAGGCACAGCGCACTGGCTCCTTGTGCAATACAGTTTTATTAAATAACTAAACAACAATTAAAACCAAGTTGCACTTACAAAGGTTGTGTGGAACAGAGCGTTCATAAGGATCACTGCCAGCATACAGGATGTAATCCTCTGGACAGGGTGGGAAAGCAAAGGCTCAGGGGAAAAGGGATCCAGCTTGCAGCAGCAGACAGGAAGCACGCAAACTGCTCCTTCCGGCCAGGGAGTCCCAATCCTCGGTGGGGCCGGTTCCACCTCCACGATCATGTGACTCGGAGCTGCCAGCTGATAAGAAATGCTCTGGGGTTGCTATGACAACGCGAGTCAGAGAGTTTTCTTAAGGTCTGCCCACTGCTCTCCCAGAGGTCCTTTTATCTGTTATGGGTAGCACTGAGATTATTAACCCTAGCGCCCAACCGATGGACTGTCATAGGATACATAAAGGCATGATTCAACAAGCAACAGGCTTATATCCAAGAGCGGTGTTTATTATGTAGTACCCTTTGATTTATTTAACCCTAGGATGGCTGTCATGTCCCTACACAGTAGAACCTACTTGAAGGGGGGGGGGGAGCAAAAACCGGGACATGCAGCTACTTAAAATCAATTTGGTTAAAACTTATACACCTTCTGATATGGCACCCCTAATAAAATTTATAAGCATTTTTATATTAATATATACGTTTAAAAATTGTTCTTTGCATATATGTGTGTACATTTTATGTGTGAGAAACCTTTGTGTGATAAAAAATAAAATAAATATAATATATAATATATATGGACGGTTGGATTAGACTTCCACAAAAGAAGACATAATAGACCATGGTTTGTAATATTTCATATGAATCTTATGGACTCTATGTGTGAAAATAAGTTTACAGACACGTAATCGCCAAAGGATTTTATTAAAAGATTTTTTTATATACCCGTATTTTTCGGCGTATAACACGCACACCAAGTTTAGGAGGGAATTTTAAGTAAAAAAACTTTTTAAGGAAAAAAACTTACATTTAAATGCCCACTAATACAGCCTTATCAGTGTCCATCTGCAGCCTTGCACAGCATCCATCTGCATGCTTGTCCAGTGTCATTTGCAGCCTTGCAGTCTTGTCAGTGTCATTTGCAGCCTTGTACGTGTCATTTGCAGCCTTTGCAGCCTTGCCAGTGTCATTTGCAGCCTTTTCAGCCTTGCCAGTGTCATTTGCAGCCTTATCAGTGTCCATCTGCAACCTTGCAAGTATCCATCTGTAGCCTTGTCAGTGACATTTGCAGCCTTGCCCAGGCTGCAGTTAAACTGCAGTGACTTGTCAGTGTCACTGCAGTTTGAAAATGGCGCCGCCGGCGCCGAGATACACAGAGCCGGTCCTCGGCTCTTCTCGTCTCCTCTCGTCTCCTCTCGGCTCCTCTCGTAGTCCCACCCAGTCCCACCCTATGATGGACATAACACAGGTCCAATGGTGAGACTGGGCGTGACTGTGAGCGGAGCCGAGCGGCGCCCATATACATACATAGCCAAGTGTACTCGGCTAGGTTCGGCTAGCTCCGCTCACAGTCACGCCCAGTCCCTGTGTTATGTCCATCATAGGGTGGGACTTGGCGTGACTGTGAGCGGCGCTCGCTCCGCAAATCAACAGGGAGGATCGGCGTATAAGACGCACCCACGAATTTCCCCTGATTTTAAGGGGAAAAAAGTGCGCGTTATACGCCGATAAATACGATATATATCTTTTGTTATTGATTAAATACCACCTTTACGGTGTGCTGTGTAAATATTAAGGATCCTTATAAAAGATATTTGACATGTCATTAGAGGATAAATTTAACCCAAAGGTTAGAGTGAAAGGACTTTGATGGTGTAAATGTGTCCTATATGTGGGGCTATCCCCACTCCAACATATACATGGGTGACCCTTCTAGTCACAATCACCCCCCCCTTTTTCCTTTTCACTATATGACTGGGTCCACTGTGGCATGTAGAGATCAACCATCAGTCTAGAATAGTGTGTCAAGGGGTGTTGTGTATATATACTGTACATGTATGAGTCAATAAGAAACTGCAGAAGAGAAAATATGTATGCGAAACCAGATGATGGTACTGATCTCCAATTCCTCATTTAATTCTCCTGGACTCATGGAGCTTAAAGTGAATATCCAGAAACAGTGGCGGCTGGTGATCCATTTTTTGGGGGGAGTGGAAGCAAATCAACCTCCAACCCCCCATTCAGTCAGTCTGTCAGTCAAACCCCCCCTGTTCAGTTGGTCGGTCATTTAAAATCCACCACCGGGTCTTAAGACTTAAGGCTTCCTGATTGGCTGAGAGCAAAAACAGGAAGACAATAGCGAATAATAATTAGCTATTGTCACACAAATGGGTGGGCTCAGGGCCCAGTGATCTGGGCCCTGAGCCCACCCTGTTTTGAAGCCAATTAGAGCCTATTTTCTAATCATGTGCTTCAAAAAAAAAAAAACACATTAAAATCCATGCGTCCGGCACCCTGCATGTAGATTAGGGGCTGGGCGCATGGATTAGGGGGCAGTGCCCCTAATGGACTGACCGCCACTGTTCAGAAAGTTTCTTTGTGACATAGTTGAGAGAATCTTTTAACTTCTGGTAGGCGAATAGGAATGGCTTCTATGCCAAATAGCTCTAAGCCATTGGTGGACTCGTGATGGTGCATGTTAAAATGACGTGGTACACTGTGTTTTGTTATACCCTCCTCAATAAACCTCCTGTGTTCATTGAATCTGGTTCGCATAGTGTGGATGGTGCAGGCCACATATTATAGACTGCATGGGCACCTCAACCCATAAACTACATATCAAGTACCACATGCACCACAAGGGCTGTGAAGAAGACAATTTGTTACTTGGGAGTATCTGTAATGCTCAGCAATGGGAAGGTTATATTCTCTCTGTAATGAGGAGAATGACTTGAGAATACTATGGGAATGTAAATCTGCCATGGAGGAAATTCTCTTTGCTAACAAAATGTGAAGAGAAACATCAGGTATTAGAAATTGTGCTGCCCATAGGATAAAGGTGCCTGAAGGCACCTTTATCCTATTGCCTTGTGTTAAGTCAAGAAAAGTCCTCTAGGTAAGTCTTCGGTATTTCTGCACACGGAGATGGCTGCATGAGGAATGAGTTTATTCTCAATAAGTAGGTGGGTTGGGAATGAGGAGTTTCCTGGCTAGTGATACTGATAGGTGAATGATCAGGCCAGGTTATTACATGTAACTTCAAAGCTGTCTTACAAAAGTAACCATTTGTCTACCAAAAAAAAGTCTATATGAGAATATGAGAGTATGAGTTATGACAAGATGAGAAGAAGGTGTTATGTTGTTCACTGGTGTGCTAGCAAAACCATACATCGTACAGGTTATGCTCGTTCATGAAGGACTGCATAGGGAAGCCATAGCACTTACGTAAAGTGGAGGAGTCCACATGTTTGTCAGGAATGATGTTAAAGCCTGACATGATATAAGAGAGCCCCTTTGTACATATTTAACTGATGAGAGACCTGATGTCAGTCGGGAGAGATTCTCTCTAGGTCATGATTCTCACTTGGAGGTCAGGGGGTCTGGAATTATACCCCAAGATTGAAAGAGGTGCATACCCTCTGCTAGGGCGACAATATAATGCTGTTAGCCATTAATAATTTAACTCTTGCTGGATGACACCTTTTGTAGGGGATTTTGTGATTTGGTAATGCTTCTGTAACAGAATTAAAGAGGAACTACAGTCTGCTCACATAATTTGTAATAAAAACATCTTTACTATTCTGAAGCTTCCCTCCAACCACTTTGCATAATATTTTATATATACGTTATTCTGTACTTGCCAAATTTGCTGCAGAAATCTCTCTCTCTACTAAGTCTGGCTGCAGCCATTTTAACTGTGGGCAGCTGATTCTGCTGCCTGTTTACATCCTGGAATTACACAGACACACGGAGGCACACCTCTAGCTCTGAAGCCCTGCAGCTATCATTGGACCTCTTATGACTCACCCCCCTCCTTTTCTGGCAAACTTTAACAAGGGTGAGAGAGAGAGAGCTGTGCATGATGTCATAAGCCTAGGCTAAAAGTAGGCTGAATAAGGTATTTACTGGCAGAAAAAAAAATGTTTTACTATACAAAGTTAAAGCAACAAGGGTAGAAAATTGAATATATGGAAAGTTGAAAAAATGACTGAAGGTCTGCTTTAAGCTTCTTTCGCAACTGAATTGTGTGCTGAGATAGAACTGTAAAAAGCTATAGGTGAGGGTAAGGATCAGATAGGACAACCAGATTTCTGGTCTTAAACAGTAGCTTTTCTTTTACATGATAGAATAGGATCCTCATTAAAAGGTCTGTTTCACAAAGATGAGGAGGTCGGGGAGACAATGGATACAGTCAATAACTAAGTCTATGGTAATCAATTTAGGAAACAAGGCAGATATCATTCTCCATACATAATCTTGTAATTCGGAAGCTTGTACCAATCAGAGATCCCATTTATTTTGATGTTATTGTGGCCCGACCTATCCTCTAAATCCTCCACTTAACTTTTAACCAAATGTGTTCCTCTACATTTTCTTCATGTGCACCCACTAGTTCATTAACAGTGGTGGCAAACACACCCATTTTAGTTTCAATGTGGTCCACTCTGTTGCAAATAGACTGCACCTTAGTAGTGAACTTTTGCATTAAGAATAACATATCAGCTTCTGGGAGACATTTCAGAGACATTTCAGTCTCTCAGAGACAGCTTCTGAGAGACATTAACATATCTTTCAGGATGGTATCTTAAAGAGGAAGTAAACTTATTCTGCTGACATTTACCTATAGGTAAGCCTATAACATGTATCGTTTAGGAGATACTTACATTGCATGCAGAAAGTGACATCAGTGGCTCATGAGCTCTAAAGGAATGGCCACGGGTGCCGTTCCTTCTGAGCCCCGTGCCGTAAATGGCGGCTCCCGCACACATGCATGGAAGTGATATTATTGCAGCTCTGGCCAATCACAGCGCCAGGACCCGCGAACCCGGAAGAAGCTCCAGGGAAGATGTCGGCTGTGTCAGCGGTGTGCGGGGGGGGCAATGCAACAGCTTCGTTCTAAGGTAAGTATTTCATAATGAGCTGCTATGGGATGCATACTAACTCATTATGCTTTTGTCTTGCAGGATTTTTTTTTGATGTTTACAACCTCTTTAAATGAGTTGGTTTAGAGTGGGAAAATTAGCTATGAAGTCATGTGTATCAGTGGTGGTGTTCATAGTATCATCAGAAAGGCTCACCTCTGGATTATTGTTGTGGCTGCCATCCATTCTCATCTTTGCTTTAGCTGGGCTGCCCGAGGGTGGTCTACAGACAGGAGAAGGTGCAAAGTGAGCTGCGGCTCCTGCCTGGTCAGTCCCTCCTGTCTGCTTCTCTGTGCTTGTTGGGAACAGGGAACTTAGCAGATAATGTGGTCAGTTTCTGTGGATGCCACTCCTCTTTCCTCTTTCGGGACATGTTGGCAGAAATGCCTTGGAGGTATGCCCACTGCTGGTGAGTGAAACTGCTATCTTGGTAAGCTGTAAAAAGTCCTTATTTCCCCATCAGTGCTCGGTGCTCCACACTAGTTGTCCATGATGCTCACGTGTAGACTGGTTGTAGGCAGCTACCTACAAGGGGAATTTTTTTCATGTCGGTCTCGGTTTCCAGGTTTTTGCAGGGCTCTGCTCTCTAGGCTCTGCCCAAGCAAGCTCAAGCCACATGGAAAGATGCAAGAGGCTCACAGAGGAAGATGTAACCCTTTAAAACCAGCAATCACCTGCACAAGATGGAGTCTCTCTCTCTCTCTGCACATGGGAAGCCTGCACAGGGCCTGCTGTGATGTCACCACAAAACACTGAAGTTCTGGAGGACACTTCCTGTATGGAATATCACCTCTGCAGGTATGCCCGGGCAGCCACACAACTTTAGTTAGGATTAGGGATGAAACTTGTTCATATTGAGCTGTTATGTATGAAGATTTACAGTAAGTGCATGATGGCTTCTGGCATATGAAAAAACTTGGTCAGTGAAGCACATATGGGGTATGTAGGAACAAGCAAGACAAGAAGAAGAATGTAGTTGCTAGGGGGTAACCAAGCACAAGGTCAAGACACAAGCAACCAGTTGTTAGACTTTTTACCTGGTAAATTGACAGGTCCTCTAGTAGTGAGCGGGTTGCTGTCTGGCTCCCTCCCTAGCGGTCGGTTTCCAATAGCATCTGGACCCAAACCCACATTATGGAGGACAGTGGCCTGGTCACAAGGTACAGGAAGACAGCAGCTGAGGTAGGCTCTATGTGCTCAGCAGGACCGTATTCTGTTATTGGGAGTTAGGTAACAGAGGTACGCTGGACTGGTGGAGGAGGCGTAGACTCAGCACATCCCTCCTAATGCAACATGCATAATTTACAGTGTGTAATGAGATGACATGTGACAGGATGCTTTTCAGAGGAACTTTGTACATTTATTACTACACATGGGGACATAGCTCATCTCTAGGTTGAGGAACCACCATAGCGTTTGATTCTTACATGAGTGCTGTCCTCACCTGGTCCCAGCACTGATGAGCACATGTACGATGAAAAATACCCCCACTTGCATGGTGAGTGCTCCCCCCCCCCACATGCATGCTGGCAAAGCCCCCTGTTACATTTTGTTTTCATAAAATGATGGCTGCAATATAAGCCCTACCCCCCAAATAAGCCCTAGTTAAGGTCCTTGTAGGTCTTCTTTTCAGGGTAGGGCTTATTTTCGGGGAAACAGGGTAGGGCTTATTTGGGGGGTAGGGCTTATATTGTAGCCATCACCAACAATTACGCTAGGTCTTATTTTCGGGGAAACAGGGTATGCAATTTTATAAGAAGCTCTGAAACACTGTTTGTAGGATAAGGACAGGGTAAGTATCTGTGATCGTAGTGTCATGGAAGTTTGTGTACCCAATCTATCACCAGTGATAGGTGTTCAGGTTTCCTTTGTGTACCCTTGAAAGGAGGTATGGATTTAGCAGAATTATCTTAAAAACAGATGACACTATAGACAAAAAAAAATCTAGATCAACAGGCAGAGGAGGAGCAGAGGAAAAGGAGGATGTGAAGGCAAGGCCTACTATATTCATTAGCTAATACAATTTATGTAGAGAAGAATCACAAAGTGTTACAATAGATGACAGGCAGACTTTCTTAAATTTCAAATATCTGACGAAAAGAAACACCAAAAGAGAATTTAAAAAAACGAGTATTATAATATATAGTGTTTATCAACTGTTGAGATAAGACAGTCAAACATGGGATGCATTGTTTTCAATAGGTTGGCTGAGAAGCAACAGTGAAGTAATTCCTTTAAATAATATGGCTAGGGGGTGCCCTAATTCTGCATGTGAAGAGCAAATGTCTGTGATGCACAGAAAGTACTGCAATAACAATGACATTTGCAAAGGAAAAAAACATTTTAAAATGACGGCAAATTACATTTAATTGCCAGTTTCTTAAAAAAACAAAAATACACCTCCAAGGGTCTGACATGCATTTTGGGGCCAATGGTCTGCTATGCATTTTGGGGGCCAGTGTAATCTATGAACACTTGATGATTTTGTGTTTTACATACAATATTTGGATGGTGATGTCACTACTATTCCTTTCTCTTTGCTTACATGGATGGGATTCCTGGTGACATCAGTGCAAGGACCTGCCTCTTAGGAGCAAGTGACAGTAAAAAGCTGTCATATAAAGAAGCAGTAAAAATACCACTTCCATATGTTATTTCCGGCAGATGACAATTGCCAAATAAGGGTTTTGACAAGAAAACGTTTGGGCTAAAGTTCAGTCAGAACCTAGGTTTGGTTCTGACTGAATACTTGGCTCAATTCCTAGTTATTAGTGATTCATTTTTTGGAGAATCACACAGTTTAGGATTCTATAAAATCATGATTTTAAAATTGTATCACTCTCTGCAAACTGGACAAATCTGCTTACATACATTCAGGTGAATAAAAAATGTACTTATACAATACAATAAAAAAGGACTTTTAGAAAGATCAAGTAGCACCGTAACCAACATATGGAAAATACCCAATGTAAACGGTGTGTATAATTTCTCTGTCTCTGCTGTTGTATAAACTTCATTTCCGAAGGAAAATTACACTTTAAAGCATACATCTTTCTTATATGTGCATCCTTCACTGGCTGGACAGTTATTGTTCATTTTTATTATATTCACTGTAATAACATTTTCACGGTATTCACTTGCCAGCTAACAGGGTAAATAGTTTTCACTAGAAACATCAGCCTTTCAGAATAATTTATGGTTCTAAAGAGGCTTTATGCTAAATTCTTTTTCAAAATAGGAAGACAGGTGGCCCCACGGGTGTGGAGTAAAGCAAATGAAAAGGATATAATTTCTCCAGTACCATCCTATGTATTCCTGCACACATAGCTTTATTGATCATCACAGCCTTATTTTATCTAGTGAATTAGGAGTCAAGTAATTTTCTGTTATCCTGTTTTATGCAGACCATTGGACAACTAGTTTTAAGAAGTTTTATTATTATTGTTGTTGTTGTGCTTCACCTTTATCAGATGATTATGCTATTTCTCGTAAATATCACTATATAATACTTGTACATGCTGTTTATACTGATTTATTAGTTTGACAGTTAAATGACAATAATTTAATACAATGAGAATAGTTACATTACTGTTATTTTTTGTCTTATTCATACAGATTATGTATTATTCTTTATTTAAAGGTTAGCTTCAGGCTGACAGAGTCAATTGCAAAACATAAACAATAAGACATAATCTGTTAGAATTACATGCCCACCTTCTGCCAGTATAGTCAATGCTAACAGTACAGGTTCTGTAAGTGGCAAAGAAAGAGAGCAATATGGATAAAAAAATAAAGAGAGAGAATGGGGGGGAGGGGGTCCCTGGGTGAGTGGTCGGGGAAAGACCCTCATGGAATCAACCTGGAAAAGACAAGTTACATTTAGGCGAGTTACAGTTACTGAAGATATTCATCCGAAAAATAAAAAAGATCCCAGAAGAACCATTGATTCCAGTGTTTCTCTGACCTGTCTCGGAGGGCAGAGGTCAAGTGTTCCATGTTTTGGCTATCATTCACTCTGGCAAGCAATTGTGCTACAGTTGGTGGGGCCTGCTGTTTCCACATGAGAGGGATACAGGCTCTGGCTGCATTGAGCAAGTGCTTATGTAAGGATTTGTGATATTTCTTTTTGGACATAGGTGTCAGATTCAGAAAGACCGCCACTGGATTATGAGACAGGGAAATGTCTGTGAACTTGTAAATAAGTTGAAGAACTGGCTGCCAGAAAGGCTGTAGAATGGGGCAATCTCAAAAAAATATATAATAGTGTGCCCGATTGCGATTTACAATGCCAGCATAAGTTGCTCTGCAGCAAAAACAATTTGGACAAGGTTCAGGGGGTTGTGTACCAACGAGTCATGATCTCATACATAGTTTCTTGGTATCTGCTGCAAAGCAATTATTTATGAGCAAAGAACAGGATACATTCTTTTCAGCTGTCTGTGAAGGTAGTATTTAAGTCTCTATCCCATTTGACCAAAAATGAGAGGTCTGACTGGGAGTGTGCGTTGAGTAGAAACCGATATGATGCAGAGAGGGATTTCCAGATAGAACCTTCCCCTAGGCAAAGATCCTTAAATGTAGTGGTTGATCTTTGGAATAGGGAAGGTTTGAGCAAGGAACAAAGAAAATGCGAGAGCTGAATGGCTCTCCAGTAATAGTAATATAGAAGGGATTGGTAGCCAAGGGTGAAGAATAAAGGGTCATTATCCAAGTAAGGACCGAGGTGAGCATACCAAAAAGTTTTGAGAGTTTCCGTCATAACATTATTGTTATTTAATTGTCAAATTAAGGCCTGCCCAACTCACTGAAATATCTGACTGTTTGAAAATGACAGTTTTGTCTGAAACTGTTCAATTTTAAGAACCCAGGCTTTCTAGTGAATTGACCCAGATATGTCTGTCAGTCTTTAAAGTCCAACTGAATTCCTTGTTTACAAAAGCTAAATATATTCCAAATGTATCAAACAAAAGATTTTAATGTTGTACTTTATTTACTTTCTAAATAAACTATATCCTAGGGTAGAAAAGACTGTCCCTTGCCAGCATGCTTTCTCTCTTTGCTTGCTTAGTCAAGGCTGATTACAAAGCTTAGGGATGGGCTATCTGTTCGAGTCGAACATGAGTTTGACTCGAACATTGGCTGTTCGCCCATTCGCCGAACAGCGAACAATTTGGGGTGTTCACGGCAAATTCGAAAAATCAAAAGTGCTAATTTTAAAGGTTAATATGCAAGTTATTGTCATAAAAAGTGTTTGGGGACCTGGGTCCTGCCCCAGGGGACATGTATCAATGCAAAAAAAAGTTTTAAAAATGGCTGTTTTTTCAGGAGCAGTGATTTTATTAATGCTTAAAGTGAAACAAAAAAAGTGAAATATTCCTTTAAATTTCATACCTGGGGGGTGTCTATAGTATGCCTGTAAAGTAGCACATGTTTCCCATGTTTAAAACAGTCTGAGAGCAAAATGACATTTCTAAAGGAAAAAAAAGTCATTTAAAAGTGCTGGCTATTAATGAATTGTCGGTCCCGAAAAAAAAAAATGGTGTGGGGTTCCCCCCAAAAATCTAAAACCAGACCTGATGGATTTTAAGGGGAACTCCGTGCCAAAATTTAAAAAAATGGTGTGGGGTTCCCTCAAAAATCCACACCAGACCGGACGAAAGAGCCCCCCCTGAAACCATACCAGGCCACATGTTGGAAGGGGGCGCTTTTATTTCACTTTTATTGTTTCACTTTAAGCATTATTAAAATCACTGCCTCCGAAAAAACGTCAGTTTTTAAAACTTTTTTTTGCACTGATACATTTCCCCTGGGGCAGGACCCAGGTCCCCAAACATTTTTTATGACAATACGTGCATATTAACCTTTAAGATTAGCACTTTTGATTCTTCATGTTCGTGTCCCATAGACTTTAACGGTGTTCGTGTGTGCAAACACATTTTTTGCCTGTTCGCATGTTCTGGATGCGAACCGAACAGGGGGGTGTTCTGCCCATCCCTAAGAGAGCTATATTTCTGGCTCAGTAGTAAATTAATTTTTAATTCAGTGTCTAATAAGAAAGTCTATCTAAAGTAAGCAGGTAATAATGCCTCTTTTTACTTACCTTAAGCCATGGGCACCTTCTTCTCTTATTTTTATTTCCTGCTTGCAGTCCTTCTTTGGGTGTCTTCACTGCCTGAGTAAAAGGACTTGGACAATGGAATTAAGTAAGTCTTGTTGGCTTTGCAAGGTAAGGAGAAAAAAGATTGTCAGGGTGGGTCGAGAGAGGGATGGGAGAGAGGGGTAGTAAAAAATAAAAATTAAAAAAAATAGTTACATCTTGGAGTGGGCTTTAAGGTAAATAAACCATAAAATCTTTGTTTTAAAAGAGGTGATCATAGAAGAAGGCTGTAGTATGTGTGTAGGCAGGTGCAGGTTTTGCTCCATACAGTAGATGGCATTGTGCCACTGTACAGGTGGAGTGGAAACTTTAGAGGCTTTAAAGACTTTTGTTGGTGTATCAGAGGTATCAGCTGTCTGAATGCTGCAGCCTCTGGTGATGTTTGGCAGCGATCTTGGTGTGGGGCCTTATAAATTGGGGTTCCCATATCATTTGGGTGCACCTAGAGTGAGTGGTAGGACAAGGATAGGGACCTTGCTTGATAGGGTGTATAACACATGGACAGGTTCCTGGTGAGTAGGGCCAGCATAGGGACAACACCTGTACACAGGGGAATTTCTGGTATCTAGACCAGTGAAATGGGGCTCTCCTCAGCCACATCAGATGCTGTCGCAGAGCACAGTAAATTGCCAAACCTCCAGTAGAAGTCGTCCTGTGGCAATACATGTCCAAGCCTGGTGGTAATGTAAAAATACCAACTGCTATAGTGCTTTATATCTACTACTAGATTGCCTTATACCATCTGCTATAATATTTATTACCAGCGCCGGTGGAAACTGTCTTTGTTCATTACCACTAACCTATATTCAAAATATAAGATAAATTACAACACCAAAGGCTGTGTATGTGGTCTCTCACTGATTGATTTCCATAGGCCCTAGGCCCCGCCATCATGTGTGTCAAAGGCTGTGTGCCTACTCACTCCCATGATGGAAAGACAATCCTTTTTGGAAGCGCTCCATTATCCCTCAATATATGTCTTATTTACAGAGTTCCACCATGCTGGAGACAGATGAGGTCAACTAAAAAATAGTAACACAATGCTGAACCCTGAGCTCATATTTTAAGGGGTAAATTAGGGTCTGCCCAAACAGTGTAGGAACAGGATTTCACCTGATATTGGCCTCTGCATCCCTTGTATAGTAGGGTTGGAGTGTGAGAGGAAGAAGCAGTTTCAGAGCCAATAAGCTCACGTACTTACAAGAAGCATGCTGAAACAAGAGAAAGCTGAGTGACATCACTGTGTCGCTTCTCCTTTCACTGTCTAGGCACTGATAGGAGCAGGTCCAGGATGGCCTGGGCTCAGTGTATGTTGATGATGTTGCGCATCAGACTGAGGAACTCCAGTAGCAAGAAGGCATCTACTCTCTAGCAGCCACACCTATGCAGAGAAAAGTGTGACTATAGGCAAAATCTAAAATCACATAAAGAGTTTTAGATTCCCCCTCTGGTTTTATTACCTGCTTATGCTGCCAGTAGATCCATTATTTATAACAGTTGTTTACTATGGAACTCTGTACAGCAAATCAGAATGTCCACACCTTAATCTTGAAAAAAGAGAAAGGTCTGGTGTCCCCAGTAACACACTTCCATCTCTATAACATATAGTAAAACGAAGGATTCGCCCTGGGACTTTAAATGAAGTGGGTACCGTTTCCGCCAGTAAACATAACAGTAGTAAATACAGTATATGGTTTATTTAAGTAAAATTGTTTACATGCATAGATAACACCAACAGTTGCCAAAAAAGATATATAGACAAGAAGTATTGGCACATGGATGTAATAGCAGTCATAGTACACGGGCATCATACTACCTGACTAGTTTCGCAAGATCCAACTCGCTCTTCAGGGGTGGATGTGTGTAACATTGTACCTAAGATAAAAAAAGTATATATTTGGCAAAATGGCATAGTATTATTTTTAAAGGCACAGGGTAGGAGGGGTTATGGGTCCCCATACTTACCACTGAGCTTGACTATGGCTACAGGTGTGCGGCTCCAACATAGCGGCAGCAGATGCCTCACCAGGGAGCTGAGGGGGCAAAGTCAGATGGGACGCCCAACAGGGGCCAAACGGCGAGCAGGCATGGTATAGGTGTAGTGATGTAACCCTACAGACCTCGTTAGTTCATAAAGAGTGTACAGTAAACAGAAGTATGTTTGTCAGGCATCTAAAGTAGTAAAGTAGAATCAATAAGTATTAGCATAAAGATATATATGCATGAAATGAGAGGCCTGGACCCAAAGATGGTAGGGAACATGGAGATGGTAAGGAACATAGGATAACAGAGGATACTAATTGGTGAAAAGATAGAAAAGAAAAATAAGTGAAAGAGGTGGACTGTGATTGTGTAATAGTAGGGTAGTGATGTATCCCTAGAAACCTTGTTAGTCCATAAACAGTATAGGCTATAAACATGAGTATGTTTGTCAGGCATCTAAAGTAGTAAAGTAAAATCAATGAGTATTGGCATACAGATATGTATATATAAGTAAAAGGCCTGGGCCAAGGATGGTAGGGACATGGAGATGGTGGAAAACATAAGATAGCAGAGGGATACTGACAAGTGATAAGTTGAAAAGGACAGAGAGGAAAGAGTGGTGGATTGTGATAGTGTAGTGAGATGTATGATATCAAAAATCAAAAATAAATAAAAATAAGTGCTCAAAAAATAAATAAATAAAAATGAATAAATTAAATAAATAGAGCTATGTATGAGGTATGCAAGTATGTCTAAATGTAACAAGTATCAAAAGGTGAAAATGGTAAATACCTGAGTGTGGTGAATATCTTGAATATAAGAATATTGAGACACAGCAGGCAACCTCCACAGCTGTGTGTGTCCTCAATGAAGAGTGAAATTGAAATGCAAGCCATGCCTGACCTCCAATTTAACCCCGGAAGAGCGCAGGAGGCTCCGCCCCCAACACCATGTGTGGATGGCTGACATTTGAGCACAGGAGGCGCCCACTGTCATAGGGAGGCACACAAATGCGGACACATCCCCCAGCCATCAGATGATATAGTGCGTCCAGCTGCGCTGACGTCCGCAAAATCGCAGACGCCACGCCTCTGGAGCCTGAACATGGTGCCGATGTGTAGTTGTCTCCATCCGCCCTAAAGAAGATGGGAACAGCAGGAGACACGGAAAAGCTACCCTTTGTACACATCGCAGCATCCAGTGCGAGACAAAAAATGCCAATGCCAACCAAAGAATTGCACAACAAGGAGCCAGGGTATAAAACAATACTGGGATAAAAAATGTGTTGGAGGATGAGTAGCTAGTATAGCATCAAAGTGTAGAAGTTGTTTATACGTGTATATACTGGCGGGGGTGACAACAGACCAGGTTTGGGCTAGTGGGTGTCTTCCACCTGGGTTCAATATAAAGAAAAAAGAGAAAGTTCTGGTGTCCCCAGTAACACACTTCTATCCCTATAACATATAGTAAAACGAAGGATTCACCGTGGGACTTTAAATGAAGTGGGTACCATTTCCGCCAGTGAACATAACAGTAGTAAATACAGTATATGGTTTATTCAAGTAAAATTGTTTACATGCATAGATAACACCAACAGTTGCCAAAAAAGATATATAGACAAGAAATATTGGTACATGAATGTAATAGCAGTCATAGTACATGGGCATCATACTACCCGACTAGTTTCGCGAGATCCAGCTCGCTCTTCAGGGGTGGATGTGTGTAACATTGTACCTAAGATAAAATAAGTATATAGTTGGCAAAATGGCACAGTATTAGTTATAAAGGCACAGGGTAGAAGGGGTTATGGGTCCCCATACTCACCACTGAGCTTGACCATGGCTACCGGTGTGCCACTCCAAGATAGAGGCAGCAGATGCCTCACCAGGGAGCTGAGGGGGCGAAGTCAGATGGGACGCCCCCAACAGGGGCCAAACGGCAAGCAGGCATGGCATAGGTGTAGTGATGTAACCCTAGCATCTGCTGCCACTATCCTGGAGCCGCACACCTGTAGCCATGGTCAAGCTCAGTGGTGAGTATGGGGACCCATAACCCCTCCTACCCTGTGCCTTTATAACTAATACTGTGCCATTTTGCCAACTATATACTTTTTTTATCTTAGGTACAATGTTACACACATCCACCCCTGAAGAGCGAGCTGGATCTAGCGAAACTAGTCGGGTAGTATGATGCCCGTGTACAATGACTATCTATGCATGTAAACAATTTTACTTGAATAAACCATATACTGTATTTACTACTGTTATGTTTACTGGCGGAAACGGTACCCACTTCATTTAAAGTCCCAGGGCGAATCCTTCATTTTACTACACCTTAATCTTGTGCCCTATGATGGGTGTGATTGCAGGATCTCTTACGTTTCAGGAGTGCTGACAGTGTAATATAAATATGCTGTTTTTCTTTCCTAATATTGAGTGACTGAGGTACAAATCACTGTAAAATGATTGTGTTCATCATTTCATAGAAAATAACTACAATATCCTTATAAAAAAGGACTGCAGGGAATAAATTACCCATCTGACATGACTCTTATGTGTAAACCAAAGATTTGCCTTTGATCTGTATCCAATGCCAGTTTTAGCAAACCAAACATGGGGGGGGGGGGAATGCCCTTTTTAAAACCACCCTTCCCTTAGCCCCTTATTATTATTTTTTGTGTCGATGTTTACATTTTTATCATGATATATAACAGCATAGGCTACCTTTGTTTCCAGACTAAAGAAAAAAAATCTGGTTATTATGTTAACGTGTATGTTAAACTAAAACATTTTTCTAGTTTTTGGTAGTGGGGAAGGATTTGAAACCCTGTCAGGTTGTTATTGTTTTATCCAGGACTTTGTTAGAGACAGTTACCCTCACTTCCTGTGGTGCTGACAAAGGATTCACCAGACAGGACGTGAGGGAGGCAAAATATAAACCTGCCAAATTTGGTTGGCCTTCCCCAACTGTACTAAAGAAAGAATTTTTATTGCTGTAAAAAAGTTATCCTCACTTCCTGCCTGGTAAAATGTCAACAGGGCAGGAAATGACTCTAGCAAAGCACTGAAAAGCAGGAAAGCCTGACATGGGTTCTAACCCATCCCTACTGTATTTGAAACCAAGATAAAACGTTTGGGCTATACATACACTTGAATGAAAAATAGCTTGGTTTTGCATTGCTCACATATTCTTTGTGACTGAAACACACTGGTTTAACCACACCATTTGAATGAATCATGTCTTTGTGATTGCAAGCTACAAAACAAAGTTTGTGTACTACTATTTAGAACTGCTTTTGTCCATGCCTCATCCCGTTCAGGACTGGCGGTAATTATTTGTGATTTAAATTATTGTACCAATGGATCATTGGGAGCCAACAACTTGGTGTGTAGCACACCCTGTGTGTGTGTTTTACTATGTGTATTTCAGGGACGGGTTAGAACAAAGAGTAAATTTCCCCTCACATTGGAGAGATTTTCTTTTGTTTACAAAAGTTTATTTGGAAGACAAGAAATAAAACAGTTACAAATAAAGCAGGAGGTCCATACATGTATTATAGGGGATACATTAAGTTGGGTTATAATACTGGGTTATACAATATACGATTATGGTATAGTGGGAGAATACATGAGAGACGAATATATAGTATGAGGGAGTAGTTTACAGGAAATGGTATTGGAGAGATTTTCTTACACTCTCCTGTTGTTTCTCCAGGACAGAGAGTGGATAGAACACTGACAATATTAAAAACAATGTAAAACTATCAGTATGCAATAAATGGGAATAATAGATACACTCAAACATCAAGAAACACACATTTTAGCATGTTTCAATAAAACATGCCCAAAAAACAATGTTTACCAAGGCAGCATAAGTTTTGAATATTTTGGAAATGCAATGGTTAACTTAAGCTCCATATCTTCAACAGAACCAGGCTAACTTAAATTGTAAACTACAAAAACATAATTTGTTGTTAGTGAGGTACCCCACCGTGCATATAAGCCAGTAACAGCAGTAGGTTGAGTCTTTATCATGCCACTAGGTCATCTAAAAAGCTGGATTAAGCATCTTTTCCCACAAACCTGACACTTTGCTTTGATCCTATTTCTAGATGTTTAACCTTCAATTTAGCAGCCACCTAATACTCAAGTACTGTTGACTGCTTTCCTGAGATGTATGGTAAGAGACTCCTTTAGTGCATCTAGTGATAGCATGCAGCCCCTCCTTTCCCAAATGGAGTTGTCAGCTGGTAAGTCCCACATAGCCCCTTCATTTAATAACAGGAGCGAGAAGTTGACAGAAAAGATGAATGGTTTTAATCACATTGCTTACAGCGCACCATCTGAAGTTGCATGTAAGTTATGATAGCGACAGTTTGCACGAAAATTGTATTTCCAGGCTTCATTGACTGGCTTAATGAGAATCTTTACGTGTCAGATATTAAATTAAGAAATTAAAGAGATGTTTTAGTGTGTGTGTGTGTGTGTGTGTATATGCTCTTTCTTTTCTTTCTTGTGTTCGCTTTCTCTGTAGATCAATCAAAAAATATGCCTTTAGAAAGAAAAAGATAACTTTTTGATTTTCTGTCATGGGGAAACAAAATTTAATGTGCTTTGGCATCTAATTCATGTTTTATTAAAAGGCTCCAGAGAGGACCTTTGCTGTGCCATCTTTTTCCATGATCCTCTACTTTGTATGAGTGATAATCTTTTTACAGAAAAAGTAATGCTAGCCAGTTTTCTTATTTGAAAAATCCAGGTTTTGGGAAATATAGCATAATATTACAAAACTGCAATGCTGAGTTGAGGCTGCTGGGTGGCGTGTTTGCTCATGAGAGATGGTTTGACAGATGCTATTATGCATGCATGTCAAAGGGGGTGCCAACCCTGGACAGCATAGTAAACACACTTGTCAAATGGGTGATCTCTTTTGATGGAGTTGATTCAAATGAGCTCTATGCATCTTGAGTGAGCCGAAGGTTAATTATATTTGTAGCGTACATTATTGCCATCTTAGACTTTCTTGCTGGTTTACACAAGGATCATTTGTTCAGTGCTATGCTTCCATTTTGTGTGGTAAATGCAGTATAAATTGTGTACCAAGGGACAAGCAATCTTACTGTAATGTATCCAAGATATCTTGTGTATTGAAGTCTTCAAGATAGATTTCATTATTTACAAGATACCTAGGCTTAAAGTATAACTGCATTTTTACTAATATAATATTTAAGCCCTTAAAATGGAATGGCAGGTACACCTGGCTGGGGTAAATTGTTATTAATGGAATTAGCACCCCATCTCACATACATTTTTTTCAAAAATTATGACAATTAGTATAATATAATTGTAACATATATACATCATCATAAGTCTTTGTACAAGGTCTCATAGAAATACATAAGTAGGTCTACACAGCACAGAAAGCTACTTATACTTACAAAATTGTATAAATGACTTAAGTGTTATTGTAAAAGACACTTCATCATTAGGGATTAAATTTAGGTTTGGGTTGAATGGTGGTTAGACCTGAACCCAGAATGTTTGCAGTCGGGACAAACTTTTTGGCCAAAGTTGCCCAGTTCGCTTAAATACTTGTTGCCCTGCCTTTCCTCACAACCTACACCAAATGTTTCATTTGGCAGAAGTTGTTTTTTTAGCTTCCTCAGTGGTTTGTAAAACCCAGTTTGAGATCTGGAACCTGGAGATTTTTTAGAGACTTGGGTGGGATGAAATCCCCATCCTGGGTCCTGGGTTTGGGAACAACCGGCACACTGATTGTGCAGGTGTGAGCTGGGTTTTTGTAGAGTCAAGACTAGGATTCTGGGCTCCACCCTCCCAAGGAGTCCATTGTTGGCAAGGGGGTAGCCAGAAGGGTGCATGTCTGTATGATGCTCGTGTCAACAGAGCAGCAGGGAGCTGCAAGAAAAAGTGTCAATAGAGGTACAGTGTTTGTACGTGAACACAGGGACAATGTGTTATATGGTCAGGAGGAACAAGGCACAAAGCCTGAGCAGTAGTGCTGCTAAAGCGACTAAGGAGGCTGAATCTTAAGTTATTTTGTGTTGATGGTGGAAACCCCTGTGTGGGCAACTAATCTGTGTTTAATTTTTCTTATTACTTTTGCTAGACTTTTAATTTACACAAAAGGGGCCAACAAGCCATAAAACACCATATCTAGCATGAACTGTACTCACTGGTTATATATATAGTACATCCCCCTGCAGGAGCCACTAGTTTGGTAATCCCTCTGGAGTTATTCTGTTTTCACTGAATTGAGTGGTATAATAACTTGCCACTCTGACACACCCTTTACACAAATAAACCACACCAGTTTAAAATGATCTTGAGTATATTGAAGGCAAGTGAGTCAACAAAGACAAGGTTATACTGTATAAACTATAAACTAAAATCACAACCTTTTAATAATTTAATACTATGCAATGTAAAAAAAGATATATATAAAATAAATACTATGCAATGCAGTCATAAAGCAGACCTAAATATGGAGATTTTTCACTAAAGGTGGCTGGGCACAGATTCCATCATGTTTAACACATGTCTTGTACCAGGACCACCAGAGTCCAAACAGATGGCTACAAGAATGTGAAAATTTCAGGGAACTAAGCTATCTCTTAGAGACTTAGACTCAGGAATGGCCCTACTAAATCCACGTTGCCAGGTTGCCTGCAGTGCTTCAATATACTGTATATAAAATAAATGATCTTTAATAAAACAAATAGTGAGATAAGTGCTAATAATTAAGACAAAGGGATATTGTTCCAAAACTGTAGATTTTATTTTTATTTTTTTTGCTTAGTTGACAACACTCTCTCATCCTTGTTTCCTGGTCTTAATTGCAGGGAGGGACCCTTTTCAACTTAATAGCTTGAACTTTAGATAGACTGGCCTGATGTATGAGATACTGTATGACGAGGGACAAGCAGGTCCATACTGAGATATAGAAACTGCAAGTGATGATTAGCAAAATTTTCCTTCACACACTGAGAAGTCACAGTAATTAGCAGGTGTCCTCACCCTAAAATACTGAGGGGCGTAAATAGAAATATAATATCAAACTCTCTTCAAAAAATGACCACCAACCACACCTTGTTGTAATGGTAGCTGCTGGTGAAACTGACAACTCACTCTGGGCTTGTTACTGACTGCTAAAGATGGCTGCTGTCCTCTCTGAAGTAATGGAGACTCAGATCCTTCCTCTTCTCTGGCTGAAGTTCCACGCATTCCAAGCTATACACAGAGCCTAGAAAACAGTGCATTCCCCATGCTCCTTTAGATGTGTCAGAGCCTGGAAACAGCACATTTGCAGGGCCCCTTTTAGATGTGACATAGTCTAGCAGCAGTGCATCGCCGGTGCTGCTTTAGGCTGGGTTCACACTATAATGAATTGGATGCAGTTTTCCCCGCATCCAATTTGCATAGCAGGAGATTGTGACCGGCTCTTTATGGAACCGGTTCACACATCTCCAGAGCGGCTCCGGTGCAAATTACACAGGAGTCCTGTGCATCTTTTGGTCTGTTTCAGATCCAAATTCAGCCAAAAATTTGGACTGAAATTGGACCTGAACCGGTGAATGGAGACGCAAAGGACCCCCTGCTGTGAGCCGCTCCGTGCTCTAGTGTGAACACAGCCTTAGATGTGACCAAGCCAAGCTATATTTAAATATAAATATTGGGTTTATCTTTTTGGATATATACAGTATGTGTATATATATACAGTATCTCAAAAAAGTGAGTACACCCCTCATTTTTGTAAATATTTTATTATAACTTTTCATGTGACAACACTGAAGAAATTATACTTTGCTACAATGTAAAGTAGTGAGTGTACAGCTTGTTTAACAATGTACACCCCTAAGTGAAAATGTCAAAATTTGGCCCAAAGTGTCAATATTTTGTGTGGCCACCATTATTTTCCAGCACTGCCTTAACCCTCATGGGCATGGACTTCACCAGAGCTTCACAGGTTGCCACTGGAGTCCTCTTCCACTCCTCCAAAATCACAGAGCTGGTGGATGTTAGAAACTTTGCGCTCCTCCACCTTCCGTTTGAGAATGCCCCACAGAGGCTCAATAGGGTTTAGGTCTGGAGACATGCTTGGCCAGTCCATAACCTTTACCCTCAGCTTCTTTAGTAAGGTTTCAGTTTCAGGGTCTTGGCAATCTTCTTATAGCCTAGGCCATCTTTATGTAGAGCAATGATTCTTTTTTTCAGATCTTCAGAGAGTTCTTTGCCATGAGGTGCCATGTTGAACTTCCAGTGACCAGCATGAGAGAGTGAGAGCGATAACACCAAATTGAACACACCTGCTCCCCATTCACACCTTGTAGCACTAACGAGTCACATGACACCTTGGAGGGAGAATGGCTAATTGGGCCCAATTTTAACATTTTCATTTAGGGGTGTACTCACTTTTGTTGCCAGCAGTTTAGACATTAAATGGCTGTGTGTTGAGTTATTTTGAGGGGACAGCAAATTTACACTGTTATACAAGCTGTACACTCACTACTTTACTTTGTAGCAAAATGTCATTTCTTCAGTGTTGTCACATGAAAAGATATAATAAAATATTTACAAAAATGTGAGGGGTGTACTCAGAATCCAGAAACGTCAGTGCAGCACTGGATGAAAGATGCAAGGGTCTGTCAGGAGTTCAGAAATGCATTGACCATTTATACAAAGACACTAATTACAAGCAAACAGATCACAGATGAGGGTGGTTAACTTTAATAGCCCTTTGTGTCAACTTGTGTGCATGTTATCAGGCCAAAATCACCAGAGTATGTAAACTTTTGACCAGGGTCATTTGGGTAGTTTCTGTTGCCATTATGATTAAAAAAGAGTAAACACAGTTGATAATAACAACTGTGTGTATATATATACACACAGTTGTTATTATCAACTGTGTTTACTCTTTTTTATATACACACAGTTGTTATTATCAACTGTGTTTACTCTTTTTTATATACACACAGTTGTTATTATCAACTGTGTTTACTCTTTTTTAATCATAATGGCAACAGAAACTACCCAAATGACCCTGGTCAAAAGTTTACATACTCTGGTGATTTTGGCCTGATAACATGCACACAAGTTGACACAAAGGGCTATTAAAGTTAACCACCCTCATCTGTGATCTGTTTGCTTGTTATTAGTGTGTTTGTATAAATGGTCAATGCGTTTCTGGACTCCTGACAGACCCTTGCATCTTTCATCCAGTGCTGCACTGACGTTTCTGGATTCTGAGTCATGGGGAAAGGATCTGCGGGAAAAGGTAGTTGAACTGTATAAAACAGGAAAGGGATATAAAAAGGTATCCAAGGATTTGAGAATTCCAATCAGCAGTGTTCAAACTCTAATCAAGAAGTGGAAAATTAGGGGTTCTGTCTAAACCAGTCCACGGTCAGGTAGACCAACTAAGATTTCAGCCACAACTGCCAGAAAAATTGTTTGGGATGCAAAGAAAAACCCACAAATAACTCCAGGTGAAATACAGGACTCTCTGAAAACATGTGGTGTGGCTGTTTCAAGATGCACAATAAGGAGGCACTTAAAGAAAGATGGGCTGCATGGTCGAGTCGCCAGAGGAAAGCCATTTCTACACAAATGCCACAAAGTATCCCGCTTACAATATGCCAAACAGCACAGAGACAAGCCTAAAACCTTCTGGCACAAAGTCATTTAAAATGATGAGACCAAAATTGAGCTTTTTGCCCACAACCACAAATGCTACATTTTGAAGGGGAGTCAACAAGGCCTATGATGAAAGGTACGGAGGTGGTCTGCTGATGTTTTGGGGATGTGTGAGCTACAAAGGCACAGGAAATGTGGTCAAAATTATTAGCAAGATGAATGCAGTATGTTATCAAAAAATACTGGAGGAAAATTTGCATTCATCAGCCAGGAAGCTGCGCATGGGACGTACTTAGGCATTACAACATGACAATAATCCAAAACACAAGGCCAAGTGTCGACCTGTCATTAGCTACAGCAGAATAAAGTGAAGGTTCTGGAGTGGCCATCTCAGTCTACTAACCTCAATATCACTGAGCCACTCTGGGGAGATCTCAAACGTGCAGTTCATGCAAGACAGCCCAAGAATTTACAGCAGGGGTCTTCAAACCGCGGCCCTCCAGGTGTTCAGGAACTACAATTGCCATCATGCCTAGTCATGTCTGTGAATGTCAGAGTTTTACAATGCCTCATGGGATGTGTAGTTCTGCAACAGCTGGAGGGCCGTAGTTTGAGGATCCCTGATTTACAAGAACTGGAGGCTTTTTGCCAAGAGGAATGGGCAGCTTTACCATCCGAGAAGATAAAAAACCTCATCCACAAATACCCCAAAAGACTTCAAGCTGTCATTGATGTTAAAGCCAAAAAGTGGGGGAAAGGACGAACCTGGAACATGAGGAAGAGTTCATGCCCCCATCCCTATTGCGTATATAAGAGGGGGGAGGTTGGGACTTTAAATGAGGCTTGCATAATGGGACCAATCAAGTTCACATAAGTCAAAACATATGTATGTTTTATTGGGACAAATGATCGACATAGCATAAGGTGACAGTGTTGCATACATAAATTGTAGAAAAATGGTCAATCACAAATTATTGATAAACCACGTAACAGCAAGGCATGAACAAAATAAATAGTATCAATAGTATATCCTAGTCCTCCACTGACCAGGGTACACCAAACAGTAAAATATGAATGAACAAAAAAAAGGGGAGATGAGGCCATCTAAAACCAATCGATGTATATGGGATGCATCAGGGTGGGCTTTACGCGTTTCGTGGACTCCTATCCACTCGTCAGGAGCCAGGTGCATCAGCGTTCTATAGAAAAATATGAATAACCCATATGGTCTAGTTAGTATATCCTTATGTGAAAGGGCGAAAAATTGAGTATAAAAAGTGAAAAAAGTGGCCATGCCTAGTTGTACTCACAGCTGAAACCGCGCCAAACCACATGCCAAGGGTCCATCAATGAGCCCGGCCCGGGAGCTGAGGAGGGAAAACAGCCGGAAATCAGGGGAGCGCAAACCATCACCTATATGCCTAGAGAACTTAAGGAGTGTGCCAAGTAAAACTGTTATATATCTATGACAATATGGTCAATGAACAGATCTTGAAGTAAACAGGGCCATGACCCTGATAGTGGGGTGAATACCATGGGTTTACCTTAATGGATCCAAAATGGATGGAAAGCCAGATGGAGGGCGAACAGGGATCTAGAAGTACAGGCTCTATACGGAGTCAGGGGTGAAAAGATGGTAAAATAGGTGATGGAATTCGACCACATCATGCCAGACGGTTCCCCCCAGCGTCACACTGGTACGGCACAGAGGGAAGAACACAGCGGCGAAACGCCGGAGTGACTCCCCACGTTATAACAGGCGCGTGCGTAACAGACCGCCCATAGGGCATCATGCGTACAGCGTCAGAGGCGTGTCGCCGATGCGTGGTGGGGCCACCCACCCAGACCCCCTGCACCCAATAGGTGCAGAACGAAGATGTTAAAGGGGGCAATACACAGTATTAAGAACTGGGGTATGTAAACTTTTCATCAGGGACATTTGGGTAGTTTCTGTTGCCATTATGATTTTAAAAGAGTAAACATGGTTGATTGATAATAAATGGCTTCAGTTAATCACTAGCCAAATACTAACCATGAGTGAAAGTAAAGTAAAGTCTTTGTGTTATCATTCATATTCTCTTAAAAATGGCCAAGAAATTATAAATTCTGCCATGGTATGTAAACTTTTGAGCACAGCTGTATATATATATCATGTTGGTGTATACATATGCCTCACTGGCAACTTTATTAGGTACACCTTGCTAGTACTGGGTTTGATCCCCCTTTGCCTTCAGAACTGCCTTAATTCTTCATGGCATAGATTCAACAAGGTGTTGGAAAAATCCCTGAGAGATCCATATTGACAGCATCACGCAGTTGCTGCAGATTTATTGTCTGCACATCCATGATGCAAATCTCCTGTTCTACCACATTCAAAAGGTGGTCTATTGGATTGAGATTTGATGACTGTGGAGACCATTGAAGTACAGTGACCTCATTGTCATGTTCAAGAAACCAGTTTGAGATGATTTGAGCTTTGTGACATGGTGCATTATCCTGCTGCAACTAGCCATCAAAAGATGGGTACACTGTAGTCATAAAGGGATGGACATGGTCAGCAACAATACTCAGTTAGGCTGTGGCATTTAAGCGATGCTCAATTGACCAAGAAAATATCCCCCACACCATTACACCACCACCATCAGCCTGCACCATTGATACAAGGCAGGATGGATCCATGCTTTCATGTTGTTTATGCCAAATTCTGACCCCACCATCTGAATGTCGCAGTTGAAATCAAGACTCATGAGACCAGACAAAGTTTTTCCAATCTTCTATTGTTCAATTTTTGTTGAGCCTGTGCGAATTGTAGGGTCAGTTTCCTGTTCTTAGCTGACAGGAGTGGTACCCAGTGTGGTCTTCTGCTGCTGTAGCCCATCTGCTTCAAGGTCCGATGTGTTGTGCATTCAGAGATGGTATTCTGCATACCTTGGTTTTAACAAGTGGTTATTTGAGTTACTGCTGCCTTTTTATCATCTCAAACCAGTCTGCCCATTCTCTTCTGGGCATTTTGTCCACACGACTGCCGCTCACTGGATATTTTCTCTTTTTCGGACCATTCTATGTAAACCCTAGAGATGGTTGTGTTTGAAAATCCCAGTAGTCCAGCAATTTTTGAAATACTCAGAACAGCCCGTCTGGCAACAACAACCATACCATGTTCAAAGTCACTTAAATCCCCTTTCTTCCCCATTCTGATGTTCGGTTTAAACTTCAGCAAGTCATCTTCACCACATCTAGATACCTAAATGCATTGAGTTGCTGCCATGTAATTGGTTTATTAGCAATTTGTGTTACCAAGCAAATGAACAGGTGTACCTAATAAAGTGGCCGGTTAGTGTATATTTCAAGCCTCCTGAAAGTATAAACACTGACTTATTTGCAATGCCAGGTTTATGGACTCCATTAACACAAATGATTAAAAAAACAAAATGATAGACTGTGAACTTTAGGCTCACTTTCATGCAGTTACCCAGAATGCCAGACTGCTGTGAGAGTACTTCAAGCTGAGTGGCTCTGTGGTGAAGTAGCGACTTGGCGTTGCCTTTGGCATGTTAATGCATTGATAAGTGGCTTTTTTTATGACCCAGTATTTTAGGTCAATACAACACACAAATAGAATGTCTCTCTTCTATCATTCTGTGGTGTCCGCCACATAATGCATAATTCAACAAAAGCACTTCTATTGAACTGGAAGAAAGAAAAATCCCTTGATTTTGCAAAACCTGTCTAAACACATTAAAAGCTGGCCATATTGGAATATTTAAGTTTTTCTTTATTTAATATTATAAACAGTCATTGATGCTTGTAGGGTAAGGATATTTATTCATTTCAGAAAAGTGAAGAGAAAAAAGAACTTCCATAGCTCTCCTAATACAGTATGATACACATCCAGGCACAAATCCACAGACAGACACGTGTATGTATACTCACAAACAATAAAAAGTTAGGCAGGATGTAAGCAGGTTGCACACCTTGCTCACCCTGGGGAGAGAAAAGCAACACATAGAGCCAATCAGTTGTGCTGCAGAGCAAGGAACATGCTGATAGGAGGAGGTGCAGGGCCGTCTTTAATATTGATTGGACCCTGGGCAAAAATTTTCCTTGGGCCCCCCATGCAATTTTGCTCTCCACCTACCTGAACACCATGGACTGGGGAGGTGAGGGGACCCATCAATAAAAAGAAAACTCCTAGGGATCCTAGGACTCCTGGGATAAGTGGCAGTCCTAGGGGGAGGGGAGGGTGTGTATGATCAATGGCAATGCTGATTTTTTTTTTTACCGACTACCAATATAAAGAGGAGTTTCAACACTGGCCACCAATGTAATAGGGGTTTACACTGACCACTAATGTAATAGGAGCAGTCAGAGTAACCACCAATGTAAGGAGGGATTTACACTGACCACTAATGTAAGGGGGACCTTCACACTGGCGACTAGCGTGAATGAAAGGATTCTACACCAAGTCCCAATGTAATGAGAAGATTTACACTGACCACCAATGTAACTGAGACATTTAGCCTGCATTCACATTTGTGTGTGTCGGGAATGCATGCAAAATCGCTTTCCTGACACCACAGAAACGTGCTGCTCTTTAACAAATACACAGCAGTGGCATTAATTGTTAATGACACCCTCACGCATCTGCTGACGTGCTGTGCAACAGCGTGATTTTGAAAAAGGGTTTGGGATTTTCTTCCTGGATTTCTGGCGCATAGAGCAGCCCATTGAAATAATTGGGCTTCCCTACATGCGACCTACATCTTTATACACCCTGTCAGTACACCTTTGCATCCTAAAACCCCTGCTCACCTCTGCACCCCAAACCTCCCCCCATCCTCTGCACTCCAACACTGCACACCTTTAACTCTACCTGCCTCCTCTGCTCATCTTTGCACCCACCTTCCTTACCTCTATACATCCCCTCCTTGCTCACCTGTAGGGATGAGCTTCGTGTTCGAGTCGAACGCATGTTCGACTCAAATATCGTGTGTTCAGTCGTTCGCCGAACTATGTTATGGGCCGTTCTTGCCAAATTCGAGTGGCGCGTCATGGCCCATAATTTACTGCGGCATCGCAGTGCATTGCTGGCTGATGATTGGCTGGGAATACACTATGACCCGCATGCTTGGCCAATCACAGCGCCGTGTGTACAGAGAGCCATAATTGGCCAAAGCCAGGGAGGCTTTGGCCAATTATGGCTCAGGGGGTTTAGTACACGCCCCACACTATAAAAGGGCGCCTGCACTTCGGCCCTGTGTAGTGTGTTGCGATGGAGAGAGATAGATAGACAGAGAGACAGTGCCATTTGATTTAAGTTAGATAGAGCAGGCAGGTCGAGTCAGTTAAATGCACTTGCAGTGTATTGTATATATATATGCACCCCAGGTGTTGTGTGTGCGTATATATATATATATATATATATATATATATATATATATATATATATACATACATACATACATACACATATACATATACACTGTATTCAGTTTAGCTAGATCCTGTTCTTCTCTTCCTAATATACTGACAAGCAGGCAGGTGTTTTTACAGTATTTCCAGTTACTGTACTGTGTACCCTGCACAGTTGCACCTACAGTATAACTACCTGAAGCCAGGTGCTTGTGTGGGCTCTTGACGTATTTCCAGTTACTGTACTGTGTACCCTGCACAGTTGCACCTACAGTATAACTACCTGAAGCCAGGTGCTTGTGTAGGTTCTTGACGTATTTCCAGTTACTCTACTGTGTACCCTGCACAGTTGCACCTGCAGTATAGCTACCTGAGGCCAGGTGCTTGTGTGGGCTCTTGACGTATTTCCAGTTACTGTACTGTGTACCCTGCACAGTTGCACCTACAGTATAGCTACCTGAAGATAAGTGCAGGTGTTCTCATACTCAGGCAGTTGATTCTGCTAGCTGCAGTATAATCGGTATATATATATGTATATATATATATATATACACACATATACACACATCCCAGTTTTGTGCAGCTACATCTCACTGCAGGCTAATAGTATGTCTGAAAGGCCAACAAGGAGAGGCAGACAGTCACAAGCCAATATAAGAGGGCAAGCAGGCTCTGTGTCCAGAGGCAACAGTGCTGGTCGTGGACACGGTGCATCCTCATCAGCACGTGGCCGTGGGACACGCTTGGCCTTTTTTTCAGCAGCTGGCCGTGTTGAGCCGCAACATGCGAAAGACTTGGTCGAGTGGATGACCAACCCGTCCTCATCCCCCTAATCCTCTCTCACCCAGGCTCAGGGTACTTTGTCTGGCAAAGCAGCTGCCAACGCGGCCTATTCCCTCGGCTCAATGGCATCAGTGACTCCTTCCCTAGCCCCACCATGTCCTCCTGAACTGTTTGACCACAGTGTTGGGTACATGCTCCAAGAGGATGCCCAGCGTTTTGAAGGCACCGATGATGGTACTCAGCAGGAGGAAGGCAGTAACGTGAGCCCAGACAGAGGGGGTGCCTAAGAAGGACAGCAATCTGGCAGTCACGTTCCCCCTGCTGCAGCATACTGCCAGGTTTGCTCCAGTGATGAGGAGGGAGGGGATGATGAGGTCACTGACTCCACGTGGGTGCCTGATAGGAGAGAGGAGGAAGAGGAGAAGGCACATCACTAACGAGGCAGGATGCCCTCCAGGGGCCAGCCTAAGGGCAGCACACTGACTGCATCACACCGCAGAGCTCCGCATGTGCAGGGAGCTGCTGTCTCTGCGCGTTATTCCAAAAGTTCTTTGATGTGGGCCTTTTTTGAGATGAGTGCATCAGATCCCACCACTGCTATTTGCAACATATGTCTCAAGCGTATCTCACGTGGCCAAAACATCACCCGCTTGGGCACCACATGCTTGACCAGACATATGTTGACCTGCCATGCAGTTCGTTGGCAAGCGTACCTAAAAGACACACACCAAAGAACAAAGAGGACCTCTCCTTGCTCCTCATCAGCTGGGATCTCCAACCCCACTATACCTTTAGTCCTCTCTGAGACCTGCACTGAGAGGAATGAAGGTGTAGAATTAGGTGTGTCACAGCCAAGTACTTGCGGGCAATGTGCTATCAGTACACCGACGTCAGATTGTACAAGGCAAATTTCCCTGCCCCAGCTTCTGCACCGCCGAAAGAAGTTCGCTCCCAGCCATCCACATGCCCAGCGGTTGAATGCTAGCTTGGCAAAATTGCTAGCACTTCAATTGCTAGCTTTTCAGTTGGTAGACTCTGCCCCCTTCTGTGAGTTTGTGGAATGTGCGGTTCCTCAGTGGCAGGTTCCCAAACGCTACTTTTTCTCATGGAAGGCGATTCCAGCTCTCTACCGGCATGTGGAAGGAAATGTCTTGGCCTCGCTGGACAGGGCAGTCAGCGGTAAGGTGCATATTACCGATGACTCATGGTGCAGCAGGCATGGACAGGGACGTTATTTAAGTTTCACGGCGCATCGGGTGACTCTGCTGGCAGCTGGGAAGGATGCAGGACAAGGTGCAGTAGTTGTTCCGCCACCACGCCTCTAAAATGCCATTACTGGTGATTCTGACACACCTCTCTCCTCCACCCCCTCCTCTTCTTCTTCCTCCATGGCCTCTCCCTGTGCTTTGTCCTCGGAACCAGCGGTGCTCCGTAGGCGTTCAAGGGGCTACGCAAGTACGCAGGCCAAAAGATGCCATGCGGTGCTTGAGCTGGTGTGCTTGGGGGACAGGAGCCACACTGGGGCAGAGATTCTGTCAGCTCTGCAGGGGCAGATTCAGAGGTGGTTGATGCCATGCCAGCTTAAGGCAGGAATGGGGGGGGTTGCAACATTGGCACCAACCTCCTCTCCACCCTCCGACAGGGACAACTGACCCATGTCCCCTGTTTGGCTCACGTCCTTAACTTGGTGGTGCAGCGGTTCTTGGGCAGGTACCCGTGCTTACAGGATGTCCTGAGCCAGTCCAGGAAAGTCTGTATGCATTTCCGCCGGTCATATAATGCCAGTGCCCGGCTGGCTGACCTCCAAAAGGAATTTAACCTGCCCAAGAACCGCCTAATCTGTGACATGCCCACCAGGTGGAACTCAACATTGGCCATGCTGCAGCGGCTGCACATGCAGCAGAGGGTCATCAATGAGTACCTGTGCGACTATGGCACCAGGACAGGGTCAGGGGAGCTTGTTTTTTTTCCCCACGCTAGTGGGCCATGATCAGGGATGCATGCACTGTCCTGTCACCATTTGAGGAGGCCACGAGGATGGTGAGCAGTGACAGTGCATGCATCAGTGATACTGCCCCCCTTGTCCACCTGTTGGAGCACACGCTGCATGGAATAATGGACAGGGCACTTGAGGAAAAACAGAGGTAGGAAAAGGAGGACTTCCTTAGCTCTCAAGGCCCCCTTTATCCAGACAGTGTTCCATGTGTGCCCGCCGACCACACAGAAAGAGGAGGAGGATTGTGTCAGCATGAAGGTGGAGCCTGGCACTCAGTATCAGCAGCAGTCTTTAAGGGATCATTTACAGTCCCAAGAAACCCATGAACTTGTACGTGGCTGGTATGAGGTGGCTGCGGATCATGTCGTCCTAAGTAACCCAGAGGACTCCAGACCGAATGCCTCAGCAAACCTACGCTGCATGGCCTCCCTGATCCTGCAAAGCCTGCGGAAGGATCCTCGTATTCGTGATATCAAGGAGAGGGATCAATACTGGCTAGCAACCCACCTTGATCCACGTTACAAGAGTAAGGTTGCGGACCTTATCTTGCCATCGCAGAGGGAGCAGAGGATGAAACATCTTCGGGAGGCCTTGCAGAAAGATCTGTGCAACGCGTTCCCAGAGACTGGGAGGTTACAAACTCCTGTTCCTGGACAACATGTTGTCGAGGCTTCGGTCAGTCAAAGAAGGAGCGGTGGAGAAGGTGGCCGCCTGACCGATGCGTTCAGACATTTTTTTAGTCCACAGCCCCAAGGTACGATCGGTTCCAGCAACCATCACCAGCGTCTGTTTTACATGGTGCAGGAATACCTAGGGGCAAGATCTGACTTGGACACCTTTCCCACCGAAAATCCTATGGGTTACTGGGTCTTGAGGATGGATCACTGGCCAGAGCTTGCACAGTATGCAATTGAGCTACTGGCCTGTCCTGCATCCAGAGTTCTTTTGGAATGCACATTCAGTGCTGCTGGAGGCTTTGTAACCGATCACAGGGTGTGCCTGTCCACCGACTCGGTCGATCGACTGACCTTCATAAAAATGAATCAGTCTTGGATCACCACTAGATACCAAGCACCTGATGCTGATGTAACCTAATACATTTTTTTTAAATGTCAAATCCCTTCAAGACTGCCTATGCTGAGTGACTATCCTGTTATGCTGAGTGACTATCCTCTTCCTCCTCAATGATCATGCTGATAGCTTGTAAGAATATTTTTGTTTCTGGGCGCCGCCACCAGTGGCTAAAGCCCAATTTTTCAGCCCCTGTTTAACAGGGGCATGTAATTAAAATTTTTGATGTAATTCTTTGTAGTAGGGCTCGTTCCTGTGCTCCAACTAGAGTATCTATGAAGGGTTGCAGTGTTGTGGCACCAGTGCCTAAGGCCCAATTTTTCAGCCCCTGTTTAACAGGGGCGTGTAATTGCAATTTTTGATGCAATTCTTTGCAGCAGGGCTCGTTCCTGCGCTCCAACTAGAATATCTGTGAGGTGTTGCAGTGTTGTGGCACCAGCACCAGTGCCTAAGGCCCAATTTTTCTGTCTCTGTTCAACAGGGACATGTAATTACAATTCTTGATCTAATATTTCACAGCAGGGCCCGTTCCAGCGCCCACCAAGAGTAACTGTGAGGACTAATGCCCCGTACACACGGTCGGATTTTCCGATGGACAATGTCCGATCGGAGCGTGTTGTCGGAAATTCCGACCGTGTGTGGGCGCCATCGGACATTTTCCATCGGATTTTCCGACACACAAAGTTGGACAGCAGGAGATAAAATTTTCCGACAACAAAATCCGATCGCGTCAATTCCGACCGTGTGTGGCCTGTTCCGACGCACAAAGTGCCACGCATGCTCAGAAGAAATTCCGACACGGGACAGCTCGTTCTGGTAAACTTAGCGTTCGCAATGGATACAGCACTTTCGTCACGCTGCAATGTAAAAAATGGTTTAATACAGCGCACTCTCTTCTTCTTTATAATGTGACAAGAATGAAGTAGTTTTGCTGCTCATATTCACACACACTTCTCACAACGTTTTATTTGTGTTTTTTTAGTGGGATTCCCTGAATATATTGTTATTAGTTGTCACATCTGACAGTTTTATATTTTTTATGTTTTTTTTTTTTTGATTTTAAGCCTTTTTTTTCTTTAATGTTTGGATTTTTTCCAAGGCTGATCTTTGTTCAATGTTATTTTTATTTTTACTCCAGAATATTTTTGTGTGTGTTTTGTGTGTCAAGTTACCCCAACACCATTGATATCTTTTATTATTTAATCTCAAGGAGATTGTTTGTTGTTGGTGACCCTTGTTCATTTCACATTGTATATTTGAAATGTACCTGAATCCTCACAAACCAACTGTCATTTTTGAAGTAAAACACATAGGAGAGTATAATTCAAAACAAAAATCCTTTATTAAGGGATCAGAACCAAACAAAGAGGAAGGCAACACTGGATCAACAGCAGAAATTAGTGAAGCCTGGGACCCCCACGGCAGACATCAATTCTTAAACATCAAAATTGGTGGCCTGAGGAGTCCATATGTAAGGGAGGGCAGTCTGGTCCGGGATTCACAGAGGCTCGGATAGCAGCAGATGACATCTGTGTCCGCAGGCTGTGGTACCACAAGAGGCTGCATCTTTTGGCCGACCAGACTGGATCCAGGGCAATCACTCTCTGGTCTTCCTTTCACACTTCCTTCCGGGCTGTGGCTGTGCAGTTGGAGATGTGGCAAGAGGAGGAGTAGGACCTGGAGGAGGAGTAGGACCTGCAGGAGGAGGAGGAGGACCATCCCAAAGCTGTGTGTGAGGTGTAAATTGGCCCCTCACACCTTTCGCCAGAGCCTTAGATATGAGGGCCTCACACATGGCTTTTTGGCCCTCCTCCATCCTCTGCATTTTATATGCTATGAATGCAGCAATGTTCTCCTGCCTGGTGTGTGGTGCTCCCAGGACCTCTGTAGCCCTACAAAAGAATCTGATAGCCGCCTCCTCTAGGCCACTCCTCCTACTGCCACTTTCTGTTTCCTGGGGGGGGATGGAGGGACCTGCAGATCAGCCAGCCGGCTCGGCCCGGCCACCTCCTGGCTGAGACTTCCCTGTGTATGAAAAAGGGACATAGTTGTAATGTTTTGCATCATCAATCACAATCCTTAATTAGTACTCCCAACTAACATATAGTTCACATCATTGATTGGACAAGCAGAAATATTTCGAGGAATGCTATACCTGGCTCAATCTGGGCTCCTCTACATGTGGCCTGGAAGGCCCAGGTTGGGCGTCCGAAGCCTCAGCTGGGGGGGGAGGAAGCGTGGAAGGAAGACTGGAGAGGGATGGCCTGGGTTCAGTCTGGCCTGCCAGAAAGTGCAGCCTGTTGTAGTACAACATCCTGGGGACATAGATGTCACCTGCTGCTCCGGATCTCTGTGAATCCAGGACTTTATTGCGCTCCCTCAGATATGTGCTCCTCAGGCCACCAATGAAAATCTTTAAAAAAGTGATGTCTGCCGTGGGGATCACCTGCTTAACAATTTCACACAATTGCTCCAGTGCTGCCTTCCTCTTTGCTTGGTTCTTGTAATGGGGGTGTTTAATCTCCCACAGACAGGGCAGCTCACTTAGCATCTCTATGAAGACTGAAATGAAGTCCTTATCTTTCAGTACCATATCCATGTTCACTGCAAGACACAACACAAGACAGAGCCTAATGTCACACAAAACTCTCCTAATCTTGTTACAATATAGGCCTCAATCTAGAAGCAGTATAGGCCCAAGTTTGTCTCTTACCTTCGTTCTTACGATCACCGCGTTCAATGCTCCTTCCTCCGCTCACAGATCAAACGTAATACGCACGCGTGTTACGCTTTATATACACTGCGCATGCGTGTAAGTCCGCTCGCCCCTGACGTTCTTTCTAGTGTATTTCCCGCCCCTTTTCGTTCGGCGCAGTGGGGGAAGAGCATGATGGCGGACATACAGCAGGTGCGGGCTAATTGTAGCAACGAGGAGGAAGAGGAGTAAAGGGCGGATCCAGGCACGTCCCGATCCAGAAGGAGACGTTTTAAGGCCACAAATATGTAGTTTGGGGAGATGTTGGAGATGGTCGACATCATGAGGAAGTCCGACTATGACGGAAAATATGGGCCTTACCCCAACCCGAACATCCGAAAGGCCAAGATCATGGCGAAAGTGGTCAGGAGTCTAGAGCGGAATTTCGGGGTACGAAGGTCTAAAGATCAGCTCAGGAAGCGGTGGTCGGACCTGAAGTTGAGAGAGCCAGAGCAGTACCGAAAGATCCGGAGAGTGCTGCAAAAAAGTAAGTAGTTGTGCTGTGTTCCTATTCTTTCTGTCTTTATTACGTTCGTTCTGCTCCATATGCTTTTATTAGTTGTAACGTTTCAAAAGGTCAACTTTAATGTTCATGGGCACATTATTCGTTCGTATCAAACATTTTTCTTTCGGCCTCTAGAACACCATTGTTTAGGCCATATGCATTTTCACACATTTTTGGGGGCCTACTTGGATGCCAAATATTTGTTTGTGGAGATGGGTTTGTTACTAGAATGAAATGCAAACTAGATTGTGTGTAAGGAGAGGACACTGAGCAGCTGTTTTCACATCTGGACACTGGAGCACTAGTGTGGGACACAAGAACACCATTTTTATTAGGGGGGGCCACACAGGTGCTCCAGTGTATACTATAGGGGGGGTTACATCTGTGAAGCTTGTACCAAACAGGTAAAGTATTGCAGCTTGACAAAGAGCAATAAAAAATATACATCTTGGAACTCTGCTAAAATAGACAATTGTACCCCACTTCCGAGCAATGTTTCCTATTTCTATAGTTCTGCCATCAAATATCTGTGTGCTAAGTATACCATTTTTGTTTTACATAGGGGATAAAGACTCGGAGGACACCCCTCATCCCAGGAGACCAGAGACCCCCCCCCCTCTGGAAGAAGGGGAAATACCCCCAACCCAAGAAGCTGAGCAGGAGGAAGAAGAAGATGTGGTGGAGATCGGCACCACAACAGGTGAGTGTCTGCGACCACAGACTCAGGTAAAAGAGATGGCTGGTGGCAGATTTTTGAGACCTTTTTTTTTGTTCTTTATCTCTTTTTAGGTGATCGTGATCCAGAACGCTTTACATCTGAAAGTGCCCAGATCCTGATCGGGGAGATCATGGGGTGTAATCTCCAATTGCAAAACATCCAGCAACAAATCACTGATGTTATTAAAAAAAATAATAACATCATTGATGTTTTGGGGCGAATTTAAACCCCACAAAATCACCTGTTTTATCGTACCAAAATTTTTTAAATGTTTAGAAAAGCCAAATTTGGAGGATGCACACAGTGTGCCAACATGTGCTATCTGCCATCATGGGATATCAATGGACGCGTTTTGGGGGTGCAACCCCTTCCTCAATTATAAAGTAGCATTGAGGAAGGGCTTGCTCCCCCCAAACACGTCCCTTGATCCCCCCTGATGGCAGATAGCACATGTTGACATTCGTAAATTGGTGTGCATCTTCCAAATTTGGCTTTTCCAGGGGTGATTTCCCCCCATCTGAACGCTATATCAAACCCAGTTCCTAACTACTGATGTCTGATATAGCCTTCAGGTTTTACCTAATGTGAACTTTGTAAGTTCAAGTTTTTTGGCTTTCTTGTTGGTTTTACACAGGCCTGTTTTATCTGAAATGGATATTTTGATTTTTCATAATGCTACTGCAAACATTGTTATACAACAAATATGTTGGTTTGTTTTAAAAACCTTTGGGAAATGCACATGTGATTGTGCACGTATAAAAAAGTGCCTTACTCAAGAATGTGTGGATTATTGTCTCAACACTACAACACTTTTGGGGTGATGTAATTGCTGTTTTATGCAAAAATGGGGGTTATTTCCTAAGGGCAAATCCTCTTTGCACTACAAGTGCAGGTTCAGTGCAGTTGCAAGTGCACTTGTAGTGAAATGTGTTTTTGCATTTAGGAAGTACCAGCCAACACTGTTTTTTATAAGGTTACCCAATCACGACATTTTCTGCACTCAACACATTTCTGTCAGGGTCAGCTAAAACAAACACAAGCAGTAAATGTCCACCAAGAATTTCTTTTGGTTGTTTTTTATTTGAAAAAGGTGTCACAGATTGTCTGGCATATTGATAGCCCCCCTACCCGCAAAGAACTCCAGGTAGCGTAACCGGACATCACGGGCATTCAGGGAGGGCAAGCCAGGACGGCCACTTTCAAGCGCCGTCAGTGTTGATGGATTAGGGATTCCGGCCTCAGGCCCAACTGAGCCAGCATAGTTGGCTGAATGTTTTCTTAAAAAATTATGGAGAACACAGCAGGCAAGTATTATATGGTTCAGTTTATACTCTGCCATATGGATGGGTGTCAGAAATAATCGGAACCGGCTGGCCAGGATTCCAAATGTGTTCTCCACCACTCTTCGGGCTCTGGCCAGCCGGTAATTAAAAACCCTCTGTTCCGGGGTGAGGGTCCTCATCGGGAATGGCCGCATCAGGTGGTCCCCCAGCGCAAATGCTTCATCAGCAACAAACACAAATGGGAGACCTTCAACATTGTCCTCTGGAGGTGGCAAGTCCAAGCTGCCATTCTGGAGACGCCTGTAGAACTCTGTCTGGGCGATCACTCCACCATCGGACATCCGGCCATTCTTCCCCACGTCCACATACAAGAACTCGTAATTAGCCGACACCACCGCCAACATCACTATACTATTAAACCCCTTGTAATTATAATAGTATGACCCCGAGTTGGGTGGTGGGACGATGTGGACGTGTTTCCCATCAATTGCCCCTCCGCAGTTAGGAAAGTCCCACCGCTGGGCAAAGTGGGAGGCCACAGTCTGCCATTCCTGTGGCGTTGAAGGAAACTGTTGAGGAAAAAAAAATAAACCTTACTATTTTTTCACAGAAACATGGCAAGTAGATTAGACACAAACATTATTGGGGCAACCTCCAGATAGCATTTACTAAGGGGAATTTAACAAGGCCAAAGTATAATGTACACCTATCATATTCCCCCTCCCCCCCTCTCATGGGCCATTTCTAACATTATAGGGGGGGGAACTCTTGGACAGGTAACCCTCTTCACTTCATTGAGAGATGAATGCCTAAATACAGGGTATTACTTGGAACAGCCCCTCCTTAGTTACACTATTGGCAGACCACTGGACAGGTAAGAAGTGTCATAATACAAAGATATAAATACACACTGTACACATTTGAGGATATTTGAACATTCTGCTATTACCTATCAAGATAATAATAGGATACAAAAACTTTAAACAGTACCATTGGAAAGTATACAGGCAGGCCCTTGCACTACATGCTTTGGGGAATTCATCCCTAAATCTGACCAGTAAAGAGGTAGGTATAGTGTGTATGGGTTTGGCAAAGTCAGCAGATAGATGATTGAGGATAGATAGAGAATTGGGATCAGCTGACTTAGCAGTTGGGGGGGGAGGGTTAAAAAAAAATTGGGGACACCACAAAAAAAAGCCTCTGGCACTTTGCCTGAATTTAAATCAAAAATAACATTTCCAAACATTTTAGGGGGTGTTTGGGGTAAAGCACTACTATGGAGCTGATAAAATACATTGTTAAGTGACTACATGAGGTGAATATAGGCCAGGAGACACCATGCTGGGGAGGTTATTGAAGGGCAAATATGTATGAAGGACATAAAATAATAATTACCTAAAAATCCAGCATGCATGAGAACAAAGGGGACATTCACAGCATATTACAATCATGGTAATTAGGGAATGAGGGAAGAAATACAATATATTATCAAACATTAAATACAATAAAATGGGATATAAAAGGATAAAAATCTTACCTTCATATACTCCTTCTGCAGGACCTGGATGATGGCAGAACAGGTCTCTGGGATAATGATACCCAGAGCCTGGGGGGAGATGCCTGTCGAGAACTTCAAGTCCTGCAGACTTCTCCCTGTGGCCAAATACCGCAGGGTAGCGACCAACCTCTGCTCCGGAGTGATGGCTTGCCTCATGCAGGTATCCTGCCTGCTGATATAGGGGGTCAGCGAAGCCAACAAACGGTGAAACACGGGGTCCGTCATCCTGAGAAAGTTCCTGAAATCATCAGGATTATTCTCACGGATCTCACGGAGCAAAGGCATATGACAGAACTGGTCACGCTGAAGCAACCAATTCTTGGTCCATGAACTCCTCCCCACCCTGTTCATGGACTGGACTTGTGTCAAGGTCAGGACCCCAACACCAAGCCCCCGCACAGCACGAACTGTACGAGGAGTACGCATACGAAACATGGCTAGAAAACGGTCGGCTGCTCAGAACGAAGTAACAGAACGCACTGAAGAACAGCAAGGCCTGTGAAGAGCGACCTGAAAAACAGCAACGAGCAGGCAAGATCACACAGAAAACTCCAATACGAACTGACTGCACGCACTGAAGAGCAGATACAAACCCACAAACACAAAATGAATGTCAGAAAACGATCTGAAAGCCACGAGTCTGAAAAAGCGCGAATCGTCTCTCACCAAACTTTTACTAACACGAGATTAGCAAAAGGAGCCCAAAGGGTGCCGCGCTTGGTTCTGAACCGGCCTTTTCTAGTCTCGTCGTACGTGGTGTACATCACCGCGTTCTTGGCGATCGGAAATTCCCACAACTTTGTGCAACCGTGTGTAGGCAAAACAAGTTTGAGCCAACATCCGTCTGAAAAAATCCTAGGATTTTGTTGTCGGAATGTCCGAACAAAGTCCGACCGTGTGTACGGGGCATTACAGTGTTGTGGCACCAGCACCACCACCATCACCAAAGGCCCAATTTTTCTGCCCCTGTTCAACAGGGGCATGTAATTACAATTCTTGATCTAATATTTCACAGCAGGGCCCTGTGAGGGCTTTCCGACAACAAAATCCTAGGATTTTTTCCGACGGATGTTGGCTCAAACTTGTTTTGCCTACACACGGTCGCACAAAGTTGTCGGAATTTCCGATCGACAACAACGCGGTCACGTACACCACGTATGACGAGACTAGAAAAGGCCGGTTCAGAACCAAGCGTGGCACCCTTTGGGCTCCTTTTGCTAATCTCGTGTTAGTAAAAGTTTGGTGAGAGACGATTCGCGCTTTTTCAGACTCGTGGCTTTCAGATCATTTTCTGCCGTTCAGTTTGTGCTTGTGGGTTTGTATCTGCTCTTCAGTGCGTGCAGTCAGTTCGTATCAGAGTTTTCTGTGTGATCTTGCCTGCTCGTTGCTGTTTTTCAGGTCGCTCTTCACAGGCCTTGCTGTTCTTCAGTGCGTTCTGTTACTTCGTTCTGAGCAGCCGACCGTTTTCTAGCCATGTTTCGTATGCGTACTCCTCGTACAGTTCGTGCTGTGCGGGGGCTTGGTGTTGGGGTCCTGACCTTGACACAAGTCCAGTCCATGAACAGGGTGGGGAGGAGTTCATGGACCAAGAGTTGGTTGCTTCAGCGTCACCAGTTCTCTCATATGCCTTTGCTCCGTGAGATCCGTGAGAATAATCCTGATGATTTCAGGAACTTTCTCCGGATGACGGACCCCGTGTTTCACCGTTTGTTGGCTTTGCTGACCCCTTATATTAGCAGGCAGGATACCTGCATGAGGCAAGCCATCACTCCGGAGCAGAGGTTGGTCGCTACCCTGCGGTATTTGGCCACAGGGAGAAGCCTGCAGGACCTCAAGTTCTCGACAGGCATCTCCCCCCAGGCTCTTCTTTGTGGACATTTACTGCTTGTATTTGTTTTAGCTGACCCTGACAGAAATGTGTGGAGTCCAGAAAATGTCGTGATTGTGTAACCTTATACAAAGCACCTTTGGCTGTTATTTACTAAATGCAAAGACACATTGCACTACAAGTGCACTTGCAACTGCACTAAAACTGCACTTGTAGTGCAAAGTGGATTTGCCCTTAGGAAATTACCCCCATTTTCTCATAAAACAACAATTACATCACCCCAAAAGTGTTGTAGCGTGAGACAATAATCCACACATTCTTGATGAGCAATCTTTTTAATACCTGCACAATCACATGTGCATTTACCAAAGGTTTTTCTGACAAACCAACATGTTTGTTGTATAACAATTTTTGTGGTGTCATTATCCAAAATCAAAATGTGCATTTTATAGAAAACAGGCCTGTGTAAAACCAACAAGAAAGACACAAATCTTGATCTTACAAAGTTCACATTTGGTAGAACTGGAAGGCTATATCAGACATGAGTATTTAGGAACTGTGTTTGATATAGCGTTCAGATGGGGGGAAATCACCCCTGGAAAAGCCAAATTTGGAAGATGCACACCAAGTTCAGAATGTCAACATGTGCTATCTGCCATCAGGGGGGATCAAGGGACGTGTTTTGGGGGAGAAAGCCCTTCCTCACCGCTACTTTATTATTGAGGAAGGGGTTGCACCCCCAAAACGCGTCCATTGATCTCCCGTGATGGCAGATAGCACATGTTGGCACACTGTGTGCATCCTCCAAATTTGGCTTTGGGAAAAATCACAAAAACATTTCGCACATTGTAGCACACAAAAGAAGAAAGTGATTTGGAGGGGTTTTAAACTCGCCCCAAAACATCAATGATGTTTTTATATTTTGGAATAACATCATTGATGTTTTGCTTGATGTTTTCCAATTGTAAATTACACCCCATGATCTCCCCGATCACGATCTGGGCACTTTCGGATGTGAAAGGATCTTCATCCACAACCTCACGATCACCTAAAAAGAGAGGAACCCCAAAATAAATTAGGTTTTTAAAAAAATGCCGCAATCCATCTCTTATCTGAGCCTGTGGTTGCAGACACTCACCTGTTGTGGTGACTAGTTCCACCACATCTTCTTCCTCCTGCTCATCTTGTGTTGGGGGGATTTCCCCTTCTTCCAGAGGGGGGGGGGCTCTGGTCTCCTCGGATGAGGGGTGTCATCCAAGACTTTTCTCCCCTATGTAAAACAAAAATGGTATAATTAGCACACAGATATTTAATGTCAGAACTATAAAGATGAAACATTGCTTGGAAGTGGGGTAAAATTGTCTATTTTAGCAGAGTTCCAACATGTAGCTTTTTTAGTGTCCTTTGTCAAGCTGCAATACTTTACCTGTTTGGTAAAAGCTTCACAGATGTAGCCCCCCCTATAGTATACACTGGAGCACCTGTGTGGCCCCCTAATAAAAATGGTGTTCTGGGGTCCCACACTAGTGCTCCAGTGTCCAGATGTGAAAACAGCTGCTCAGTGTCCTCTCCTTACACAGAATCTAGTTTGCATTTCATTCTAGTAACAAAGCCATCTACACAACCCAATTCTTTGAAGACAAGTATAGGGCGTCAAAATGGTGGCCAAATGCATATGGGCTAAACAATGGTATTTTATCGTCCGAAATAAAAATGTTTGATCCGAATGAATAATGTGCCCATGAACATGAAAGTTGCCATTTTAAACTGTACAACAGTTCCTAAAAGCACATGGAGCAGCACGAATGTCATAAACATAAAGAATAGGAACACAGCACAACTACTTATTTTTTTGCAGCACTCTCCGGATCTTTCTGTACTGCTCGTGTTCTCGTAATTTCAGGTCCGACCACCGCTTCCTGAGCTGATCTTTCGATCGTCGTACCCCGAATTTCCGGTGCAGACTCCTGACCACTTTCGCCATGATCTTGGCCTTGCGGACATTGGGGTTGGGGTAAGGCCCATACTTTCCATCATAGTCGGCCTTCTTCAGGATGTCCACCATCTCCAACATCTCCCCAAAGGACATATTTGAGTCCTTTAATCTCCTTCTGGATCGGGACGTTTCAGGCTCCAGCCTTTCCTCCTCCTCCTCCTCGTTGCTACAATTAGCACGATCCTGCTGTCTATCCGCCATGTGCTCTTCCCCCACTGCGCCGAACGAAAAGGGGCGGGGAATAGACTAGAAAGAACGTCAGGGGCGGGCGGAGTTATACGCATGCGCAGTGTGTATAAATCGTAACGTGCGCGTCTTACGTACGATCTGTGAGCGGAGGAAGGAGCATCGGAGACGCCGATCGTGCTAACGAAGGTAGGATCTAAACTTGGGCCTATACTGCTTCGAAATGGAAGCCTATATTGTAACAAGATTAGGGGAGTTTGGCCTGACATTAGGCTTTGTCTTGTGTTGTGTCTTACAGAGAAAATGGATGGGTTCAACGACCACAATTTCCTGCCCCTGTTCATAGACAAGTACAGGGAGCTGCCCTGTCTGTGGCAAGTGAGACACCCCCACTATAATCACAAACAGAAGAGGCAGGCAGCGCTGGAGAAACTGCTGGAGTTAGTGAAGCCGGTGGTCCCCACAGCAACCATCCCTTATTTGAAAGCTAAAATTGGTGGCCTGAGGAGCACATATCTTAGGGAGCGCAAGAAGGTCACAGATTCCCAGAGGTCCGGAGCTGCAGCAGATGACGTTTATGTCCCCAGGCTGTGGTACTATGAGAGACTGCGATTTCTGTCAGACCACACTGAAGTCAGGGAATCCCTCTCTACTCTTCCTTCCACTCTTCCTTCCATACCAGCTGAGGCTTCCGATGTCCAACCTGGGCCTTCCAGCCAGGAAGAAGTGGAGGAGCCCAGCTGGAGTCAGGTATAGCATTCTTCTACTGATTTCTGGGCAATAAATAAATGATGTTTATTAGATGTTATTATTGATCACTAATTGCTGATTAAAAAAAGTGCTTTACATATCAATAGACAGTAGTGGGCACCCAAAATTGAGAAAAGAATGAAAACTGCTGGGCTCAGAAGGATAGTCTGTTATATTTGTTAACATTCAATTTGCAGCAGTCAGGAGGTGAAAATTGTGTGTGATTGATGACTAAAAAACTAAAACTATGTCCCTTTTTCATACACAGGAAGACCTCAGCCAGGGGGAGGCTGTGGAATGTGGCAGTCAGGAGGAGGCGGGGATTATTAGTGTCAGCCAGGAGGAGGCGGGGATTAGTGGCAGCCAGGAGGAGGTGGGGCTAAGTGTCAGCCAAGAGAAGCCTGGGTCAAGTCGCAGCCTGACTGAGTCTCAGGTCCCTCCCCTCCGCCTGCCATATAAACGAGCCAGGAAGGCCACTCCGAGTCCCGTGCAGGATTCAGCGTACAGGCTGATCCAGGAGGCTTCGGCGTCCCTCCGAGCCTTCCCCAGTCCTGAAGAGGCCTTTGCCTGCATGGCTGCCACAAAATTGCAGGGCATGCAGGAGGGTCAACGCAAGATCTCTGAGGACCTGATTTATAAAGTCCTTCGTAAGGGGGAGAGTGGGGAACTAACACACAAGACGGATGTCATGGAGAGGGACGATCCTCCTCCTCCTCCTGCCACAACTCCACCACCACAGCCAAAGGCTGTAAGGAAGCGTGGAAAGAAGACCAAAGAGTGATGGCCCTGGGTTCAGTCTGGTCTGACAAAAGCTGCAGTCTCTCGTATGACCACAGCCTGGGGACACAGATGTCATCTGCTGCTGTTCATGATCTCTGGGACTTCTGGACCAGACTGCCCTCCCTTAGATAAGGACTCCTCAGGCCACCAATTTTGCTTTTAAATAATTGATGTCTGCCCTGGGGGTCCAAGGCTTCGCCCACTTCTGCAGTTTCTCCAGCGTTGCCTCCCTCTTTGTTTAGTTGTGAGCCCTTAATAAATTTTTTGGGTAAATTCTACTCTCCTGTGTGTGTTTTCATCCAAAAAGGACAGTTTGTTGGTGACGATTCAGGTACATTTCTAAAGTACAATAAGGGATAACAACACCAAACAATCTCCTACAGATTAAATAGAACAACATATTAGTGGTGTTGTGGGAACTTGTCACCAAAAACACACACAAACATTTTCGGGAATACAAATCAAAATCACCAAAAAAAAAAAAAAAAAGAGAAACACAAAAAAAGAATCTACATTAAAGTCCAAAAAAAACAAAAAATTTTGTTGTCAGATGTGAGAAATCAAAATATATTGAGGGAATCCCGATAAATAGTAACGAAATACGTTTGTGAGAAGTGTGTGTGAATATGAGCAGCAAAACTACTTAATTCTTGTCACATTATAAAGAAGAAGAGAGTGCGCTGTATTAAACCATTTTGAACATTGCAGCGTGACGAAAGTGCTGTATCCATTCCGAACGCTACATTTACCAGAACGAGCTGTCCCGTGTAGGAAATTCTTCTGAGCATGCGTGGCACTTTGTGCGTCGGAACAGGCCACACACGGTCGGAATTGACGCGATCGGATTTTGTTGTCGGAAAATTTTATCTCCTGCTGTCCAACTTTGTGTGTCGGAAAATCCGATGGAAAATGTCCGATGGCGCCCACACACAGTCGGAATTTCCGACAACACGCTCCGATCGGACATTGTCCATCGGAAAATCCGACCGTGTGTACGGGGCATTACAGTGTTGTGGCAACACCAACACCTAAGGCCACAATTTCTGCAGAGTATATAGGGCAGGCCCCTACTTTCAAACATCCAACTTACAAACGACTCCTACTTGCAAACAGAAGGAGACAACAGGAAGTGAGATAAAATCTACTCCTAGGAAGGGAAATTCTCTCCTGTAAGAGTTAATATGGGAAAAACATTTCTCCTTTCCACTGATGCTTTATCACCAATCCTTGTTTCACTAAAAACCCCACATTTTCTAAAAACATTTGTCATTGTGACAGAAAGTGAGGTGAGATCTTCTGAAGAGGAGCACAGACAGCAAAACAAATGTCACAGGGGTGATAACCCTTCCCTATGTTTTCCAAAAAGCTTAAAAATAGATTTTTTGGCTGGAGCTAAACTTTAAAAATGTACCAGTTCAAAATTACAAACTGGTTTACTTAACAACAGACTTACAGTCCCTTGCACTACATTCTTGTTTGCACCGCCTGTATACTGCTGTTCAGAGTATATAGGGCCTGGGGGCCCCACGCCTTTCCTTTTTTTAATTTGGTTGCAGGGTTCCCCTTAATATCCATACAAGACCCAAAGGGCCTGGTAATGAACTGGGGGGGTACCCATGCCGTTTGTCTCACTGATTTTCATCCATATTGTTGGGACCCGACATTACATTAAAGCCGCAAGCAGTTTTAAAAATGGCATTTAAAAATGTCATTTTGTGCAGGGACTGTACTATAGACAACCCCCAGGTACGATATTTAAAGGAATGTTTCACTTTTTTTCACTTTAAGCATCATTAAAATCACTGCTCCTGAAAAAACGTCCGTTTTTAAAACTTTTTTTTGCATTGATAAATATCCCCTGGGGCAGGACCCGGGTCCCCAAACCCTTTTTAGGACAATACCATGCAAATTAGCCTTTAAAATGAGCACTTTTGATTTTGAACATTCGAGTCCCATAGACTTCAATGGGTTTCTAACATTCGTGCAAAGTTTCGGTCTGTTCGCAGGTTCTAGTGCGAATCGAACCGGGGGGGGTGTTCGGCTCATCCCTACTCACCTGTGCACCCCAAACTGTAATTCCTTCTCTGCCTACCTCTGCACACCCCACACTATCCTCTCCCCACCAATTTGCTTTCCTTTGCAGAACAGACTGATGTTAGGTTGAATGATCACAGGTAGGACTTCCAAGCATGCCCCTTTATCTCCCCTGTCACTCGTGTCTGTCAGACGCGAGTGAGAAAAAGCCCATCAACGGCTCTTCTTATTGACATCGTGATCAGCCGTGATTGGACACGGCTGATCACGTGGTAAAGAGCCTCCGCCGGAGGCTCTTTACCAAGATCGGTGGAGCGGTGTGTCAGACTGACACACCGCTCCACTGATCGCCGCGATGCACTCCCCCGCGGGCGCGCGGCAGCATGTTATCCTGCTGGACGTCATATAACTGAACCACCGCCAGGTTCAGTTATCCTGGAGTCAGGATAACTGAACCACCGCCTGGCCATCATCTGCTATGGGCTGGGCGGGAAGTGGTTAAAATATACACATATCAAAATATTATTTTTTTTCTCTCAAGCACTCATCATGTTTTTTCAATTTTCCCATTTTTTTCACTTTTTCCACTTTTTTTCACTGTTTTTATTCACATTTTTCTCATTTTCATACATTTTTTTTCAGAACACCACACTTACAATCATCCCCATACATGTGGAATGTGTTGCAGCAATTGGGCATGCTATGTGGAGGTTTTCTTGGCTGGGGTAGGGTTCCTGGCTTCAGCTCCGGAACAGACAACCATTTGGGGTCCCATGCTCCTTGATGCCAGCCAAGCACAGTGCTCCAGCTGACCTGTGAGTATAGATCTCTCTTTCTCCATGAGGTCTTTTCTCCCTTTAAAGGGGTAGAACATATTTGCTAACATTACATATTTATTTATATTTACAGTTTACTTCTGTACCCAACTCCTGATGAATGGCATGTAGCCATGAAATGTGTCGAGTTTCCATGGGGTGCTTAGACAAGTCTGGCTCATTACTTACTTACTGGCCCATATATACTTTTTATACATCCAAAATTCATTGGGTACTATGTAATTATCAATGTGTATGTGTACCTATCTTATAGAAGCTCTTTTGCATATGATGTACTAATGCCTGCCAATATGAAACCTCTTGTAATATATTTATTAACATTTGCTATCTTTTATGTGCTGCCAAGCTAATGTATATATATCCATTATGTTTATGCCATTGTGCATGTATATATGAAAATACTTTTATACTATTTTTACAAATAAAAAATGATCACTATATACTCTACCTCCACAAGTCAATTGCCTCATTTAAAGTCCCACACTCCCTTTTTATGTACTTTCATGTGTGTATATAGCTATTTCTCTGGAGTTCAGAATTTTTAATAACCTGATTTAGTTAACTTTGCAAATGTGAAAATTAGGTTAATTCATGTCAAACCCTAAATCTACCTCTCATTAATTTCTTCCCAGTTTATTGGGAGTTTAGAGGTCTATAAAAACAACTCTCTTCATTCTAATTTGGGAATAAGCAAATTGGGGGGGGTTGCCAATTTATACTGACTTACTAGCTTTACTTGAACTAGGAACTAGCTAGTAGTATTTGGTCAAATTCAACTAGCCTTGTTCTACCAAGTTCAAACCAAATACAGTTGAGAGTAATTTACTACTACTAGCTCTACAATCACCTAGATTAATGACAGGCTTCATATTCACAGTGGTGGCATTGTTGCAGTAGCCCGCAGTGCCACTATAAGGTGTTGTTAAGTATGTTGATGAAATAAAAATAAGAATTCTGCAATGTATATGTAAAAGGGGCACTCCACAAGGCATAGCTTTTTTCTTGAAACAGTTCTAAGGGGCCCTTTCACAGAAAACGGGAATTAGTTGCTTAGCACAGACACAGGGGACTCTTCTACTCCCCAAATCAGCTGCTTTTCCAGCTGTATCTAAAATCAAATAGACACAGAAGCATCTACATATGTCACCTGGCAGTGTCACAGAGAGTGTGAAAACCATCATCTCAAAATGCTCCAGTGGGCAAAAAAGACAGCATACTACATTCCTCAAGTCCCATGTAGAGCCAGACACCTTCTTTATACATGCCCACCATGCCACTGAACACTGTGGGGTCAATTCACTAATGTTTTTTGCATGCCATATACTGTATGTCATATGATCTATCTGCAATTATCGCAATTATATTAAATTATTGCATGCATAGAGGCAATTCATTAATAAAAATGTTTTAAATGTGAGATCAACAAAGCTTCATTAAAAAAATGTCTCATTGTACAGACACTATATTTTAGGACTGTAAAAATTAAAGGTGAAGCTTGCTGTTGTAAAAAGAAAAGTGGACAAACACACTCACCTCCATGCCGCAGCATTGGTCTGATGCTGCAGCTGTCCCCCACTGGCTCTAAGCCCTAGAACTGAGCAATCACATGATTGCTGATTGCTCAGTTCTTGGTAAGCTCTGAGCAGAGATTGGTGACCGCCAGTCACTTCTCTTTGCTCTGCCCCTCTAGTGCTCACTGGACCACCGAGCTGGGGAAGGGGTGGAGCAGCTGGCTCTGACCCTCAGCCTCATGCTGAGGGGCTGAGCCATCTGCCAATCAGGCATCTGGATGGATCTTGACAATATGTCAGTCATTAGCAGATTGCAGGTACAATGCAAGGCTCCTGCAGACCGTCAGAGTAGTTGTCTGCTCCAGGCAGGCAGTTACTGAATGACAGGAAGAATCAATGAGCTACCTAGAGCACTCATCAGTGCCCTGGTAGTTCATAAGCAAAAGATTGCCGCTCCAATCTCTCAAATCCGTATCAAGACACCCGCCCTAATAGAACTCACAGGTGCTGGCTCTGCACAAGCTTGAGGAAAGAAAAAGATCCTGGACGGTTGCACACCATAGAAGGCATCTTTATTGATTGAAGAAATAAAATCCAAATGCAGTCACCTCATGTATAGGGAGGAACAGGAAAAATAGCTAAACATGTTTCACGCCCCATCATGGCACTTATTCATAGCTATGAAGACACAGACAGGAACACACTGGATTTTATTGACCATGCAAGGGTGAGGAGAGAATGAGCTTAGCTGCTTAAATAGCAAAAATGGGCTGGCTGTAGGCTGGACTAATGAGGCAGGTTAATGGTAACCAATTAACCAACTGAGCAGCTCTGAGCACTGAAAAAAAGCGCTGCCAGCAAGTAGCAGAAGCCAGCTCTTACACATCATTTCCTGTGCTGAGCTTCACAAACCAGTCCAACAGATTTGTTAGTATATCAATAGAAGCCTAGTTTCTAAAACAATACACGATCTTAAAAATGTTTTTCCATATTTATGCTACAAAAATCATTAAAATAGCCATAGCAACATATTCCACCTCTTTATGTTTATAAAATAGCATAGTAAAAACTGAAACCTAATGTTTCTTAGCAGGTGTTAAAGCCTTTGCCCAGAAAAGGGCGAAATAAACCTCCGTATTGTAAATGGGAGAAAAACATTCCCTTTGACCCCCATATATTTTGGAAGATCAGACTTTTCTCCCAGGACAAGCTATAACATTCCTTTCAGTAGGATTAGCAATGTCTTTGGCAGTTTGTGTAACATAGATGGAAGGAAAATTCTAGATTAACATCCATTTTCCTCCAGACCATAAGGAAATGCTCAGATGAAGGTCTACTTTAAGGAAATCATCTGCATCTTCCTCAAGCTCTCATCTTTTCCTCTGGTCTGTCTCATCTTATCTGGCTTGGTCATTTCCTTCGCCTGCTCCACCTCTCGTTACCTTAAAAGCGTAAAAGACAAAGCAGATTATACTGTATGTTCCTTCCTTGCATGTTTGTAATAATGGTATATAATTGCATGTGTAAAGTTTGGAGGAGGGAGTGGTTAAGCAACTGCCTAGATAGGACATGGAGGCAAACACCCATTGGAAGGGAACTTTGGATTTTAGGAGGGAATTAGTAGGTTCGGGTACCTTTACGGTAAGAACATTTGACTTAGAATCATTAACTTTGTAAAATGAGCAGGAGTTAAAGACATTTAAGAATTTTCACATATCTTCCAGGGAAGAAGCCGGTTCCAATAAGGTGAGAATTATGTTCTCTGCAAATAAGGTAATTTTGTATTCTTGGCCTTTGATTTTAACTCTTGAAATAAGATTGGAAGAGCAGATTTTTTGAGCTAAGTGTTCCATCAATAACTTGAAAATTAATGGTGAGGAGGGAGATGGGCGGAGCCTAGCGGAGCAGACATGCATTGTTAGAGCTCCACACCGCTGAGGAGAGAAGAGAAGGACAAAGCGGAGCCTGCAGGCTCAAAAGGTATCCATTTGAACCTTTTTGCCCCAGGGAACAAACTGTGAAAGTTTGGGCAGGAAATATGGTACTGGGAGGAAACCGTGGCAGAAATAAAAATCACCTCACAAAGAGCTCACAGGCATTCACTGCAACTAAAGCAGCTCCAGTCACCTCACAAGATACAGCATCAGGGCGCTCTCACAGACAGAAAATGTCACAGCAAGACTCTCCATTTGAGTCAGATACAGAACAAATCCTCTCACAAACTTCTCCACAAGCCTCCTCAGCATCCCCAGTAATATTATTACAATTTGAAAAGATGCTTCATAAGGCTTTAAAACAAACCTCAGACCAAATAACAAAAAGCCTAACCAAAGAAATAAGAGAGCTGGGAAACCGCACCGCAGCCCTAGAAATAAAAATGGATGAAATTGAAATTACAACCCAAGTAAATATAACAGAATTGGAACAATTAAAAGAAGAGAATTTAATACTTCAAACTAAGCTCGAAGATTACGAAAATAGAGCCAGACGTTCAAACTTGCGCATAAGGGGAATACCTGAAACTATGACAGACCTGCAATCTACTATTACTGCTCTATTACAAGAACTAAAGCCAGATATCCCTATTGAACGTTTAGAACTGGACAGAGTACACAGAGCCCTCACAGCCAAAAAGGAAGATGGACCCCCACGTGATATAATCACAAAATTTCATTATTACAGAACAAAAGAACAAATACTAATTGCTGCAGGAGAAAAAAACGAACTTAATTTTCAAGGACACAATTATCAAATTTTTGCTGACCTATCCCAACTTACTATTACTAAAAGACGATCCATGAAACCCCAACTAATGGAACTGCAACGCCACAACATTATGTATCAATGGGGCTTCCCCTTTTCAGTCAGATTTAACTACCAAGGTACAATTTACAGAAGCAGATCAGTAGATGAACTACAACAAACCCTTTTAAAATTAAATCTGACAGAACCCACAAGCAGCAACTCTCCCACACGCAGAAGAATGGCATCATCTTCACCTTCAGGCAGCACTCAGAAAATTTCAGAACAAAATGGGAATCATCATTCTCACAAAAGAGGCCGTTATGCCACATCATCCATGGACCAAGAAGATTCAATGGACTGGCATCCTAATTCCTGATATCTCTTCATTTATTATACTAAGAGATGGTTCTCTATAAAAAACCTGTATTTATAACTGAATGTAACTGCATTCTGATAGTCACACACTGTGTGGGATCATGTTACATTCCAGTTATAATTCTTATTACTTCTGATTCATATGGCCTTAGAATATATAAGTGAAATAAGGAAATTCTTGTTCAGTTATATATTATCAGGTAATAACAATAGATTTATTACTTTTTAGGACAAATATGTTCAATAATCCAGAAGTAATGGAAGCTTTTTCTTTCTTTTTTTAAAACAAATATATTATTACCTAACTAGTTCCTAGAATTATGTTTTTGTTTATTCTAATCTGAAGCAATACAACCCCAATTTTATGAGTTAACATATCTAAACAGTTACATATGAATAAAATATGTAATTGTTTACTCTAAAAGGGTTAAAATCCCAAAATAATTCAAACTATCTTCATCAATACCAAAGTTATTAACAGTACCTTTCTAACTGAATTATTTAGCCTAGGGCAAGACTAACCATATACAACCACCCTGGAATAAATAATTTCAACAAAAACTATATTCTGCACTCCAATTAATGAAACATCATTTTGATGTCTTTTGACATAGCACTTCTCTCCTGTAAGCGGAAGATCCGTGTACCCCCATTAGCCCTCCTCATTCTCCCAACCATATTATGTGGGAGTGTGACGAAGGCACTTATTCCCCTGAGAGAGATATTTATTCTCTTTCACGGGTAAATTGTGATTACTTGCAAAAAATAATTTATACAATGTATCATCTAATCTCATATGTTTTTTGTTTACTCTTTACTCCAGAATTCACTGGTTTCTTTTCTATCTATTCATCTCTTCAGTCCACACAGGTTGATCTGCGCAGTCAGCTCTGCATAACAAAAAGTAAGTCAAAACTATTTGATCTGTTGCCATGGCACCACTGAAAATACTTTCCCTGAATGTTCAGGGAATAAATGTTCCTCAAAAAAGGACCAAAGCCTTCCGTACTTTCCATAACAAGAAGGCTCACATAGTATGCCTCCAAGAAACACACTTCACCAAAGATTCTACTCCAAAATATATTTCTCCTTTTTATCAACAAATGTACACGGCTTCTGCCTGTACCAAGCAAAGGGGAACTCTAATTGCATTTCACCGATCCACACCATTCACCTTATCATCAGAAATTAAAGACCCAGAAGGTAGATACCTGATACTCATGGGTTATATAATGGATACAGCAATCACGGTGATTTCCTACTACGCTCCTAACAAACAACCTACACCATTCCTCTCACATATATTACAAGTGATTAATACACACAAAATAGGAACAGTGATAATGTGGGGGGATTCAAACCAGGTCCTCCTCCCATTTCTAGATAAATCACCTTTTACACCATCCAAAATAACCTCTAGATTACCTTTTTCTCAACTTCTTTCCAAATACAAATACAAAAAGCCATTGAACAAGCTTTAAAGGAATACATATCAATTAATAATACAACAGACATCTCCCCAATAACACTGTGGGAAGCTCATAATCCTGTCTTGCGTGGTACAATACAAAGACAAATGGCACTATTTAAACGGGAACGCAAAAATCTAGCAAAAAAACTAGAACTCAATTTTAATGCAGCCTACATATCATTTCAAGATAATCCATCTCAGAGTACAAAATCTCATCTGGAAAAATCTAGATTGGAATACGATCTATTTCTCACTGAGTCAGTTGATAAATCCCTCAAACGCTCCAAACACAATTTCTACATGAATACAAACAAACCAGGTACATATTTGGCTCGGGCATTAAGTTCAACTAACAAATCTTTCAAACCAATACGTTTGAAATTATCAAAAAATGTTTACACTTGTAATCCAGTTAAAATAGTCCATAAATTTCACTCACATCTGGCAACTTTATACAAGACAAACAATGAATTTAATCCTACAGAGGCTGAATCCTTCTTCTCAAAAATAACCTTACCTGAGTTATCTCAGAATCAAAAAAGCAGTTTGGATGAGCCTATAACTATAGATGAAGTTGCTAACGCCATAAAAGACCTAAAACTTAACAAAAGACCAGGGCCAGACGGCTACTCGGCTTTATACTATAAAACATTCTCAGAAATACTCTCTCCCATTCTCACTGAAACTTTTAACAAACTTCTAGATGGACATTCTTTTCGGCAAGAAACACTAATGGCAATTGTTTGTATGATCCCAAAACCCCTTTCTGATGATACTTCCTGTGTGAATTATCGGCCTATCTCTCTGTTAAACCTCGATATTAAATTATTAGCAAAAATAATAGCAAAACGCCTCAATAGCATTATAGGAAAATTAATACATAGAGATCAAGTAGGCTTCATGCCAAATAGACAGGCAGGCGATAATATACGCAGGGCAGTGTTATTGGCACATATTGCTAAGAAACGGAAAATCCCTTTATGTTTTCTATCTCTCGATATTAAGAGGGCATTTGACACAGTATCCTGGCAATATATGCAATATTCATTACAAAAATGGGGTTTTGGACCCCACTTTTTAACATGGATCAAAGCATTATATAATAAACCCAAAGCCTATATAAAATATGCTGGATACAAATCTGAAGCCTTTAATATCGAAAGAGGTACCCGACAGGGTTGCCCATTATCTCCCTTATTATTTGCCCTTATACTCGAACCCATGGCCCAATACATCAGAACAAACCAAACTATAACTGGCATTGAAGTAGGAGGTATTACACACAAATTATGTATATTTGCAGACGATATATTACTTTTTCTATCATCACCACAGGTCTCTGGTCCTAACTTAATACCAGCTCTTGATGGATTTGCAGCCCTATCCGGCCTTATGATTAATCCTAAGAAATGCCTAGTGCTTAATATTTCACTCACAAACATGGAATTGATCCCGGCTAGGGCTGCACTCCCATTCACATGGGCAGAAAAATCAATCCCATATCTTGGAATTCATTTAACAGCATCTCATTCTGACTTATTCTCAACCAATTATCCTCCTGTATTAAGACAGATCACAAATCTAATAAAACAATGGTCGCAACTTCCTTTATCCTGGATAGGGAAGATTAATGCAATCAAAATGACTATTCTACCCAAATTGCTTTATCTATTCAGAGTCCTCCCTATTCCAATTCCTTCCTATTTTTTGAGAATAGTACAAAAAAGAGCAACTTCGTTTATATGGGGCTCTTCTAAACCACGTATACCTATACACACACTACATCTTCCCAAAAATAAAGGAGGCCTGGGATACCCTAATTTTACTAACTACTACAGAGCAGCACATTTGGCCAGTCTGTCCAAATACCATGCAAAACAGGAAATCCCATTATGGGTATTTATAGAGGCTTCAGAAAATGACCCTCTATTAATATCAAATTTATTATGGCTTGATCCTAAAGACCGCTTTAAAATTCACAATCCCATAACTAAACACTTCTTATCTCTCTGGGATAAACTAAAAACCAAATATCAGTTACAATCTCCACACAATCCTCTCCTTTCTTTTATCAGAAATCCGGCCTTTTACCCGGCATGGATCTACCCAAATTCTTTTAAAGCTTGGACAACATCAGGCATTCAGATATTAAATGACTTCATAGCATCTAAATCTTTCCTTTCATTCCCATCGCTTAGAGAAAAATATGATCTACCAAACTCTGAGATATTTAGATATCTCCAAATCAAAAATTTCTATACACCATTCCTAAAGGGGGATACACCATTATCCCAATTATCCATTTTTGAATCAATCTGTACAAAAGATCCATTTGCTAAAGGTACAATTTCATCACTTTATAATCAATTATATGGAGTAGCAAATCTTAACAGACCCTCTTACGTTCAGAGGTGGGAGGAGGACCTGGGACGAAATTTAGAAGACACGGACTGGTCTAACATATGGCTCACATCTAAGTCATCTTTACCCAACATCTTAGCACTGGAGACAAATTATAAAGTCCTAACTCGCTGGTACCTTGTACCCGCTAGAGTGGCAAAATATTCACCTAATACCTCAGCTCTTTGTTTTCGAGGATGCCCAGAAATAGGCACATATTTACACATATGGTGGACGTGCCCAGTAATCCAAACCTTCTGGAAGGAAGTCTTCGTGATTGCATCTAAAATATTTTAAAAAATAATACAACCAGATCCATATTTAACTTTACTTAATCTAAAACCGGAATGGTTAACACTCTCTCAATTCAAACTTATGATCCAACTAATAACGGCTGCAAAACAAACAGTGGCCAAGGCATGGAAATCTCCTACATTGGTACTAGCAGAAACAATTCACAGAATGAATAATACAATGTCCCATGCTAAGATGGTAGCCATCGATCAAAATCAAATTCCAAAATTTGAAAAACTTTGGCATCCTTGGATAAAACAACAGTTCCTGTCAAACTTCAATGACTCTGTCCTGTTGCCATGGTAACAGATTAAATGACTTACAGAGACACCCATTCTAAGGCTTCAAAGAGAACTAAAAAGAATAATAAACTGACGAGCGGGACAACCTTGTGGACTATACCTCTCTTTCCTTTTCTCCACCCTACGATTAAAGCTCATTATCAGAATTTATTTGACCTATATACACTCTGCTTGTAAACAATATGTATAGTAGGTATAAATCATTTAAAAACATACAAAAGTAACTAAGGAAATGATATATATCTTTAATTTAGGTTTACGTGAACCCAATGTTTAATATTTGAAATTTCATGATATTTACCTATATAAACCCTACTGTAAAACAATGAGCTTACTTTATAGATCCTTGTAAACTTACTTTATGTATCTTTATAACATTGTATACTCAATAAACTTCTTTTGACAAGGAAAATTAATGGTGAAAAGGGAAACACTTGCCTTGTACCGTTTGTGATGGCAAATGGATCAGAAAATATCAGGTCAGAGAGAACACCACGGGTGGTGGGATCAGAATATAGGGCCAAAATGGCTGATAAAATATTGCCTTAGAAGCCAGATTTCAGAAAGGCGTGCTTCAGATAGCACCAGTGGCTCCTGTCTAACACTTTTTCAGCATCTAGCTTTACAAAATGGTTTGGGATGTTTTTAGTCTTGGTATTGTGTAAAAAATTTGTTATTTTAAATGTGGCATCAGGGGCTTGTCTTCCCAAGATGAAACTGACCTGGTCAGGTGTATGAGAGGGGGCATAATTGGGGCAAGCCTTTGAGCTACAAGTCATGCATACAATTTAAGGTCAGTGTTCAATAAAAAAAAGGGGCGAAAATTGGAAGGGGTGACCGGCTCCTTCCCTGGTTTGGGCAAGATTACAATATTTGCAGATAATATTTCCTTCGGGAATTCACCAGAGGACACAGCAGCATTGAACAACTGACACAGATGCAGAGCTAGAGTACTGTCAAATAATTTGTAATATTCGGCCAAGAAGCCATCTGGGCCAGGAGCCTTGCCAGTGGGGAGTGTTGATATTGCTTGTAAAATTTCTCTGATTGAAAATGGGACATTAAGAGAATATAAATGTTCGGTTTATAATCAGTGTGTCTAAGAAGCTTGAAATATTAGAATTAGTAGGTTGTGTGGTTGAGGGGTCATCTTTTAAGTTGTATAGCGCATGGTAATAAGCCCAAAATGCTTTAGCTATGTCTTTAGGGTGGTACATTTTGTCTCCTTTAGTGGGGTGTAAGATGTAAGGAATTTTATGTTTGGCTCTTCTTTCTTGGATTTGGTTTGCCAGAAGTTTACCAGCTTTGTTGCCAGCTGCATAAAAGTTAGTGCGTACTTTCAGCAATAATTTGGGGTGTTTAGCGTTTAGGCAGGACCTAAGGTCGTTCTTGGCTTTAAAGATTTTATCACTAGTAGCTGGTGTGGGATTGGTTTTGTTTAGCAGCTCCAACTTTTGTCTAATAGTTCTGTCATCTGCTGTGTCCTTTGACGCTTAGCTTGGGTAATCAGTTTAATGAATGTATCACGAATATATGCCTTGTGGGCTGACCATGGAGTAGATGCATTGTTGACTGAGGACGTATTAATGTCAAAGCATTCTTTCAGATGAGCTTGTATAAAGGTGGTGTTAGTGGGAATTGCCATTAGGTGTGGATCATTCCTCCAATTTGTGACAAAGGAATTTATGGTTTTCCTCCCTAAAATCATTGAGATGGGTGCTTGATCTGACCTTGTTAGAGTATGAATTTCTGACTCAATGGCATCTTGGAGAAGCTGTTTCTCTCGCACAATTAAGAAAATTCTGGGTTAAGTGCAGTGGGGCTTTGAAAAGAAAGTAAAAGTCCATTTTCAAAGTGTTGCCACCTCCAAATGTCAAAAAGGCCATTAGCTTGGAGGAAGGGGATCAGAGCAGATTGACAGATTTTTTTTGCAGAGGATCCTTTAACATCAATGGAGGTATCTGGTGCTAAGTTAAAATCTCCACACATAAATGTTCGACCCTGTTTGAGTTTTTTCACTTTTTTCCATAGTTTATGAAGAAAGCGTATTTGGCCCAAATTTGGGGCATTGATGTTTACAATAGTATAAGTAGCGTTATTATTTTGTCACCAGTAGTAGAAATCATCTTGAATGCTACAGTGATTTTAATCGCTATGAGCACCCCTTTTGTTTTGACAGTTAGCAAAAAATATATGCGTACGTTTTTTGTGAGACATATTTGATGGCTCTGTCCTGGCAGAAGTGAGTCTCTTGAAGACACAGAATGTCAAATTGGAGTTTGCAGGCTTCGGATCATAGGGAATACCATTTCCCTGGATGGCTCAGGCCTTTAACATTTAAAGATGTTACTTTGAGAGGCATGTCGAGTTTGCTTGTGTTACAATGATAGAGGTGCAGGTTAGGTGTCAATTATCTCTAGGTCTGCTAGAGCAAGGATGTGCAGAATGTCTTTCAGTAAGGCGATGTGCAAGTGTTGGTGTAAGGCAGTAGAAGACTTAAAGCAGAAAAAAAAAATATTAAAAGTCAGCAGCTACAAATACTGCAGCTGCTGATTTTTAATATATGGGCACTTAACTGTCCAGGGAGCACGCGATGTCGGCAGCCGAAGCCTATCTGTCTGTTGGCTCTCGGCTGGTGCCACTGCCATCCACAGTAAGGGAATCGGGAAGTGAAGCCATGCGGCTTCACTTCCTGATTCCCTACTGCGCATGCGCGAGTCGCGTTGTGCATCCTCACTGGTCCCTGCTGTGTTCTGGGACCTGTGTGTCTCCCAGAAGACAGCGGAGGAGGACAGAGTAGGCGCCGGGAGTGGCGTAGGTGATCTATGCCAGGAAGTGGGAGCAAATACCTGTATTAGACAGGTATCTGCTCCCTCCTCCCCCTTGAAAGGTGCCAAATGTGTCACCGGAGAGGGAGAGGATTCCAAAAAGTGGAAGTTCCATTTTTGGGTGGAACTTCACTTTAAACCAGTACACATGATCAGAAAACTGGAAGTAATATTTTGTCTGATGAACGATCCGCTAATTTTCTGATCGTTAGTAAGGTGCTTTTGACAGCCGATTCTGAATTTTTGGACAACAAAATCCGATTTTCATTTAATTAATACAGTTTTTGTCCGAAAAAAATTGCAAGAGCAAGACTACGCATGCTCAGAAACGAAAGAACACATACATGTCCTAAAATGTCACAGCTGGTGAAGAGAGTGCATTAGGCGTTAGACAGTAAAAAAAAAACACAAACAAGTCAATAAACGAAACAACAAAAAATCTGTGTTTCCAAGGAGAGTCTAAAAAAGGGAAAAATCAGAACTCGTGAGTGGTATACAGCGACTTATACTGGGGGTATACGGCTGATGAGCTGGGCTCGAGCTGGGCTCGAGCGAACATTCCAGGGCTTGCACCTAAGCCTGGCATAGCTGAAATTAATCAGGTGGTCATATCATCAGAAGATTTAAAATCATACCAATCACCAGAGTGGTGATTTCATTGATTATGACTGTGGTGTCGTTGCTCTAGTGGTTCCATTGTCGCAATAGCAAAAGGCCTTCTCCCAGGGTGCAAACTGAGTAGGACTTGTTGTCCTTTCTAATGACTAGTTTAACTGGGTGACCCCATTTGTATTGAATCTGGTGGTTTCAGAGGGGTTTGTGATAGTAGATAAATTCTTGTGCTGCAGCATAGTATATTTAGATAAATCAGCATAGAAAGCCAGATTGGTGTATGGCTGGGAATAATCAGTATGATTACGCGTGGCAAGCATTACATTTTCCTTTATGTGGAAAAAATTAATTTGGACAATGGTGTCCCTTGGGATAGCATCTGACAGGTAAGGCGGTTTTGGCAGCCAGTGTATGCAGTCAATGATTAGTTCTCCTGGAAGCTTGTCAGGGAGGAAAGCTGACACTAATTGTGTGAAGCATTCCTTTAATGCAGATTGTTGGATGGATTCTGGTATGCCTCTAATCTTTAAGTTGTTCCTTTTGGAACGATCCTCCAAATCTGCAATTTCTATATCCTCTGCTTCCTCACCCTGTGCATCCACTAGATCATTAAAGGAAGATGTCACTTCTCCCATTTTGGCTTTTACTGTATAGTTGTCACTCTTTCTCATAAGAAGGATATTTCAGAAGTAAAGTTGTGCAGCATTCTGGTAATTTCAGTGAATGTAAGTAGCATATCTTTTAGGGTAGTGTCTAGTACTGGTTAGTTTGAGATAGGATATGCAGCAACAGTGTCCTGATCTATAGCCTGGGTCAGCTTAGATTTAGCAGAGATTGCAGATGGAGTAGAGTCCAATGAGCTGCTGTCAGGCAGTTGTGGAAGAGGGTGAATGAATGAATGAACGAATGAATGATTTGTAAAGCGCTGCAAATGCGAACTGAATCGCCTCAAGGCGCTGATGCGTTGTGTTGTCAGCTTCATTAGAAGAGGTAAGTCTTGAGTTTTTTCCTGAAGGCCAGATGGTTTTCTTCCATGCGGATGTGAGTCAGAAGAGAGTTCCATAGCCGAGGTCTCTGGACTGCAAATCTTCGTTCTCCCCTTGCTTTGTAGCAGTATTTGGGAATGAGGAGGAGGTTTTGGCTAGATGATCGCAGATTGCGATTCGGTGTGTAATGTTTTATTTTCTCTCGGAGGTATTGAGGGGCGTTACCTTGTATGCATTTGTGGGTGAGGCAGAGGGTCTTGAATGTGACCCGATTCTTTACTGTTAGCCAATGTAGGCTCCTCAGGGATGGGGAGATGGACTCCCAGGGTTTTTTTCCTGTTAGTAGTCTTGCCGCCGCGTTTTGAATGGCCTGTAGGCACATAAGCTGATATTGGGGTAATCCTATGTAGAGTGAGTTTGCGTAGTCGAGACGGGAATTGATGATTGTTCCAACTACTGCTGCTTTGTCATCTTCTGGGATGAAGGGGATGAGTCTGCGTAACATGCGGAGGAGATGGTGAGATCCACTAACTACTGATCCTATTTGTGCATCCATTGTCATTTCTGAGTCAAAGATAACTCCAAGACTTTTGGCTTTGGTGCTCGGAGAGATGGTCTGTCCAAAGATTGTGGGCGGTGTCCATGGAGTCTTGGTTTTGGGATTTTGGTTAGTGTGTAAGTAGAAAAGTTCTGTTTTTGACCCGTTGAGTTTGAGGGAACTAATGGTCATCCAGTCATCTATTAAAGTGAGGCATTTCTCTAGTTGCTGATGGTGGTCTTTTTGTCCAGTAATTCGAAAGTAGATTTGGGTATCGTCTGCATATGAGTGGAAGCAGAAGTCTGATTTTTTGATGATTTTGAAGAGAGGGCGGATGTATATGTTGAATAGCACTGGCGACAAGGGGGAGCCCTGAGGGACTCCACAGGAGATTGCTCGGGTTTCCGAGGTGAATGCTCCTAGTTTCACTGTCTGCGAACGATTCTTTAAGAAGGATGCGAACCATTTTAGACTAGAATCTGTGGCTCCTGCTACTTCTGTGAGCCGGACAAGTAGAGTATTGTGGTCCACTGTGTCAAATGCTGCACTGTGTCTAATAGTACCAGGAAACATGATTCTCCGTCATCTGCTGCTTCGAGTGCATCGTCCCATATTTTTAGAAGTGCAGTTTCCGTACCATGGCCTGGGCGGAAACCTGATTGTAGAGTGTCCAGAAGTTGATGCGTGTCAAGGTGGCGTTGTAGCTGTTGTACTACCGCTTTCTCCATAATCTTGGAGACGGTGTTGAGGCTTGTTATTGGTCTGCGGTGGTTAGGGTCTTTAGAGTCGAGATTGGGTTTCTTTAGCAGGGGTTTGACGATGCCTTGCTTGAGGGTGGTTGGCACAATCGCTTCTTTGAATGACTGATTTATGAGGTGTGTTATAGTGGGAGCCAAGATGTTGGCGCATCCCCCTCTGCAGAATTTGCCTGTGTGTATGTGCTGGGCCACCATGTGTCTGCTGGTGCCATCTTGGAAAGCCTTCCTGCCGGGCAATGGATAAAACTCAGTGAGTTTCTACGGTGCTGAGCAGTCTTTAATCCTCTTGGACATGGTGATGGAGATGGGGAGAGGTGTTGGCCGAGGTAGCTGGCTGTGTCTTGTTGTTGCTTTTTGCCCTGAAAAGCCGCCGTCCCATGGAGCTGTTTCAGCAAGAAGCCATCTCACTCGGTTTCCAGTCACAACCCTGTGTGTTCCTTCCAACTTTGCCAAAAATATAGCTCACTGCTCACATTTCTCTATCTGCCCATTTCTAAATTCAAAACCATTGTAGGGTAACCACTGCTGCCTTGTAACATTCTGACTTAAAGACATAATTTTCTATTTCATCTCTCTCCATGCTGTCCTGGGAACAATGGCCTTCTGTTGGTCAGTCTTTACATCATGTGTCCCAGTCCATGACAACAAAAACACCTAATGTTACTGAATTTACTTTTCCCAGCCACTTGCTTCCAACTCTTAAGCAATGTCGGTGTAGGAATCCCATCTATTTCCTCTCTAGGGACCCCACCTTAAGTAAATCAGTCCACATTTGTCTCTTGGAGCTCATACCCTTTGCCTTCCTATTGTCTGATTTAACTCGGCCATCGCTATTTGAGTTGATCAGATCCACAACTTCCCACTTATGTGAAGTAACAGTGGCACACATTCTACCTACACTTTCAGGCTTTGGGAGTTTGACCTTTGTTATGACATCATTAGACTTGATCATGAGGGTTGCACACTGCTCATTTAAATCTTCAGCTTTGTCTGCAGTGGTTTGAACACACTTCAAAGCGGGTTTCACTTTAAGTGCCCTACTTTCTAAATCCCTCGCATTGCTTGCAGTGTCTTGAAAACACTTGGTAGCCACTGGAAGCTCCTCTTTAAATAAGTCTCTTTCTACATCTGCCTTTTTCCTGTTTTCAGGTTCATTATGTAGTGTATGTAGGAAGTGCAAGCTAAACACAGATACTACATACATCTGTCTATGGCTGAATCCCAAACTTTTAAGATTAAAATCTGAGTTTAAAGGAGAAGCATACATGGCAAGCTCCCTTGCAACAGACATCCACTTACTTTCTCTGGCTCAGGTAGGCAGGGAGCATGTCTCTTTCTGCACACCAAAAAACTGTAGTCTTGCTTTTCCTAAACAGTGTATTCAGCATTTTTTTTAATCAAGCAGGGAGTTTGTGCTAGCAGGGGCTGATTTCTGGGGATTGAGCTGATTACTCAATTTTTGGTCAGCTCTGAGCAGAGAGCTGTGACTTCCAGTCACAGCTCTCTTCTCTGCCCCTCTAGTGCTCACTGAACCACCAAGCTGGGGTAGGGGCGGGAGAAGCTGGCTCCGGCTCTCAGCCTCATGCTGAGAGACTGAGCCAGCTGTCAATCAGGCATCTGTGTGCATCCTGACATTATGATGACATCAGTCATTAGCAGATCACAGGTACAATGCAAGGCTCCTGCAGACTGTCAGTGTAGCTGTCTGCTATGGGCAGGCAGTTACTAAATCACAGGAGGAATTAATGAGCTACCTAGAGCACTCATCAGTGCCCTGGTGGTTCATTGATAACTACAAGCCGAGTGGGCAGAGTCCCACTGCAATGTACACATGCCCCATCTATCTATCCTTCCCAGAAAATTTGAATGGACAATGTAGGCAATAAGTATACTAAACAGCTACTTAACTCGGTTTTTCTTCCCGGTGATTGAGTCTTCCTCCAGGACCCTCCAGACTCTCTCTTGCTTCCCCCAAAGTCCTGCAAACAACTGTTCCTTTGTCTCTCACCACATGGCTTGTTCAAGTCCTCCGTATTTAACCACTTGCCGACCGCCTCACGCATATATACGTGAGCAGAATGGCACGGGCAGGCAAAATCACGTACCCATACGTGATTGCCTTCCCGCGGGCGGGGGGTCTGATCGGACCCCCCCCCGGTGCCAGCGGCGGTCGGCATTTGGCTAGGAGCGATGAGAGACGAGGGGGAGACCATCCGATCGTGGCCCCCCCCTCGCGATCGCTCCCAGCCAATGAGGAACATCCCCTGCCTGTGTATAGTACACACAGGCAGAGGATGTGATGTCATCTCTCCTCGGCTCGGCAGTTTCCGTTCTAGCGCCGAGGAGAGAAGACATGTAAGTGCACCAACACACACACACACACACAGTAGAACATGCCAGGCACACAAAACACCCCCGATCCCCCCCCGATCGCCCCCCGATCCCCCCCAATCACCCCTCCCCCCTCCCTGTCACACTGACACCAAGCAGTATTTTTTTTTTTTTTTCTGATTACTGCATGGTGTCAGTTAGTGACAGTTACTGTGGTAGGACAGTGAGTGTTACCCCCTTTAGGTCTACGGTACCCCCCTAACCCCCCCTAATAAAGTTTTAACCCCTTGATCACCCCCTGTCACCAGTGTCACTAAGCGATCATTTTTCTGATCGCTGTATTAGTGTCGCTGGTGACGCTAGTTAGGAACGTAAATATTTAGGTTCGCCGTGAGCATTTTATAGCGACAGGGACCCCCATATACTATCTAATAAATGTTTTAACCCCTTGATTGCCCCCTAGTTAACCCTTTCACCACTGATCACCGTATAACCGTTACGGGTGACGCTGGTTAGTTGGTTTATTTTTCATAGTGTCAGGGCACCCGCCGTTTATTACCGAATAAAGGTTTAGCCCCCTGATCGCCCGGCGGTGATATGCGTCGCCCCAGGCAGCGTCAGATTAGCGCCAGTACACCCACGCACTCACCGTACACCTTCCTTAGTGGTATAGTATCTGAACGCAACAATATCTGATCCGATCAGATCTATACTAGCATCCCCAGCAGTTTAGGGTTCCCAAAAACGCAGTGTTAGCGGGATCAGCCCAGATACCTGCAAGCACCTGCGTTTTGCCCCTCCGCCCAGCCCAGCCCACCCAAGTGCAGTATCGATCGATCACTGTCACTTACAAAACACTAAACACATAACTGCAGTGTTCGCAGAGTCAGGCCTGATCCCTGCAATCGCTAACAGTTTTTTTGGTAGCGTTTTGGTGAACTGGCAAGCACCAGCCCCAGGCAGCGTCAGGTTAGCGCCAGTCGCGCTAACACCCACGCACGCACCACCGTACACCTCCCTTAGTGGTATAGCATCTGATCAGATCAATACCTGATCCGATCAGATCTATACTAGCGTCCCCAGCAGTTTAGGGTTCCCAAAAACGCAGTGTTAGCGGGATCAGCCCAGATACCTGCTAGCACCTGCGTTTTGCCCCTCAGCCCAGCCCGGCCCAGCCCACCCAAGTGCAGTATCGATCGATCACTGTCACTTACAGAACACTAAACGCATAACTGCAGCGTTCGCAGAGTCAGGCCTGATCCCTGCGATTGCTAACAGTTTTTTTGGTAGCGTTTTGGTGAACTGGCAAGCACCAGCGGCCTAGTACACCCCGGTCGAAGTCAAACCAGCACTGCAGTAACACTTGGTGACGTGGCGAGTCCCATAAATGCAGTTCAAGCTGGTGAGGTGGCAAGCACAAGTAGTGTCCCGCTGCCACCAAAAAGACAAACACAGGCCCGTCGTGCCCATAATGCCCTTCCTGCTGCATTCGCCAATCCTAATTGGGAACCCACCACTTCTGCAGCACCCGTTCTTCCCCCATTTACATCCCCAACCAAATGCAGTCAGCTGCATGAGAGGCATTTTCTTTATGTCCTCCCGAGTACCCCTACCCAACGAACCCCCCCAAAAAAGATGTTGTGTCTGCAGCAAGCGCGGATATAGGTGTGACACCCTCTATTATTGTCCCTCCTGTCCTGACAATCCTGGTCTTTGCATTGGTGAATGTTTTGAATGCTACCATTCACTAGTTGAGTATTAGCGTAGGGTACAGTATTGCACAGACTAGGCACACTTTCACAGGGTCTCCCAAGATGCCATCACATTTTGAGAGACCCGAACCTGGAACCGGTTACAGTTATAAAAGTTAGTTACAAAAAAAAGTGTAAAAAAAAAAAAAAAAAACACATACAAAAATATAAAATAAAAAAAAAATAGTTGTCGTTTTATTGTTCTCTCTCTCTCTATTCTCTCTATTGTTCTGCTCTTTTTTACTGTATTCTATTCTGCAATGTTTTATTGTTATTATGTTTTATCATGTTTGTTTTTCAGGTCTGCAATTTTTTATACTTTACCGTTTACTGTGCTTTATTGTTAACCATTTTTTTGTCTTCAGGTACGCCATTCACGACTTTGAGTGGTTATACCAGAATGATGCCTGCAGGTTTAGGTATCATCTTGGTATCATTCTTTTCAGCCAGCGGTCGGCTTTCATGTAAAAGCAATCCTAGCGGCTAATTAGCCTCTAGACTGCTTTTACAAGCAGTGGGAGGGAATGCCCCCCCCCCACCGTCTTCCGTGTTTTTCTCTGGCTCTCCTGTCTCAACAGGGAACCTGAGAATGCAGCCGGTGATTCAGCCAGCTAACCATAGAGCTGATCAGAGACCAGAGTGGCTCCAAACATCTCTATGGCCTAAGAAACCGGAAGCTACGAGCATTTCATGACTTAGATTTCGCCGGATGTAAACAGCGCCATTGGGAAATTGGGAAAGCATTTTATCACACCGATCTTGGTGTGGTCAGATGCTTTGAGGGCAGAGGAGAAATCTAGGGTCTAATAGACCCCAATTTTTTCAAAAAAGAGTACCTGTCACCACCTATTGCTTTGATAGGGGATATTTACATTCCCTGAGATAACAATAAAAATGATTTAAAAAAAAAAAAAAATATGAAAGGAACAGTTTAAAAATAAGATAAAAAAGCAAAAAAGTAAAGAAAAAAAAAAAAAAAAAAAAAGCACCCCTGTCCCCCCTGCTCTCGCGCTAAGGCAAACGCAAGCGTCGGTCTGGCGTCAAATGTAAACAGCAATTGCACCATGCATGTGAGGTATCACCGCGACGGTCAGATCGAGGGCAGTAATTTTAGCAGTAGCCCTCCTCTGTAAATCTAAAGTGGTAACCTGTAAAGGCTTTTAAAGGCTTTTAAAAAAGTATTTAGTTTGTCGCCACTGCACGTTTGTGCGCAATTTTAAAGCATGTCATGTTTGGTATCCATGTACTCGGCCTAAGATCATCTTTTTTATTTCATCAAACATTTGGGCAATATAGTGTGTTTTAGTGCATTAACATTTAAAAAAGTGTGTTTTTTCCCCAAAAAATGCATTTGAAAAATCGCTGCGCAAATACTGTGTGAAAAAAAAAAATGAAACACCCACCATTTTAATCTGTAGGGCATTTGCTTTAAAAAAATATATAATGTGTGGGGGTTCAAAGTAATTTTCTTGCAAAAAAAAATAATTTTTTCATGTAATCAAAAAGTGTCAGAAAGGGCTTTGTATTCAAGTGGTTAGAAGAGTGGGTGATGTGTGACATAAGCTTCTAAATGTTGTGCATAAAATGCCAGGACAGTTCAAAACCCCCCCAAATGACCCCATTTTGGAAAGTAGACACCCCAAGCTATTTGCTGAGAGGCATGTCGAGTCCATGGAATATTTTATATTGTGACACAAGTTGCGGGAAAGAGACAATTTTTTATTTTTTTTTTTTTTTTTGCACAAAGTTGTCACTAAATGATATATTGCTCAAACATGCCATGGGAATATGTAAAATGACACCCCAAAATACATTCTGTTGCGTCTCCTGAGTATGGGGATACCACATGTGTGGGACTTTTTGGGAGCCTAGCCGCGCACGGGACCCAGAAAACCAAGCACCGCCTTCAGGCTTTCTAAGGGCGTAAATTTTTGATTTCACTCTTCACTGCCTATCACAGTTTCGGAGGCCATGGAATGCCCAGGTGGCAAAACCCCCCCCCAAATGACCCCATTTTGGAAAGTAGACATCCCAAGCTATTTGCTGAGAGGTATAGTGAGTATTTTGCAGACCTCACTTTTTGTCACAAAGTTTTGAAAATTGAGAAAAGAAAAAAAAATTTTTTTTTTCTTGTCTTTCTTTATTTTTAAAAACAAATGAGAGCTGCAAAATACTCACCATGCCTCTCAGCAAATAGCTTGGGGTGTCTACTTTCCAAAATGGGGTCATTTGGGGGGGGGGTTTGTGCCACCTGGGCATTCCATGGCCTCCGAAACTGTGATAGGCAGTGAAGAGTGAAATCAAAAATTCACGCCCTTAGAAATCCTGAAGGCGGTGATTGGTTTTCGGGGCCCCGTACGCGGCTAGGCTCCTAAAAAGTCCCACACATGTGGTATCCCCATACTCAGGAGAAGAAGCTAAATGTATTTTGGGGTGCAATTCCACATATGCCCATGGCCTATCATTTAGTGACAACTTTGTGCAAAAAAAAAAAAAAAAATTTGTCACTTTCCCGCAGCTTGTGTCAAAATATAAAACATTCCATGGACTCAACATGCCTCAAAGCAAATAGCTTGGGGTGTCTACTTTCCAAAATGGGGTCATTTGGGACAGAGGTGATCAAATACCATCAAAAGAAAGCTCTATTTGTGGGAAGAAAAGGACGCAAATTTCGTTTGGGTACAGCATTGCATGACCACGCAATTAGCAGTTAAAGCGACGCAGTGCCAAATTGTAAAAAGTGCTCTGGTCAGGAAGGGGGTAAATCCTTCCGGGGCTGAAGTGGTTAAGGTTAAGTATGTAGTGCATGAAGGAAGTGCAAAGCTTTCCTAAACAGTGTATGCAGTATTTAGAAACAAGGAAGCAATTAAAACCTCTGCAGTGTATTAATATGCTTTTACTAAATGTAAATGCTGCACATACAAACTATTATAATTTTCCAGATACAGTACAAGACTGACAGATATTACAAAATATACCCACAATATACACAACAATCTATTCTTCTCAGAAAATTAGTGTGGACAATGTATGCCAGTGTGTTTCAACCGGGGTCCTATGTCACCCTGGAATGCCACAAAGAGCCCTCAGGGGTGACATGGCAACATCTCAGTCTGAGTGCGACCCTGTGTTAAACTCCCATGCATGGAGAGGTAAGAGAGAGCACACCCTGCACCTCCTCCCTGCTCTCTCCTCCTACCTGCTGTGCATTATTGCTTAGGGTGTTTCATTTTCTAATGGAAAAAAATAAACTGTAACATTTTTGCAGACTTTGCTTACGCCCCGAGTCTGAGTGATGTAAAAGATATATATGCTAAATTTCAAGAAGATTGGATAATATTTAGAGGTTGCACACTTTGATCTGTTTTGTAAAAGTAGGCAAAAAATAAGATTTTTCAATGTTAATTACTTTTATTGGGAAAGCTAGAAATCACAAACTTAAAATACTATTAAAACTATACACTAAGATTGATAGGTAATATGATAGGAAAAACATGTGTTATATTAATCAACTTTGAACGATGGAATCCCTTGTATTCTGTCACATCGTGGATCCCAAACAATTAAAAAAAGTCTTTGTTTTATTAGTAACGAACTAGCTCAGGTCTTTTTCTTCAAAAACCATGTTTTTACCCTCTAATCGTTTCACTTCCTTTTTCTTTGCAGGTTTGGTTTCTAAATATTTAGTCATGTGTTCCTTAACAGCCTGAGTAATATGTTCGTCCAAAAAAGCCAATCCTACGTTTCTTTCTGACAGATACCAAAGGTGTCTCTTAGCAACTGTGAGAGCATATTTTTTGACGTCTGCATCTGTGTAAGTGCTCAAAAGTTGTAGCATTTCCAAATCATTCTTTGGAGCCCATTGACTTACAATTGCCTCATGCCAAAAGCGAACATATATGAGGCTGACAAAATGTGCAACCCGTTTAATTCCTTCCAATTGTCGTTGAGGAATATTCAACTGTTTAGTGAAGAGGACAATTTTAAGTGCATATATTGCCTTTGCCACCCACCTTGCTTGATGCAGTGCCCCTGGGATCCTGAAACTGCAGTGGTTTTTAGACCAACCTCCTAGGTACAGTACTCTTGGATGACTTCCGTCTTTTAGGACATTTTGGATGTAGTTAACCATTTTCACTCGTTGTTCTTCTAGAAAGCCTTGAACGGGACTTTCTTCATCCAGCATTGTTGTATATGACTTCTTATCAAGTGAAGCCCACAGACTTTGATAAAATTGATCAATGTGTGCAACCCCTAAATATTATCCAATCTTCTTGAAATTTGGCATATATATCTTTTACATCACTGAGACTCAGGGTGTAAGCAAAGTCATATGAAAATCACATCTTTGGAAAAATGAAACACCCTACTATTGCTGGCAAAACAGAAAGCTGCGTGGGCTGTCCTCCCACATCCTTCCAATTGTTGATGCCATCTGTTTCTAAAGACATGTCGGGCAGGCCGCACAACTTTCTGTTTTGCTGCAAATAGTACACATAGCAGCAGGGAGGTGGAGAGAGCCTGGAGGAGGTGGAGGGTGTGCTCTCTCTCTCTCTCTCTCTCTCTCTCTCTCTCTCTCTCTCTCCTCTCTGTGCACAGCAGCTTACACAGAGTCATTTTTACATCTCAGTGCGCAGGGTTTGATTACTGCCCCCTATCTCCTCCCTACACTGCTCCTGTACGGGCAGTACAGGTAGTAGGAGGGGGGATTTGGGGGGGATTTTTGCTAGCGGGGGTTTCGGAGCGGGTTTGTTCTAGGAGCCCACTCCCAGGGAGCAGGGGGTTTGTAGTAGGGGGGGATTTGGGGGGTTGTGATCGGAGGGGAGGGTTTGGAAGCAGGGTTTGTGCTAGGAGGGGGGATTTAGGTGCAGGGAGTTTGTGCTAGGAGGTGGGATTTGGGAGCAGGGAGTTTGTGCTACAAGGGGGGATTTGGGAACACAGAATGTGTGCTAGGAGGGGGGATTTGGGAACAGAGAATGTGTGCTAGGAGGGGGGATTAGGGGGGTTTGTGCTAGAAGGAGAAATTTGGGGGGTTGTAATCGGAGGGGAGGGTTTGGAAGCAGGGTTTTGCTAGGAGGGGGGATTTGGGAGCAGGGAGTTTGTGCTACAAGAGGGGATTTGGGAGCAGGGAATTTGTGCTAGGAGGGGGGATTAGGGGGGTTTGTGCTAGAAGGAGAAATTTGGGGGGTTGTGCTAGGAGGAGGATTTGGGGCGTTTGTGCTAGGAGGAGAAAAACAATAAAAAATACTGTGCTTCCCTACACCCCTAAGCTGCAGTTCTCATTCATAGGTAAGAATCAAATTAGTAAAGCAGTCAACAGAACTGCGCTATAAATCTTAAAGTAAATAAATACCCATCAACCTATTACCTTGATTATAGTGTTATAAACAAAACAACATATTATAATCTAGACCCAAATATCAACACCACATGATCGTGATTAATATTATAAATATTAAATATTGTGACTATAGGCAGATAAATTAGTGAAAAAAATGATAAAAAATGATGAGAGAAAAAAAAAAAGGAATAAGTCCGTGGCTAATAGTGACTTCAAATAAAGACAGTCCTTATTGCAAATAATTTCACCAATAGTGACTACGGGCTTGATGAACAAAAAACACCTCGTGAGAAGGATCCACCACCTATAAGGATGTATGCTTACCGAAGGCAAGCTTTCATAAGGCTTATGTATGAAATCCACTCAGCGGGGACACCACCGACGATCACAGCATAGAGGGAGGAACGCCCGGAACTCTCCAACATACAAGCCAAAAACTCAGCATGAGGAACCTGGTGGGATGTCTGTGTTCCAGATCTGAAGAGGGGTGATCTAGGGGTTAAACGTGTTACCTAGGGAGTGATTCTAACTGTGGGGGGATTGGACTGACTAGGGGAGGAGACCAATCGATGTTTCTATATACTAGGAACACATGATCTGTCTCCTCTCCCCTGACAGGACGTGGATCTGTGTTTACTCACACAGATCCATGTTCATGCTCTGTCACGAGTGATTGCGGGTGCCCGGCGGACATCCCGGCTACCGGGCACGCACACGGCTCCACGGTGATGCGGTGGGTGCGCACGCACCCCCCTATACCTCCGGAAAGTCGAGGACGTCATAGGACACCTGCCCAGGATGGGAGATTCAATCTGCGGATGTCATGTGAGGAAGGAAGTGATTAAAATATACAATGTGCGGGAATACTCAAAAAAGTGCATGTGCTTGGATGCATCTCCTGGTGTGATTGAGCCCTCCGATTCCTGGTGTGCCCCAGGATTGTTCACAGTTCATAACTATACTGGAGAAAAGTTTGCTGCCTTTTGCAGTTGTGCGTGGGTGCCATTAAGTCTTAATGACACCTCTATGTATCTAGCAAATGTGTGTATATTTGTTTAAGTAGGTAGGGGACGCTAGTGATTAATAATGAAAAAACAAAAAAGAGTGGCATAGCTAAGTATCAATATAAAAAAAAACTTACCACAGACATAAAAACATGAATGGTGAAAAATAAAATAAAAATTATATCACACAATAAAAAACGTGATAATAATAAAGTCCCAATAGTTGAATGAACACAATAAGACAGTGGAGCGAAAAAATCTTTCAAGATAGATTGGTTTCTCAATATAGATAAATGGAAAATCCTTCACCAAGAGTTAAAGTGCACCTTGCAGTGGTAGATATCTGCTTACCAGATACCAATGACTCCTTTAGTTAAAAAGAGAGTCATTAGCGCTTGTGCAGGCTTGTGCCTGCTCACATGGGATGGCTGGATGCTGGATGGTAATAGGCAAAGGACCCTTCTTGCCTCAGTATTTAGACATGGGATATATGAAAGACAAGAGAATCTTCCATAGTATAAAACGATTTATTAAAATTGTAACAGACAAAAATAAAGCCAAATGGCCACTTACATTAAAAAGTGTCTAACCGGCACTGGGGCTGCTCGCTCATCTGGGTAAGAGTCTCAGTGAAGATGCCGTCACACCACCTCGATGGTCGGCGTGCGTTCCACCCGGCATGTTCAGCAACCAGAGATACTGGACTAGGGGGAGATCATGTGACCACGTACCACTCCGACATACGTTTCTTTTGAACGTTTTTAGGGAAACATACGTTGGTCACTAGGAGATGAATATTGATAATACAAAGAGGCAGACTTAAGGGCGTGGCATGAAAGCACCGCACAAAGCGATAAATAAAGTTGCAATAATGGAACTAACAAAGTTTGTGAGGCACTGAATAGTGCTCCTCCTTGTGGATCATAAACAAAGATTTTTATTAAAACTGGAACAACAAAAATTAATTAAAATTTGAAAATAGACCTAAATAAGTGTGCAGCCTCAATCTCGGTTGACGGTTGACGATAATTATTTTTAAAATGCCATTAGATTTGATCACAATTGAATAATATTATGAATTAGCATATAATTATTAAATGATCAAAATATATTATTAATAGAGAACTACCTGTATTGAACTGGAAAAATTGATAGACAACAACCAAGAAAAAGATTAGTGTGTAAATATTTAGATAGATGGTTATTAGGGCTACTTTTAAACTGGAAATTCAGGATAAATAAAGCCAACTCAAAAATGCAGGGATTAAAAAATGTATAAACAATTGGAGATGGCAGAGGGTATCAGTCGTTTGTCAAAAAGCAATTTAGATCTATTTCAATATTCATCCCATAAGGTTGCATGGTATTTAATTTGTAAAGCCAGTATGTTTCATTTTGAGATATAGATCTCTTTATGTGGGTACCCCTCCAGTGTTTGGATATTTTGTCAATGCCATAGAAGGTACAAAATGTTGGATCACTATCATGAAAAAGTTTGAATTGTCTGGAGACACTATGGTTGGGATAACCATTTTTAATATTTGCAAGATGTTCGTTTATTCTGGTTTTTAATTGTCGCGTGTTCCTGCCCACGTATTGTAAGGAACATGGGCACTCCAGAACATATGCAACATGGTCAGAGTCACACGTGATAAGGGGTTTAATTGTCAATTCTTGTTTTGTCACCAGAGATTTGAAATGGGATATTTTCTTGGTTGTACCTGGTTTCCTAGGTAATTTTCAGGCCTTGCACCTGGTGCAATATACAATAGAAAATTGGTTTCCTCTTAGTTGGGATTTTAAAGGGCGGAAGTCTCCAAAAAGTATAACAAAAAGTATAAAAAATATCAAATTTTATTATATCAAAAAATTAAAAGCATAACACATACTAAGTGGGAAATAACAAATGGATGCCAAAATATAAAAATGATGGTAATACAACAAGGATATACAAGACAAATCGACGGAACTACACTTAACTCACAGAAGCTGTTTAAGCAAAGGAGCTAATTGACAGTGCAGGACCAACGTGTTTCGAGGTATTTTATAGTGATTGCGACCTCTTCTTCAGGGGCTGGAGGTAAGATGTATATCTGTCTGAGGAACATTTTTGTAAAAAAAGAGACAAGAAGGGACACACAATGGAACATATTATATATCAAGAATAATACATATATACAACTATTTACATGGTAAAGATATCATAGTATAATTGCAAAAACGTATTCTAACCATAGTATTGCAAGATCAACATCACATGGCATCCGATCTGGGAGAAGGTGGAAGTAGAGGATGGTTAGCCACCGGGGTCCAGACCCGAATTTCAGCGCCACTGCCGCGAGACCGAGATCGTCAGCAAATCAGGACCGAGCACAAAGGGCGTCGTGTCCGTCAGTTGGGTAGTGAGTTATCTTGTTAGCTAAGGGCCAAGCAGGGTATGTATAAAGAAATATTGTCCCAAAAGGTACTCACATAATTAGTTGATTTATTGAAATTACCCCCTAATAGTAAATTTAAAACAAGGGGCTCTGATAGGTGTATAATTGTACATACCTATTGATGTATAGGGACTAAGGTTATCTCTACTCTGGCTCCAAAAATGAATGTCCATCAACTGATAACACCCTGGGTGTTTGGGATTAGAGATGTTGTAGACTGAAGACAAAGGAGAAAGAGAGAGCAGCATGGTAAAAAAGTATTGCTCAAATGGGTATGTTTCTCTTATACACAAGTGTCTGCAAAAATCGGGTAAGCATACCTGATAATACATAGTAAGTGGTTAATCCCTGAGCTGGCTCACATAAAGGTGTTATCTATGGTGACTGATTGATCTCAAATGCTGTAATCCAGGAGGAAACAGCAATAGAGCGCCTATGGTCAGCAGCTACAATAAAAAAAAAAAAAAAAGTGGATGGTTTTTTCGGGGGGTCTGGTACATTGCGGGCAATACGGTTTCTAAGACCTGGAACCCTTCTATAGATGAACTTGGGTTTGGTGGGCAGAGAAGACTTGGAGATCTTTATCTTTAAGCAGAATGGGCCAGAATTTTTTGAAGATAGTTTCCACTTCTTTATATTGGCGATGGAAGCCTGATATGAATGCCGAGTCTACCTTGAATTCTTTTTTGGGTTTAGTAGCCAACATAGACTGTCTATCCATAGTTGACACCTGTGAGACAAGTTTCTCTAGTGTGTGCAATGGATAGCCCTTTTCTAGAAATCTAGTGGTGATAACTTCCGCCTGTAGAAAGTCATCTGTATCATTATCGTAATTATGTCGTATACGCATTTATTGCTCCTTAGGGACCGCCCCTATCCATTGAGGATGGTGGCAACTGTGGGTGGGTACAAAGGCGTTACGATCCGTTTCTTTGAAAAATGTTCTTGTGCCAATGGTGTTGTGATGTTTGGTAAGTGTTAAATCTTGATAGTTCACTGTGGTTAAACTGTGTTCTGCCGTGAATTTTAAATTGTATTTGTTGTTATTCATTTGTTGTAGATATTTTAGAAAGCTCTCCTGGGTACCCTCCCATAGCAAGATGACATCATCAAATGCCACTAGATTTCTAGAAAAGGGCTATCCATTGCACACACTAGAGAAACTTGTCTCACAGGTGTCAACTATGGATAGACAGTCTATGTTGGCTACTAAACCCAAAAAAGAATTCAAGGGAGACTCGACATTCATATCAGGCTTCCATCGCCAACATAAAGAAGTAGCAACTATCTTCAAAAAATTCTGGCCCATTCTGCTTAAAGATAAAGATCTCCAGTCTTCTCTGCCCACCAAACCCAAGTTCATCTATAGAAGGGTTCCAGGTCTTAGAAACCTTATTGCCCGCAATGTAACAGACCCCCCGAGAAAACCATCCACTTTTTTGGATGGATCTGGTTTCCACTATTGCACCAGGTTCAAAGCCTGCAAATTAACTAGGAAACCAGGTACAACCAAGAAAATATCCCATTTCAAATCTCTGGTGACAAAACAAGAATTGACAATTAAACCTCTTATCACGTGTGACTCTGACCATGTTACATATGTTCTGGAGTGCCCATGTTCCTTACAATACGTGGGCAGGACCACACGATAAAAACCAGTATAAACGAACATCTTACAAATATTAAAAATAGTTATCCCAACCATAGTGTCTCCAGACACTTCAAACTTTTTCATGATAGTGATCCAACACTTTGTACCTTCTATGGCATTGACAAAATATCTAAACACTGGAGGGGTACCCACATATATTGCTCAAACATGCCATGGGCATATGTGGAATTACACCCCAAAATACATTTAGCTGCTTCTCCTGAGTATGGGGATACCACATGTGTGGGATTTTTTGGGAGCCTAGCCGCATACAGGGCCCCGAAAACCAAGCACCGCCTTCAGGATTTCTAGGGCGTAAATTTTTGATTTCGCTCCTCACTACCTATCACAGTTTTGAAGGCCATAAAATGCCAAAATGGCACAAACCCCCCCAAATTACCCCATTTTGGAAAGTAGACACCCCAAGCTATTTGCTGAGAGGCATGTTGAGTCCATGGAATATTTTATATTTTGACACTAGTTGCGGGAATATTACAAACTTTTTTTTTTGCACAAAGTTGTCACTAAATTATATATTGCTCAAACATACCATGGGCATATGTGGAATTACACCCCAAAATACATTCTGCTGCTTCTCCTGAGTACGGGAATGCCACATGTGTGGGACTTTTTGGGAGCCTAGCCACGTACAGGGCCCCGAAAACCAAGCACCGCCTTCAGGATTTCTAAGGGCGTAAATTTTTGATTTCACTCCTCACTACCTATCACAGTTTTGAAGGCCATAAAATGCCAAGATGGCACAAAACCCCACAAATTACCCCATTTTGGAAAGTAGACACCCCAAGATATTTGCTGAGAGGCATGTTGAGTCCATGGAATATTTTATATTTTGACACAAGTTGCAGGAAAGTGACAAACTTTTTTTTTTTTTTTGCACAAAGTTGTCACTAAATGATATATTGCTCAAACATACCATGGGCATATGTGGAATTACACCCCAAAATACATTCTGCTGCTTCTCCTGAGTACGGGGATACCACATGTGTGGGACTTTTTGTGAGCCTAGCTGCATACGGGGCCCCGAAATCCAATCACCGCCTTCAGGATTTCTTAGGATGTAAATTTTTGATTTCACTCCTCATTACCTATCACATTTTCAAAGGCCATAACATGCCAAGATAGCACAAAACCCCCCCAAATGACCCCATTTTGGAAAGTAGACACCCCAAACTATTTGCTGAGAGGCATGGTGAGTATTTTGCAGCTATCATTTGTTTTTGAAAATGAAGAAAGACAATAAAAATGTATTTTTTTTCTTTTTTCAATTTTTAAAACTTTGTGACAAAAAGTGAGGTCTGCAAAATACTCACTATACCTCTCAGCAAATAGCTTGAGGTGTCTACTTTCCAAAATGGGGTCATTTGGGTGGGTTTGTGCCACCTGGGCATTCCATGGCCTCCGAAACTGTGATAGGCAACGAAGAGTGAAATAAAAAATTTACACCCATAGAAAGCCTGAAGGCGGTGCTTGGTTTTCAGGGTCCCGTACGCGGCTAGGCTCCCAAAAAGTCTCACACACGTGGTATCCCCATACTCAGGAGAAGCAGCAGAATGCATTTTGGGGGTGTAATTTCACATATTCCCATGGCATGTTTGAGCAATATATCATTTTGTGCAAAAAATAAGAAAAAAATTGTCTTTTTCCCGCAACTTGTGTCACAATATAAAATATTCCATGGACTCGACATGCCTCTCAACAAATAGCTTGGGGTGTCTACTTTCCAAAATGGGGTCATTTGGGGGGGTTGAACTGTCCTGGCATTTTATGCACAACATTTAGAAGCTTAAGTCACACATCACCCACTCTTCTAATCACTTGAAGAAAAAGCCCTTTCTGACACTTTTTGTATAGATGAAAAAATTATTTTTTTTGCAATAAAATTACTTTGAACCCCCAAACATTATATATCTTTTTAAAGCAAATGCCCTACAGATTAAAATGGTGGGAGTTTCATTTTTTTTTCACACAGTATTTGTGCAGCGATTTTTCAAACGCATTTTTTTGGGAAAAAACACACTTTTTTAAATTTTAATGCACTAAAACACACTATATTGCCCAAATGTTTGATGAAATAAAAAAGATGATCTTAGGTCGAGTACATGGATACCAAACACGACATGCTTTAAAATTGCGCACAAACGTGCGGTGGCGACAAACTGAATACATTTTTAAAAGCCTTTAAAAGCCTTTACATGTTATCACTTTAGATTTACAGAGGAGGTCTACTGCTAAAATTACTGCCCTCGATCTGACCTTCGCGGTGATACCTCACATGCATGGTGCAATTGCTGTTTACATTTGACGCCAGACCGACGCTTGTGTTCACCTTTGCGCGAGAGCAGGGGGGGACAGGGGTGCTTTTTTTTTTCTTTATTATTTTTTTGCTTTTTTATCTTATTTATAAACTGTTCCTTTCATTTTTTAATCATTTTTATTGTTATCTCAGGGTATGTTAATATCACCAATGATAGCAATAGGTAGTGACAGGTACTCTTTTTTGAAAAAATTGGGCTCTTTTAGACCCTAGATCTCTCCTCTGACCTCAAAGCATCTGACCACAACAAGATCAGTGTGATAAAATGCTTTCCCATTTTCCCAATGGCGCTGTTTACATCCGGCGAAATCTAAGTCATAAAATGCTCGTAGCTTCCGGTTTCTTAGGCCATAGAGATGTTTGGATCCATTCTGGTCTCTGATCAGCTCTATGGTCAGCTGGCCGAATCACCGGCTGCATTCTCAGGTTCCCTGTTGGGACAGGAGAGCCAGAGAAAAACATGGAAGACGGTGGGGGGGAGCATTCCCTCCCACTGCTTGCAAAAGCAGTCTAGAGGCTAATTAGCTGCTAGGATTGCTTTTAAATGAAAGCCAACTGCTGGCTGAAAAGAATGATACCAAGATGATACCTAAACATGCAGGCATCATTCTGGTATAACCACTCAAAGTCCAGCAACATACCAGTACGTTGCTGGTCCTTGTGGGGCATATATTGTAAACTTTTTTTTCATGCAGCCTGTGGGCTGAACGAAAAAAATAGATTGATCGGTGGGTATACCCACCATTAGAATATCTCCCTTCATCCACCCACTTCTAATGATGGGTAGAAATGCACCGTTTATATATGCCGAAGCATGGGGGCATCTGCCCCAAAAGGTAGGAGCAAATCGCTCCTCCGCCCCTCCTGCCCCCATGCTTCGGCATATATACTCTTTTTTTTAACTGTGGTGGTGAAATCAGCTCCTACAGCGCTGGAGTCATGGCTTTATCTATCGTGGGAGCAAACGCTGTTGCTGTCAAGATAAATAAATCCGTGCTGCCACTGAATGGTGTACCTGCTAAGCAAATGATGGTTAACAATAAAACAAAGTAACATTACAGTATAACAGTAAGACTTACCATACCTGCAAAGCAAATACAAAAAAAAAAACAAAAAACATTTTTTAACGCAACCTGTGCCTAAAATATATATATGCCGAAGCATGGGGGCATCCACCCACAAAAGGTAGGAGCAAATCGCTCCTCCACCCCTGCTGCCCCCATGCTTCGGCATATATGCTCTTTTTTTTAACTGTGATGGTGAAATCACCTCCGACAGCGCTGGAGTCACAGCTTTATGTATCGTGGGAGCAAACGCTGTTATTGTCAAGATAAATAAATCCACTCTGCAGCTGAATGGCATACCTGAAAACAGAAAAATGGTTAACAATAAAACACAGTAAACAGTAAAGTATAAAAAAATTGCATACCTATAAAGCAAACATGATAAAACATAATAACAATAAAACATTGCAGAATAGAATACAGTAAAAAAGAGTGGAACAATAGAGAGAGAATAGAGAGAGACCAATAAAACTCCAACTATTTTTTTTTTTTTTTTTTATATATTTATTTTATTTTTTTTTTACACTTTTTTTGTAACTGTAACTTTTGTAACTGTAACCGGTTCCAAGTTCAGGTCTCTCAAAATGTGATGGCATCTTGGGAGACCCTGTGAAAGTGTGCCTAGTCTGTGCAGTGCTGTACCCTACGCTAATACTCAACTAGTGTATGGTAGCGTTCAAAACATTCACCAGTTCAAAGACCAGGATTGTCAGGACAGGAGGGACAATAATAGCGGGTGTCACGCCTATATCCACGCTTGATGCAGACACGACATCTTTTTTGGGGGGCTTGTTGGGTAGGGGTACTCAGGAGGACATAAAGAAAATGCCTCTCATGCAGCCGGCTTACTGCATTTGGTTGGGGAAGGTGAGGTAGAGCACCGTTTGGAAACAGAAGGGCTCTGAAAATCTCTTCCTGAAATTTAAGGAAAGATCCAGTCCATCCTGAAGCTCTGTATAGCACATGAGCATTCAGCACAGCCAATTGAAATAAATAAACAGACACTTTCTTGTACCAGCATCTGGCCTTACGGGCAATTAGGTACGGCGCCAACAACTGGTCGTTGAGGTCCACCCCTCCCATATTTTGGTTATATTCATGGACACAGAGGGGTTTCTCCACAACACCAGTCGCCGTAGTAATTTGGACTGTCGTGTCTGCATGAAGGGAGGTAAGAACGAAAACATTCTTATTATCCCTCCACTTCATAGCAAGCAAGTTATTACACTTGAAGCAGGCTCTCCCCCCTTGCCTAAGACGGGAATCTACAAGCCGCTGGGGAAAGCCCCGGCGATTAGGTCGCACAGTGCCACATGCTCCAATCTGCTGATCAAACAAGTGACTAAAAAGTGGCATGCTCATGTAATAATTGACCACATATAAGTGGTACCCCTTTCCGAATAAGGGTGACACCAAGTCCCACACAATCTTGCCAGCGCTTCCTATGTAGTCAGGGCAGTTTGTCGGCTCTACATGGCTATCTTTTCCTTCGTAAACCATAAAACTACATGTATAGCCTGTGGCCCTGTCACAGAGCGTATACATCTTGACCCCGTATCTGGCACGCTTGCTGGGAAGGTACTGTTTGAATGACAAGCGGCCAGAAAACTTAATCAGGGACTCATCAACGCAGACAACTTGATTGGGAGTAAACAAGTCTGCAAAACGTTGGTTGAAGTGGTTTTCGAGGGGCCGAATTTTGTAGAGCCAATCGTATCCAGGGTCTCCACGAGGATGACAGCGTTAATTGTCATTGAAGTGCATGAACCGCAAGATGGAAATGAAAGGCGCCACTCTAAGTGCAGTAAATAGCATAAGGTTTAATAAAATTTGTAAAAGTGGTACTCACAAAAGTACAATATAAACAGGCATGTGGGCAAGGATCTGCCGGGTATCCTGGAAAGTGTGTATAATCCAGATGCTTGTTTACTCCCAATCAGACAACTTGATTGGGAGTAAACAAGTCTGCAAAACGTTGGTTGAAGTGGTTTTCGAGGGGCCGAATTTTGTAGAGCCAATCGTATCCAGGGTCTCCACGAGGATGACAGCGTTAATTGTCATTAAAGTGCATGAACCGCAAGATGGAAATGAAAGGCGCCACTCTAAGTGCAGTAAATAGCATAAGGTTTAATAAAATTTGTAAAAGTGGTACTCACAAAAGTACAATATAAACAGGCATGTGGGCAAGGATCTGCCGGGTATCCTGGAAAGTGTGTATAATCCAGATGCTGGATGGCGGTGGTCTCCGGTGGATGGAGACCACACACACACACACATTGTTTTCTTATTCTATTTTAGCTAGTTTACATATTGAAATTGACACGCACCATGTAATCTATTTGCTTCGGTATCTGATGTATTTTTAAGTGTCACTTCGTCTATTGTTTTTGCCTTAATTTGAGTGATTGCAGCATTATCCAATGTACTGAGTGCTTTCTGCACCAATCAGCGCCACTCACTGGCTGTATAAGCCCTGTCCAATCACAATCCACGTTAGGCCTGAGAAAGGAGCCTAGCTCCACAAACGCGTCGCCTATATATTCTCTATTCCGGAAATGATCTCATCCTCCTGGTTGTCTACGTGTGCTCCAACGGCAGGAAGTGTCAGCATCCATCGGAGACCACCGCCATCCAGCATCTGGATTATACACACTTTCCAGGAAAGCCGGCAGATCCTTGCCCACATGCCTGTTTATATTGTACTTTTGTGAGTACTACTTTTACAAATTTTATTAAACCTTATGCTATTTACTGCACTTAGAGTGGTGCCTCTGTTTCATTTCCATAGTGCCTAGAGGATTGCTCCTTTTCCTTTTACAGGGCTGCCTTCTACAGTTGCTTTTTTATACATGAACATTATGGACATTATTACAGCCCATATGGACACTATTATAGCTCCATGCCTTTTTTATCAATGCCTTTGCCAATGCCTTTTTCAATCTACCTTTTTAACTAATTGTTTTATTATCTAATTTATCAATTGTATCATCTTGTATGCAGTTTCCTGTTGGGAGCAGTTAGGTTGGGGGTTCATACTGTGTTGGGCTCAGCGCTCATCTTCCTATGATGTTCATGAACCGCAAGATCTACGCGTATCGTGCCCTGGTCATGGAGGCAGAGAACACGGGCATATGGTGAATTGGGTCAGTGGACCAATATGACCGCAACTCACTCTTTTTAGTTATGCCCATGTTGAGGGAAAGGCCCAGAAAGATCTTAAATTTGGAAACCATAATTTGTCTCCTATCTCTGGCAAGGGATGACTGGGGAATAGTGGCGATGTATTGACCAGCGTACAAATTGCTTTGGTCCACAATAGATCTATAAAGATCTTCGGTGAAAAACAGCGAATAAAAATCAAGTGATGTAAAATCAACTGTTTCCACCTGAATGCCGGGTTGGCCAGTGAATGGGGGAAGTACGGGTGCTGCAGAAGTGGTGGGTTCCCAATTAGGATTGGCGAATGCAGCAGGAAGGGCACTATGGGCACGACGGGCCTGTGTTCACCTTCTTTGTGACAGCGGGACACTACTTGTGCTTGCCACCTCACCAGCTTGAACTGAACTTATGGGACTCGCCACGTCATCATGTGATACTGCAGCACTGGATTGACTACGACCGGGGTGTACTAGGCCGCTGGTGCTTGCCAGTTCACCAGAAGGAATAGCAGCGCTAGTACTGCTCTGCTCCATATGAGGACCTGTGGTTTTTGCACATCAACGACAGAAGAAGAAGATTGGGGTCTGGTACGCCTGACCTTGGCAGGGACCACAACTCGTCAGAGCTATCTGTCATGGAGCCGCTGTCCTCTACAGGATCGTATTCTGAGCCTGAATCTGACAGATGAGTGACTTCCTCTTCACTATCTGTCATGCTCAGAAACGTGTAGGCCTCTTCACTAGTGTACCTTCGATTTGCCGTTTTGGGCTCTAAATTTAGTGGTACACTAGTGAGACTCACAGGTAAAAAAGCTCCTGACTGTTAGCAACTGTATCAAAACGCTACCAAAAAACTGTTAACGATCGCAGGGATCAGGCCTGACTCTGCGAACGCTGCAGTTATGTGTGTACTGTATAGTGTTTTGTAAGTGACAGTGATAGATCGATACTGCACTTGTGTGGGCTGGGTTGGACTGGGCGGAGGGGCTAAGCGCAGGCTGATGCTGCTAACACTGCATTTTTGGGGACCCTAAACTGCTGGGGATGCTAGTATAGATCTGATCGGATCAGATATTGATCCGATCAGATACTATACCACTAAGGGAGGTGTATGCTGCGTGCGTGGGTGTTAGCGGTACTGGCACTAACCTGACGTTGCCTGGGGCGACGCAGACCCTATCTGACCCAAAAACTTAACTTATATCACATCAGGGGGTTAAACCTTTATTAGGTAATAAACGGCGGGTGCCCTGACACTATAAAAAACAAACTAACTAACCAGCATCACCCGTAACAGTTATACGGTGATCACTGGTGAAAGGGTTAACTAGGGGCAATCAGGGGGTTAAAACCTTTACTAGGTAGTATATGGGGGCCCTGAAGCTATAAAACGCTGACGGCGAACCTAAATACTTACCTCTCTAACTAGCGTCACCTGTGACACTAATACAGCGATCAGAAAAACGATCGCTTAGTGACACTGGCGACGGGGGGTGATCAAGGGGTTAAAACTTTATATGGGGGGGTGGGGGGGTACCCTAGACCTAAAGGGGCCTAATACTAACTGCCTATCAAAAAAAAAAAAAAACTGCTATTGGTGTCACTGTGACTGGGGTTACAGGGGGGTGATCGGGGGGGTCATGGGGGGTGAGAAGTGTGCCTAGAGTGTTCTACTGAACGTGTAATGTTATGCAGACTTACTTGGATGTCCTCTCTCCTCGGCGCCGGAACGAAAAGACCGACACGAGGAGAGATGACATCACTTCCTCTGCCGCTGTTTACATTACAGCAGCAGAGGAAGATTGTCATTCGTTGGGAGCGATCGCAAGGGGGTTGCCACGAATGAGTGGCCTCCCCCTCAGCACGGATCGCTCCCCTAATGATGCCGACCGCCTCGGGCACTGGTGGTGGCGCGATGCGCCCCCCCGCCCGCGGGAGACAAATCACGTACCGGGTACGTGATTTTGCCTGCCCGTGCCATTCTACTGCAGTATATCTGCATTAGGCGGTCGGCAAGTGGTTAAGCAATGAGAGTAAAAGCTCTGATATATTGCCATTTTAAGCATCCCTTCTCCAGCTAAAGTTCTGATTGTCACTGAAATATCTCAATATGGAAGTTTAAATTTCTTTCTCATGCGGGAACAATGCAAACTATTGTGTTCCTCAAAGATGGAGATATCAATGTCTTTCGTACTTACATTGTGAAAGCATTTGTTTATTCTTCTTCCAAGAAAGATAACACCTGGTACTACTCAACTTCCAGACTCTAGAACCTCCAAAATATTTATACACCTGCCACCCAGCTTTTAGCTGACAGGCCAAGCAGCCAAACGCAAGTGGGGTGGCTCACAACTCTTAAAGGGCTTTTAAATATATGCAAAAAATGTAATGCAACCCAGAATGTACTGTATCTGTAAATTGATGGCTTGAAAACAATACAGGCACATGGAGGGAACTGTTCCAAGACAATCCAATGCAAAATATCATGAGGAAATATATAAGCAGAGGGAAATTTCAGTGAAATCCAATTACATTCTTTCCCCTTTAAAATCACAGTGCCATTGTGGGGCAAGAGTGCAGAATTATCATAGATTTGTTTTATATCTATTCAATTATCAAATCAGAAACTCAAAGTTACTAACACTGATCACCAAAAGGTCAGTCCACCCCAGTTTGGCGATCTGCTTAAAGAGCTTTCTTTTTATTTGTAGTGTACATGTAAGGCTCGATCCTAAGAAACTAAAGTAATGGAGGAAAGGAGAAGTTCAGGAGCTCACAGAGGACACTACAATGGGACAAAAAAACACAGTAAAAGGATTTAATGAAAAATTGATTACAGGGCCATTAGGTAGTAGCAAAATTTCATTGATGATAAAAAAATAGGAGCAAAATCTATTTTTCAAAGATCACTCCACTCACTGCACTACTAGAAATCACAGATGCAAATATCTGTGCACCATTCATGCAGAACTGTGTCTTTCTATGGGAGAACAGTACCTGGAAGGACAATGTGAATGACAGTATTTGTGTACACTGTTTTGCTGGCTAATGGTGCACAAATGGTGCACAACACATCTTTATCCGAATGTACACTATCTTGGCTTTATTGATGCTTTCATGGTAAAATATAATTAGCAGAATTGTTTTGCCAAAGATCTAAAAACATAAATAGAAGTCAATCAAATTCCTTGTAAAATAACAAAATTGACTTTGTGGAGAAAAAAAGAAGACAAAAGGCCTGCTGAAGCGAAAACAGTTCACAATTTTATTCATAGTTTTCAAAATGTATTTGTCCTGCAGTGATATTAAATTGAACTAGCAAGTAAATCATTATATCAGATCAGACATGTGCATCATAAAATGCAATGGCAGGATAATTTGAAATGTAAGAGCTGTTTATAGTTTTAACCTGTTTCATTATTTGTAGATTTGTTAAAAATTGATCTTTAAGATACTTATATTTTAATGATTTCATTGATTTCCATGAACAAAAAGCACTGTCCATCTACATACAATAGAAATTTGAGGAAGCTCAACTGAACTTCTCCAGTCAAATTACATCATGTCTAACTAGCTATAAGCGTTGCTTTGGGGGTTTTCTTTAATGATGTTAATTCTTAGTACTAATATAAATACCAGTTACAGGAGCAGAAAAACACCTGGACTGCAAGGACTAGGTCAAAGCCAGCTCTCATCTTTGCAGCCTATTCTAAAAGCTCAGCACTATTACCAAGTTGGGATTTTGGATGACTAATGCTACTACTAATGGATAGTAATTGCCTTTCTTGCAGTGCTTTTGCTTTTCATAAATTATTTTTATGTAGCTGTCAGTGGAAAAGCAAAGGGGAATACTTTAGGTACAGCCATGAGCCTGCCAGGGCTACTGACATCCTATCTAAGATGGTACCAAGATTTAACTGCTCATTTTATCTAGGAGTATAGGATCAGGCTGTATTACTTACCCTATCATCCATTCTGGCCAGCTCTGATACTGCCCATTTCTCCTAAAAGATTCTGTCTGTTAGTGTTGGGCAAACAGTTCGAGCAGAGCAAAAGTTAGGCCCGAACATCTCCTGTTCGCCCTGTCAGCGAACACCCAATTTTTTTGGGTAGCTTGACGGGATGTTCGCCCGCTGAGTGCCGCACAAGGCACTGGATGCTTCACAGTACTTTCTAGGGCCCTAATTGGATGAAGCCGTGCAAGGCTTCGCCAATTAGTACTTTCAGAGCCCTGATTGGACAAAGTGATGATGACATTCTCCAATCATAGCTCAGTGCTCATAGTTCCACCCCACACTATAAAAGGTAACTTCCCATAGAAATATTTTGTAGTGTGTTGGAGTGGAGATGGATAGAGCAGGGCTCAGTTTGCTACTAGCTAGTTAGTGTGTTCACTTATTGTGACTATCGTGAGTGTAGAGTGTTAGTTTAGTGTTAGTATAGTGTGTGAGTATAGCGTTTCAGTGTAGTGTATTAGTGTAGTGCAGTCAGAGGCGTAACTAGAATCTCCAGGGCCCTGGTGCAAGCAACCATAACGGGCCCCCACCAGGGGCGTTGCTATGTCTACAAAAGATCTCGGGCTAGAGCCCATAGCAGCGAAGTAAAGAAAGTCATACGCTTGGGCGAGCATACGCATGTATATAACATACATGTGTGTGTATATATATATATATATATATATATATATATATATATATAAATATTGTTACATAGTGCAGATCCCCCTTACATCAGGGTCCCCAGAGAGCCTCCCCTTACTTCAGGGTCCCCAGAGAGCCTCCCCTTACATCAGGGCCCCCAGAGAGCCCCTTCCCTACATCAGGGTCCCCTGAGAGCCCCTCCTTACATCAGGGTCCCCAGAGAGCCCTCCCTTTACATAAGGGTCCCCAGAGAGCCCCTCCTTACATCAGGGTCCCCAGAAAGTCCCTTCCTTACATCAGGGCCCCCAGAGAGCCCCCCTTACTTCATGGTCCCTAGAGAGCACCCCTTACATCAGGGTCCCCAGAGAGTCCCCCCCTTACATCAAGGTCCACAGAGAGTCCCCTCCCTTACATCAGTGTCCCTAGAGAGTCCCCCCTTACATCAGGGTCCCCAGAGAGCCCCCCTTACTTCAGGGTCCCCAGAGAGCCTCCCCTTACATCAGGGTCCCCAGAGAGCCCCTCCTTACATCAGTGTCCCTAGAGAGCCCCCCTTCATATCAGGGTCCCCAGAGAGCCCCTTCCTTCCATCAAGAGTGATGAAGCAGAGCGACTCACTGGAGAGTGAAGCCGATACATGCCCGGGTCAGAGGCCCCTCCCCTCTCCAGTGGATACAGTCGGAGAGAGAACTACAAGCCCCAGAGAGATCCCGCCCGCCGCCCATGGACACCATAGAGCTGCCGATCGCCTCCCATCTCCCCCCCATGTTAAACGGATGGCCAGGGGTGCAGGGGGAGATGCCGGGTCTTGGGGCCCCCCCACAGTGGCAGAACGACAGGGCCCAGTCACAAGTGCAACTGCAGCGACCCCTATAGTTCCGCCACTGAGTGCAGTGTTTAACACAGCTTTACATAACATCTGACTCTGAGTGTAGAGTGTTAGTGTAGTGTTAGTATAGTGTGTGAGTATAGTGTGTCAGTATAGTGTAGTGTGTTAGTGTAGTGCAGTGTTTAACACAGCATTACATAACTTTTAGTGCTGTATACAGTGCCGTATACCTTTTTTTTGGTTGCTGCGTGTTTTCTTTTTGTCTTTTTTTTTTTTTGTCCCCTGTCTGCCCCCTCATTTTTTAAATTTAATTTTTATAGTTTTTATGTTTCTGTCCTCAATTTAAAGTGCACCAAACACCAATTTCCATTCAAAAAAGTGCATCCAATCGCACATTTCCCAGTTTCTTTTAAATTTGGGTAATAAGCCCCCCTATCATGTCTGGGAAGCCAACAAGGAGAGGTAAACATTCCCATACCACTATGATGGGGCCAGCAGTGTCTGTGTCCACAGGTGGACGTGGTCTGTCTACTTTCTACTTTATTAGAGGTAACCCCGTGAAAAAAGTCCCGTTAGAGGAATTGCACTCCTTCAGGGGGTGCTTAGGTTTGGCAAAAAATTGGGATGGGGGCTCACCTCTAGAAAAATATACAGTGCCTACTGGGACGACACCTCCCTCCTGTACTCAGACAGGGCACCTTTGTCTCTGTTTAGTGATGTTGCTGGTGCTATCCAGCCACAGCATGTAGAGGAAGTGGTGGCCTGGCTTAATAAACCATCCTTATCCACTTAATCCTCTATGACCCAAGCTGACACTAGTGTGCAGTCCACTGCAGCTGCCAGAGTGGCTTATTCTGCCTCCTTGTCCACAGCTACTCCTGCCATAGCCCCAGCATCATGCATGGAGAAGTCAGTTGAATTATTTGAACACAGCATCAGTCACTTGCTTCTTAAGGATGCACAGACATTACTTGATTCTGATGTTGGTTCTGAGGTAGAGGAAGGGAATAACATGAGCCTACAGAGTGGGAATAACACTGATAAACAACAAATTACTATTATTATATTTTATACACAATATATAGCTCCAACAGTTTATGCAGTGCTTTACAATGTAGAGGTGGAACAGCACAATTACAGTACAGTTCAATACAGAAGGGACAGGTGGGTCCTGCTCATAGAGCTTACATTCTAAAGGGAGGGGGTGTTGGTACAAAAGATAATAGATGCAGGGAATGATTTGATGGGGGTGGCTCTGGGACAGTTGTTAGGTGGGTGTGGTATAGGCTCCCCTGAATAAGTGAGTTTTCAGGGATCTCCTAAAGGTGGACAGGTTAGGGGGTGATCGGATAGACCGGGGCAGGGAGTTCCAGAGGATGGGAGAGGCTCTGGAGAAGTCCTGAAGGCAAGCATGAGAGGAGGTAACAAGGGAGCTAGAGAGCAGGAGGTCCTGGGAGGGCGGAGGGGACAATTTGGGCAATATCTGCAGATGAGGTTGGTGATGTAGCTGGGGGCAATGTTGTGGATGGCCTTGTATGTTGTGGTTAGCATTTAGAATTTTATACAGTGGGGTAGGGGAAGCCAGTGAAGGGATTGGCAGAGAGGTGCAGCAGTCACAGATCGATTAGTGAGGTGTATTAGTCTAGCAGCAGCATGCATAATAGACTGAAGCAGGGATAGCCTGCGTAAGGGTAGGCCATTAAGGAAAGAGTTGCAGTAGTCAAGGCTGGAAATAATCAAGGAGTGAATAAGTTGCTTTGTGGTGTCAGTCAGGAAGGGTCAAATTCTGGAGATGTTGCGGAGGTTAAGGCGGCAGGATTTAGCCAGTGATCAGATGTGGGGGCTGAAGGAGAGGTCAGAGTCAAGGATTACACCCAGCACCCTGGCATGTGTGGAGGGACCAATGGTTGTGCTGGTGAAAACAAATTGTCAGCCATGTTCCCCCAGCCGCAGAAAATTGCCAAGTTGGCTTCAGTCATGATGAGGATGGAGGGGATGATGATGATGAGGTCACTAACATGATTTGGGTGCTGGATAGAGCAGAGGAGTAAAATGAGGGGGAGAGAAAACCCCAACGAGACAGGATGTCCTCCAGGGGCAGGCATCATGGAAGAGTAAAGAGCAGCCACCCTATTCCATCAGATTGTGGAGCTATTATCTCTCAGCCCACTTCTCACAGCTCATCTGTCTGGGCCTTTTTAAGCACATGTGCAGCTGATGGCACTGTTGCAATTTGCAATCTCTGCCTCAAGCAGATCAAACATGATCAAAAACACCAGCCATTTGGGTACCACATGCTTGACAAGGTGTTTAACCTTCCATCAATTAGCCCATTGGCAAGAGCCAATGGGCTAATTTTGTCCCATTGACTTTTGTCCCCCACACTTTTGTCCCCCACACACAGGGGACAAAAGTCTTTTCCTCCTCACTTTTCATGTCTACTCTTGCTAAATTTCATGACCTCTTAGCAACCTCCACTAATAGGGATGATGGTATAGCAAAGGGTGTCACGGGTCCTTGCAACATGTCTGCCAGCAGCACACCACCAGTTGTAGAGTATAGCAGGCACATTTCTCTGCCCCAGCTGCTGCAGCGAAAAAAAAAAAAATACACTCCTTGCCACCCACATTTCCAGTGTCTAAATTCCTGCTTGTCCAAAATGCTGGCTTTACAACTTCTGCCTTTCTGTCTGGTGGATTCTGCCCTCTTCAGTGAATTTGCAGAATGTGCTGTACCACAATGGCAGGTTGCCAATTGCTATTTCTTTGCATTTAAGGACATTCCAGCTCTACACCATCACGTGGAAGGCAATGTTTTGGCATTGTTGGGCAAAGCATTCAGCCGCAAGGTCCACCTTACTGCTGACGCGTGGTCCAGCAAGCATTTGGTGGTGATGATGTGAGATCTGTCAGCTCCACCCCCTCCTCCTCCTCCTCCATGCCCTCCTCTGCTGGATTGTCTTATGAATTACCAGGACTCCCTAGGAGTTCAAGGGGCCATTCAACGAGTCAGGCTAAAAGATGCCGTGCATTGCTTCAGCTGGTCTGTCTAGGGGACAAGAGCCACATTGGAGCAGAGATTATTTCAGCTCTGCAGGGGCAGGCTCAGAGGTGGTTCATCCCATGGAAGCTTGAGCCAGGAATGGTGGTGTGTGATATTGGCACTAACCTCCTGTACGCCCTTTCGAAAGGGAAAGTTGATACATGTACCATACCTGGCACATGTCCTCAATTTGGTGGTGCAGCGTTTCTTAAAGAGGTACCCAGGTTTGCAAGATCTTCTAAAGCAGGTCAGAAGAGTCTGCAGCCATTTCAGGTGGTCATACACAGCCAGTGTCCAGTTGGCTGAAATTCAGCAGAAATTCCATCTGCCCGTAAACCGCCTGATTTGTGATTTGGCCAACAGGTGGAACTCAAATTTGGCAATGCTGCAGCAGCTGCACATGCAGCAGAAGGCTGTCAACGAGTACCTGTATGAGTATGGCACAAGGACAGGCTCAGGGCACCTCTGCTTTTTTTCCCCAGGCTGCTGATAAAGGATGCATGCACTGTACTGTCACCATTTGAGGATGCCACCAGCATGGTGAGTAGGGATGAGCCGAACACCCCCCTGTTCGGTTCGCACCAGAACATGCGAACAGGAAAAAAGTTTGTTCGAACATGCGAACACCGTTAAAGTCTATGGGACACGAACATGAATAATCAAAAGTGCTAATTTTAAAGGCTTATATGCAAGTTATTGTCATAAAAAGTGTTTGGGGACCTGGGTCCTGCCCCAGGGGACATGGATCAATGCAAAAAAAAGTTTTAAAAACGGCCGTTTTTTCAGGAGCAGTGATTTTAATAATGCTTAAAGTCAAACAATAAAAGTGTAATATCCCTTTAAATTTCGTACCTGGGGGGTGTCTATAGTATGCCTGTAAAGGGGCGCATGTTTCCTGTGTTTAGAACAGTCTGACAGCAAAATGACATTTTGAAGGAAAAAACTCATTTAAAACTACCCGCGGCTATTGCATTGCCGACAATACACATAGAAGTTCATTGATAAAAACGGCATGGGAATTCCCCAAAGGGGAATCCCGAACCAAAATTAAAAAAAAAAAATGACGTGGGAGTCCTCCTAAATTCCATACCAGGCCCTTCAGGTCTGGTATGGATATTAAGGGGAACCCCGGCCAAAATTTTAAAAAAAAAATGACGTGGGGTCCCCCCTAAATTCCATACCAGACCCTTCAGGTCTGGTATGGATTTTAAGGGGAACCCCGCGCCAAAAAAAAAAAAAAAAAACGGCGTGGGGTCCCCCCAAAAATCCATACCAGACCCTTATCCGAGCACGCAACCTGGCAGGCCGCAGGAAAAGAGGGGGGGACGAGAGTGCGGCCCCCCCTCCCTCCTGAACCGTACCAGGCCACATGCCCTCAACATTGGGAGGGTGCTTTGGGGTAGCCCCCCAAAACACCTTGTCCCCATGTTGATGAGGACAAGGGCCTCATCCCCACAACCCTGGCCGGTGGTTGTGGGGGTCTGCGGGCGGGGGGCTTATTGGAATCTGGAAGCCCCCTTTAACAAGGTGACCCCCAGATCCCGGCCCCCCCCCTGTGTGAAATGGTAAGGGGGTACATAAGTACCCCTACCATTTCACGAAAAAAGTGTCAAAAATGTTAAAAATGACAAGAGACAGTTTTTGACAATTCCTTTATTTAAATGCTTCTTCTTTCTTCTATCTTCCTTCATCTTCTGGTTCTTCTGGCTCTTCTGGCTCTTCTGGTTCTTCTGGTTCTTCCTCCGGCGTTCTCGTCCAGCATCTCCTCTGCGGCGTCTTCTGTCTTCTTCTCCTCGGGCCGCTCCGCACCCATGGCATGGGGGGGAGGCTCCCGCTCTTCTCTTCTTCTCTTCTTCTTTTCTTCTTTTCTTCTCTTCTTCTCTTCTTCTCTTCTTCATTTTCTTCTCCGGGCCGCTCCGCAATCCATGCTGGCATGGAGGGAGGCTCCCGCTGTGTGACGGCGCTCCTCGTCTGACAGTTCTTAAATAACGGGGGGGCGGGGCCACCCGGTGACCCCGCCCCCCTCTGACGCACGGTGACTTGACGGGACTTCCCTGTGGCATTCCCCGTGACGTCACAGGGAAGTCCCGTCAAGTCACCGTGCGTCAGAGGGGGGCGGGGTCACCGGGTGGCCCCGCCCCCCCCCATTATTTAAGAACTGTCAGACGAGGAGCGCCGTCACACAGCGGGAGCCTCCCTCCATGCCAGCATGGATTGCGGAGCGGCCCGGAGAAGAAAATGAAGAAGAGAAGAAGAGAAGAAAAGAAGAAGAGAAGAAGAGAAGAGCGGGAGCCTCCCCCCCATGCCATGGGTGCGGAGCGGCCCGAGGAGAAGAAGATAGAAGACGCCGCGGAGGAGATGCTGGACGAGAACGCCGGAGGAAGAACCAGAAGAGCCAGAAGAGCCAGAAGAGCCAGAAGAACCAGAAGATGAAGGAAGATAGAAGAAGCATTTAAATAAAGGAATTGTCAAAAACTGTCTCTTGTCATTTTTAACATTTTTGACACTTTTTTCGTGAAATGGTAGGGGTACAGTACCCCCTTACCATTTCACACAGGGGGGGGCCGGGATCTGGGGGTCACCTTGTTAAAGGGGGCTTCCAGATTCCGATAAGCCCCCCGCCCGCAGACCCCCACAACCACCGGCCAGGGTTGTGGGGATGAGGCCCTTGTCCTCATCAACATGGGGACAAGGTGTTTTGGGGGGCTACCCCAAAGCACCCTCCCAATGTTGAGGGCATGTGGCCTGGTATGGTTAAGGAGGGAGGGGGGGCCGCACTCTCGTCCCCCCCTCTTTTCCTGCGGCCTGCCAGGTTGCGTGCTCGGATAAGGGTCTGGTATGGATTATTGGGGGGACCCCATGCCGTTTTTTTTTTTTTTTTTGGCGCGGGGTTCCCCTTAAAATCCATACCAGACCTGAAGGGTCTGGTATGGAATTTAGGGGGAACCCCACGTCATTTTTTTTTTTAAATTTTGGCCGGGGTTCCCCTTAATATCCATACCAGACCTGAAGGGCCTGGTATGGAATTTAGGGGGACCCCCACGTCATTTTTTTTTTTTAATTTTGGTTCAGGGTTCCCCTTTGGGGAATTCCCATGCCGTTTTTATCAATGAACTTCTATGTGTATTGTCGGCAATGCAATAGCCGCGGGTAGTTTTAAATGAGTTTTTTCCTTCAAAATGTCATTTTGCTGTCAGACTGTTCTAAACACAGGAAACATGCGCCCCTTTACAGGTATACTATAGACACCCCCCAGGTACGAAATTTAAAGGGATATTACACTTTTATTGATTGACTTTAAGCATTATTAAAATCACTGCTCCTGAAAAAACGGCCGTTTTTAAAACTTTTTTTTGCATTGATCCATGTCCCCTGGGGCAGGACCCAGGTCCCCAAACACTTTTTATGACAATAACTTGCATATTAGCCTTTAAAATTAGCACTTTTGATTTCTCCCATAGACTTTTAAAGGGTGTTCCGCGGCATTCAAATTTGCCGCGAACACCCCAAATTGTTCGCTGTTCGGTGAACTTGCGAACAGCCAATGTTCGAGTCGAACATGAGTTCGACTCGAACTCGAAGCTCATCCCTAATGGTGAGCCATGGCAATGCATGCATCAGTGACACAATCCCTGTTGTGTTCCTGCTGGAGCATACTCTGCATGGCATTATGGACAGGACACTCAAGGCAGAGCAGCAGGAGGAAGAGGAGGACTTTCTTTCCTCTCAAGGCCAGCTTTATGCAGACACCCTTCTTGTGCGACACAAAAGAGGAGAGGGAAGATAATTCTGGAAGTGTTTGAGGCATAGAAGCAGAGGAAGACATACCTCAAACCTTAAGAGACAGTTTTCACTCCCCAGAAACCTTGGGAGCAGTACGTGGCTGGCAGGAGGCAGTTCCAGATACTGTAATGCTCAGCGACCTCAAGGACTCTGCTTCTCATGCCTCCGCAAATTTTTGGTGCACGGGCTCCCTTATGCTTCAAAGAAGGACCAGAGTATTTATGGCATCAAGGATAAGGATCATTATTGGCAAACCTCCTTGACCACCGTTACAAGTGGAAAGTCTCGGAACACATCCTGCCCTCGCAGAGGAAGCACAGGATGAAATTTCTTGAGGACACCTTAAAGAGGAGTTTATGTAACGCCTTTCCAGACTCTGGTAGGTTACACTCAAATAGTGTCAGAGAAATAGTGTTCAGAGAATAGGTAGTGGAAGTACTGGCATTCTTGCCAGTGGCAGAAATGGGCGTCATAGGCGCATCATGTGACAGATGTTTCTCCCTGCTGGCCTATAAGAGGCTGCCTCTGTCTGACACAAGTTTCTGAATTGTCTTCAGCTCTTCCCTGTTCCTGAACCCGTGTTATACTTTCAAGTGAATCCTGTTGTGAACTTGGCTTGCCTCCTGACCTGCTCTGATCTCCTCTCCAGTGTTTGACCCCGGCTTTGCTTGCGGACTCTGCTATACTTGCTCCTGCCTGATTACCAGTGCTTGACCCCCAGTTTGGCTCACGTACTTTGCTATACTTGCACCTGCCTGATTACCAGTGGTTGACCCCTGGCTTGGCTCATGTACTTTGCTATATTTAGACCTGCCTGATTACCAGTGTTTGACCCCTGGCTTGTCTCACGGACTTGCTATACTTGCACCTGCCTGATTACCAGTGTTTGACCCCCTGCTTGGCTAATCACTTACCTGTGATTGACCCTCAGCTGGCCTCACCACAGCCTCCAATCTGCTCTCCTGTGTTCTACCCTCAGCCAGGCTAGTGTCCGAATTACTCCTTGTTCTCTTCTCAAGGAAAGTCTCCAAGTGATCATCTGCTCAAGCCTTCTCAACCTCCTGGCAACCCATGCTTCATTGAGCCCTATACCTCCTGTACCACCTTCAGGGGTATACTGTGCTTAGCCACAAGGGGAGCCTCTCTCAGCATCTTGGCCTCAGAAAAGGTATCTGACACATGGAAAAGCTAGTTTTGAGGCTTCTGTAGTTAAAGGAGGAGCAGTGGAGACATGGGCTGCCTCAGTGATTCATTAAAAAAAACTTGTAGTCCTCGGCACCCAGGGTTGTCAGCTTCAAGATCCCATCAGCAGCATCTGCATCATATGGTGGAAGATTATCTAGGGGTGAAAACAGACATGGAGAGCTTTCCAGTTGACGATCCACTTTTCTGGGTTTCTGGGTCATGAGAATAGACCACTGGCCAGAACTTGCCTAGTGTGCAATTAGGCTGCTGGTCTGCCCTGCATCCAGCCTACTTTCTGAACGGGCATTCAGTGCTGCCAGAGATTTTGTGACAAAAAAGAGAGAGCATCTGTCCACAGACTCCATTGACCAGCTGACATTTGTCAAAATGAATCAATCCTGGATTAGCAGCAGCTATCAAGCCCCTGATGCCGAATTTGCTGATTAAGGCTACTTTCACACTGAGGCATTGGCAGCGTCAGCGGTAAAGCGCTGCTATTATTAGCGGTGCTTTACTGTCCTTTTAGTGGCGCTATTCGTCCACTAGCAGGGTGCTTTTAACACCTGCTAGCAGCCGAAAAATGGTTAAAACCACCGGCAAAGCAGGGGCGCTTTAGGAGCTGCAAAAATGCGGCTTGCAGAACTTTTTTTACCGTCCTGCAAGTGCACCACTCCAGTGTGAAAGCACTCAGGCTTCCACACTGGAGAGACAGGAGAGGCTCTTTACAGGTGCTATGCAGGAGCTATTTTTAGTGCTGTAGTGCCTGTAAAGCGCCTCAGTGTGAAAGTAGCCTCAGTGTTATTGGGATCTCAAATTGCTGCAAGACTGTCTAGCCTGCCTAGCTTTGTGGGTGTTAATTTTATCTTGAAGTAAGTTTTTGGTATAGGTTTCATGGCCATAATTACTACCCAAGGACCAATTCTTCCGCATCTATTTGATAGGTGTATCAAATTTCAATTTTTTACAGCAAGGCCAATCCTTGCTTTCATCAAGAGTACCTCTAGAAGGTTACGGGGTGAATGCACCAACAACACCCAAAGACTAATTTTTCGCAACTGTTTGACAGGGGCATCATATTTCAATTTTTTACAGTATGGCCAATTCTTTCTTTCATCAAGAGTACCTCTAGAAGGTTAGGGGTTGAAGGCACCACCAACACCCAAAGACCAATTTTTCTGCAACTGTTTGAAAGGGGCATTACATTTTACATTTTTACAGCAAGGCCGATTCTTTCTTTCATCAAGAGTACCTCTAGAAGGTTACAGGGTGAAGGCATCAACAACACCTAAAGACAAATTTTTCTGCAACTGTTTGACAGGGACATCAAATTTAAATTTTTTTCAGCAAGGCCAATTCTGACTTTCATCAAGAGTACCTCCATAGGGTTATGGTGTGAAGGCACCACCAACACCCAAAGCCCAATTTTTCCGCACCTGTTACTTCTATCCAAAGAAGAGACACCAGACTATATCTAAAAAAAAATTAATCTTGGCCTAATTGCACTATAAGTTGGTTTCTTCGCATAAGGCTTGCTCACTGTGGTGCAAAAATGTGTTATTTCCATCCAAAGTCTGCCAAAGAGACAGCAGAATTTATCCAAAAAATCTCCAGCCTTGTTCCGAGTGCACTAAATTGTGGCCTCATCATACAGACTGGCCCAAATAGTTGTTTACAAAATAAAGAAAGCTTGCAGGGAAAATCAATTTAAATTTAAATGTATTTTATTTTCTTTATAAATGTCAGTTTTGCCGAAGCAGGTTCTTTACACGGTGCAGATGTACCACTTTACAGGCAGACTAAGAGGACCCCCCCCAGGTACTATAGTTAAAGGATTTTTTCATTTTTTTGTTTCACTTTAACCACTTCAATACCTGGCACTTTCCCCCCTTCCTGCACAGGACAATTTTCACCTTTCAGTGCTGTTGCACTTTGAATGACAATTGCGCGGTCATACAACACTGTACCCAAACTAAATTTTTATCATTTTCTTCCCACAAATAGAGCTTTCTTTTGGTGGTATTTGATCACTGCGGTTTTTATATTTTGCTAAACTAAAAAAGACCAAAAATGTTTGAGAAAAAAAAGGTTTTCTTTGTTTCTGTTATAAAATTTTGTTTTCTCCTTCACTGAGGGGCACTAATGAGGCTGCACTAATGGGCACTGATGAGGCGGCACTGATGGGCACTGATGAGGAGGCACTGATATATAGAATTAATGGGCATGGATAGGTGGCACTGATATGCAGCACTGATGGGCACAGATAGGCTACACTGATATATGGCACTGATAGGCAGCACTGATGGGCACTGATGTACACTGATAGATGGCACTGATGGGCACTAATAGGCAGTACTGATGGGCACTAATATGTGGCACTGATAGGTGGCACTGATGGGCACTGATAGGCGGAACTGATGGGCACTGATGGGCACTGATAGATGGCACTGGATAGGCAGCACTGATGAGGAGCTACTGACGTGCATTACTGATTGGCATCTGAAGGGCACTGACATGAATTACTGATGGGGCACTAATTGGCACATTTATGGGCATTGATTGGCACTTTGATGGGCACTGACAGGCGTTACTGATGGGGCACAGACTGGTAGCTGGTTGCCACTGATTGGCAGCTGATGGGCACCTCTCATGGGGGCTGTGCTGATAATCAATGTGCTGATTATCAGCGCAGACCCTCCCTCTGACAGAGGGAGCCGCCGATCGGCTCTCCCTGTCAGCACGAACCGAAGAAAGCTGTTTACCGGCACTGGTTCACACTGTGATCAGCTGTGATTGGTCATAGCTGATCATGTGGTAAGGAGCCTCCATCAGAGGCTCCTTACCACGATCAGAGATGCGGTGTGTCAGAGTGACACACAGCACCAACGATCGCTGCGTGCCCCCACAGGCACGCTCTGGCATGTTATACTGCTGGACATCATATGACACCCCAGTCAGGATAACAGAACCACCACCTGGCCGCAATTCTGCTACAGGCCGAGCGGGAAGTGTTTAAGCATCATTAAAATCACTGCTCCTTTAAAAACGATCTTTTTTAAAAGGTTTTTTTTTGCATTGGTACATGTTCCCCAGGGCAGTAGTTGGGCCCCCATACCATTTTTTTTACAGCCAATAACTTTAATATAAGCCTTCAAATTCTTTTGATTTTTCTTGCTCGGGTCCCACTTCAATGGGATTTGTCGTTTGCGCCTGAACTTTTGTGATGTTGAGAGTTCTGGTGCTTACTGAACCGGGGGTTGCTCAGCCCATCTCTACTGTCTGTGGATTTGTGCATGGTGGAGGTGAATGTGTGACCCTGGTCAGGAGCACCTTAAGAGAGGAGGCTACAGGGAACTGGTTGTCCTGCTGGATGGACCCTGCTGGAAAATGGAGTAAGGTAACTATTTACTCCTTGTTACAGAACCCCTAAACATAACAAGCATCAGATGGGGGTGGGGGACATTGCAATAAAGGAATGTGTTTAAATTGAGTTTGGCTTTAACCCAACTTATCATAAAGATCTAGAGAAATTCTACATTTTACATCTACAGTGCATTAAAAAACTATTCACACCCCTTGAAATTTTTCACATATTGTCATGTTACAACCAAAAACGTAAATGTATTTTATTGGGATTTTATGTTGTAGACCAACACAAAGTGGCACATAATTGTAAAGTGGAGGGAAAATAATAAATGGTTTTCAAAATGTTTTACAAATAAATATTTGAAAAGTGTGGCATGCATTTGCATTCAGCCCCCTGAGTCAATACTTTGTAGAACCACCTTTCACTGTAATTACAGCTGCAAGTCTTTTTGGGGATGTCTCTACCAGCTTTGCACATCTAGAGATTGAAATGTTTGCCCATTTCTCTTTGCAAAATAGCTCAAGCTCTTTCAGATTGGATGGAAAGTGTCTGTGAACAGCAATTTTCAAGTCTTGCCACAGATTCTCAATTGGATTTAGGTCTGGACTTTGACTGGGCCATTCTAACACACGAATATGCTTTGGTATAAACCATTACATTGTAGCTCTGGCAGTTGGGTTGTTGTCTAGGGTTGTTGTCCTGCTGGAAGGTGAACTTTCGCTCCCGTCTCAAGTCTTTTGCAGACTCTAACAGGTTTTCTTCTCTGATTGCCCTGTATTTAGCTCCATCAATCATCCTATCAACTCTGACCATCTTACCTGTCCCTGCTGAAGAATAGCATCCCCACAACATTATGCTGCCACCACCATGTTTCACTAGGGGAATGGTGTGTTCAGGGTGATGTGCAGTGTTAGTTTTCCGCCACACATAGCATTTTGTTTTTAGACCAAAAAGTTAAATTCTGGTCTCATCTGACCAGAGCACCTTCTTCCACATGGCTTTTCGCAAATTGCAAACTGGACTTCTTATGGCTTTCTTTCAACAATGGTTTTCTTCTTGCTGCTCTTCCATAAAGGCCCGATTTGTGGAGTGCATGACTAATAGTTGTCCTGTGGACAGATTCTCCCACCTGAGCTGTGGATCTCTGCTGCTCCTCCAGGGTTACCATGGGTCTTTTGGCTGCTTCTCTAATTCATGCTCTCCTTTCCCAACCTGCCAGTTTAGGTGGATGGCCATGTCTTGGTAGGTTTGCAGTTGTGCCATACTCTTTCAATTTTTGGAAGATGGATTGAACAGTGCTCCGTGAAATGCTTAGGATAATTTTTTATAACCTAACCCTGCTTTAAATTTCTCCACAACTGTATCCCTGAGCTGTCTGGTGTGTTTCTTGGCCTTCATGTTGCTGTTTGTTCACTAAGGTTCTCTAACAAACCTCTGAGGGCTTCACAGAACAGCTGTGTTTATACTGAGATTAAATTACACACAAGTGGACTCTATTTATTTAATAGGTTACTTCTGAAGGCAATTGGTTCCATTAGATTTTAGCTAGGGGTATAAGAGTAAATGGGGCTGAATACAAATGCCACACTTTTCAGATATTTATTTGTAGAAAATGTTGAAAACCATTTATCACTTTCCTTCCACTTGACAATTATGTGCCACTTTGCCTTGGTCTATCACATAAAATGCCAATAAAATACATTTAGGTTTTTGGTTGTAATATGACAAAATGTGAAAAATTTCAAGGGGTATAAATACTTTTTCAAGGCACTGTATATTTAGTTGTCTAGATCATTGAAAATGTGTCAAATCTATCCGTAAATCAATGACTTTCATACAGTGACATATCTTTGTGAAACTTACATTTTGTTGTTCATATAGCGTGGAAAACAGCAAAAAGTTTTGCTCGTTTTTATTGGTTTCCTTTATTTCCAATAGTGCCTGTCCCAATAAAAATGTTCATCAAGACAGGAAGTAAGATACAGACAACAATTACTGTGTATCCATGTTGTGAAAGTAGTTACCAGAACAGAAAATGAGGTCTAGTCTACCTCCCGGGACCCCAGACAAAAATAAAAACTCAACAGAGGTTATAAACCATCCTCAATCTATCCAATGCTGAAAAAAGTGTATTGGCTTTAGTTAAACTTTGAGAGCCATTGCTGAGATTACAGAAACAGCCATAAGCAATTGGATAGGCACATCACTCTTTTACAAAGCAAATAAGACCGACTTTCATATGTATCTAATCCCCTTTTCCTCCAAGATTTCAGGCCAGGCTGCATATTTCTGACAACTGTGGATAGTTGGAACACAAGTGCTAAGCTTAGCTGTGTGGAATTAGGATGGATCCACATACTTCGAAATATTGCTTTATTAGATGACACACAGTATCCGGATGGATAGTTTCCTTTCGTTAGCGCATCAGGAGATCGGCTATTAACAAGACACCAGTGCTTGGGGGGAAAACACTTTTTCATTAGAACTCCAGTATTCAACAAATGAATCAATAAGACGGGGAAAGATATGTGACTTTTGCTTATAATGAACAAAGTAAGGAAGAGCACTAAGGGCTGTTTGTGATAGTCACTTCAAAGGCTTGCAATGTACTTTATGCAGCTTGTTATCTTGTAGATAACTTTGATCATTGCCATATATGACCATTAGCCTACAGTTGTAAATAACACTAAGCACTAATTAATTGTCTATTTGGTATATAACACTACACATCCATCTTCCCAGTATAACTACGGTATGTATGTCTTATTTTTGTCTACACTGATCCCTATTAGGGATACAGTATATTTGCAGGTAAGTCAATAATTTTAAGGAGTTGAAAAACATACCTTATAGTGATAGAGGTGCTTATGATTAGCAATCTCTCCCTTTTCTAAAGGAAAACTAATAGGGTATTTCTGTAAGATCTGTGCAATAGATAATATGTACATATTAAACAACAAAATATATTTACTGTCTAGATTTTGTTAAACTGTGGTATATAATTCAACTTGTAAAAAATAAAATTACAGTAGTGCAGCGCAATATATAAGTCCATAAACAGGTATGGAAGAAACAGACAGTTCTTGGCAATGAACACCTCGTGAGGAGAAACACAATCCAATATTGCTGAATAGTCTGAGTGACTGATCCTCCACCAACAAATCCAAACTCTTCCCATATGGGATGGACCTCTGAACTAACAGAAGGTCATGCAGGCTTGTACATAAAAAAGACTGGTAGCTGTAGTAAAAGCGCTGGAACAGCAATCAAATAAAACGGCAGTATAAAACGGCGTGTATATAGACACAGATGGACAAAACAGGCAGCAAAACGGGCCCCCGCTGATGAAGTCCCGTAGGATGTAACGCGTACAGGGGAAGGAGCTATCGTGCGGACGTCATCTATATTAGACTGCCTGTTTTGTCCATCAGCATCTATATACACGCCGTTTTATACTGCCGTTTTATTTAATTGCTGTTCCAGCGCTTTTATTACAGCTACCAGTCTTTTTTATATACTGTGGATTATTTTTAATAAATGTACTATACGGAGAACACTTAGATCGTGTCTCTTTTTCCATCCACATCCATCTATCCATTCCTATCCTCACTCTTGGATTTCATCCAGTTTTACCTATTAATCACCTCCATCCCATTTGTGGATACAAGTCTGCATGATCTTCTGTTAGTTCAGAGGTCCATCCCATCTGGTAAGAGTTTGGATTTGTTGGTGGAAGATCAGTCACTCAGACTATTCAGCAATATTGGATTGTGTTTCTCCTCACGAGGTGTTCCATACCTGTTTATGGACTTATATATTGCGCTGCACTAATTTTATTTTTTACATGTTATTTGAGGTGTCGTGATTTGCCTTCAGTGTACAGCTTGCAATTTCATTCATACTTGATATGTGTGTGCGCTGATGGTATCATATTTTTATATAATTTAACTTCCCATAGCAAACTCTTATAGGACTCTTCAGCCTATAAAATCTTCTAGTTCACCAAGTTAGTAGCTTTACATCTTACCAAATTAGTGCTTTTTACTCATTTTTTATTAATTAAATGCCACTCATGGCCATCATCTGTATTGTATATTGGAAAAACAAAACACAAAGGATCTCAGACTGTACACGCCGCACAAGGAGTCAAGAATTATTAAATTTATTGATAACAAAGTTAAAAGAATTTTATCCAATGTACATATTCATTTTTTTTAAAAACAACAATTATTAGTGCTGATAGATTGTATGTATAATCATACACCAAAACAGAATGCTGGTAACATAAGACCTCATAAACTTTTGATCTCTGTGTCCAAGAAGGGAAGGGAAAGGGGGAGCAATGGGGGAGGGGGAGGAAAAGGGGAGGAAAAGGAACGGGGAAGTGGGGGAAGAGAAGGAGGGAGGGGGGAAAGGAGGAAAAAAGGAAGGGGGGGAGAAGGGGGAGGATAGGAGGGAGGAAAGGGAAGAGGATGGACATGCATCCAAAATCACCTAACCTTAGGGCATGTCCACCATACGTACAAAGCTGTCCCTACCTGTCCACAACCCCGAAAAACATGAGGGAGAGGAGCCTGGATACATTTTTAAAAGGAGCTCCATTGCTAGATACCATCTGGAGTAGACTTTATATCCATAATCAACTAGGGCCACACTAATAAACCCATTCTAGGATTTCATTTTAAGTCAAAACAAAATAGTAATACTATGGAAGATGCCTGTGCAATGCAACATCAGAGGTACTTGTAGTCTCAACTGGAACAGTATGCCACATTGTTACATTTTAAAGTTTATGTGAATGGATTTACATAACATTTTAATGGGTTCTGTAAACAAATGGCTTTATTCAACAGAGCAGATATATATATATATATATATATGGTAGGGATGGTGTGTTCAGGGTTCAGTGTTATTTTTCCACCACACATAGCTATTTGCTTTTAGGCCAAAAAATTCAATTTTGGTCTCATATGACCAGAGCACTTTCTTCCACATGTTTGTTATGTCCCCCACATGGCTTCTTCCAAACTGCAAACAGGACTTCCTATGGCTTTCTTTCAACAATATCTTTCTTCTTGCCACTCTTAGTCCAGTGGACAGATTCTCCCACCTGAGCTGTGGATCTCTGCAGCTCCTCCAGAGTAACCATGGGCCTCTTGGCTGCTTCTCTGATTAATGCTCTCCTTGCCCGGCCTGTCAGTTTAGGTGGACCGGCATGTCTTGGTAGGTTTGCAGTTGTGCCATACTCTTTCCATTTTCGGATGATGGATTAAACAGTGCTCCATGAGATATTCAAAGCTTGGGATATTTTTTATGACCTAACTCTGCTTTAAACTTCTCCACAAATTTATCCCTGACCTGTCTGGTGTGTTCCTCTGCCTTCATGATGCTGTTTGTTTACTAAGCTTCTCTAACAAACCTCTGAGGGCTTCACAAAACAGCTGTATTTATGCTGAGATTAAATTACACACAGGTGGACTCTATTTAATTAGGTGACTTCTGGAGGCAATTGGTTGAACTAGATCTATTTAGGGGTGTCAGAGTAAAGGGGGCTGATTACAAATACACGCCACACTTTTCAGATATTTATTTGTAAAAAAAATTGAAAACCATTTATCATTTTCCTTCTACCTCACAATTATGTGCCACTTTGTGTTGATCTATCACATAAAACCCCAATAAAAAACATTTAAGTTTTTGGTTGTAACATGACAAAATGTGGAAAATTTCAAGTGATATGAATACCTTTTCAAGGCACTCCAGTGTATAAATTTACATATTACAATAAAGCAATGCAACCAGATTTCTGGATCAAGCTCTTTTTCAAGCTAATTGTGAAAAAAGACAGGTGTCAGATATCTTAATATACATACTTCACCTGGAAACCTACATCAATGTAGTCCAGAAACCCATATACACAAACTTGACAGTTCACTAATGCAGGCCATACATTCTTTCTTTTCAAAATCAGAAAGTTTGTTTTTTTTTGTGATCAGATGATGCCACCATTGATTTTCGAAATTCGGCCAACCAAGCCTTCAATTTCACCTCATGTTGCTACAGAATAGAATTTTCGTGGCCGGGAATCTTCTTTTCTCTCTGTAAACTTTCTTTTCTTGCACATGCACATTTTTTTTTATTATTACATTTCTCGCACGATTCTCCTATCATTGATTAGCAAATTGTTCATTTTTCCAAAAATTTCCAACATGCTAGATTCCTCAAATTTGATTTCCGCATGAAAATCGGCCGTTGCTGCAGCCCACTAATGGTGCAAAATATAAGCTGACAAACATACTCATTACATTTTAATACAATGCAATAACACTTTATAAAAATAAATGTAGATTGTAATCCTTGTTAAAACCCTGATGTTACAGTATACCTAGTCTGCTAATCAATCAGACTTCACATTTTTATGTTGTAATCTTGACATTCTCCCCTCCTATCTAGAGGTACATCCTCCAAAATCATGAATTTTAAATGTATTTATGATTCTATTCATTAAAGGGTAACTTCACCTTTACAGAAAATCTGTAAGGTGAACTTACACTGGACCCTCTCCCCATCCCCCCTGGTCACACTGACCTTGAGTGCCATGATCTCCAGCTGTGACACATCATAAAGCCATTTTACCAGTCTGGGGATATTAAGTCCCCGTGGCTTAATCTCCTAAACATACAGTGGGGACGGAAAGTATTCAGAACCTTTCATGCTGCTGAATAACAAGCGGTTAAATCGGCCGTGTATTGACTAGAGTCATCCCTTTTAAACAAAATATCTGATTACCAAACTTGTCATTATACCATCCACCGGCCTAACGCTACCCCCCCCCCCCTTTTTTCGGGTGTGTGCCCACCTCCTCTGGTCTCTTCCATCGTGAACTCCTTCAGTCCAGCACATTAACTATTCTAAAGTGAGATGCCATCTGGATAAGGATACCCCTAATAAAGGCTTTCAAGTTCATCAAAGGCATTGGATTGGACACCTCAGCTGGATTAATACAAACAGACACTATTTATTGTTCTTTTATTTTTATTCCTTTCATCAACATATATTTAGGGATATGTGTTGCCCTATATGTTTTTTAGTGCATTTATTTGCATTTATTCACTTTATTGATTGATATATTTATTTGCACTTATTCACTTTACTGATTGTGATATCAAGGCATTTTTTATGGTGTAGGAACTTATACACAAGCACTACTCCAATAGATGGGGAGAGTTTAATAAGCGTACCAACATATTTTATATTGATTTGTAGCAACGGTGTCTAATTGGCACTAATTGGTTGGTTGCAGCTCACACTTTTTTCTGGTGTTTTGTTATTATATAGAGAATCCACATCAGCGCTTTAGTGCACACATAGGCTGTCATCAACAGTTTTTGGCAGGGGCGTTTTCTGGCTGGAAAAAAAACCTAGAACTACAGTTACAGCTTTCTACAGCTAATGCTACTGGCATTTTTAGAACATCCAGTGTACATGAGGCCTTAGAGGCGTGCAGGTTTTTTTTTTCTTTTTCGGTCTATCGGCGGAGCAAGAGAAGAAGAAGAAGACTTTGTGGGACATTTTTATTTTTAATTTTTTAATAAAGGATTTGTCCCCAAGCCGTGTCATGTCATTTTTACCATTTTCACACTTTTTTTGTGAAATGGTAGGGGTACATTTGTACCCCGTTACCATTTCACACAGGGAGGGAGGCCGGGATCTGGGGGTCCCCTTGTTACAGGGGGCTTCCAGATTCCGATAAGCCCCCCGCCCGCAGACCCCCACAACCACCGGGCAAGGGTTGTGGGGATGAGGCCCTTGTCCCCATCAACAAGGGATAAGGTGCTTTGGGGGCTACCCCAAAGCATCCTCCCCATGTTGAGGGCATGTGGCCTGGTACAGTTCTCATCCCCCCTCTTTTGCTGCGGCCTGCCAGGTTGTGTGCTCAGATAAGGGTCTGGTATGGATTTTTGGGGGACCCCATGCCATTTTGTTTTAATTTTGGCGCGGGGTTCACCTTAAAATCCATACCAGACCTGCAGGGTCTGGTATGAATTTTGAGGGGGGCCCCCACGCCATTTTTTTATTTTGGCGCGGGGTTCCCCTTAATATCCATACCAGATCTGAAGGGTCTGGTATTAATTTTGAGGGGGACCCCCACGCCATTTTTTTTTATTTTGGTTTGGGGTTCCCCTTAATATTCATACCAAACCCAAAGGGCCTGGTAATGGACTGTGGGGGAATCCCATGCCGTTTTTTTCAATGACTTTTATGTGTATTGCCGGGACCGATAATTCATTATAGCCGCAAGTACTTTTAAATGACTTTTTTTCCTTTAGAAATGTCATTTTGTGCAGGGGACTGTTGTAAACATGGGAAACATGCGCCACTTTACAGGCATACTATAGACACCCCCCAGGTACAAAATTTAAAGGAATATTTCACTTTTATTGTTTCACTTTAAGCATTATTAAAATCACTGCTCCTGAAAAAACGGCCATTTTTACAATTTTTTTTTGCAGTGATACATGTCCCCTGGGGCAGGACCCAGGTCCCTAAACACTTTTTATGACAATAACTTGCATATAAGCCTTTAAAATTAGCACTTTTGATTATTCATGTTCATGTCCCATAGACTTTAACGGTGTTCGCGTGTTCGATTTTTTGCGTGATCGATTTTTTTGCCTGTTCGCATATTCTGCTGCGAACCGAACCGGTGGGGGTTCGACTCATCCCTAGTGAGAACCTCCTGCATGTGAAACCATTCAAGGGTAAAGTTTTTGCTCTGTTTTAAATAAAAGTGGGCAGAAAAGGCCCTGAAACGTACTTCAGGTATGAAGTAAACTCACTGTTTAGCACTACCAATGAGCTACAAATTCCCCAACTTGTCACAATATATACTGCACATACATATGTATACATATATATTGTAAAGATCCATGGTGATTGTGCTCAAGTGGTGTATGCGATTTCAGGAACATCAGACAGTCCAGAATGAATATTTTTAAGGGCATGGCAGCCCAATTTTATTCAAAGGATTAATATGAACAGTACTCTTCCCTCGTAGGGGGTTCCACCATCACTGCATAACACAAACTTCAGCCTCCTGGCTTACTCACTGTTACTAAATCAAACTCCCTCCTGGAGCTTATTCGGTCAGCTTCATGCTGCTCGGTCGCGGGCCACGTCTGCCTCCTGCAGACATACATGCTCAGACTGCCACCTGCAGCCTAATGCCCTGTACACACGATAGGATTTTCCAATGGAAAATGTGTGATAGAACCTTGTTGTCGGAAATTTCGACCGCGTGTAGGCTCTATCACATATTTTCCATAGGAATTTCCGACACACAAAGTTTGAGAGCTGGCTATAAATTTTTCCGACGACAAAATCCGTTGTCGGAATTTACGTTCATGTGTACACAATTCCGACGCACAAAGTGCCACGCATGCTCGGAATCAAGCAGAAGAGCAGCACTGGCTATTGAATTTCATTTTTCTCAGCTCGTCGTACATGTTGTACGTCACCGTGTTCTTGACGTTCGGAATTTCCAACCAACTTTGTGTAACCGTATGTATGCAAGACAAGTTTGAGCCAACATTGTTGGAAAAAATCCCATGGATTTTGTTGTCGGAATGTCCGATCAATTTTAGATCGTGTGTACAGGGCATTAGACTCCTAGAGACCACCTGTCTCTCTCTTGTTGAGTTGTCTCCACCCGGAACCCTCCTGACTCCTAGACCAGGCCTCCTGCTTGTAGGATGGAGATGTCTCCAAGTGCGAGCGCTGAGCCCTTTTCTGAGAGGAATATAGACCCAGCCCACAGGTGTGCAATTAGCTTGTTTGCCAAAATCAGGCATACCTCGCTAATATACACTGTTACACGGGGTCGCCTCTCCACTATATATATTTATATATATTTATGCAACCTTCTCAGAAGAGCCCATGCTTAGTGTCATAGAAGGTCCATGCATGACTTACATTCGCATTTTTTCCTCTGCTCTTTTACAAAAGGCTCTGTGGTTGATAATGGAAAAGTTTTACCAACAATAAATCTTTATGTTGCTTCCATAAACATTTTGCTTTTTATGAAAGAATATTTAGAAATGATCCCATTGGGAGTATTAAAGTCATACATTACTACTTTTATTTTTATGATGCACCTCAGTGTTCAATATGCATTCTTCCATAGGACAGCATTTTGAAGTAAGAAAATATAACCTCATACTTTTGTTGTGACAGCTTGTCAGGACAGGTAAAATATGACTGGGAAAGGCCTGAGTAGCGCTATTTATCATCCCCTCAATTGTAGTATAGATTTGACTTTCTAGTGTGAGGTAACTATCAGTGAGTAGCATCATTTGGCCTAGATATGAGGTAATATATTGTACTCTTTGTCATCTATTGATCTGTTAAGATTAAGTCACAGCTTTATTTATGCCCTTTTATTCTAAAATGGAAAGGCACTGTATTTCATGCTTTGTTTCTCTGTCATTTAAAAGATCACCATCACAAAAAATATGTTTTTTTGACAACTGTTGGTGGTTAATACATGTAATAATAATATTTAGTATAGTATTTTGCTATGTTGATTTCACATACATTTTGTTTATATTTTCCCCATATTTGCATGCAGACCAACCTGTCCAGCAATAGTGGCAAAGAGGGTTGGTAGAAAATAATAAACTAACTGAACAGTTGCAACAACTGCAACAAATATAAAATCGAGTGTGCATGCAAGGGACTTCCGGCAAGATGCTGTAGCCGGGAGCTCCGACCTGCTCCGGTCCTTTCCCGACTCCTGAGCTGCCAGCAACGAACGTGATCCCACACAAACACATCCCCCGATCATCGGAACCAGCTGTGCATCAGCCCATATGCCAGGAGACCACCCAGGGAGAGAGGTTAGTCGCCAGCTACAGTTTGGCCTAGCCGCCCACAAGCCTCCCAAGATGGTGGCCGCGACCACCTCAGGAGGAGACATTGAGGAGCAAACATCCATAGCTGATCCCCTGCCAGCCCCTCTGCCTGAATACACAGCTCCCCACACCCCGGATGACAGCATCCATGACTATGGGATCTCCCCAGCCTCCACAGCTTCACTGCTAAGCAGGACAGTGGCAGGCCTCATCCAAGCCCCTCAGATGGATTCCCCCCTCAGCCAGGCAGGCTCCTCACTGGCTTCTCCTATAGCCAGCTGACATGTCTCAGCTTTTACACAGTTTTTCTGAAATGCTGGCCGCTGGGCTGGCACAGAATGCTTCACAGATCACATCATCCATTAAAGCTGACCTACAAAGCCTAGGCTCCCACATGGATGCCATAGAACTGGCTGTGGACTCTTCAACTGCACGCACTAATCAGAATATGGCATGTATTCAAACGCTACAAGATCAATTAGACACAGCTCTGTCCAAAAATCGATGACCTGGAAAATAATAGGACTTTTACAACTTTCGTATAAGAGGTATCCCAGAGTCAGTTACGGATGTGCAAGGCACAGTGAAAGCATTTTTTAAAGACATCATTCCGGATATCCCAAATCACAGGCTTGAACTTGCTTGAACTTGACAGAGCCCATAGAGCCTTACAAGCCCCCCGTCAAGATGGTCTCCCTAGGGACATTGTAGTCAAGCCTCATTACTACTCTGTTAAGAAAGAGGTCATGAAAAAATCACGCAATCTGGAAAACCTTTCCATACAAGGGACTAAAATCCAAATATTCACAGATATTTCCCCTGCCACTATCCAGAAGAGGAGATCCCTCAAGCCACTGCTGGCTATACTTTCCCAAAAAATGATCAAATATAGATGGTCCTTTTCATTCTGCCTGCAATTTCAATATAAGGAGAAATTGTATGGATTCACAAGCTTCCAAGATGGCGAACGACTAATCCTCCAGTTAGGATCATCTACCAAGAGATGCCCCCCAGGAGATGCCAAATCATCAGCATACCTCCAAGAGGCCTCCTCCAAGCAGCCCAGTCACTCCTCTCTGGAACAAGCAGCAATCAAAGAGGCACCGTGATTCTGGACCACCGAGATGAACCCCCCGAAGAGCAACCCTCCAGGGTCTGACTTCTCTTTATTTTTGGACGGTCATTCCCTCTGACAGTAAGGGAGTCTCTATATGTCTAGCCAGATTATGGTCAGACGCACGGGACTAGTTCCTGCCCCGTAACTCGTTTTCTCATTCCAGATTAAGTACTTTTTTTTATGTGCATTCTGTGGTCTAACCTCAGTCTCTTACCTGCATTAGGCAGGATGGGGCCTGTGTTTAGATAGCTGATTTTTGTTTGCACCCGTGATCAATCACTCCCTATATACTATACCCCACCCACTCCCCTCTCCATACCTCATCCCCCCTTCCCCCTATCCATTCCCCCCATCTCCCTTTCCCCCTCCCCTCTCCATTCCCTCTCCTTTAAGTAATAGTACATTTTTTTGCTAACTACAATTTAATAGCCAGTTTTATATCTGGTCTTCAGGAATGTTTATGGTTAAAATTTTGGCAATAGTTCTTTTGACAACTGTTTTTGGGTCCCACATACCCACCTCTTCACTAGGGGCCGGTAGACTGGAGCGGGACCGCATGTCACTCCATCTGTTGTTCCCTGGGGAGTTGCCCTCCTCTGGTTGCACCAGGCACGCAACCTTTCCCTGGGTTGCCCTTATACCGAACCCTAGGTCCCGTGGAGTGTCGGAGCAGGACTAGGCTGGCCAGCCCTGCAATACTGAAATTCGAGACTCTATCTATTCTATCTTTTCTAATTTCTTCTCTTCTCCTTCCCCTTTTTCGTTTCCACACTTATTGCTATTTCACCTTTTTCCCCTGTCCCCCCCCAGGTGGCTACATGATGAGCTCATCCTCGCACTCCGGCAGGACATCAAAGCTCTTTTGGATTCCTCCAAATCGAACTATGTCTCGCATTGGAACAGGTACATGCCTTTCTCCCTTTCATATCCATGGCTGACTCAAATCCCAATCTCACACACCACAAAGTAGCTTCCCATAATGTACAAGGGCTAAACTCCACAATCAAACGACGTAAAGCTTTTCACAACTATTACTCTAGGCACATTAAAATACTTCTTCTCCAGGAGACACATTTCCCAAAAAGCTATACTCCATCATTCTTTCACCAAAATTATCCCACCTTTTTTCTTGCCAACGCTGATGTCAAGAAAAGGGGTGGCAGGCCTTATATCTATACAAACCCCTTTCATGCACTCACACACTATTAAAGATAAGGAAGGGAGATGTATCCTAGTTAAGGGACACAGTAATGGTGAGCTGTATACTTTAATATCATATTATGCTCCTAACCGAGGACAAGCATCCTTTTTCTCCTCTATGTTCTCTGCACTATCCCCCTACCTCGAGGGGCGGGTGATAGTTTAAAGAGATTCAAATATAGCCTTTGATTGCCTCCTGGACAAATCGAGACTAGGCCTCCCCCATCTATGGAGGCCCCCCTAAACAAAGCCTTCGTATTGCCCGGCTCCTTCACTCCCTGGGTCTGATAGACTCATGGAGAGAACATAAACCCTCCACAAAAGATTATACCCATTTCTCAGCCCCGCATAGACCTATGCAAGAATTGATTACATTTTCATTCACTCATCTGACATCCACCTCACCTTCCGGGGCCACGATCAAAGCGATCCCTTGATCGGACCATTCTCTGGTCACTATTTGGATTGAGGGTTCTGTGACTCCAGTAGGCCCCCGTCAGTGGCACCTCAATGAATCCCTCCTTTCCAACCCCATACACTGCACCCTGATTGAAAAAGATATCAAGGAATTTTTCTGTTTGAACGACTTGGAGCAGATCTCCCGAGCTCATTATGGGGGGCACACAAGGCAATACTGAGGGGGAAATTCATCCAGCTAGCTTCCCGTTTGAAGAGGGAAAAACAAGTGATCTCATCAACTTAGAAAAGACTTTTCAATCCCTTAGTAAGAACCACAAACGCAAACCTACACCTGATTCTCTTGCCAAACTAGAAGCAGCCAGACTAGAACTAAACCTGGCCCTCACTTCCAGTGCTGAAAAATACCTACGATAGATGAAGGGCATATTCTATCTCCATTCGGACAAAGTAGGCCCTCAAGTAGCTTCCAAACTTTCTCCCAAACACAGGACGTATACTTTGCCCAAAATAAGATCACTATCTGGCCCCCTGACCCAGAATCCAGAACGGATCCTTGAGACCTTCCACTCATTCTACTCTAAACTGTACTCTGGGACTGCTCACAACCCCCAGACTGACTTGAATACCTTCCTGAATGATGTTTCCCTTCCCAAACTATCAGACTCTTGCAGATCTGCTTTGGAATCCCCCATTACTGAAGCTGAGGTCAGGGCGGTCGTCAAAGGCCTCAAAAAGGGGTCAGCCCCAGGCCCATATGGCTTCTCGTCACATTATTATAAGACCTTCCTTGAGGTTCTCTCTCCTTACCTGGTCCGACTCTAATTCTCTTAGGCAGGGCTCCCCCCTTAAAGCAGCGGCAAATATAGCGTACATATCTGTTATCCCTAGACCGGGCAAAGATCCGAGTGAAGTTTGTAATTATAGACCTAGCTCTCTCATTAATAATGATTTGAAGATTATGACAAACATTTTGTCCAATAGATTAGCCTCCTTTGTAGGAGATTTTGTTCATAGAGACCAGGTGGGATTTATTCCAGGGCGACAGGGGTCGGATCAGGTAAGGAGAGCTGTGGACATTATCTCCCTCCCCAATTCAGGCTGGGATGGAGGCCCTTCCCAAAAAGGTTTTTTTTCCTTTCTATAGACCTCCAAAAGGCCTTTGACACTGTGACCTGGCCTTACTTGTTTACCATCCTAGAAAAAATGGGATTTGGGACCAGCTTCCTTAATATATTGAAAGCTTTATACTCCCAACCAAAAGTCCAGGTTAGGATTCACAACAGGAATTAAGTTGATACAATAAGGAGGAAATAACGTAGCTTATTTTCTTGAACGTGGGAGCAAACAGCCACACCAGCCCCTTTTTGAAATGTCAGTCATTAAAGACAAATAGTGCTGTAAGTTCAGAAGGCTCAGAATATTGCAGTCCCCCTCGATTAAGCATATTTTTCACATAAATTGCCACATAATGGATCCAGTATATTAGCCAGGGATCTCCGTTTCTGAGTGTGACTAGGCGGTAATCAGGGCCAACAGCATGCATAAAGAGATATATGTGCCTCACAAATCTCACAAGTCACATAGACCTCCACAGTCCACAAAAGGAACAGGTAAATATGGACAAGAGGGGTTCAGGCGAAGCTACTTATCAGGGCTCTTACAGCTCATATTGATCACCACCTCAGCCAAAGTGAGTTTCTGTTTCATTGGTCTCTCCACATGGAGGCCATTTGGAATGAACTGTGATAGCTCTGAATTGCATGTTGGTAATGGCTACCGGCTGTTCAAGTCCCAGGTGTATAATCCAGAGATGCTTCCTGGAGATATTCAGTCATATGACTTGTCAGATGATGTCTGGAACACAGCTTTAGTTGTTGCAAGGTAGGCTATTTCATGCGCCACTCTTTAGATGTTGAAGATTGTAATGGAAAAACCCTTACATTTCTGGATAAGGAGACATGTTTGAGCTCGGTGTCATGCTCTGCATCGAGTACATCAACGAGTTTCGTGCACGTCAGTGCACTTCGTCAGGACAATAGACACAAGAAAGACTCATCCTTATATAGGGAACACTGTCCAATCAGCTTAGCTTGTGTCATATTAAGTACTCATTGCCATCTTGTGGTAACACTGCTAACTACAGTTCCTAAAAGATAGGTATTTGAGTACCTCAAGGCAATACATAAATCAAACAATATAAAGTTTAATCCTTAATTCTACTAGTTTTCAGTCTATGTATAAGTACATCTTTCTTTTACACATCACAGGGGTATAGCTAAATTTATACCAAAAGGAAAAACAAAAACAAAAAAAGGGGGGGGGTAAAAATTGGGGTAAATGGGGACGGGGGTGTTAAAACAAACAAAAAAAATTTGAAGCAGGGTAAAAACACGGGAAAATGGGGAGGGGGTGGTAAAAAAAGAGGAGAGTAAAAATAGGGATAAATGGGGAGGGGGTAAAAAGGGGGGGTAAAAATTGGGGTAAATGGGGAGGGGAGTGGTACAACAACAAAAAAAAACAAAAAAAAATAAGGAGGGTAAAAAAACAGGAAAATGGGGAGGGGGTGGTAAATATATATATATATATATATATGTCAGGGGGATTTTTTAAGGCTCAAGAAAGATCTTAAAGCTCAATTCAATATTCAGACCCTTCGGCTGGAGAGTCTTGAGCGTGAATATCCAGAATTTCTCTTTTCTTAACAGTATTGTATCAAAATCTCTTCTGCGATTTGTAAGAGTGAGGGAGAAGAAACCCTTTACCCTTAAACCTGTAGTTTCCCCTTGATGGTACTTCAAAAAATGTTGGGCTACTGGGGTCTCCTCCCTCTGTTTTATACTTTGTAGATGTTTGCCAAACCTAATACGTAACTGTCGCTTTGTCTTCCCCACATAGAGTTTTTTACATGGGTATTCAAGGACATACATTACCCTTGTTGTAGCACAGTTTATAAAAGATTTGATTTCAAATTCCTGCTTTCCTTCCGAATCAGTGAAAGTTTTTGAACGGTCTACAAATTTGCAGGTGCCACAGTGGCCGCACGGATACATGCCATTGATTTTAGGTAAGTCTGTGAGCCAATTCCTATTTGGGGGCCATACAAACTCAGACTGAACTAACATATCGTTCAAGTTTTTGGCTCTTTTGGCTACCATATGTGATCTATCTCCAACTATTTGTTTTAGATTCTCGGTTTGTGTCAGAATATGCCAGTGTTTTGCTAAAATTGTATTGATTTGATTACATTGTGTCCCGTAGGGGGTTATAAGTCTTACTGGTCCATCTGTCTCGACTTTTGTCTTTGTCTGGGGCAAGAGTAAGTCTGTTCTTGTTTTTTGTCCTGCAATTTTCTTTGCTCTTTTAAGCATTCGGTGTGGGTACCCCCTTTCTCTAAATCTTTGGTATAGTTGTTCTGATTCAACTTTATAGTCTTTTTCAGTTGAATAATTTCTACGGATCAGGGGAAACTGTCCCACAGGAATCCCACGTAATAATGATCTGGAGTGGTGACTGTCCAACTGTAATAATGTATTCGCAGCTGTTTCCTTCCTGAAAGTAGTAGTGACCAGCCTTCCACCCACCAATTCAATGGACAGGTCCAAGAAAGAAATTTTTTGGGGGTCTACAACATACGTGAGATTTATATTACAGGTATTGTTACCCAGCTCCACCATAAACTTCTCCAGTTGAATTGGGGTGCCTGACCATACCTTTAGGACATCGTCGATGTACCTCAGCCATACTCATGCATGGCTAAGGTACATCGACGAGGCATACACCACTTCCTCTTCTCACCATCCCAGATGTAGGCACACGTAGGCAGGGGCCCAAGGTGCCCCCATAGAGGTGCCACAAAATTGCTGGTAATTAACCCCTGAGAACTGAAAAAAATTATGCTTCAATGCAAGTTCAAGAAGTTCGATGATAAATTCATTTTGTGCTCCTATTTCTGGGAAATATTTATCAAGGAAGTGGTATACAGCAGAGATACCCCACTCATGCGGTATAGACATATATAACACCTCCACATCAATACTGGCAAGGAGGGCACCAGCTGGGAGGACCAAGTCCATGACTTTACTCAGCACATCACCTGTATCTCGTACATAGGAGGTCAGTGATTTCACTATGTCCTTAATCAGACTGTCTATATATTTACTAATCCTCTCTAAGGGGCCCCTAATTGCAGAAACTATAGGTCTTCCCGAGGGGCTCTCCTTATTTTTATGTATCTTTGGGATTATGTAAAATGTTGGTTTATTGAAATGAATAACCCTCAAATAATCCAGTTCTTTCTTTGATATCAGATCCGCTTCAAAGGCCCATTACAATTTGTCATTAACAAGTATTACCAAAGGTTCGAAGGGATCATAGTCTAATCTATAGGTGGACTCATCACTGAGTAACATCTTTATTGGGAGATACATGCACTACTTTCATCTGGAGAAGGGAGACTGATGGTTTGGGGTGGTGGTATTTACAGTGCTCTGTGTCTGTTTTTCATAATAACGTTATTGCAAACTGCAGTATGTTTTTATCATTGTGATTGGGTATAGCGAGAGGTGCAGTTCTATATAGAACATAGTGTTGCCTTTTATATTTCCCTATCATTAGGTGTGCATCTTTTTCATCAATAAAGTCTAATTAATTTCATCATAAAGCTGTGGTTGACCCTTCCCTGTTCTTGAGATGAGAACGTGACCTGGACATTAAATGGGACATGCAGGTGTGTCACTCCCACTTCTCAAGTGCTTACAAGGGAATGTTAAATATATCCTTAAAAGAAGCTAATCTCAAGGTCATGTCCTGCTGGTACCTGGTCCCCACACGACTTGCGAAATATTACCCGCAATCATTACCTTTCTGCTTCAGGGGCTGTGACCACTTAGGTACTGTTCTACATACATGGTGGCAATGCCCCCAAATTAGAGGCTATTGGAACAAAGTATTTCACTTGATCTGGAGGACCACAGACATTGCGGTCAACCAAGACCCGGCTATATATATCATAAGATCCCCTCTATTCCTAAATCTACTCACATTCTGATCCATTTGATTATCCTTGGAGCCAAAATCACAATGGTACGGGCCTGGAAATCTCCTTCTGTTTCCTTCCTTGCTACTAAGCAAAAAATCTCGTGGATTATGACCCAGGAGAGTATTTCCAATACCATACTCGACTGGAGAAATTCAAATGCATATGGGATCCCTGGGTTCTTTACATTGGGGTATCATTTTAGACCCGAGTCCTCTCAGCAGGTCTTGGGCCCCAAGTGCACTTAGGCGTCTTGCCCCCCATCTCTTATCCATGTGGCCATCACCTCCAACTCCCTCCCCTCCTCTTTTCTCTTTTTTTTCTGCTTCTTCTATCTGTCCTTTGCCTTTCGATCTCCTCTATCTATTCTTGTTTTTATCTATAAAGCAAACGTTTGCAAACAGTCATTATTATAATACAAGCACTATTTGTTTTCTCTTCTGTAGTAATAGATTTGAGAATTTCCTTGTTCTATTAATTTTGGTTAGGATGCATTGCCTTGGACAACCATGATCTGATTCTACAATGTTGATCTCACAGGTGGTTATAGATTGCCTTACCTTTCACATGTTTCTTTTTTTCCTAAGTAGCCTTTTTTTGTTGTTGAAGGTTTTAGGCCAAGGGACCCAACTGCCCATCGCACAGCTTGATCCCATACGGGGTGCGGTGGGCAGCGGAGTAGCTCGCAGACACTAAAAAATGCATGCTACTTGTTCTCATCATTCAGTATTATTGGTTGTTCCTAATTGTACATCCTCAACTCTATATTCTGGTTAATGATCTCATGTTTGTATTCTTGCATATACTTAATAAAAACAATTAAAAAAGGAAAATATAAAATCAGATAATTAAAAGGTAACCATTCTGCAAACCCCTTGGCAATGTTATAGCTTGTTCCAACACTTATCACAGTTCTGGATAGCTTGTTGTGCAGGAACATGAGGAGAAAAATATAAAACTGGTACATAAAAAAAAAATAACATACCCTACATGTATTAACCTCCTAGTAATCAGAGTATAATATTTATTACAAGAGTGTTCTATTAAAGTGGACCTTGCAGTATAATGCAAGGCCTGAATACATTATCAGGACCTCATCCCCCTGTTTAAGCCATTTTACCCCCATCTTCAGCACGCAAGGGTGATATCACACTCCTTCCGGTTAGATCCTAGGGAGTACAAAGCCAGAATCTTGTGAGAAGACACTCTTGTAATGCATTGGAGTATCTTCTCATGAGGTTCTGCCTGCTCTACATTTTGTAGGAATCTTCCTCAAAGGGCAAACACAAACAGAACCTAGGGATAAGGAAAGTATAAATCTAACTTTTTCCTTAATAGGTATGTTTTGTAATTACTAACATCAGATGGTTTCCAAAAGGAGATGTGGCCTAGACAGTATATGTGTCTAGTATCAAGTATAACCTTGCATTGTACTAAAAGGTCTGCTTTAAAGATATTGTATAGTATATAATATTCTTTAGCAATCCATCACATTTCATATACAGAATGCCTTATTCTGAGACGTGGAACCCTTTTAATGTACAACATATATAAACCCTTTTAATATCAACACCAGGCACACTTCCTTTCTAAGTAATGTACCGCTACCGCAGCAGGGGCTGCTGTAGTTTTAACAGGTTCTTTCCCAAAACAGTGCAGAGGCAGACAGACACACAGGAACAGTCCACGCATTCTGGGTCATTGAATGGGATGGGGGATGTCTTTTTAAATTTTATTTGCTTGTAGAAGTGGTAACATGAAGGGATTGGGGTGGTATGGGATACTCCAAATTGTTAGGTATAGTTAGCGGAGGACACATCTCACTCAGTGACAGCAACACAAATAACCTGTAGACTAGAACAGTCTATAGGTTTGTGGGCAGGGTCTGTTGCACCCATAGACATGGAGGTACACTTTGCATGGAGTGCGCTAATCAAAGCCTTGGACAGGCTGGGGCTGCAGTCATGTGAAGAAACTATCATTAAGGCAGTTCCCCGACTTAGAGATGAGCATTACTGTGTGTAGTGTTGAAGTTCAGAGGTACTCTGACAGGTGGTTTGTCCAATGCTGCTACATAATGTACTTGTAGGTTTTGCATTAGGAGGGATGTGCAGAGCCTGTGCCTACTCCACCAGTCCTGCGCCCTCTGTTACCTCACACCTCAGTAATATAATAAAGTCCTGTTGAGCACATAGTGGGGCCCCATGCATGCTCATTAACTTTTTCCTTTCCACACCTTGTTATCAGGCATTAAATCTCTGTAAACCTAGTCTGCTCCCAGTGAAGATGGACTGCTAAAGAGGGAGCCAACACCCACCATCTCTCTACCAGAAGACCTGTCACCTAACCAGGTACAGCGCCAAATGACTGGTTGCTGTAGCTGTTCTTCTCTTCGGTTACCCAGGCAAACTACCTCGTCTATTTTGCCCTTAGCCGCGTTAACCTCTTGTAGTGATGTTATTCATCCCCCCATAGCACTTTTACAGATCCATGTTCTTTAGAACTATGCCAGAATCCATCATGCACCCCTTTTAATAACTTCAGACCAGGCTAAAAGTGGTTGAAACAACTTTACTGTAAAACATCCTTTTTCCTAACTAAACCTATCTGTGGCTGCCCCAGCATACCTGCACAGAAAGAGTCCTTTAAAGCATAGTCCATAGTGGCGATTTCCAGATGCTGGAGTCCTGCTGAGGCGGTGTTTTCTTCTCATGGCTCGCTCTCATAACCTCAACTTTCTGCCCTGTTTCCACCCTTTTTGGCTCTGACCTCTGACCCCACTGGGTCCGACCCAAAAAGCCTGCAAAAGTAGCCAGGGAATGGTGGCAAGGTCTTAACCCCTTCCCCCTGGCTCAGGCAGCCATGCTAACTAGCTCACTGTAAGTAGCCTGCCTACAGGTTCATGGCTGGGGACCATAAAGTAAGTTTGGGCCCATGTACAGGGAAACTGGAACAGTCACACAGCTTAGGACAATGAAGTAGGTTTGTACACAAGTAAAAGTAGTCTTAAACAGTGTACAGGTTTACGACTGGCCACCATGAAGTAGGTTTAAGCACAAGTAAAGGAAGTCTGGAATAGTCTTTAGGTTCATGGCTGGGGGCCATAAAGAAGGTAATCACAAGTAAAGAGGTTATACTCACAGGATCCTGGAACAAGATCAGTCCATAGGTGCAGCCTCTGGAAGAGTAGTCCATTTTCCAGTCTAAAGGGTTCCAGGGGGCAAGCAATCCTCCCCTCCTCTGAGCTCACATATTCTTTCCCTCAGAAAGGAAAAAGACAATCTCCTGAGGGCTCCAGGCTATTTAACAGCATCCCAGCCACATTTGGGGTACGCCTTCCCTGGGGTTGGCTAGAGTCTGATCTATATTCAGGCTGATCATTTGAATTTTCCCTCCCTAAACTCCAGAAACATTTTCTAGGGGTAGGGGGAAGCAATAAAACTCACAGCCTGTAAAGCACTGAACTGACCAGACCAAACAATCCCTGTTCACCTGCTTACAGAAGGATCCAAAAAACAAATTTACCTAGCAGCCTAACTAGGAGGGTGCTGCAGTAATATAAAGGGGTAGTTTACGTGGTGAAGAGAGGGATCTATACAGGAAGCAGTCCCTATGTGAATACTTCTATTGGGCGCTATAGTCCTGTAATATTCCATTAAAATGTTTTATATGTTTGGAGATGGGAACTTCCTGTATACAACTGTATGTTCTTAGATGGCTCCATGACACTCAAATCTCAACATAATTGCATAAATTGTTGGAGTGTCTTTTATAGCCCCTTCACTACATCTGTACATTCTTTAGAGGTGTGTTACTGTATGCATACTAATATGCACTGCATTGGTTCAGTTTGTTTGTTTAGCATGGCAATGGATGAAAAAAATTGAAAAGAGCAACAAGCAGGTTCGTGCTGTCACCATCAGACAATACGTGTGGTGACACCACCAGCTCCAGTGGTGTGTCTTGCATTCTTTCCACCTGCAAGCAAATTGAACCAGTGTGCCATGAAGGATATGTGGCATTCCTGCCCATGTATACTGTACCATATTTCCATGATCATGTGGACCCTGCTGCTTGCAATGTGGTCCTTTGTCACAGATACAAGTATGTTACCTTTCAAATGCTGGTGGAAGGCAGTGATGGCCTCCTAGACAATATGTTAAAGGCTTCTACCTGCAACTATGGTGTAGTACAGTCCATACTCGCATGAGGGGACTGCTTCCAAGAACTGGAAAGAGAGAAGCTGGAAATCCAGAAGCTGGGCATGGGGGGTGGTATACAGTATGGACATTTTTTTATTCTGCTCCAGCAACTGCAGTAGAGACACCTGCCTTGGATGTTGTTCAAGTGTAGGTGTAGGAGAATTGTGGTGAGGTTCAAACCTTCACTTGACCTTCCTCAGTGTGAACCCCTGGCCCCTCCCTGTTGGTTGTGTTTGTTGTGATGTATCCTTAGGCAGACTATACACAATGAAAATTTCTTAGTGCAAAGAAATTCACGTTTCCCTCATCAACACAGACAGTACTGACAGGGGAATCCCTCCTGCCGAGCAATTGTCTCCTCCTGGGGGGGCAGGGGAAACTGCCCCCGCCGGGAGAAGACAGTGTTTATTGCTAGCGGCTATAGCAGAATCTGGCAAGCTAGTTGTATCCAAGTTGATCAATCGATCAACTTGATACATTAAGCCTGTCCATTAATAGTTCAAATCTTAGCTGATTCCTGCTGAATCAGAGGAGATTTGAACCATATGTGGCTGGCTTAAGCCTCTGAAATACCTTGTGACACTTCTCCCCTGTGACTAGAGGCTGAAGATGTTGCAGTGGATAGTGCAGGAGAATGTTGAAGGAGGAGAGGAAAATGATGATATGAGGAATGAAGTGCAGGCTTTTTGCTGCTAACTTGTCTTATTGAGGTGCAGCTTCGATTAAGCTTTGTAATGCTGACGGTATGTGCTTCCTCAAGTATGTGGCACCCAAATGGCTGGTACTTTAACCACATCTAATATGTTGCAGGCAGAGGCAGCAGAAACATTAAAAGAGGCCCACACTTCACAGCTCTGTGGACTGGCCCTGGCAATAGCAATGACCTATACCTGTAAGGCAGGGTTACTGCTAGGGATGAGATTCGTGTTCGAATCGAACTCATGTTCGACATGAACATCGTCTGTTCGCCCATTCGCCGAATTGCGAATGATATGGGCCGTTCGCGCCAAATTCGCGTGGCGCATCATGGCCCATAATTCACTGCGGCATCGCAGTGCATTGCTGGCTGATGATTGGCCAAGTATGCACTATGACCTGCATGCTTGGCCAATCACAGCGCCGTCTGTAGAGAGAGCTGTAATTGGCCAAAGCCAGGGTGGCTTTGGCCAATTATGGCTCAGGGGGTTTAGTACATGCCCCAAACTATATAAGGCCGCCTGCACGATGTGTTCCGGCGTTCAGAGACAGAGAGACAGTGTCATTTGATTTAAGTTAGATAGATTAGACAGGACAGTCAGTCAGTTAGCTGTACTTACAGTGTATTGTGTATATATATATATGCATCCCAGGTGTTATATATATATATATATATATATATATATATATATATATATATATATATATACACTGTATTCAGTTTCGCTAGATCCGTTCCTGTTATTATCTTCCTACTGACAGGCAGGCTTGTGTTGTTACAGTATTTACAGCTACCTGAAGAAAATTGCTGGTGTTCTTCTGATCCTATTAGTACCACAGTCAGGCAGCTAGACTATTTACAGTTAGTGTAGTGCGTCCTCCTCACAGTGTTCAGCTAAAGCTACAAGTTAGTGTAGTGCGACCTCTGCACAGTGTTCAGCTAAAGCTACCTGTAGAAGGTTGGTGGTGTTTTCCTGATCCTATCACTACCGCAGGCAGCTACATTATTTACACGTTAGTCTAGTGCGACCTCTGCAGAGTGTTCAGCTAAAGCTACCTGTAGAAGGTTGGTGGTGTTTTCCTGATCCTATCACTACCGCAGGCAGCTACATTATTTTAATGTTGGTGTAGTGCGTCCTCTGCACAGTGTTCAGCTAAAGCTACAAGTTAGTGTAGTGCGACCTCTGCACAATATTCAGCTAAAGCTATCTGTAGAAGATTGGTGGTGTTCTCATACTACAGGCAGGCAGTTGATTTTGATATATATATATATATATATATATATATATATATATATATATATATATATATATATATATATATATATCCCAGCTTAGTGCAGCTACATCTCACTGCAGGCCATTAGTATGTCTGGAAGGCCAACAAGGAGAGGCAGACAGTCACAAGTCAATAAAAGAGGGCAAGCAGGCTCTGTGTCTAGAGGCAACAGTGCTGGTCGTGGAGATGGTGCATCCTCACCAGCACGTGGCCGTGGGACACGCTTGGCCTTTTTTCCGGCAGCTGGCCGTGTTGAGCCGCAACATGCGGAAGACTTGGTCGAGTTGATGATCAAACCATCCTCATCCTCCTCATCTTCTCTCACCCATGCTCAGGGTACTTTGCCTGGCAAAGCAGCTGCCAACGCAGCCTCTTCCCTTGGCTCAATGGCATCAGTGACTCCTTCCCTAGCCTCACCATGTCCTCCTGAGGAGTCCCTCGAACTGTTTGACCACAGTGTTGGGTACATGCTCCAGGGGGATGCCCAGGGTTTAGAAGGCTCTGATGATGATACTGAGCTAGATGAAGGCAATAACGTGAGCACGGACAGAGGGGGTGCCCAAGAAGGACAGCAATCTGGCAGTCATGCTCCCCCTGCTTCAGCATACTGCCAGGATTGCTCCAGTGATGAGGAGGGAGGGGATGATGAGGTCACTGATTCAATGTGGGTGCCTGATAGGAGAGAGGAGGAGGAGGGGGATGAGGAGGAGGCACATCACTAACAAGGCAGGATGCCCTCCAGGGGCCAGCCTAAGGGCAGCACACTGACTGCATCACACCACAAAGCTCCGCATGTGCAGGGCGCTGCTGTCTCTGCGCGTTATTCCAAAAGTTCTTTGCTGTGGGCCTTTTTTGAGACGAGTGCATCAGATCGCACCGCTGCTATTTGCAACATATGTCTCAAGTGTATCTCGCGTAGCCAAAACATCTCCCACTTGGGCATCACATGCTTGACCAGACACATGTTGACCTGCCATGCAGTTCGTTGGCAAGCGTATCTAAAAGACCCACACCAAAGAACAAAGAGGACCTCTCCTGGCTCCTCATCAGCTGAGATCTCCAACCCCACTATACCTTCAGTCCTCTCTGAGACCTGCACTGAGAGGAATGAAGGTGTAGAATTAGGTGCGTCACAGCCAAGTACTTTTGGGCAATCTGCTTTCGGTACACCGACGTCAGATTGTACCAAGCAAATTTTCCTGCCCCAGCTGCTGCACTGCCGAAAAGAAGTTCGCTCCCAGCCATCCACATGCCCAGCGGTTGAATGCTAGCTTGGCAAAATTGCTAGCACTTCAACTGCTACCTTTTCAGTTGGTAGAATCTGCCCCCTTCCGTGAGTTTGTGGAATGTGCGGTTCCTCGGTGGCAGGTTCCCAAAAGCCACTTTTTCTCATGGAAGGCGATTCTGGCTCTCTACCTGCATGTGGAAGGCAATGTCCATGCCTCGCTGGACAGGGCGGTCAGCGGTAAGGTGCATATTACCGCTGACTCATGGTCCAGCAGGCATGGACAGGGACATTACCTAAGTTTCACCGCGCATTGGGTGATTCTGCTGGCAGCTGGGAAGGAAGCAGGACAAGGTGCAGTAGTGTTGGAGGTTGTTCCGCCACCACGCCTCCAAAATGCCACTACTAATGATTCTGACACACCTCTCTCCTCCACCCCCTCCTCTTCTTCTTCCTCCATGGCCTCTTCCTGTGCTTTGTCCTCGGAACCAGCGGTGCTCCTTAGGCGTTCAAGGGGCTACTCAAGTATGCAGGCCAAAAGATGCCATGCGGTGCTTGAGCTGGTGTGCTTGGGGGACAGAAGTCACACTGGGGCAGAGGTTCTGTCAGCTCTGCAGGGGCAGGTTCAGAGGTGGTTGACGCCATGCCAACTTAAGGCAGGAATGGTGGTTTGCGGCAATGGCACCAACCTCCTCTCCGCCCTCCGACAGGGACAAATGACCCATGTGCCCTGTTTGGCTCACGTCCTTAACTTGGTGGTGCATCGGTTCTTGGGCAGGTACCCAGGCTTACAGGATGTCCTGAGGCAGGCCAGGAAAGTCTGTGTGCATTTCCGCCGGTCCTATAATGCCAGTGCTCGGCTGGCAGACCTCCAAAAGGATTTTAACCTGCCCAAGAACCGCCTAATCTGTGACATGCCCACCAGGTGGAACTCAACGTTGGCCAAGCTGCAGCGGCTGCACACGCAGCAAAGGGCCATCAATGAGTACCTGTGCGACTATGACACCGGGACAGGGTCAGGGGAGCTTGTTTTTTTTCCCCACGCCAGTGGGCCATGATCAGGGATGCATGCACTGGCCTGTCACCATTTGAGGAGGCCACGAGGATGGTGAGCAGTGACAGTGCATGCATCAGTGACACTGTCCTCCTTGTCCACCTGTTGGAGCACACGCTGCGTGGAATAATGGACAGGGCACTTGAGGCAGAACAGAGGCAGGAAAAGGAGGACTTCCTTAGCTCTCAAGGCCCCCTTTATCCAAACAGTGTTCCTGCATGCCCGCCGATCACAAAGGAAGAGGAGGAGGATGAGGAGGAGGAGGAGAATTGTGTCAGTATGGAGGTGGAGCCTGGCACTCAGCATCAGCAGCAGTCTTTAAAGGATCATTTACAGTCCCAAGAAACATATGGACTTGTACGTGGCTGGGAGGAGGTGGCTGCGGATCATGTCGTCCTTAGTGACCCAGAGGACTCCGGACCGAATGCCTCAGCAAACCTACGCTGCATGGCCTCCCTGATCCTGCAAAGCCTGCGGAAGGATCCTCATATTCGTGGTATCAAGGAGAAGGAACAATACTGGCTGGCAACCCTCCTTGATCCACGTTACAAGGGTAAGGTTGTGGACCTTATCTTGCCGTTGCAGAGGGAGCAGAGGATGATACATCTTCGGGAGGCCTTGCAGAAAGGTCTGTGCAACGCGTTCCCAGAGACTGGGAGGTTACAAACTCCTGTTTCTGGATGTGTTGCTGAGGCTTCGGTCAGTCAAAGAAGGAGCGGTGGAGAAGGTGGCCGTCTGACCGATGCGTTCAGACAATATTTTAGTCCACAGCCCCAAGGTATGATTGGTTCCAGCAACCATCGCCAGCGTCTGTTTTACATGGTGCAGGAATACCTAGGGGCAAGATCTGACTTGGACACCTTAACCACCGAAAATCCTCTGGGTTACTGGGTCTTGAGGATGGATCACTGGCCAGAGCTTGCACAGTATGCAATTGAGCTGCTGGCCTGTCCTGCATCCAGCGTTCTTTCGGAACGCACGCTGGAGGCTTTGTAACTGATCACAGGGTGAGTCTGTCCACCGACTCGGTCGATCGACTGACCTTCATAAAAAAGAATCAGTCTTGGATCACCACCAGCTACCAAGCACCTGATGCTGATGTAACCGAATACATTTTTTTAAAATGTCAGATCCCTTCAAAGACTGCCTATGCTGATGCTGAGTGACTATCCTGTTATACTGAGTAATTATCCTCTTCCTCCTCAATGATCATGATGATAGCTTGTAAGAACATTTTTGGTTCTGGGCGCCACCAGTCCCGCCACCAGTGCCTAAGGCCCAATTTTTCAGCCCCTGTTTAACAGGGGCATGTAATTACAATTTTTCATGCAATTCTTTGCAGCAGGGCTAGTTCCTGCACTCCAACTAGAGTATCTGTGAGGGGTTGCAGTATTGTGGCACCAGTGTCTAACGCCCAATTTTTCAGCCCCTGTTTAACAGGGGCGTGTAATTACAATTCTTGATGCAGGGCTAGTTCCTGCGCTCCAACTAGAGTATCTGTGAGGGGTTGCAGTGTTGTGGCACCACCACCACTACCAAAGGCCCAATTTTTCTGCCCCTGTTCAACAGGGGCATGTAATTACAATTCTTGATCTAATATTTCAGAGCAGGGCCCTGTGAGGGCTTACAGTGTTTTGGCCACAACAACACCTAAGGCCCAAATTTCTGCTGAGTATATCGGGCAGGCCCCTACTTTCAAACATCCAACTTACAAACGACTCCTACTTGCAAACGGAAGGAGACAACAGGAAGTGAGATGAAATCTACCCCTAGGAAGGGAAATTCTCTCCTGTAATTCCCCGTACACATGATCGGACATTGATCGGACATTCTGAGAACAAAATCCATGGATTTTTTCCGACAGATGTTGGCTCAAACTTGTTTTGCGTACACATGGTCGCATAAAGTTGTTGGAATTTCCAATCGCCAAGAACGCGGTGACGTACACCACGTACGACGAGACTAGAAAAGGCCAGTTCAGAACCAAGCGCTGCACCCTCTGGGCTCCTTTTGCTAATTTCGTGTTAGTAAAAGTTAGGTGAGACACGATTTGCGCTTTTTCAGACTCGTGGTTTTCAGATCATTTTCTGCTGTTCAGTTTGTGGGTGTGTATCTGGTCTTCAGTGCGTGCAGCGAGTTACGCGTGACTCTTGTCATTGTGTTCTTGTTCGTTCGTTACTGTTTTTCAGGTCGCTCTTCACAGGCCTTGCTCTTCTTCAGTGCGTTCTGTTACTTCGTTCTGAGCAGCCGACCGTTTTCTAGCCATGTTGCGTATACGTACTCCTCGTAGAGTTCGTGCTGTGCGGGGGCTTGGTGTTGGAGTCCTGACCTTGACACAAGTCCAGTCCATGAACAGGGTGGGGAGGAGTTCATGGAGCAAAAATTGGTTGCGCCAGCGTGACCAGTTCTGTCATATGCCTTTGCTCTGTGAGATCCGTGAGAATAATCCTGATGATTTCAGGAACTTTCTCCGGATGACGGACCCCGTATTTCACCGTTTGTTGGCTTTGCTGAGCCCTTATATTAGCAGGAAGGATACCTGCATGAGGCAAGCCATCACTCCGGAGCAGAGGCTAGTCACCACCCTGCGGTACTTGGTGACGGGGAGAAGCCTGCAGGACCTCAAGTTCTCGACAGGCATCTCCCCCCACGCTCTGGGGATCATTATCCCAGAGACCTGTTCTGTCATCATCCAGGTCCTGCAGAAGGAGTATATTAAGGTAAGATTTTTATCCTTTAACATCACATTTTATTGTATTTAATGTTTACTAATATATTGTATTTCTTTCCTCATTCCCTAATTACCATGATTGTAATATGCCTTGAATGTCCCCTTTGTCCTCATGCATGCTTGATTTTTCTGTAATTTTTTCTACTTCATACATATTTGCCTTCACTTACCTCCCCAGCATGGTCTCCTGGCCCTATACAGTATTCACCTCATGTAGTCACTTAATAATGTATTTCATCAGCTCCATAGTAGTGCTTTACCCCAAACTCCCTCTAAAATGTTTTTAAATGTGATTTGTGCTTAAAATGGTACTGTTTAAAGTTTTTGTGTCCTATTATTATCTAGTTAGGTAATAGCAGACTTTCCAAATGTGCTCAAATGTGTACAGTGTGTATTTATATCTTTGTATTATGACACTTCTTACCTGTCCAATGGGCTGTCAATAGTGTAACTAAGGAGGGGCTGGCCAAAGTAATACACATTATTTAGGCATTCATCTCTCAATGAAGTGGAGAGGGTTACCTGTCCAAGAGCTCCCCCCCTAAAATGTTAGAAATGGCCCATGAGGGGGGGGGGGAATCTGATAGGTGTACCTTATACTTTGGTCTTTAAAAACTCCCTCAAATAAATGTTATCTTGATGTTGGCCAAGAATGTTTGTGTTTAATCTGCTTTCCCTGTTTATGTGCAAAATGACTAAGTTTTTTTTGTTGTTTGACTCCAGTTTCCTTCCACGCCACAGGAATGGCAGACTGTGGCCTCCCACTTTGCCCAGTGGTGGGACTTTCCTAACTGCGGATGGGGCAATTGATGGGAAAAACGTCCACATCGTCCCTCCACCCAACTCGGGGTCATACTATTTCAACTATAAGGGGTTCAATAGTATTGTGATGTTGGCGGTGGTGTTGGCTACTTACGAGTTCCTGTATGTGGACGTGGGAAAGAATAGTTGGATGTCCGATGGTGGAGTCATCGCCCAGACGGAGTTCTACAGGTGTCTCCCGAATGGCAGCTTGGACTTGCCACCTCCAGAAGACAATGCGGAAGGACTCCCATTCGTCTTTGTTGCGGATGAAGCGTTTGCGCTGGGGGACCATCTTATGCGGCCATTCCCAATGAGAACACAAATTGCCGAATGTCAACATGTGCTAGCTGCCATCACGGGGGATCAAGGGACGTGTTTTGTGGGTGCAACCCCTTCCTCACAGCTACTTTATTATTGAGGAAGGGGTTGAATCCCCAAAACGCCTACATTAATCTCCTGTGATGGCAGATAGCACATGTTGACACACTGTGTGCATCTTCAAAATTTGGTTTTTCATAAATATGTCAAAAAATGGTAAACATTTTTAGCTCACAAAAAGCACAAAAAAACAAAGGGATTTCGAGGGGTTTTAAACTCTCTCTAAAACATCAATGATGTTCTTCATTTTTTTTGAACATCATTGATGCTTTTCTGGATGTTTTCTAAGTTCATATTACACCCCATGATCTCCCCGATCAGGATCTGTGCACTTTCTGAGGTGAAATGCCCTGGATCCACAACATCACGATCACCTAAAAAGATAGAAACCAAAACACACCATGTATTATAAATCTGCCGGCATCCATCTCTTACCTGAGCCTTTGGTCGCAGACACTCACCTGTTGTGGTGACAATTTCCACCACATCTTCTTGCTCCTCCTCCTCCTCCTCCTGTTGGCTTTGGTGGGTCTCTACTTCTTCATGAGGTGGGGGGTCTCTGGTCTCCTCGGATGAGGGGTGTCCTCCGAGTCTTTTATCCCCTATGTAAAAAAAAAATAGGTATACTTAGCACACAGATATTTGATGGCAGAAATAGGAATATGAAACATTGCTTGGAAGTGGGGTACAATTGTCTGTTTTGGCAGAGTTCCAAGATGTAGAATTTTTATTGTCCTTTGTCAAGCTTCAATACTTTACCTGTTTAGTACAAGCTTCACAAATGGAGTCACCCTTATAGTATACACTGGAGCACCTGTGTGGGGCCCCCTAATAAAAAGGGTGTTCTTGTGTCCCACACTAGTGCTCCAGCATCCAGATGTGAAAACTGCTGAGTGTCCTCTCCTTTTTTTTCACCCATCTACACAACCAAATTATTTTCAGACAAGTAGGCCATAAAAAATGTTGGCAAATGCATATGGCCAAAACAATGGTGTTTTCTAGGCCGAACGAACAATGTTTTATATGAACAAATAATGTGCCCATGAACATGAAAGTTGACATTTTAAACTGGACAACAGTTAAGAAAAGCACATGGAGCAGCACGAACGTAATAAACATAAAGAATAGGAACACAGGACAACTACTTACTTTTTTGCAGCACTCTCCGGATCCTTCTGTACTGCTCATGCTCTCTTAATTTGAGGTCCGACCACCGCTTCCTGAGCTGATCTTTCGATCCTCGTACACCGAAATTCCGGTGCAGACTCTTGACCACCTTCGCCATGATCTTGGACATTGGGGTTGGGGTAAGGTCCATACTTCCCGTCATAGTCGTCCCTCTTCAGTATGTCGACCATCTCCAACATCTCCCCAAAGGACATATTTGATGCCTTAAATCGTCTCCTTCTGGATCAGGACGTTTCAGGCTCCGGGCTTTCCTCCTCCTCCTCATTGCTGTAATTAGTATGCACCTGCTGTGTCTCCGCCATGTGCTCTTCCCCCACTGCACCGAATGAGAATGGGCGGGGAATAGACTAGAAAGAACGTCAGGGTTTCACGCATGCGCAGTGTCTATAAAGCGTAACACGCGTGCGTAGTACGTACGATCTGTGAGCGGAGGAAGGAGTATCGGAGGCGCCGATTGTGGTAACGAAGGTAAGATGTAAACTTGGGCCTATACTGCTTCTAGATTGAGGCCTATATTGTAACAAGATTAGGAGAGTTTAGCCTGACATTAGGGTTTGTCTTGTGTTGTGTCTTGCAGATAAAATGGATGGCTTCATTGACCACAATTTCCTCCCCCTGTTCATAGACAAATACAGGGAGCTGCCCTTTCTGCGGCAGATCAAACACCCGCATTATAATCATAAACAAAAGAGGCAGACAGCTCTGGAGAAACTGCTGGAGTTGGTGACGCCGGTAGCCCCCACAGCAACCATCCCCTATTTAAAAAGCCAAAATTGGCGGCCTGCGGAGACCTTATCTAAGGGAGCGCAAGAAGGTCACGGATTCCCAGGAGCTGCAGCAGATGATGTTTATGTCCACAGGCTGTGGTACTATGAGAGGCTGCGATTTCTGTCAGACCAGACTGGAGTCGGGGAATCCCTCTCCACTCTTCCTTCCACTCTTCCTTCCACTCTTCCTTCCACCCCAGCTGAGGCTTCCGACATCCAACATGGGACTTCCAGACAGGAAGAAGTGGAGGAGCCCAGCTGGAGCCAGGTATAGCATTCTTCTACAGATTTCTGGTCAATAAATAAATGATGTTTACTAGATGTTATTATTGATCACTAATTGCTGATTTAATAAAGTTTTTTACATATCAAAAGACAGTAGTGGGCAAAAATTATTGGGACAAAAATGAAAAATGCTGGGCTTAGAATGATAATCTGTTATATTTGTTAACATTCAATTTGCAACAGTCATGAGGTGAAAATTGTGTGTGATTGATGACTAAAAAACTAAAACTGTCCCTTTTTCATACACAGGAAGACCTCAGCCAGGACGAGGCTGTGGAATGTGGCACACAGGAGGAGGCTGTGGAATGTGGCAGCCAGAAGGAGGCGGGGGTTAGTGGCAGCCAGGAGGAGGCGGGGCTAAGTGGCAGCCAGGAGAAGCCTGGGCCCAGTAGGAGCCTGACTGAATTGCAGGTTCCTCCCCTCCGCCTTCCAACCAAAAGACCCAGGAAGGGGAGTCACGTGCAGGATTCAGCACTCAGGCTGATTCAGGAGGCTTCTGCGTCCCTCAGTTCCACCCCCACTCCTGAAGAGGCCTTTGCCTGCATGGCTACCACCAAACTGCAGGGCATGCAGGAGGGCCAACGCCTCCTGTGTGAGGACCTTCTTTATAAAGTCTTAACTAAGGGGGTGAGGGGCGAAATCACACCCAATACCCACCTGAGTGAGTTGGACCATCCTCCTCCTCCTGCCACAACTCCACCACCACAGCCACAGCATGGAAGGAAGCGTGGAAGGAAGACCAGAGAGTGATGACCCTGGGTTCAGTCTGGTCTGGCAAAAGATGCAGGCTCTTGTATGACCACAGCCTGGGGACACAGATGTCATCTGCTGCTGTTCAGGATCTCTGGGACTTCTGGACCAGACTGCACTCCCTTAGATATGGACTCCTCAGGCCACCAATTTTGCAGTGAAATAATTGATGTGTGCCCTGGGGGCCAAAGGCTTCACCAATTTCTGCTGTTTCTCCAGCGTTGCCTCCCTCTTTGGTTGTGAGCCCTTAATAAAGGTTTTTTTGTTTCAATTATACTCGCCTACGTGTGTTTTCCTTCAAAAAGGACAGTTTGTTTGTGAGGAATCAGGTACATTTCTAAAGTACAATGTGAAATTAACATGAGACACCAACACCAAGCAACCTCCTTGAGATTAAATAATACAAGATAATAATGGTGTTGTGGTACCTTGACACACTTTTCTCCTTTCCACTGATGCTTTATCACCAATCCTTGTTTCACAAAAAAAAACAAATTTTCTAAAAACATTTGTCATTGGGACAAAAAGTGAGGTGAAATCTTCTGAAGAGGAGCACAGACAGCAAAACAAATGTCACAGGGGTGATAACTCTTCCCTATGTTTTCCAAAAAGCTTAAAATAAATTTTTTGGCTGGAGCTAAACACGTTAAAAATGTACCAATTCAAAATTACAAACAGATTCTACTTAACAACAAACCTACAGTCCTGTCTTGTTTGCACCGCCTGTATACTGCTGTTCAGAGTATATAGGGCATGGGGGCCACACACCTTTCCTTTTTTAATTTGGATGCAGGGTTCCCCTTAATATCCATACAAGACCCAAAGGGCCTGGTAATAGATTGGGGGGTACCCATGCCGTTTGTCTCACTGATTTTCATCAATATTGCCAGGACCCAACATTACATTAAAGCCGCAAGCAGTTTTAAATGACTTTTTATGAATATTTCACTTTTTTTTTTTTACTTTAAGCATCATTAAAAGCACTTCTCCCGGCCGTTTTAATACCCAAACCTTTTTAGGACAATACAATGCAAATTAGCCTTTAAAATGAGCACTTTTGATTTCAAACGTTCGAGTCCCATAGATGTCAATGGGGTTCTAATGTTCGGTCCGTTCGCAGGTTCTGGTGCGAACCGAAGCGGGGGGTGTTCGGCTCATCCCTAGTTACTACAAGGGCAGTTTCCTTGTCAAAAGAAGTTTATTGAGTATACAATGTTATAAAGATACATAAAGTAAGTTTACAAGGATCTATAAAGTAAGCTCATTGTTTTACAGTAGGGTTTATATAGGTAAATATCATGAAATTTCAAATATTAAACATTGGGTTCACGTAAACCTAAATTAAAGATATATATAATTTCCTTAGTTACTTTTGTAGGTATTTAAATGATTTATACCTACTATACATATTGTTTACAAGTAGAGTGTATATAGGTCAAATAAATTCTGATAATGAGCTTTAATCGTAAGGTGGAGAAAAGGAAAGAGAAAGAAGAAAAAGGGTTGAAAGGTAGAGGTATGGTCCACAAGGTTGTCCCGCTCGTCAGTTTATTATTCTTTTTAGTTCTCTTTGAAGCCTTAGAATGGGTGTCTCTGTAAGTCATTTAATTTGTTACCATGGCAACAGGACAGAGTCATTGAAGTTTGACAGGAACTGTTGTTTTATCCAAGGATGCCAAAGTTTTTCAAATTTTGGAATTTGATTTTGATCGATGGCTACCATCTTAGCATGGGACATTGTATTATTCATTCTGTGAATTGTTTCTGCTAGTACCAATGTAGGAGATTTCCATGCCTTGGCCACTGTTTGTTTTGCAGCCGTTATTAGTTGGATCATTAGTTTGAATTGAGAGAGTGTTAACCATTCCGGTTTTAGATTAAGTAAAGTTAAATATGGATCTGGTTGTAATATTTTTTTAAATATTTTAGATGCAATCACGAAGACTTCCTTCCAGAAGGTTTGGATTACTGGGCACGTCCACCATATGTGTAAATATGTGCCTATTTCTGGGCATCCTCGAAAACAAAGAGCTGAGGTATTAGGTGAATATTTTGCCACTCTAGTGGGTACAAGGTACCAGCGAGTTAGGACTTTATAATTTGTCTCCAGTGCTAAGATGTTGGGTGAAGATGACTTAGATGTGAGCCATATGTTAGACCAGTCCGTGTCTTCTAAAGTTCGTCCCAGGTCCTCCTCCCACTTCTGAACGTAAGAGGGTCTATTAAGATTTGCTACTCCATATAATTGATTATAAAGTGATGAAATTGTACCTTTAGCAAATGGATCTTTTGTACAGATTGATTCAAAAATGGATAATTGGGATAATGGTGTATCCCCCTTTAGGAATGGTGTATAGAAATTTTTGATTTGGAGATATCTAAATATCTCAGAGTTTGGTAGATCATATTTTTCTCTAAGCGATGGGAATGAAAGGAATGATTTAGATGCTATGAAGTCATTTAGTGTCTGAATGCCTGATGTTGTCCAAGCTTTAAAAGAATTTGGGTAGATCCATGCCGGATAAAAGGCCGGATTTGTGATAAAAGAAAGGAGAGGATTGTGTGGAGATTGTAACTGATATTTGGTTTTTAGTTTATCCCAGAGAGATAAGAAGTGTTTAGTTATGGGATTATGAATTTTAAAGCGGTCTTTAGGATCAAGCCATAATAAATTTGATATTAATAGAGGGTCATTTTCTGAAGCCTCTATAAATACCCATAATGGGATTTCCTGTTTTGCATGGTATTTGGACAGACTGGCCAAATGTGCTGCTCTGTAGTAGTTAGTAAAATTAGGGTACCCCAGGCCTCCTTTATTTTTGGGAAGATGTAGTGTGTGTATAGGTATACGTGGTTTAGAAGAGCCCCATATAAACGAAGTTGCTCTTTTTTGTACTATTCTCAAAAAATAGGAAGGAATTGGAATAGGGAGGACTCTGAATAGATAAAGCAATTTGGGTAGAATAGTCATTTTGATTGCATTAATCTTCCCCATCCAGGATAAAGGAAGTTGCGACCATTGTTTCATTAGATTTGTGATCTGTCTTAATACAGGAGGATAATTGGTTGAGAATAAGTCAGAATGAGATGCTGTTAAATAAATTCCAAGATATGGGATTGATTTTTCTGCCCATGTGAATGGGAGTGCAGCCCTAGACGGGATCAATTCCATGTTTGTGAGTGAAATATTAAGCACTAGGCATTTCTTAGGATTAATCATAAGGCCGGATAGGGCTGCAAATCCATCAAGAGCTGGTATTAAGTTAGGACCAGAGACCTGTGGTGATGATAGAAAAAGTAATATATCGTCTGCAAATATACATAATTTGTGTGTAATACCTCCTACTTCAATGCCAGTTATAGTTTGGTTTGTTCTGATGTATTGGGCCATGGGTTCGAGTATAAGGGCAAATAATAAGGGAGATAATGGGCAACCCTGTCGGGTACCTCTTTCGATATTAAAGGCTTCAGATTTGTATCCAGCATATTTTATATAGGCTTTGGGTTTATTATATAATGCTTTGATCCATGTTAAAAAGTGGGGTCCAAAACCCCATTTTTGTAATGAATATTGCATATATTGCCAGGATACTGTGTCAAATGCCCTCTTAATATCGAGAGATAGAAAACATAAAGGGATTTTCCGTTTTTTAGCAATATGTGCCAATAACACTGCCCTGCGTATATTATCGCCTGCCTGTCTATTTGGCATGAAGCCTACTTGATCTCTATGTATTAATTTTCCTATAATGCTATTGAGGCGTTTTGCTATTATTTTTGCTAATAATTTAATATCGAGGTTTAACAGAGAGATAGGCCGATAATTCACACAGGAAGTATCATCAGAAAGGGGTTTTGGGATCATACAAACAATTGCCATTAGTGTTTCTTGCCGAAAAGAATGTCCATCTAGAAGTTTGTTAAAAGTTTTAGTGAGAATGGGAGAGAGTATTTCTGAGAATGTTTTATAGTATAAAGCCGAGTAGCCATCTGGGCCTGGTCTTTTGTTAAGTTTTAGGTCTTTTATGGCGTTAGCAACTTCATCTATAGTTATAGGCTCATCCAAACTGCTTTTTTGATTCTGAGATAACTCAGGTAAGGTTATTTTTGAGAAGAAGGATTCAGCCTCTGTAGGATTAAATTCATTGTTTGTCTTGTATAAAGTTGCGAGATGTGAGTGAAATTTATGGACTATTTTAACTGGATTACAAGTGTAAACATTTTTTGATAATTTCAAACGTATTGGTTTGAAAGATTTGTTAGTTGAATTTAATGCCCGAGCCAAATATGTACCTGGTTTGTTTGTATTCATGTAGAAATTGTGTTTGGAGCGTTTGAGGGATTTATCAACTGACTCAGTGAGAAATAGATCGTATTCCAATCTAGATTTTTCCAGATGAGATTTTGTACTCTGAGATGGATTATCTTGAAATGATATGTAGGCTGCATTAAAATTGAGTTCTAGTTTTTTTGCTAGATTTTTGCGTTCCCGTTTAAATAGTGCCATTTGTCTTTGTATTGTACCACGCAAGACAGGCTTATGAGCTTCCCACAGTGTTATTGGGGAGATGTCTGTTGTATTATTAATTGATATGTATTCCTTTAAAGCTTGTTCAATGGCCATCTGATGTAGTGGGTGTTTGAGCATTATGTCCGGTAAGTACCACGTTGGGTCATGCGCTTTTGGTATGGCTGAGGCTATAGTAGTGTATACTGCATTATGGTCAGACCACGGAATCGGAATTATATCTGATGCAATAATTTCTGGTATCATTCCTATTGTTAGAAAAATATGATCTATTCTGGTGAAGGTTTGATGAGGGTGCGAGAAATAAGTGAATTTCTTTTTCATTGGGTTACTTTCTCTCCATGAATCTACCAGATTGTATTTGGAAAGAAGTTGAGAAAAAGGTAATCTAGAGGTTATTTTGGATGGTGTAAAAGGTGATTTATCTAGAAATAGGAGGAGGACCTGGTTCGAATCCCCACACATTATCACTGTTCCTATTTTGTGTGTATTAATCACTTGTAATATATGTGAGAGGAATGGTGTAGGTTGTTTGTTAGGAGCGTAGTAGGAAATCACCGTGATTGCTGTATCCATTATATAACCCATGAGTATCAGGTATCTACCTTCTGGGTCTTTAATTTCTGATGATAAGGTGAATGGTGTGGATCGGTGAAATGCAATTAGAGTTCCCCTTTGCTTGGTACAGGCAGAAGCCGTGTAAATTTGTTGATAAAAAGGAGAAATATATTTTGGAGTAGAATCTTTGGTGAAGTGTGTTTCTTGGAGGCATACTATGTGAGCCTTCTTGTTATGGAAAGTACGGAAGGCTTTGGTGCTTTTTTGAGGGACATTTATTCCCTGAACATTCAGGGAAAGTATATTCAGTGGTGCCATGGCAATAGATCAAATAGTTTTGACTTACTTTTTGTTATGCAGAGCTGACTGCGCAGATCAACCTGTGTGGACTGAAGAGATGAATAGATAGAAAAGAAACCAGTGAATTCTGGAGTAAAGAGTAAACAAAAAACATATGAGATTAGATGATACATTGTATAAATTATTTTTTGCAAGTAATCACAATTTACCCGTGAAAGAGAATAAATATCTCTCTCAGGGGAATAAGTGCCTTCGTCACACTCCCACATAATATGGTTGGGAGAATGAGGAGGGCTAATGGGGGTACACGGATCTTCCGCTTACAGGAGAGAAGTGCTATGTCAAAAGACATCAAAATGATGTTTCATTAATTGGAGTGCAGAATATAGTTTTTGTTGAAATTATTTATTCCAGGGTGGTTGTATATGGTTAGTCTTGCCCTAGGCTAAATAATTCAGTTAGAAAGGTACTGTTAATAACTTTGGTATTGATGAAGATAGTTTGAATTATTTTGGGATTTTAACCCTTTTAGAGTAAACAATTACATATTTTATTCATATGTAACTGTTTAGATATGTTAACTCATAAAATTGAGGTTGTATTGCTTCAGATTAGAATAAACAAAAACATAATTCTAGGAACTAGTTAGGTAATAATATATTTGTTTTAAGAAAAGAAAGAAAAAGCTTCCATTACTTCTGGATTATTGAACATATTTGTCCTAAAAAGTAATAAATCTATTATTATTACCTGATAATATATAACTGAACAAGTATTTCCTTATTTCACTTATATATTCTAAGGCTATATGAATCAGAAGTAATAAGAAATATAACTGGAATGTAACATGATCCCACACAGTGTGTGACTATCAGAATGCAGTTACATTCAGTTATAAATACAGGTTTTTTATAGAGAACCATCTCTTAGTATAATAAATGAAGAGATATCAGGAATTAGGATGTCAGTCCATTGAATCTTCTTGGTCCATGGATGATGTGGCATAACGGCCTCTTTTGTGAGAATGATGATTCCCATTTTGTTCTGAAATTTTCTGGGTGCTGCCTGAAGGTGAAGATGATGCCATTCTTCTGCGTGTGGAAGTGTTGCTGCTTGTGGGTTCTGTCAGATTTAATTTTAAAAGCGTTTGTTGTAGTTCATCTGCTGATCTGCTTCTGTAAATTGTACCTTGGTAGTTAAATCTGACTGAAAAGGGGAAGCCCCATTGATACATAATGTTGTGGCGTTGCAGTTCCATTAGTTGGGGTTTCATGGATCGTCTTTTAGTAATAGTAAGTTGGGATAGGTCAGCAAAAATTTGATAATTGTGTCCTTGAAAATTAAGTTCCTTTTTTTCTCTTGCAGCAATTAGTATTTGTTCTTTCGTTCTGTAATAATGAAATTTTGTGATTATATCACGTGGGGGTCCATCTTTCTTTTTGGCTGTGAGGGCTCTGTGTACTCTGTCCAGTTCTAAACGTTCAATAGGGATATCTGGCTTTAGTTCTTGTAATAGAGCAGTAATAGTAGATTGCAGGTCTGTCACAGTTTCAGGTATTCCCCTTATGCGCAAGTTTGAACGTCTGGCTCTATTTTCGTAATCTTCGAGCTTAGTTTGAAGTATTAAATTCTCTTCTTTTAATTGTTCCAATTCTGTTATAATTTCTTGGGTTGTAATTTCAATTTCATCCATTTTTATTTCTAAGGCTGCGGTGCGGTTTCCCAGCTCTCTTATTTCTTTGGTTAGGCTTTTTGTTATTTGGTCTGAGGTTTGTTTTAAAGCCTTATGAAGCATCTTTTCAAATTGTAATAATATTACTGGGGATGCTGAGGAGGCTTGTGGAGAAGTTTGTGAGAGGATTTGTTCTGTATCTGACTCAAATGGAGAGTCTTGCTGTGACATTTTCTGTCTGTGAGAGCGCCCTGATGCTGTATCTTGTGAAGTGACTGGAGCTGCTTCAGCTGCAGTGAGTGCCTGTGAGCTCTTTGTGAGGTGATTTTTATTTCTGCCACGGTTTCCTCCCAGTACCATATTTCCTGCCCAAACTTTCACAGTTTGTTCCCAGGGGCAAAAAGGTTCAAATGGATACCTTTTGAGTCTGCAGGCTCCGCTTTGTCCTTCTCTTCTCTCCTCAGCGGTGTGGAGCTCTAACAATGCATGTTTGCTCCGCTAGGCTCCGCCTCCTGCCCCCCACTACAAGGACAGTTTCAACCCTTCAGTCATCTGCAAGCGGTCTCTGCACAAAATCCTTTCTTGCTACTATTCTGTGTCTTCCTTAGAAATTTCCTCCTCTCTAATTGGTGGCACCCAGAGATGGTCCAATAACTTATTATCCACCCCCCCATCATTGGATCCAACTTTCTAGTAAGTTTCAGATGCTGGAACATAAATGTCATCTGCTGCTCCCATCATGATATCCCCCCTAGGGTCATGGCACTATTTTCAATGTCTAAACGAATGAATGCTTTTACATGACCAATATCATCATTCTGCTTCAAGGCAGTGATCATGTGATTTTGTTGACACCTAATTGCCAGTTTGCATGGCTATGACGAGATTGCAAAATGCGTGTGTGTGTGTGTGTGTGTGTGTGTGTGTGTGGGGGGGGGGGGGGAGCATATAAACAGCAACTGTTGGGTCTCAGGACACAGTGGGGATACACAAGAATATGTAGCCCACCACACTGCAATCCACAGTAATTTAGTGCAATATAGCACTGTATAGCAACTAACTCCCCCTAACTATGGATGAGCTTTGTGTTCAAGTCGAACCCATGTTCAACTCGAACATCGTGTGTTCAGTGGTTCACCGAATTACGAACTATATGGTCCATTTGCGCCAAATTTGAGTGGTGCGTAATGGCCCATAATTCACTGCGGCATCGCAGTGCATTGCTGACAGATGATTGGCCAAGCATGCACTATGACCCGCATCCTTGGCCAATCACAGCGCTGTGTGTACAGAGAGCTGTAATTGGCCAAAGCCAAGGAGGCTTTGGCCAATTATGGCTCAGTGGTTTAGTACATGCCCCACACTATATAAAGCCGCCGGCACGTCGGCCCTGTGTAGTGTGTTCTGGCGTTGAGACAGAGATAGAGAGAGAGAGAGAAAGACAGTGTCATTTGATTTAAGTTAGATTAGGCAAGTTAGGAATTTATAATTAGGAAGTTAGAGTAGGCAGGTCGAGTCAATTAGCTGCAGTTACAGTGTATTGTGTGTATATATATTTATATATATATATATATATATATATATATATATATACACTATATTCAGTTTAGCTAGATCCTGTTCTTCTCTTCCTAATATACTGACAGGCAGGCAGGTGTTTTTATAGTATTTCCAGTTACTGTACTGTGTACACCGTGTACACCGCACAGTCTCACCTACAGCATAGCTACCTGCAGCCAGGTGCTTGTGTAGGCTCTTTGAAGTATTTCCAGTTACTATACTGTGTATACCGCACAGTCTCACCTACAGCATAGCTACCTGCAGCCAGGTGCTTGTGTAGGCTCTTTGAAGTATTTCCAGTTACTGTACTGTGTACACCGCACAGTCTCACCTACAGCATAGCTACCTGCAGCCAGGTGCTTGTGTAGTCTCTTTGAAGTATTTCCAGTTACTGTACTGTGTACCCCACACAGTCTCACCTACAGTATAGCTATCTGCAGCCAGGTGCTTGTGTAGGCTCTTTGAAGTATTTCCAGTTACTGTACTGTGTACCCCGCACAGTCTGACCTACAGTATAGCTACCTGCAGCCAGGTGCTTGTGTAGGCTCTTTGAAGTATTTCCAGTTACTGTACTGTGTACCCAGCACAGTCTGACCTACAGTATAGCTACCTGCAGCCAGGTGCTTGTGTAGGGTCTTTGAAGTATTTCCAGTTACTGTACTGTGTAGCTCGCACAGTCTGACCTACAGTATAGCTACCTGCAGCCAGATGCTTGTGTAGGCTCTTTGAAGTATTTCCAGTTACTGTACTGTGTAGCCCACACAGTCTGACCTACAGTATAGCTACGTGCAGCCAGGTGCTTGTGTAGGCTCTTTGAAGCATTTCCAGTTACTGTACTGTGTACCCCGCACAGTCTCACCTACAGTATAGCTACGTGCAGCCAGGTGCTTGTGTAGGCCTCTTGACGTATTTCCAGTTACTGTACTATGTACCCTGCACAGTCTGACCTAGAGTATAGCTACCTGCATCCAGGTGCTTGTGTAGGCTCTTGACGTATTTCCAGTTACTGTACTGTGTACCCCGCACAGTCTGACCTACAGTATAGCTACCTGCAGGCAGGTGCTTGTGTAGGCTCTTTGAAGTATTTCCAGTTACTGTACTGTGTACCCCGCACAGTCTCACTTACAGTATAGCTATCTGCAGCCAGGTGCTTGTATAGGCTCTTGACGTATTTCCAGTTACTGTACTGTATACCCCGCACAGTCTGACCTACAGTATAGCTACCTGCAGCCAGGTGCTTATGTAGGCTCTTGACGTATTTCCAGTTACTGTACTGTGTACCCCGCACAGTCTCACCTACAGTATAGCTACCTGCAGCCAGGTGCTTGTGTAGGCTCTTGAGGTATATATATATACATCCCAGTTTTGTGCAGGCCAATAGTATGTCTGGAAGGCAAACAAGGAGAGGCAGACAGTCACAAGCCAATAAAAGAGGGCAAGCAGGCTCTGTGTCTAGAGGCAACAGTGCTGGTCGTGGACATGTGCATCCTCATCAGTACGAGGCCATGGGACACGCTTGGCCTTTTTTTGGCAGCTGGCCGTGTTCAACCGCAACATGCGGAAGATTTGGTCGACTGGATGAAAAAGCCATCCTCATCCTCCTCATCCTCTCTCACCCAGGCTCAGGGTACTTTGTCTGGCAAAGCTGCTGCCAACACGGTCTCTTCCCTCGGCTCAATGGCATCAGTGACTCCTTCTCTAGCCCCACCATGTCCTCCTGAGGAGTCCCTCGAACTGTTTGACCACAGTGTTAGGTACATGCTCCAGGAGGTTCTGATGATGGTACTCAGCTAGATGAAGGCAGTAACGTGAGCCTGGACAGAGGGGGTGCCCAAGAAGGACAGCAATCTGGTAGTCATGTTCCCCCTGCTGCAGAGTATTGCCAGGTTTGCTCCAGTGATGAGGAGGGAGGGGATGATGAGGTCACTGACTCCACGTGGGTGCTTGATAGGAGAGAGGAGGAGGAGGAGGCACATTAAAAACAAGGCAGGATGACCTCCAGGGGCCAGCTTAAGGGCAGCACACTGATTGCATCACACCGCAGAGCTCCGCATGTGCAGGGCGCTGCTATCTCTGCATGTTATTCCAAAAGTTCTTTGGTGTGGGCCTTTTTTGAGACGAGTGCATCAGATCGCACCGCTGTTATTTGCAACATATGTCTCAAGCGTATCTCGCGTGGCCAAAACATCTCCCGCTTTGGCACCACATGCTTGACCAGACATATGTTGACCTGCCATGCAGTTCGTTGGTAAGCGTACCTTAAAGACCCACACCAAAGAACAAAGAGGACCTCTCCTTGCTCCTCATCAGCTTGGATCTCCAACCCCACTATACCTTCAGTCCTCTCTGAGACCTGCACTGAGAGGAATGAAGGTGTAGAATTAGGTGTGTCACAGCCAAGTACAATCTGCTATCGGTACACCAACGTCAGATTGTACCAGGCAAATTTCCCTGCCCCAGCTGCTGCACCGCAGAAAGAAGTTCGATCCCAGCCATCCACATGCCTAGCGGTTGAATGCTAGCTTGGCAAAATTGCTAGCACTTCAACTGCTACCTTTTCAGTTGGTAGACTCTGCCCCCTTCCATGAGTTTGTGGAATGTGCGGTTCCTCGGTGGCAGGTTCCCAAATGCCACTTTTTCTCACAGAAGGCGATTCCAGCTCTCTACCGGCATGTGGAAGGCAATATCTTAGCCTCGCTGGACAGGGCGGTCAGTGGTAAGGTGCATATTACCACTGACTCATGGTCCAGCAGGCATGGACACGGATGTTACCTAAGTTTCACGGCGCATTGGGTGACTCTGCTGGCAGCTGGGAGGGATGCAGGACAAGGTGCAGTAGTGTTGAAGGTTGTTCCGTCACCACGCCTCCAAAATGTCACTACTGGTGATTCTGACACACCTCTCTCCTCCACCCCCTCCTCTTCTTCTTCCTCCATGGCCTCTTCCTGTGCTTTGACCTCAGAACCAGCAGGGCTCCGTAGGCGTTCAAGGGGCTACGCAAGTACGCAGGCCAAAAGATGCCATGCGGTGCTTGAGCTGGTGTGCTTGGGGGACAGGAGCCACACTTGGGCAGAGATTCTGTCAGCTTTGCAGGGGCAGGTTCAGAGGTGGTTGATGCCACGCCAACTTAAGGCAGGAATGGTGGTTTGCAACAATGGCACCAACCTCCTCTCCGCCCTCCGACAGGGACAACTGACCCATGTGCCCTGTTTGGCTCACGTCCTTAACTTGGTGGTGCAGCAGTTCTTGGGCAGGTGCCCGCGCTTACAGGATGACCTGAGGCAGGCCAGGAAAGTCTGTGTGCATTTCCACCGGTCATATAATGCCAGTGCTCGGCTGGCAGACCTCCAAAAGGAATTTAACCTGCCCAAGAACCGCCTAATCTGTGACATGCCCACCAGGTGGAACTCAACGTTGGCCATGCTGCAGCAGCTGCACACGCAGCAGAGGGCCATCAATGAGTACCTGTGCGACTATTGCACCAGGACAGGGTCACGGGAGCTTGGTTTTGTTTTCCCCACGCCAGTGGGCCATGATCAGGGATGCATGCACTGTCCTGTCACCATTTGAGGATGCCACAAGGATGGTGAGCAGTGACAGTGCATGCATCAGTGACACTGTCCCCCTTGTCCACCTGTTGGAGCACGCGCTGCGTGGAATAATGGACAGGGCACTTGATGCAGAACAGAGGCAGGAAGAGGAGGACTTCCTTAGCTCTCAAGGCCCCCTTTATCCAGACAGTGTTCCTGCGTGCCCGCCGATCACATAGGAAGAGGACGTGGAGGAGGAGGAGGATTGTGTCAGCATGGAGGTGGAGCCTGGCACTCAGCATCAGCAGAAGTCTTTAAGGGATCATTTACAGTCCCAAGAAAACCATGGACTTGTACGTGGCTGGGAGGAGGTGGCTGCGGATTATGTCATCCATAGTGACCCAGAGGACTCCGGACCAAATGCCTCAGCAAACCTACACTGTATGGCCTCCCTGATCCTGCAAAGCCTGCAGAAGGATCCTCGTATTTGTGGTATCAAGGAGAGGGATCAATACTGGCTGGCAACCCTCCTTGATCCACGTTACAAGGGTAAGGCTGCGGACCTTATCTTGCCATCGCAGAGGGAGCAGAAGATGAAACATCTTCGGGAGGCCTTGCAGAAAGGTCTGTGCAACGCATTCCCAGAGACTGGGAGGTTACAAACTCCTGTTCCTGGACAACGTGTTGCTGAGGCTTCGGTCAGTCAAAGAAGGAGCTGTGGAGAAGGTGGCCGTCTGACCGATGCGTTCAGACAATTTTTAAGTCCGCAGCCCCAAGGTATGATCAGTTCCAGCAACCATCGCCAGCGTCTGCTTTACATGGTGCAGGAATACCTAGGGGCAAGATCTGACTTGGAGACCTTTCCCATCGAAAATCCTCTGGGTCACTGGGTCTTGAGGAAGGACCACTGGCCAGAACTTGCTCAATATGCAATTGAGCTACTGGCCTGTCCTGCATCCAGCGTTCTTTCAGAATGCACATTCAGTGCTGCTGGAGGCTTTGTAACCGATCACAGGGTGAGTCTGTCCACCGACTCGGTCGATCGACTGACCTTCATAAAAATGAATCAGTCTTGGATCACCACCAGCTACCAAGCACCTGATGCTGATGTAACCGAATAATTTTTTTGAAATGTCAGATCCCTTCAAGACTGCCTATGCTGATGCTGAGTGACTATCATGTTATGCTGAGTGATTATCCTCTTACTCCTCAATGATCATGCTGATAGCTTGTAAGAACATTTTTAGTTCTGGGCGCCGCCACCAGTGGCTAAGGCCCAATTTTTCAGCCACTGTTTAACAGAGGCATGTAATTACAATTTGTGATGCAATATTTTGCAGGAGGGTTCGTTGCTGCACTAAATTATAGTATCTGTGGGGGGTTGCAGTGTTGTGGCACCAGTGCCTAAGGCCCAATTTTTCAGCCCCTGTTTAACAGGGGCATGTAATTACAATTTTTGATGCAATATTTTGCAGCAGGGCTCGTTCCTGCACTCCAACTAGAGTATCTGTGGGGGGTTACAGTGTTGTAGCACTAGCACCAGTGCCTAAGGCCCAATTTTTCTGCCCCTGTTCAACAGGGACATGTAATTAGAATTCTTGATCTAATATTTCACAGCAGGGCCCGTTTCTGCGCCCACCAAGAATAACTGTAAGGACTTACAGTGTTGTGGCACCAGCACCACCACCATCACCAAAGGCCCAATTTTTCTGCCCCTGTTCAACAGGGGCATGTAATTACAATTCTTTATCTAATATTTCACAGCAGGGCCCTGTGAGGGCTTACAATGTTGTGGCAACACCAACACCTAAGGCCACAATTTCTGCAGAGTATATAGGGCAGGCCCCTACTTTCAAACATCCAACTTACAAATGACTCCTACTTGCAAACAGAAGGAGACAACAGGAAGTGAGATGAAATCTACCCCTAGGAAGGGAAATTCTCTCCTGTAAGCGTTAATATGGGGAAAACGTTTCTCCTTTCCACTGATGCTTTATCACTAATCCTTGTTTCACTAAAAACCCCAAATTTTCTAAAAACATTTGTCATTGGGACAGAAAGTGAGGTGAAATCTTCTGAAGAGGAGCACAGACAGCAAAACAAATGTCACAGGGGTGATAACCCTTCCCTATGTTTTCCAAAAAGCTTAAAATAGATTTTTTGGATGAAGCTAAACACGTTAAAATGTACCAGTTAAAAATTACAAACAGATTCTTAACTTAACAACAAACCTACAGTCCCTATCTTGTTTGCACCGCCTGTATACTGCTGTTCAGAGTATATAGGGCCTGGGGGCCCCACGCCTTTCCTTGGGGCCTGGTAATGGACTGGGGGGTACCCATGCTGTTTGTTTCACTGATTTGCATCCATATTGCCAGGACCCAACATTACATTAAAGGCGCAAGCAGTTTTAAATGACTTTTATTCCTTTAAAAATGTCATTTTGTGCAGGGATTGTTCTAAGCATGGGAAACACGCGCCACTTTACAGGATACTTTACTATAGACACCCCCCCCCCAGGTACGATATTTAAAGGAATATTTCACTTTTTTTTTTTTACTTTAAGCATCATCAAAATCACTGCCCCCGAAAAAACGTCCGTTTTTAAAACTTTTTTTGCATTGATACATGTCCCCTGGGCAGGACCCGGGTCCCCAAACCCTTTTTAGGACAATACAATGCAAATTAGCCTTTAAAATGAGCACTTTTGATTTCGAACGTTCGAGTCCCATAGACGTCAATGGGGTTCTAATGTTTGTGCAAATTTTCGGTCTGTTCGCAGGTTCTTAAACACACATTGTGAAATGACTGCTGGTAGCCTATCCTTTTTTAGATAGGGTGATAGCATATAACAAAACACCTATTATTGGCCATTGTAACCTTTCTGACCACTGTTAAAATGCTGGGCATTGCATTATGCTTACAAAAAATATTGTCCAGCAAAATGTTCATGTTAATACACCAGGACGTGAATTTTTAAACCTCTGTATCTGCCACGAACCAATGGTAGCGGCGAATCTGAACCACATCCCTTATTAAAATGCATAGCATGTGTATTGTGATATTCTGAAGTGTGGGTCCTCTGGCACCTAAATTAATGGCATGGCAAGGCCCTGCATAGAGTGTCATATACTATAATTGTATTACAGTAACAAGTGGTAGAATGCACAACCTACTGCATTTTACTACAAATTACCGCAACGTGTATATGTAAAGTGGGCCTTAGTTTTTACCAGAGTGTCCTTCATCTACCTTTACTCAAAAAACAAGCAAATCAAAAGAAATATGGCAAACATGAAAACACAATATATACACACAACCAAAAACCTTAACAAATATATAACCAAAGCTCCAAAGATGTGACAAAAAATATATAATGTATGTATTCAATTTGCACCTGCAATGAAAAATTTGCTGTGCAAATAAACCAATAAAATAAATGAATACACTGTGCTAGGTGCTAAATATTAGTAAATAAACAGATAACATATCATAATATGACAACACTGTAGTCACGCTAATTAACAGTCCCAATCGAGTGATAATTGATGCTCTGTCTCAAAAATAATGGAATCCGTGTTTCTTGGTGCTCAGGCAAGATGCCCCCAAATGGATGTAAACTCACCCCTCAATATGGACCAACTATCTCTAGTGTGGTCAGATAAGCATGTGGGGAGACCCCTGAAGATTTTCTTAAGCTGACGGTTCCTGGAGTGGATATACCTCATACAAGTAGATATGAAAGAAGGGACTTCATTGCGCAATACCGTTTAAAAAAGGTTTATTTTAAAATCTTAAAATCAAAATAGATGAACTCACATTTAAGGGTACCTGTGGCCTGGCACCCGGTGTGAATAGCAAGTGATTTTTTGGGGAAATCGGCCCATAAACAATGGTAGACCGCTGCCGCGGTTGTTGCTCGAATCCCCGAACCAAATGGGGAGTAAGTGGAAGTGTGTCACGATGACGCGATCAAGCCTCAACACGTTTCAGCCAATTAAATGGGCCGTCATCAGTAACTGGGTGTCTTCAGGTGCTACACAGAGCCAAGAAACTAAGGGGATCTTTGTCCATCCCTCCTTTTAAACTACAACAAGTAAAGAGGCGCCTCTGGGTGCAGACGTTTTTATAGATATAAAATGCTTTAATAAGATATATAGAGATAAACTCACATTGTGGTGATAAAAACAAGCATGATAGTAAGAGGCATGGATGGCGCTCCCAGTCCTGTGCCTGTGAAAAGTCTCTGTGGTGGATGTAGTAACAGCTCTTCCTGGTTGTAGTGAGCCGGATTCAGACAACGGAGGAGCGGCCTCAGAACGAGGCTTGACACACACGAGACAGCTGGCTGCAGGGGGATGGCGTCATCAATTTACACTTACACTTTACATTTACACTGCCTACCCATGGAGGATACCCTCGCACCTACCGGAAGAGATCTCCCTGATGACGGGCCAATTGGATTAACTGAAACGCGTCGAGGCTTGATCGCGTCGTCGTGACACATTTCACACTTCACCCGGGTCCCCAAACACTTTTTATGGCAATAAATTGCATATAATCCTTTAGAACATTGGACATCTGGCTCATCCCTAGTTGTGACCACTTGTCACATACCTAGTCAGAGTCTGAAGTGACGAGGTCAGCCTCTCTTGTATCTCCAACCCGGGTCCCACTGAGAGTGTAGACAGAAGGACCCAAGGGACAGGAGGAACATGAGTGTCTGCAAATGTAGCCCCGGAAGCTTGAAGCAGATAATGACCTCTTGGAAGGCAGTGTAAGGGCTTACCTTGGTTGGAGTCCATATTGCAGAGATGTACTGTATGCTCACCCTTGCAAATACACATAGCACAAGTCAAGGTAAAGCTGTAGTCAAGGATTCCAGAAGACAGGATAAACGATAAACGGAGCCAGGGTCAGAAGCCGATGTCAGTCTTGGAACACTAAAAGCAAAGGGCAATCAGCGCAAACTAAAACCTTGATAATATGCAAGCTGAACACTAAAAGGTAACACCAACCTCCAAATTCAATCTTATAACAAAATAAGTGCAGCGCAAAATGTGAAAAATAAATACATGCAAGCATATTATCAATATTGTGGAAAGTTTACCTTTCAATGAAAATAGCATATTAGTCACAGCTGATGTAGGCTCACTTTATACTATTATTGGACATTCTGATGTCATTTGCTCTGTGCAATGGGCCTTGGAGAAATCTACTATACCCCCACTACTCAGACAATTTATTTTGAAAGCATTGGAATTTTGCCTAGCCAGGAATTATTTCTGGTGTGGAGGCAAATTCTTTTTGCAAGTTCTCGGTGTTGCCATGGGCGCTCGGTTCGCACCGAGCGTCGCTAACTTATTCATGGCACACTGGGAAGAGGCCTGTGTCTTTGGTAGCAGACCACCACAGTTGGTCTGCTACCAAAGATATATAGATGACCTGTTCATGATCTGGGAAGGAGACTTAATTAGCCTCCAATGATTTATGTCCAGGTTGAATGGCAATACTAAAAATATCCATTTGTCTTGGAATTCTGACACTACTAGCATAGCGTTCCTTGACCTGGAGATTTTTAAGCATGAAGGTGCATACCGGAAACGTAATTACTGTAAGCCTACTGATAGGAATGGTTACATTTCTTTGGATAGTTGCCACCATAATACATGGCTAATGAACATTCCTAGGGGACAGTTCATTCACTTACGCCGTAATTGTTTTCTGGACAGTGATTATTTCTCACAAGCCAATATTATGGCGGAAAAATTTGTGCAGAAGGGCTATATAGAAACACAGATTAATGATGAATTAATGAGAGTTGGTTCCTTAGATAGAACCTCTCTAGTAGCAGAATCCAATAGGAATAAAAATGCAACCCAGGATGATTCCCAATACAGGATAATTCTGGATTACAATATCCAATATAAAAAAATAGAAAAAATTATTTTAAAACATTGGGACATCCTTAAAAAATACAATGTTATAGGACCCACTCTTCCAGTGCGTCCACGTTTTATTTATAGACGCCCACCCACCTTACGAGACCTGTTAGCCCCTGGTGGACCCTCCTGTTATTAAAGAAAACCGGATTTTTAATTTCATGTCTGGTTTTTATGCGTGCGGAAAATGTCCAGCATGCAGGCAGTGCAAATTTAATAACAAAAAGAAAAAAGTTTTTTCTGCTAATGCCACTGGTAAAACATATCAAATAAAAAATTTAATCACATGCGACACTGTTGATGTGGTGTACATGCTACAGTGTGAGTGCGGCCTCCAGTATGTCGGACGGACCTCGAGACCTATGGGGGTCCGCATCTCAGAACATGTAAATAACATCAAGCGTGGTCTAAAATCCCACTTTGTATCTAAACACTTTAGACTATGTCACAACAGAGACCCAAGAAAACTGTTATTTTGGGGTATAGAGAAAGTCACAAAACATTGGCGTGGGGGGAATTTTATTAGACAGCTTAGCCAGAGAAAATCTTTCTGGATACATGAAACCAGAGTGGCAGTCCCCAGAGGACTTAACGTTGAGTTCGATCTCAACTGTTTTATTTCTAACAAATGATCGAATGTACTCTGTGTTTAAAATTACCATGTTTCTGAGTCTGTATTTATTTATTGTGAGTACTGATATCTGTATATTCTTACATGTTTTGATTTTTACAGATGTGATATACTTTTTAATTCATGACTATTGTTAAAGATGGCCGCGGGTGTCTAGTCCAAATTTACATAGTTTTTTAGACTTTTATATTTGTCATACATTTTTAGTGCATTGCAATGTTCTGCATGCCTTTTTAATGTATTTTATATATACTATTATGGAGGATTATCCTTTTATCATTTGTTAGTCTTTAGGACTTATTTGTATGTTTCTTGATTGAGCTATTTTTTCGTTTTTGGCTCTCATATAATCATCAGCAGGTTTCTGGGTTGATGTCCCCATGTAGTTTGGAAAGGCTTCCCCCGCTAGGAGTACTCATTTCCGCTCTTTAGACACTCCCACCTGCTCTCCAGCTAGTATTTCTATCCCTCCGGGTGACGGGCGCACTCCACCCTCGCTGACGAAGTCCTTTGTGACGTAACGCCGCGTACGGGGGCGGAGCTACACTACCGACGTCACCCGCTGCCACCTCTGGCCGACAGCTGTTCGGACACGAACAGCCTGTCTCCTGCTGAGCCAGCCCGTTTTATGTTGTATCACTTGGCGCTGTTAAGCGCTTTTTATCATCATCATTATTTACCTCAGTATTGACTTTAATACATTTTGGAAGTACATATTGACGGATCGCTCTTAGATTCTCTTTTACTATCATTTCTCCTCGGGAAACCACCACTGATCATCTTGCCTATTTATACACGGATCTTCCTGTTTCTGACGGATTCTTCCACTCCTTGGATGAGTATCCCCAGCAGATCACTACTAGCCCAGCTGCTTTGCTTTTGGTTTACCCATGCTGTCCCTGACCCCCTGTAATTAAGGGGGCCACTGAATTTGGTAAGCGCAATCACATATATTGATTTGCTTTTCGTATTACATCGGCTGGAAAGAGCCTTATCTGTATGCCCCCAGAAGGAGTGTGCTTTTTAGATTGGATCTTATGGACTCCTGATTATTTTATTGCTTTATAATTATTGGACTCTGCATGTATTTATTTTTCACATTTTGCGCTGCACTTATTTTGTTATAAGTCTTGGAACACTGTAATAGAAAACAGGAACACTTGGCGACAATAAGACAATGAACTGACAAGGCCCTCAGAGTGAGGAAGTCTTTTATACCCAGCAGATTAGGTAACCTGTCTCAGCTGATCCAGGAGTGACAGTTACTGATTGCAAGGAAAGATCCAGAGAAAAGCTCTCAGTACTTCCTACAGAACTAGGCTTGGCTGGAAAGCAGGCAGACTTAAGAACTGAGGAGTGGCTCAGAGGCAAAGCAACAGGAGCACCTAAACAGGTAGTCATGAGTTCAATACCTCCTTGAGCCACTTGGGGCATGACCACGCCTGGCTGTCTGCAGGGCACGGTAGGGACCGTGACAGTTCCCTCCCCTTAGGAATGCCCTCAGAGCATGGAACAGCCTTTTTTCCTTTGGGCTTTCTTTGTTTTAGAAGTTACAGCTGGGGAGACTTTCGTCGCTCGCAAGGCTCTTTCAAAAATCTTCAGGTCCTGCTTACTGACTATGGTGCCATTTGAGGCATACCTACAGTCAGAAAGGAATGGTGACACAAGCACAGGAACTTCAAGCGGGGACACAGACACAGGAACTTCAAGCGGGGACACAGGCACAGGAACTTCAAGCGGGGACACCGGCACAGGAACTTTAAGCGGGGACACTGGCACAGGAACTTCTAGCTGGAACATGGGCACAGGGATATCAGACCGGGCATCAGGTACCAGAACATCAGACTGGGTAGCAGGCACTGGGACGTCAGACTGGGGAACAGGAACTTCAAGCTGGATAGCAGGCAAAGATTCAGGGGTGGCAGGAAGGATCCTAGTGGTACCCACTTGCTGAAACTTTGGCCGAGGTGGACGAGTTGAGCAGAGAGAGATAAGGTGCCCTCTTACTCCACAATAGAAACAGAGTCCACAGCCTCTCCTCCGCTCTCTCTCTCCCTTAGACAGCTTGGACCGGATGGACCCGATCTCCATTGGTTCCACATCACCCAGGGTAGGAGTGGGTAAAACCTCAGGAGCATCTAGGCTTTGAGGGGTTAGGGCTTCATGGCTTGGCACATACTGGGATGGCATGGAGTCGTATCTGTACCGGGTATTCCTGTCCCTGGATACCCGTAGGCCACATGTACAGAGAGCAGACTTGGGAACACTGGTTTTCTTTAAAGCAAGAATGTAAGAGTCCAGAGCAAACATGAAAGCTTCCCAGCTGTCCAAGACTGGACTCCCCTTCTGTAAATTCTGATGAGCCCAAGTTTTGCATTGTCCAGTGAGCAGGTTGATAGAAGCACGAATCTTAATATAGTTGGTGGCATAGGTCCTAGGCTTAAGAGCAAACAACAGCTCACAATCCATCTTAAAACAAAAGAAGGATGCACGATTACCATCAAACTTCTCAGGCATCAAAACAAATGGTTCTGGACATGCAGGTTCCAGGGCTTGGCGTACTGTAGTTTTAAACAAGCGGACTTCTTGTTGCAACTCAGAAATGGTCTGGCCCAGGCTGGAGACTTGCAGAGCAAGGGAGGTGAGAATCTTGTACACCTCTGCGGACTCCATGATGGTCAGTTCATTATGTAAGGGCTTACCTTGGTATGAGTCCATATTGCAGAGATGTATGCTCACTTTTGCAAATACACACAGCACTCGGTAACAAGGTAAGAAGCTACCTGAGCTGTGAATCTGTGCACAGGGGCTTTAACAGGAAATTGCCAAAAGATAGTCGAGGTAAAGCCGTAGTCAAGGATTCCAGAAGACAGGATAAACGATAAACAGAGCCAGGATCAGAAGCCGGGGGGCAGTCTTGGAACACTGTAACAGAAAACAGGAACACTTGTCGACAATGAGACAATGAACTGACAAAGCCCTCAGAGTGAGGCAGTCTTTTATACCCAGCAGATTAGGTAACCTGTTTCAGCTGATCCAGGAGTGACAGTTAGGCTCGGTTCACACTAGGACGACTTGTCAGGCGACCTAGGTCGCCTGACAAGTAGCGTCCCGTTACAGAAGTCGTTTTGCAAGTCGCCCGGGCAGTCGTGTGCAGGTCGCCTCGGTGAGGCGACCTGCAAGTCGTGCCGCCTCTGGTGTGAACCGAGGCTTACTGATTGCAAGGAAAGATCCAGAGAAAAGCCCTCAGTACTTGCTACAGAACTAGGCTTGGCTGGAAAGCAGGCAGAATTAAGAACTGAGGAGTGGCTCAGAGGTAGGGATGAGCTTCGAGTTCGACTCGAACATTGGCTGTTCGCAAGTTCGCCGAACAGCGAACAATTTGGGGTGTTCGCGGCAAATTCGAATGCCGCGGAACACCCTTTAAAAGTCTATGGGAGAAATCAAAAGTGCTAATTTTAAAGGCTTATATGCAAGTTATTGTCATAAAAAGTGCTTGGGGACCCGGGTCCTGCCCCAGGGGACATGGATCAATGCAAAAAAAAGTTTTAAAAACGCAGTTTTTTCAGGAGCAGTGATTTTAATAATGCTTAAAGTCAAACAATAAAAGTGTAATATTCCTTTAAATTTCGTAGCTGGGGGGTGTCTATAGTATGCCTGTAAAGGGGAGCATGTTTCCCGTGTTTAGAACAGTCTGACAGCAAAATGACATTTCGAAGGAAAAAACCCATTTAAACCTACTCACGGCTATTGCATTGCCGACAATACACATAGAAGTTCATTGATAAAAACGCCATGGGAATTCCACCACAGGGGAACCCCGAACCAAAAGTACCCCCTTACCATTTCACACAGGGGGGGCCGGGATCTGGGGGTCCCCTTGTTAAAGGGGGCTTCCAGATTCCGATAAGCCCCCCCCGCCCGCAGACCCCCACAACCACCGGCCAGGGTTGTGGGGATGAGGCCCTTGTCCTCATCAACATGGGGACAAGGTGTTTTGGGGGGCTACCCCAAAGCACCCTCCCAATGTTGAGGGCATGTGGCCTGGTACGGTTCAGGATGGGGGGGCCGCACTCTCGTCCCCCCCTCTTTTCCTGCTGCCTGCCAGGTTGCGTGCTCGGATAAGGGTCTGGTATGGATTTTTGGGGGGACCCCACGCCGTTTTTTTTTTTGGCGCGGGGTTCCCCTTAAAATCCATACCAGACCTGAAGGGTCTGGTATGGAATTTAGGGGGAACCCCACGTCATTTTTTTAAAAAATGTTGGCAGGGGTTCCCCTTAATATCCATACCAGACCTGAAGGGCCTGGTATGGAATTTAGGGGGACCCCCCACGTCATTTTTTTTTTAAATTTTGGTTCGGGGTTCCCCTGTGGGGAATTCCCATGCCGTTTTTATCAATGAACTTCTATGTGTATTGTCGGCAATGCAATAGCCGCGAGTAGTTTAAATGGGTTTTTTCCTTCGAAATGTCATTTTGCTGTCAGACTGTTCTAAACAATGGAAACATGCGCCCCTTTACAGGCATACTATAGACACCCCCCAGCTACGAAATTTAAAGGGATATTACACTTTTATTGTTTGACTTTAAGCATTATTAAAATCACTGCTCCTGAAATAACGTCAGTTTTTAAAACTTTTTTTTGCATTGATCCATGTCCCCTGGGGCAGGACCCGGGTCCCCAAACACTTTTTATGACAATAACTTGCATATAAGCCTTTAAAATTAGCACTTTTGATTATTCATGTTCGTGTCCCATAGACTTTAACGGTGTTTGCGCGTTCGAACAAACTTTTTTCCTGTTTGCATGTTCTGGTGCGAACCGAACAGAGGGGTGTTCGGCTCATCCCTACTCAGAGGCAAAGCAACAGGAACACTGAACAGGTAGTCATGAGTTCAATACCTCCTTGAGCCACTTGGGGCGTTACCATGCCTGGCTGTCTGCAGGGCACGGTAGGGACCGTGACAGGCAGAAAGTCACAGTAGGTCGCAGGAACTCAGAAGACAGCATTGAGCCAAACAGGAGGCAGAAGCGTGGTCACAAGGATAGCCGGGTTTGGTAGCAGATGGGCAGAAAGGTACCAAGTCATCGAGCAGGGTCAAATAGGAATCCAGAATCAGGAACCAATAATCAGAAGTATAGGGGAGTCCAGAAGCAGGGTCAAGGAAAACAAAGGTTCAGCAAGGGATATCAGGCAGGTAATAGCAAGATTCAACATAATACAGGTACAGGAACAGCTGAAGCTCAGTCATCATCTGTTACAGGTCAGTGTGCCCCTTAAATAGGCCGTCTGGCGCCAAAGGGACACGCGAATGTGCTCCTATGTACGCGCACACTGCTTCGTGTCTGTGATCTGCCAAGATGCGAGTGTGCCCGGAGTGCAATGATAGTTCTCTTACATTGCCCCCTCCTAAAGGGCAGCCTCCGGATGCCCTTCAGGGGCTTCTTCTCTGGATGGCGCTGAAAAAAGGCTTGTACTTTTTCTGGAGCATGTACATTAGAAGCTGGTTCCCATGAATTGTCCTCAGGGCCATAGCCCTTCCACTTGATCAAGAACTGTGTTTGGCCTTTCCTGGTTCTACATTCTAGAACAGCTTCTGCTTCAAATTATTCATTTCCCTCAACAAGCAGTGGAGGAGGATTTTCCGGCTCCCAGTTGGGAGAGGGATTGGGCACTGTTGTTTTTAATAAAGAGATATGGAAAACAGGGTGAATCTTTAGATTCCTTGGTAAAATTAGTTTAAAGACCACAGAGTTGGTCTTTCTCCTTACAGGAAAGGCACCCAGGTACTTTGGACCAAGTTTCTTGGAGGGACACTTAAGTTTCAAATTTGCGGTGGATAACCAGACCTTGTCTCCTGGTTTCAGACTCAAGTTACCCCTCCTCTTCTTGTCAAAAAAATGTTTGTTATTTGCCTGGGCCTTAGAGATGGTATCTTGAAGCAATTTGTTATTGGAACAAAAAAAACTCAATCTGTCTTGAACAGCAGGTACAGGAGAAGCAGGAGAAGAACAATGCCCATCTTGCCTGCTGAGGTCTAAGTCTTTTGGCTGTTCTCAAGTACTCTAGGTTCTTGTGATCGGTAAACATAAGTATAGGGTGAAGAGCGCCTTCCAACAGGTAACGCCACTCCTCAAGGGCAGCTTCAATGGCTAACAATTCCCGGTCCCCTACATCGTAGTTCCTCTCAGATGGATTCAATTTCTTGGAGAAGAAAGCCACGGGATGGAGTAATGATTTAGGGCCCTGTCGTTGCGATAATATGGACCCTACTGCGTCTTCAGAGGCTTCCACCTCCAGAACATAGGCCAAGGACAGGTCAGGATGCTTCAGGATGGGGGCCGAGGTGAACAAGGCTTTTAACCACTTAAGGACCAGCCTCGTTTTGGATTTTAGGTGTTTACATGTTTAAAACAGGTTTTTCTGCTAGAAAATTACTTAGAACCCCCAAACATTATATATGGTTTTTCTTCTAACACCCTAGAGAATACAATGGCGGTCATTGCAATACTTTTTTTTGCACCGTATTTGCGCAGCGGTCTTATAAGCGCACTTTTTTTGGAAAAAATTCACTTTTTTGAATAAAAAATTAAAACAACAGTAAAGTTATCCCAATTTTTTTTTATATTGTGAAATATAATGTTACGCCAAGTAAATTGATACCCAACATGTCATGCTTGAAAATTGCGCCCGCACGTGGAATGGCGTCAAACTTTTACCCTCAAAAATCTCCATAGGCGACATTTATAAAATTCTACAGGATGCATATTTTGTGCTACAGAGGAGGTCTAGGGCTAGAATTATTGCTCTCGCTCTACCGGTCGCGGCGATACCTCACATGTGTGGTTTGACCACCGTTTTCATATGCGGGCGCTACTCGCGTATGCGTTCGCTTCTGCGCGCGAGCTCGTCGGGACAGGGGGGTTTTAAAAATTTTTTTTTTTATTTTTATTATTTATTTTACAATATTTAATTTATTTTTACACTGTTTAAAAAAAAAAAAAATTGTGTCACTTTTATTCCTATTACAAGGAATGTAAACATCCCTTGTAATAGAAAAAAGCATGGCAGGACCTCTTAAATATGAGATCTGGGGTCAAAAAGACCTCAGATCTCATATTTACACTAAAATGCAATAAAAAAAAAAAAAAAAAGAAAAATGACATTTGAAAAAATATGCCTTTAAGAGGCGTGGACGGAAGTGACGTTTTGACGTCGCTTCCGCCCAGCAGTGTCATGGAAACGAGTGAGCGCCATCTTGGCCTCACTCGTCTCCAGACACACCACGGCACAGGACGCGATCGCCTCCGCCGCTACCGATGGCTCCGATAAGCGGCGGAGGGCACCGGATCGCGGCGGGAGGGGGGGCCCCTCTCCCGCCACCGATAAAAGTGATCTCGCGGCGAATCCGCCGCAGGGACCACTTTTATCTGAAAGCCGGCCACCGCACGAAAACGGGGATACCCAGCTAGCTGCTGCCATAACAACGATATCCCCGTTCAAACTTAGGACGTACATAGTCGTGCGGCGGTCGGGAAGTGGTTAACTGATCAAAAGATGCTTGTGCTTCTGGACTCCACAGGAAGGGAACATGCTGTTTGGTTAAAAGTATAATGGGAGAGATAATGCCAGAAAAGTTCTTAAGAAATTTTCTATAGACATTAGCAAATCCCACAAACCTTTGTACCGCCTTTCTGTCCGTAGAGGCTGGCCATTCCAAGACAGCGGCGACCTTCTGGGGATCCATGGAAATACCATCAGCAGAGATGACAAGTCCCAAAAACTGTATTGTCTGTTTTTCGAAGTCGCACTTTTCAGCCTTGGCATAGAGGGTATGTTCCCGAAGTCTACTCAAAACCTTCATCACGTGGGTGCGATGTATTTCAATCATGTCAGAGAAAATAAGAATATCATTAAGATAGACAATGATAAACAGATTAAGGAAATCCCAAAAAACATCATTTAGGAGGTGCTGGAAGATGGCTGGAGCATTGCAGAGACGGAAGGGCATGACTAAGTATTCGAAATGCCCAAAGCATGTCCTAAAGGCTGTCTTCCATTCATATCCTTCCCTGATCTGAACCAGATTGTAAGCATCTCTCAGATTTAGTTTAGAAAATCCTTGTGCTCCCTGCAACCTCTGGAACAACACAGGGATCAATGGAAGTGGGTACCAGTTCTTGACAGTTATTTTATTAAGATCACGAAAGTCTATACAGGGTCTCAAGGTGTGATCCTTTTACTCCACAAAGAAGATACGGGCTCCTGCAGGAGAGGAAGAGGGCCGAATAAAACCTTTTTCCAGGCTTTCATCAATATATTTACGCAAGGCTTCAAGTTCGGGTTCCGAGAGAGGATAGATTCGGCCGAACGGAATCTCAGCCCCTGGAAAAAGTTAAATGGGACAATCGTAAGTCCTGTGGGGAGGAAGAATATCTGCGCTCTTCTTGTTAAACACATCCAGGAATCCGTGATATGCAACGGGTACTAACTTCATGGTTTCAGGGTCAGAGTAGATGCTGAGGAGAGAAGCAGAGTTAACAGTCTTTTCAGGGTAGCAATGTCCTTGACAATAACTGGAAGAAAAGGAGATATCTCCAGTAAGCCAGTCAATATGAGGGTTATGGGCCTTTAGCCAAGGTGATCCCAGGATAATAGGAAACATGGGGGAAGATATGACATCTAAACAGAGAAGTTCCTGATGTCCCCAGGAAGTCTGGCAGAGAATAGGTACAGTCTCTAGTGTAACTGGCCCTGACTTGAGACCAGAGCCATCTGCTAGATGCACAGTAAATCCCTGCCTCTTGAGGCATAAGGGAAGTTGGTACAGCGAAACAAAGGTTGAGTCCACAAAAAAACTGCAGGCTCCAGAGTCTATAATTGTGGTTACAAGAACAGTCCTTCCCGGTAACTGGAGCTGGAGCAGAAGAGGAAGATGTAGCAGATCTCTGCCAGGAAGATGCATCATGTGAGGCAGTGTAGAAGCGGGCTTGAAAGGTCTTACAGGACAAGTCTGTATAAAATAGCCTGCCACTCCACAGTAAAAGCAAAGCCTGTCATGTTGTTGCCAAAGGCTTTCAGAAGAGGACAGGGGTGGCCTTGGAAAGCTTCTGCGGAGCGATTCATGGTGCTCCTTACTCTTGAGAGGCACCCTTGGTATTCTGGTAGTGAGTGCAGAAACAGAAGCAATAGTTCTTGGGGGTGCAGGTGGCTTGGTATTAGTCCTTTCAGATTGCCTTTCACGTAACCGGTGGTCGATTGGAATGACAAGATGAATCAGGTCTTCCAGAGATGTGGGTAGCAAGTTCGTCTTTCAATGCGTCAGAGAATCCAAGATGAAATTGATGGTGGAGAGCAGCTTTATTTCACTGAGTATCCATACTCCAGACTAGGGATGAGCTTCGAGTTCAAGTCGAACTCATGTTAAACTCGAACATTGGCTGTTCGCAAGTTCGCCGAACAGCGAACAATTTGGGGTGTTCGCGGCAAATTCGAATGCTGCGGAACACCCTTTAAAATTCTATGGCAGAAATCAATAGTGCTAATTTTAAAGGCTTATATGCAAGTTATTGTCATAAAAAGTGCTTGGGAACCTGGGTCCTGCCCCAGGGGACATGGATCAATGCAAAAAAAAAGTTTTAAAAACGGCCGTTTTTTCAGGAGCAGTGATTTTAATAATGCTTAAAGTCAAACAATAAAAGTGTAATATCCCTTTAACTTTCGTAGCTGGGGGTGTCTATAGTATGCCTGTAAAGGGGCGCATGTTTCCCATGTTTAGAACAGTCTCACAGCAAAATGACATTTCGAAGGAAAAAAGCCATTTAAAACTACTCGCGGGCCGCGGCTATTGCATTGCCGGTCCGACAATACACATAGAATTGATAAAAACGGCATGGGAATTCCCCACAGGGGAACCCCGAACCAAAATTTAAAAAAAAAATGACGTGGGGGTCCCCCTAAATTCCATACCAGGCCCTTCAGGTCTGGTATGGATATTAAGGGGAACCCCTGCCAAAATTAAAAAAAAAAAAATGACGTGGGGGTTCCCCTAAATTCCATACCAGACCCTTCAGGTCTGGTATGGATTTTAAGGGGAACCCCGCGCCAAAAAAAACAAAAAAAACGGCGTGGGGTCCCCCCAAAAATCCATATCAGACCCTTATCTGAGCATGCAACCTGGCAGACCGCAGGAAAAGATGGGGGGGACGAGAGAACGCCCCCCCTCCTGAACCGTACCAGGCCACATGCCCTCAAAGCCCCCCAAAACACCTTGTCCCCATGTTGATGAGGACAAGGGCCTCATCCCCACAACCCTGGTCGGTGGTTGTGGGGGTCTGCGGGCAGGGGGCTTATCGGAATCTGGAAGTCCCCTTTAACAAGGGGACCCCCAGATCCTGGCCCCCCCTGTGTGAAATGGTAAGGGGGTACTTGTACCCCTACCATTTCACTAAAAAACTGTCAAAAATGTTAAAAATTACAAGAGACAGTTTTTGACAATTCCTTAATTTAAATGCTTCTTCTTTTTTCTATCTTCCTTCATCTTCTTCTTCTTCTGGTTCTTCTGGCTCTTCTGGATCTTCCTCCTGCGTTCTCGTCCAGCATCTTCTCCGCGGCGTCTTCTAGCTTCTTCTCCTCGAGCCGCTCCGCACCCATGGCATGGGGGGAGGCTCCTGTTCTTCTCTTCATCTTCTTCGTCTTCTTCTTCTTTTCTTCTCTTCTTCTCTTCTTCATTTTCTTCTCCAGGCCGCTCCGCATCCATGCTGGCATGGAGGAAGGCTCCCGCTGTGTGACGGCGTCTCCTCGTCTGACGGTTCTTAAATAACGGGGGGCAGGGCCACCCGGTGACCCCGCCCCCCTCTGACGCACGGGACATGACGGGACTTCCCTGTGGCATTCCCCGTGACGTCACAGGGAAGTCCCGTCAAGTCACTGTGCGTCAGAGGGGGGTGGGGTCACCGGGTGGCCCCACCCCCCATTATTTAAGAACCGTCAAATGAGGAGACGCTGTCACAGAGCGGGAGCCTCCCTCCATGCCAGCATGGATGTGGAGCGGCCCGGAGAAGAAAATGAAGAAGAGAAGAAGAGAAGAAAAGAAGAAGATGAAGAAGAAGACAAAGAAGAGAAGAAGATGAAGAGAAGAGCGGGAGCCTCCCCCCATGCCATGGGTGCAGAGCGGCCCAAGGAGAAGAAGATAGAAGACGCTGCAGAAGAGATGCTGGACGAGAACACCGGAAGAAGAACCAGAAGAGCCAGAAGAACCAGAAGAAGAAGATGAAGGAAGATAGAAGAAAGAAGAAGCATTTAAATAAAGGAATTGTCAAAAACTGTCTCTTGTCATTTTTAACATTTTTGACAGTTTTTTAGTGAAATGGTAGGAAGTACCCCCTTACCATTTCACACAGGGGGGGCTGGGATCTGGGGGTCCCCTTGTTAAAGGGGGCTTCCAGATTCTGATAAGCCCCCCGCCCGCAGACCCCCACAACCACCGGCCAGGGTTGTGGGGATGAGGCCCTTGTCCTCGTCAACATGGGGACAAGGTGTTTTGGGGGCTACCCCAAAGCACCCTCCCAATGTTGAGGGCATGTGGCCTGGTACGGTTCAGGAAGGGGGGGCGCTCTCTCATCCCCCCCTCTTTTCCTGCGGCCTGCCAGGTTGCGTGCTTGGATAAGGGTCTGGTATGGATTTTTGGGGGGACCCCACGCCGTTTTTTTTTTTTTTGGCGCGGGGTTCCCCTTAAAATCTGTACCAGACCTGAAGGGTCTGGTATGGAATTTAGGGGGACCCCCACGTCATTTTTTTTTTAAATTTTGGCCGGGGTTCCCCTTAATATCCATACCAGACCTGAAGGGCCTGGTATGGAATTTAGGGGGACCCCCACGTCATTTTTTTTTTAAATTTTGGTTTGGGGTTCCCCTGTGGGGAATTCCCATGCCATTTTTATCAATGAACTTTTATGTGTATTGTCGGACCGGCAATGCAATAGCCGGGAGTAGTTTTAAATGGCTTTTTTCCTTCGAAATGTCATTTTGCTGTCAGACTGTTCTAAACATGGGAAACATGCGCCCCTTTACAGGCATACTATAGACACCCCCCAGCTACGAAATTTAAAGGGATATTACACTTTTATTGTATTGATCCATGTCCCCTGGGGCAGGACCCAGGTCCCCAAACACTTTTTATGACAATAACTTGCATATAAGCCCTTAAAATTAGCACTTTTGATTATTCAAGTTCGTGTCCCATAGACTTTAATGGTGTTCGCGTGTTCGAACAAACTTTTTTCCTGTTCGCATGTTCTGGTGCGGACCGAACAGAGGGATATTCGGCTCATCCCTACTCCAGACACAGAAGTCAATTACATAGTCCTCAACTGATCTTAAGCCTTGTTGGAGTTTGCCAAGCATGGACTCTGCAGTCTGCAGGAGGAAAGGATCAGCATAAAGCTGGGACATGGCTAAGAAGAAGTAGTCAGAGGTTGTCGGGGCATTATCATGTTGTTCTCTGAGATGATGAGCCCAGGAAAGTGGTTCATTTAGTAAGAGTTTCATGATGAATTCCACTTTAATGCCTTCAGATGAGAACGTTTGAGGTAACTAAATACAGTTCACAGGCATTTTGGAAAGTACGGAACTGTTTGCGATCCCCTGAAAAACACTCAGGCAAAGGCACTCTGGGTTCAGGAGGAAGAATGGTTTTACTGAGCAGGCAAAAGTCTGTTTGCACAAAAGAGCTCACAAAAGCAGGGGGGTCGACCTTCCATCCAGCCAAGGCCCTCTTGGAGATTCCGTACAGTATGGGCTAGTGCAGAGATAGAGCGGCAGATGTCCACAAAAGGCGAGGCCTCCCTTTCAGACTCTATTGTTGGCTGACTGTTACTGTCACGTACCTAGTCGGAGCCTGAAGTGACGAGGTCAGCCTCTCTTGTATCTCCAACCTGGGTCCCGCTGAGAGTGGAGACAGAAGGACCCAAGGGACAGGAGGAACACGAGTGCCTGCAGATGTAGCCCCGGAAGCTTGAAGCAGATGATGTGACTCTTGGAAGGCAGAAAGTCACAGCAGGTCACAGGAACTTAGTTGCGGGCACTTTTTACACTATTGATACCAATAAAGCATTTTTGTATATCTAGGAGGAGACCCCTGTTTGCCTAACCCTTTTTCCCACAGAACTCCTTGGGTCTCTCCCCTTTTCCTTTTTTCCCAGTAAACATTTTTGAGGATAAACATTTATACAAAAAATATATATATTTTTTATTAATCAAAGTGTATTTAAAAAAAAATGCGTTTAAAAGACCGCTGTGCAAATACTGTGTGACATAAAATATTGCAATGATCTCCATTTTATTCTCTAGGGTTTCTGCTAAAAAAAAAAAAAAAATATATATATATATATATATATATATATATATATATACATATAACTAATTTTTGGGGGTTCTGAGTAATTTTCTAGCAAAAAATACAAATTTAAACTTGTAAACAAAAGGCTTGGTCAGCAAGTGGTTAAGAGGTTTTTCAGAACACATTGGAAAGTTCTGGCTTCTGATAATAGTCACAGGCAGTGGCTAAACTATGTGATCTATAATTTTATGGGGTCCAGGGCGGATGTGGACAACCTTCAAACCCCATGGATTTCTAAGTGTCCAGATTGGATTAAAGGGTTAACCTAACCGGAGTTTTTGTGTACTCTCCTCGACGATCAGCGGGTGTCAGCGGACATCCATTGGCCGCCACTCGCTGATCAGCTTCTGCTGTGACTAATCACTGTAGAAGAGGCCCCCACACCCCCTACTTGAAAGTGCAGAATCATGTGTATATGTATATAGATTCTGCACAGAACGGCCTCCCTGTAGCAGTAAATCTGCTATAGTTAAATTCTGTCATTGGAATTTGTAGAATATGTTTGAATTGAATGTTTTTCCCAAATGCTCCATGCAGTATGTCATTTTCAAAATGTGGCCTACTCCAAGTGCTTAAACAGCTGTCTATGGAGTCTTTAAAATATTTTCCTTTTTACCTGGGAAATATATACACTTTAATGAGGATTTATTTTATGAAAAATTGCATGCTGTGTCCTTTTTAAAATGTCACCTACTGTTTAAATACTATGCAATGCCTGTCTGCTATCTCAGAAATAATAGCCTCTATTTTTTAATTAAACCGTGCAGTTCTCTGTTTCTGAAACTGCAGCCTAGTAAAAAGGCTGAGATAGTGTGAATAGAGTCTCCAGAAAATGTCTGGGTTTTATCTCAGAAACAATATAGTTTAAATTGTGTTTCACAATAAAACCTGTCTTGTCACCCTTTCATCAATTGGGGCCCAGTAAAACTGCTTATGTTGTTATGTTGTATATTTCTCTACCCCTCAGCTCACTCCCTCTGTCTCTTCAAGTATCACGTATCACTAATTTATAATCAGATATATCAGTCTGGATGTCACACCACTTCCTCAAACTCAATCTATCCAAAACCGAACTTATAATTTTTCCTCCCCATATGCCCCTTCCCCTGATCTCTCTGTCAAAATCAATGGCACAACTATAAGCCCATCCCCATATGCCAAGGTTCTAGGTGTAATCCTGGACTCCAAACTCTCCTTTAAGCACCACGTCCAATCACTGTCCAAATCCTGCCCGCTCAACCTCCGCAACATTTCCAAAATACGCCCCTTTCTAACCAATGACACAACAAAGCTCCTAATTCACTCGCTGGTCATCTCTCGCCTCGACTACTGCAACTCCCTTCTCATTGGCTTACCTCTACATAGTCTATCACCTCTTCAAGCCATCATGAATGCTGCTGCCAGACTCATCCACCTTACCAATCGTTCTGTCTCTGCTACCCCTCTCTGTCAATCCCCCCACTGGCTTCCAGTCGGCCAAATAATTCAATTCAAAATACTAACAACTACGTACAAAGCCATCCACAATTTAGCCCCCAGCTACATCACTAGCCTAGTCTCTAAATACCAACCTACTCGTTCTCTTTGTTCCTCTCAAGACCTTCTGCTCGCTAGCTCCCTCATCACCTCCTCCCATGCTTGCCTCCAGGACTTTTACAAAGCCTCTCCAATCCTATGGAATGCCCTACCCCAATCTGTCCTCTTATCTCCTACTCTATTAACTTTTAGATGATCCCTGAAAACCCCTCTCTTCAGGGAAGACTACCCTACCTGTACCTAACAACAACTGTTTTTTTCATTTTCTCCATCAGCTCACCCCCCACAGTGATTACCTTTTTTTCCCACTTGACCCTCCCTTCTAGATTGTAAGTTCTAATGAGCAGGGCCCTCTGATCTCTCCTGTATTGGTTTGTATTGTAAGTTTACTGTCTGCCCTCATGTTATAAAGTGCTGCGTAAACTGTTGGAGCTATATACATCCTGTATAATAATAATAATAATGTTGTTGCTGCTACTTCCACAGCTTAATTCTGTTCTAATATTGCTACATAAAAAACAGGTGTTGCCACCAAAACTACCTGGAAAACCTGTTTTCAAGTTGAGATTAATCAGGTTGGGGTACTACTGCTGTATTTAACCACTTCAGCCCCGGAAGAATTTACCCCCTTCTTGACCAGGCCATTTTTTGCGATATAGCACTGCGTCGCTTTAACTGACAATTGTGCAGTCGTGCGACGCTGTACCCAAACAAAATTTACGTCCTTTTTTCCCACAAATAGAGCTTTCTTTTGGTGGTATTTAATCACCTATACGGTTTTTATTTTTTGCACTATAAGCAAAAGAAGAGCGACAATTTAGAAAAAACACAATATCTTTTACTTTTTGCTATAATAAATATCTCAATTAAAATTTCCTCAGTTTAGCCCGATATCTATTCTTCTACATATTTTTGGTAAAAAAATCACAATAAGCGTTTATTGATTAGTTTGTGCAAAAGTTATAGCATCTACAAAATAGGGGATAGTTTTATGAAATATTTATTATTATTATTTTTTTTTTACTAGTAATGGAGGCGATCAGCGATTTTTATCGGGACTGCAAATCGGACACTTTTTACACATTTGTGGGACCAGAGACATTTATACAGCGATCAGTGCTATAAAAAATGCACTGATTACTGTATAAATGTCACTGGCAGGGAAGGGGTTAACACTAGGGGGCGATCAAGGGGTTAACTGTGTTCCCTAGGTGTGTTCCAACTGTGGGGGGATGGGACAGACTAGGGGAGGAGACCGATCGTTGTTTATATTTAGTATGAACACACGTTCGGTCTCCTTTCCCCTGAGAGAACCGGGATTTGTGTGTTTACACACACAAATCCCGGTTCTCGCTCTGTCATGAGCGATCTCGGGTGCCCGGCAGTCATCGCACCCGTCGGGCACTCGCAACAGCTCCGGGGACACGCTGCGGGTGCACGCACGTGCCTCCTTCAGTGTCTTAAAGAGACAATGTACAGCTATGACGGCTCACCCAGGGGAGCCAACCTGCCTCAATATAACTGTGGCAGCTGGTCGGGAACCAGTTAAGCAAAGTAAATGTAACATTTGAAAATTCAATTATACATATGTATTTGTAAAATATGTGATGCCAGAATACAGTGTCACTGATGCTGTCAGTGAGAATCATACTGTTTTGAAAAGCTTCACACAGCTTATTGGGTATCTCTCAAGCATGTATTAGAAAGGAATGGTGTTTTTCCCATTTTGCCGTTGCAGTCACGTAAAAACGACAACACTCTCCCTGCTGTATTCTATTTTTTTAAATGTTATTTGCATTGCCACATGTCTCCCATGGCAGTGTGCAGCTCCCTATGCCATTTGTTTTACAATGCTTTGCCTATTAGCTTTGAAATTAGCCAGAATTGTGACTTGTTCAACAATATATAGGCTACACAATTGTTTTGATTTTTTTTTATGTTTATTTATTTTGTCTTTATGTGGGAACTTCCACATTTATTACAATGTGGGTGTAATGTGATTCACTGCTTCGTGCATCTAACCCACTAGACACAATGTCAACCTTTATTTTTTTTTTTATTGAAACATTTTCTACCCCAGTTTTTTTGCATAATTTGTGATACTTTTTAAAGCCAGCAGTACCATTTCTACATTTTAAACATGTCAAGGAAATATATCACTGTGAGTAAGATATTAAAGAGAAAAAGGAGATCAGGCTACTCTAAAAAATTATGTACTTTGCAGAAACTGTATAACCGGTTTCAAAAATTGCCACATATGGTGTAAAAACTGGGGGGCAGACACTATTTTAATAAAATAAATATAGTTTGGTTTTGTGCCTGGTAGGTTAGATGCATTGAAGCATATCACATCCACATTGTAATGATTTTCTAGATGAATACCTCAGGGTCTCTCAGAATACTACATGAATCCAGAATGTCAGCTAAGAAAAAAAAAGTTTTTGGGTGTCCACAATTGCAAATGAAGCACATTTAGTACTCTATCATATTTCTGCAATTTGTGAAGCAGAGCCTTTCCATATATGCTGCAAATATAAATAGTGTATAAATTGAAACTGAAATATGAGGCCATAAAATAAACACAACACATGAGAAACATGTTGTCTAAAATATTCACTGTGGTATCCCTGTAATGAGGACAAACATGAAAATATGTTTAGAGGTATATCTAGTCAGCAAAAATTACTGTTTGCTAAATTTTGACAGTTACCAGAATATGTACAGTATGTGCAATTGCAGTAAGCAAAGTAAGCCATAAGAACCATTAAAATGATGGCATAGGTGCAATAAATTGTTCAAATATATTGGTTGCTATGGGACATCGAATAATGCTCTTTAAATAGTTTTGTTAATATTCAGTCTCACAACTCCAGTTTTTCAACAATAAAATGTAACGCATTTTAAAGTTCACTGTTCCTGACAGTAGTTAAGCACTTAAATGTCAAACTTGCTAATTTTTAAAGTCCCGATGAAACATTCTGCATCAAGTTAAGTTCTCAAACTACTTTTAACAGGCACGATGACTGTCCAATCATCTTTAGGAAAAGGCTTGTTAAAACAATAGCATAAAATGATCTGGCACTTAGACAAGTCTCCATTGTGTGAAACAATATGGCATTGCTTTGCATAATAATTGAACTGCCAGTCATAATGTTTGAAATAAAAGAAATCCCTAAAATTTGTGTTACATACATCAAGTTTTAAGTCAACTGTGCAAGAAAGACAAAATGTTGTAAAATTAGTGTTGCAATCTCATTTGCATTCAAAGTAATGTAATTTGATGTTGAATACTGTACATTTTCCATGCCACTCACTGGCAGTTGAAATGAACAAAAAAGTAAATTCACAGCAATGATCTTTTTTGCTTACATGTGAAAATATGATACATATATGAAAGGTGTAAATGTAACTTTTTATATTGGTGTTTAAGCTGAAAGGACATAAAAGGACATTATTTGAATGCCTCCCGTTAAACTTTTGGATGGACTTTTTGATGGAAGTGATAATACATCCTTTCTAAAAGGCAAGGTTGTAATTCATGTTAAATACTGTAATCTATGGAGTTTCTACAACATATTTATCATGTACACAAAGCATTTTGTTAGAATATCATTCAGTATGTATAGTATATGAGCAACAAAAGGTGCACTTATTGTCCACACTTACAGTATAAATTCAAGTACCGGGTATCTGAACATTTTAAGTTGAAGTCTTATCTACTTATATGTTGCCTTCCCCCTCCCTCATCAATATGCTAAAAGAAACGTTTGAATTCCATTTCCATTACATACATTAGTTTAGACTCAGTGATGTCACCACTGGGTCTCTGTAATTCTCAATGCAGGCAGAATATGGAAGGTGGGAGCGGTCAGCACGGTGTGATACATAGCTTCCTGAAAACATCACAGCACCCTGCCTTAGTACACCGCTCAAGAGCCCTCAGTCCTGATATAAGCAATGGGCTTGCCCTTGGGAATAGTTAGAAAAATATCAAAAGGTCTTCTTGGTTGGGTGTCACTATGAAGAAGTGGCATTTTTGGCAAACTACATTTGCATACCTTAATAGATAATGCTCACATGATGATGCTGAGCCTCCATGTTTATATGAACTGAATCCTAATAAGAAAGTGGAGGGACAAGACGTGGAAGAAAGTTTAGGAAGAAAAGTGCTAGATGATACTGGGCTTCTTAAGGCCAAAATAAGAGAGAATTTGTCTGACTTGCTGCATTTAAATCAGACTAAGCACTAAGCATTTTAAGTACACGGGAGGCACCTGTACAGTTGTGCAAGACCAAAGGTGAGGCTGGCTATACACGGTGCAACTGTGATTGCAGAAAAAAATATTAGCACAACCCCCCCATCAACACGGACAGTGCTGACAGGGGAATCAGAAATTGTTTTCCCCACCGGGAGAAGACAGTGATTATCAATAGCGGCTATAGCAGACATTAGAGACAATTGTAAGAGAATCTGGCAGGCTGGCTATACCCAAGTTGATAGATCGATCAACTTGGTACATTCAGCCTGCCCATTTCCAATTCGAAATGTGTACGGCTGGCCTAAGGCAGAAATTCAATTCACAATATTTTTTTTATCTGTAGTGATCCTTACTCTGATTCAGTTTTCCTTATCTTTTATATATTGTTTTTCAACCAGTATTCTTAGTTTATTATATAGCCTAGAACTGTGCACAAAACACCTAAAAAAACAAAAGCAGCTAGCCAAGCAATAATAAAAACTTTTTATAATAATAAGAACAGCAAATAAAAAAATCAACAGAAAATAAGGTAGCACTCAAATTCACTCTATAAGTGCACCGATAGTGAGTAAATACCTGATTTCCTTCCACTCTCAAAAGACATGCTGCTAGGTTAATTGACTTCCGAATAAATTGATTCTAGTATATGCATTTCTGAATGTGAGTTAGGGACCTTAGATTGTAAGCTCTTTGAGGGTAGGGACTGTTGTGAATGTACAATGTATATGTAAACTGCTGTCTAAATTGTTGGTGCTATATTAATACCTGTAATACATTAATAAGTAAATATTCATTTCTCTCTTTGGTTTATATACAGTTTGATTTATCAGCTTTGGAGGTGTGCCTAGAGTGTTTGTGTGTTCCATAAAGAAAATGATTTGGTAAGTAAAATTGGAGCTGCTATTGTTGACGTGTTTTTGGTGGTGTATGCCCCAGGGCTGCCATGCTTATGCTTTTTTGAAAGAGCTATGCTTGTTCTAGGTCAGTGACTATCTAGCTAGCAAAGCAAAATTAAAGCTGTCAATAGCAGCTACCAAATTTTTGTCCTAACAGAACCCAGTTAAATTGATTTACACTTTTACACTCAGTGAGCTATATATTCACCAAAGGGATTGGTGTTATTATACTCCTAGATAATCAGCTGTTCACCGTGCACATATAAACAGGTCAGTCTGAAATAAAACAGTTTTAATCTTCCCCTCTATGTCTCTATTGGTTTAGGACAGAGGTGTTTCATGAAGAGGTGGTCATGGTTAGTTAGATAATAGGTTGGTATGTTAAAGTGGATTTCTTCAACATTTCAAAATGATATAAAATGCTTGTTTGGGGGAGTCCTGATTGTTAAAATAGCCATTTATTACCTTCATGTAAAGAAAAACAAGAAAATGTGGTTAGCTGCATCAGAATTCAGGGAGTTGATTTACTGTCCTTTTTATTTAGTCCCATGTAGAGTGAAGAGGTTCACAATAATGGGAGAACCTACCTTTTAGAGGTTGACTGATAACAAAAACAAAGTTTATCTTACTTGGTCCTAAAACATTTATCTGAAACATCACCAAATTGCATGTTGCATGTGTCGTAAAACCTTTTAGAAATATTTCATATATTGGGAGCAACTACAGTATATGCTTGCCACATACTACATGAGTCCAAGTGCTGAATTGGAGATGTAGTAATATTTGTACTAGTTTGGATAGGACATTGACATGGAAATTTATAGATAGGCAACTCATATCCTCATATTGATTAGTGGTTCCAAATTAATAATAACTACCGCAGTAGGGAACAGACACAAAACATATACTCCGCATCTTTCCAAATAACTGTTCTGCTTTATTATGAGGAAATTGAAGGTTTTTATACACATGTTTACGTAGGTGTCACATTAACCACTTCCTGACCAGCCGCCGCAGTTATACCGTGGCAGGTTGGCTCCCCTGTGCGAGCCGTCATAGCTATACGTCGGCTTGCGGGGTCGGGATAGCAGATGCACGCGCCCGCTGCACAGCGGGGGGGTGCTGATGCCCGTGGCCAATAAAAACCGCAGAGGCGATCAACTACTACCAAAAGAAGGCTCTATTTGTGGGAAAAAAAGGACGTCAATTTTGTTTGGGTGCAAAGTCGCAGGACCGCGCAATTATCAGTTAAAGCGATGCAGTGCCGCATCGCAAAAAGTGCTCTGGTCAGGAAGGGGTTAAATTCTTCCGGGGCTGAAGTGGTTAATATTACAATTGTACATTTATGGTAGCAAGAGGGCATAACACTTAGGTGGAAGTAGTTCTGGCCAAAGAGGCAAAACTCCATTGTGTGAATATAATAGCTGAGCAGCTTTTTCATTACAAAATGACTTTTCATTGTGAAAAACAAATGATTGATAAGACATATTTACAGAGTACTGGCTATACACTCCTGTGGCCAGAATGGCATTCTAGCTTAATTGTTGGCATGCTGACATGTAAACACAGACAATTCTACATAAAATGGAAGACGTACAAAAGACAAATATGACTTCAACATGGCTAAACTACTTTTCAAATTACATTTTATATATATTTATATATATATATATATATATATATATATATATATATATATCCCTTACAATTAAATAATTTTAATAAATAGTACCTTAGACTGTGATTCCAAAAGGGAAACAAATCAAACACAGAGATTTTTTAATTTAGTCATTTTTGCAGTGTCTGGTGTGGATCCTGGTGACTTTTCCTTCAAGTTTTGCACAACTGTACATGAAATAGATGCTGTATTGAGTCTCCAAACATTTCCTTATATATAAATGTCTCTTAACAATCCCCAAGTCACCTGGCTTTAGTTTTAGATCCTTCCAAACTTTTAGGATCTGGAATTGGGGAGAAAATACATAAATGAGTTTGTCAAAAACCTTAAAAGATCAGCAACATTCTCTGTGAGATCCAAATGGAGGACTTCAGCTGCTGAGATAAAATATAAGCAAGTAAGTAACTTGCTTATCTCTAATAGGGAGAGAGTCCAACATCCCCTTAGGGGCTTGATAACATATAAGAAAACATTCAGGTAAAAGTTTTCAAGTTTCTTACTCTACTTTTTCTGTTACATTGTAAACAGTAGAGAGTGTAAAAATAAAACCTCAAAACTTCTAGTAAGGACTCTCCTATAAAAATTATTTCCTCTGTTATTCTCTGTAGATTCTGCACTCTGTACTAACAAACTACTTTGGATAACACTTTTTACTGTGGCCTTTGCAGTAGCATTTGCCACTGGACATCCAGAAAACATGTCTATACAGACAAAATGCATACTTGTAAGATCCTGACTTGGGCATATCTTTTTATAATCTCTGGAAGGGATGTTCAGCTTTTGGTAACACCTTTGGTAACAGGAAAAGTAGTATGTTATAAAAAAACAACTGTGGTGAACCCTGGCTCTATCCCATGCTCATTTACTAAGGCAGCCATAACTTCTTGTGTCTAAGGATGAGCCGAACACCCCCCGGTTTGGTTCGCACCAGAACCTGAGAACGGACTGAAAATTTGCGCTAACATTAGAACCCTATTGAAGTCTATGGGACTCGAACGTTCAAAATCAAAAGTGCTAATTTTAAAGGCTAATTTGCATGATATTGTCCTAAAAAGGGTTTGGAGACCCGGGTCCAGCCCCAAGGGACATGTATCAGTGCAAAAAAAAGTTTTAAAAACTGACGTTTTTTCAGTAGCAGTGAATTTAATGATGCTTAAAGTGAAAAAAAAGTGAAATATTCCTTTAAATATCGTACCTGGGGGTGTCTATAGTATGCCTGTAAAGTGGTGCGTGTTTCCCGTGCTTAGAACAGTCCCTGCACAAAATTACATTTTTAAAGGAATAAAAGTAATTTAAAACTGCTTGCGGCTTTAATGTAATGTCAGGTTGCGGCAATATGGATTAAAATCAGTGAGACAAACGGCATGGGTACCCCCCCCCCAGTCTATTACCAGGCCCTTTTGGTCTTGTATGGATATTAAGGGGAACCGCGCACCCAAATTAAAAAAAGGAAAGGCGTGGGGCCCTATATACTCTGAACAGCAGTATACAGGTGGTGCAAACAAGACAGGGACTGTAGGTTTGTTGTTAAGTAGAATCTGTTTGTAATTTTGAACTGGTATATTTTTAAAGTGTAGCTCCAGCCAAAAAATCAATTTTAAGCTTTTTGGAAAACATAGGGAAGGGTTATCACCCCTGTGACATTTGTTTTGCTGTCTGTGCACCTCTTCAGAAGATTTCACCTCACTTTTGTCCCAATGACAAATGTTTTTTGACAATTTGGGGTTTTTAGTGAAACAAGGATTGTTGATAAAGCATCAGTGGAGAGGAGACACGTTTTTCCCATATTAACTCTTACAGGAGAGAATTTCCCTTCCCAGGGGTAGATTTCATCTCACTTCCTGTTGTCTCTTTCTTTGCAAGTAGGAGTCATTTGTAAGTTGGATGTTTGAAAGTAGGGGCCTGCCCTATATACTCTGCAGAAAATGGGGCCTTAGGTGTTGGTGTTGCCACAACACTGTAAGCCCTCACAGTTACTCTTGGTGGGTGCAGGAACAGGCCCTGCTGTGAAATATTAGATCAAGAATTATAATTTCATGCCCCTGTTGAACAGGGTCAGAAAAATTGGGCCTTTGGTGGTGGTGCTGGTGCCACAACACTGTAGGTCCTCACAGTTACTCTTGGTGGGTGCAGAAACGGGCCCTGCTGTGAAATATTAGATCAAGAATTGTAATTAAATGTTTGGGCCTTTGGTGGTGGTGGTGTTGCCACAACACTGTAAGTCCTCACAGTTACTCTTGATGGGCGCTGGAACGGGCCCTGCTGTGAAATATTAGATCAAGAATTGTAATTACATGCACCTGTTGAACAGGGGCAGAAAAATTGAGCCTTTGGTGGTGGTGCTGGTGCCACAACACTGTAAGTCCTCACAGTTACTCTTGGTGGGCACAGAAATGGGCCCTGCTGTGAAATATTAGATCAAGAATTGTAATTAGATGTCCCTGTTAAACAGGGGCTGAAAAATTGGGCCTTAGGCACTGGTGCCACAACACTGCTACCCCTCACAGATACTCTAGTTGGAACGCAGGAATGAGCCCTCCTGCAAAACATTGCATCAAAAATTGTAATTACACGCCCCTGTTAAACAGGGGCTGAAAAATTGGGCCTTAGCGACTGGTGGCGGCGCCCAGAACCAAAAATATTCTTACAAGCTATTAACATTATCATTGAGGAGGAAGAGAATCACTAAGCATAACAGGATAGTCACTCAGCATCAGCATAGGCAGTCTTGAAGGGATCTGACATTTTTAAAAAAATGATTCGGTCACATCAGCATCAGGTGCTTGGTAGCTGGTGGTGATCCAAGACTGATTCATTTTTATGAAGGTCAGTCGATCAACCGAGTCGGTGGACAGGCGCACCCTGTCATTGGTTACAAAGCCTTCAGCAGCACTGAATGTGCGTTCCGAAAGAACGCTGGATGCAAGACAGGCCAGTAGCTCAATTGCATACTGTGCAAGCTCTGGCCAGTGATCCATCCTCAAGACCCAGTAACCCAGAGGATTTTCAGTGGCAAAGGTGTCCAAGTCAGATCTTGCCCCTAGGTATTCCTGCACCATGTAAAACAGACGCTGGCAATGGTTGCTGGAACCAATCATACCTTGGGGCTGCGGACTAAAAAATTGTATGAACGCATCGGTCAGACGGCCACCTTCTCCACCGCTCCTTCTTTGACTGACCGAAGCCTCAGCAACACGTTGTCCAGGAACAGGAGTTTGTAACCTCCCAGTCTCTGGGAACGCGTTGCACAGACCTTTCTGCAAGGCCTCCCGAAGATGTTTCATCCTCTGCTCCCTCTGCGATGGAAAGATAAGGTCCGCAACCTTACCCTTGTAACGTGGATCAAGGAGGGTTGCCAGCCAGTATTGATCCCTCTCCTTGATACCACAAATATGAGGATCCTTCCACAGGCTTTGCAGGATCAGGGAGGCCATGTAGCATAGGTTTGCTGAGGCATTTGGTCCGGAATCCTCTGGGTAACTAAGGACGACATGATCTGCAGCCACCTCCTCCCAGCCACGTACAAGTCCATGGGTTTCTTGAGACTGTAAATGATCCCTTAAAGACTGCTGCTGATGCTGAGTGCCAGGCTCCACCTCCATGCTAACACAATCCTCCTCCTCCTACTCTTCCTGTGTGATCGACGGGCACGCAGGAATACTGTCTGGACAAAGGGGGCCTTGAGAGCTAAGGAAGTCCTCCTCTTCCTGCCTCTGTTCTGTGTCAAGTGCCCTGTCCATTATTTCACGCAGTGTGTGCTCCAACAGGTGGACAAGGGGGACAGTGTCACTGATGCATGCACTGTCACTGCTCACCATCCTTGTAGCCTCCTCAAACGGTGACAGGACAGTGCATGCATCCCTGATCATGGCCCACTGATGTGGGGAAAAAAAAACAAGCTCCCTTGACCCTGTCCTGGTGCCATAGTCGCACAGGTGCTCATTGATGGCCCTCTGCTGCATGTGCAGCCGCTGCAGCATGGCCAACGTTGATTTCCACCTGGTGGGCATGTCACAGATTAGGCGGTTCTTGGGCAGGTTAAATTCCTTTTGGAGGTCTGCCAGCCGAGCACTGGCATTATATGACCGGTGTAAATGCACACAAACTTTCCTGGCCAGCCTCAGGACATCCTGTAAGCTCGGGTACCTGCCAAAGAACTGCTGCACCACCAAGTTAAGGACGTGAGCCAAACAGGGCACATGGATCAGTTGTCCCTGTCGGAGGGCGGAGAGGAGGTTGGTGCCATTGTCGCAAACCACCATTCCTGCCTTAAGCTGGCATGGCGTCAGCCACCTCTGAGCCTGCCCCTGCAGAGCTGACAGAATCTCTGCCCCAGTGTGGTTCCTTTCCCCCAAGAACACCAGCTCAAGCACCACATGGCATCTTTTGGCCTGCGTACTTGCGTAGCCCCTTGAATGCCTACAGAGCACCACTGGTTCCGAGGAAAAAGCACAGGAAGAGGCCATGGAGGAAGAAGAAGAGGAGGGGGTGGAGGGGAGAGGTGTGTCAGAATCACCACTAGTAGCATTTTGGAGGCGTGGTGGCGGAACAACCTCCAACACTACTGCAACTTGTCCTGCATCCTTCCCAGCTGCCAGCAGAGTCACCCAATGTGCCGTGAAAGATAGATAACGTCCCTATCCATGCCTGCTGGACCATGAGTCAGCGGTAATATGCACCTTACCGCTGACTGCCCTGTCCAGCAAAGCCAAGACATTGCCTTCCACATGCCGGTAGAGAGCCGGAATCGCCTTCCATGAGAAAAAGTGGCGTTTGGGAACCTGCCACTGAGGAAGCGCACATTCCACAAACTCACGGAAGGGGGCAGAGTCTACCAACTGAAAAGGCTAGCAATTTAGCCAAGCTAGCATTCAACCTCTGGGCATGTGGATGGCTGGGAGCGAACTTCTTTCAGTGGTGCAGCAGCTGGGGCAGGGAAATTTGCCTGGTATAATCTGACGTCGGTGTACCGATAGCAGATTGCCTGCAAGTACTTGGCTGTGACACACCTAATTCTACACCTTCACGCCTCTCAGTGCAGGTCTCAGAGAGGACTGAAGGTATAGTGGGGTTGGAGATCCCAGCTGATGAGGAGCAAGAAGAGGTCCTCTTTGTTCTTTGGTGTGGGTCTTTTAGGTACGCTTGCCAATGAACTGCATGGCAGGTCAACATATGTCTGGTCAAGCATGTAGTGCCTAAGCGGGTGATGTTTTGGCCACGCAAGATATGCTTGAGACATATGTTTGCAAATAGCAGTGGTGGGATCTGATGCATTCATCTCAAAAATGGCCCACACCAAAGAACTTTTGGAATAACGCGCAGAGACAGCAGTGCCCTGCACATGCAGAGCTCTGCGATGTGATGCAGTCGGTGTGCTGCCCTTAAGCTGGCCCCTGGAGGGCATCCTGCCTTGTTGGTAATGTGCCTCCTCCTCCTCCTCTCTCCTATCAGGCACCCACGTGGAGTAAGTGACCTCATCATCCCCTCCCTCCTCATCACTGGAGCAAACCTGGCAGTATGCTGTAGCTTGGGGAACATGACTGCCAGTTTGCTGTCCTTCTTGGGCACCCCCTCTGTCTGGGCTCATGTTACTGCCTTCCTCTAGCTGAGTACCATCATTGGAGCCTTCAAAACGCTGGGCATCCTCCTGGAGCATGTACCCAACACTGTGGTCAAACAGTTCTGGGGAATCCTCAGGAGGATATGGTGGGGCTAGGGAAGGAGTGACTGATGCCATTGAGCCGAGGGAGGAGGCCGTGTTGGCAGCTGTTTTGCCAGACAAAGTACCCTGAGCCTGGGTGAGAGAGGATGAGGAGGATGAGGGTGGCTTGGTCATCCACTCTACCAAGTTTTCCGCATGTTGCGGCTCAACACTGCCAGCTGCCGAAAAAAAGGACAAGCATGTCCCACGGCCACGTGCTGATGGGGATGCACCGTTTCCATGACCAGCACTGTTGCCTCTAGACACAGAGCCTGCTTGCCCTCTTTTATTGGCTTGTGACTGTCTGCCTCTCCTTGTTGGCCTTCCAGACATACTAATGGCCTGCAGTGAGATGTAGCTGCACAAAACTGGGATGTATATAGATACTGATTATACTGCAGCTAGCATAATGCCTGCTTGTGGTATTAATAGGATCAGAAGAAGCACACCAGCACTTGTCTTCAGGTAGCTATAGGTGCAACTGTGCAGGGTACACAGTACACTAACTGTAAATACTTCAAGCTGCCTGCCTGTGGTATTAATAGGATCAGAAGAAGAACACCAGCACTTGTCTTCAGGTAGCTATAGGTTCAACTGTGCAGGGGTACACAGTACACTAACTGTAAATATTTCAAGCTGCCTGCCTGTGGTATTAATAGGATCGGAAGAAGAACAACAGCACTTGTCTTCAGGTAGCTATAGGTGCAACTGTGCAGGGTACACAGTACACTAACTGTAAATACTTCAAGCTGCCTGCCTATGGTATTAATAGGATCAGAAGAAGAACAACAACACTTGTCTTCAGGTAGCTATAGGTGCAATTGTGCAGGGTACACAGTACACTAGCTGTAAATACTGTAAAAATACCTGCCTGCCTGTCAGTATATTAGAAAGAGAATAACAGGAACGGATCTAGCTAAACTGAATACAGTGTATATATATATATATATATATATATATATATATATATATATATATATACAACACCTGGGATGCATATATATACACAATACACTGTAAGTGCAGCTAACTGACTCGCCTGCCTACTCTAACTTAAATCAAATGACACTGTCTCTCTCTCTGTCTAATTCTCTCCGCCGCCGCAACACACTACACAAGGCCGCCACGCAGGCGGCCTTATATAATGTGGGGCGTGTACTAAACCCCCTGAGCCATAATTGGTCAAAGCCACCCTGGATTTGGCCAATTACGGCTCTCTGTGCAGGCGGCGCTGTGATTGGCCAAGCATGAGCCAGCAATGCACTGCGATGCCGCAGGGAATTATGGGCCGTGACGCGCCACTCGAATTTGGCGCGAACTACCCATAACGTTCGCAATTCAGCGAACGGTCGAACACACGATGTTCGAGTCGAACATTGGGTTTGACTCAAACTTGAAGCTCATCCCTACTTGTGACTGATGACATGGTCCATCTGTCATGTTGGAGGGATAAGAGTGTCTGGCAGACATAAAAGATCACATTTTTCCAAAATCCTGTTTCATAAGAAGTTGCCCCCTGTGGACCACTTGTTCTTCTCATTCTGGGGTCCTTAGTTGAATTATTAATCCCAGCTATACTAGGGCCTGAACTAGGGTGGAATCTGTGAGTTGCACAGACCCAGCAAGTGTCTGGGGCTGTAATGCAGAATCCTTAGTCACCTGGTCTACTTCCATGTGTGAATTTTTGATATTAGTATGGCTAGCTCAGCAAGAACCTGGAAGGCTGAAAACAGCCAATCAAATTAACTTAGCATGCTTGATTGGTTTACCTGCCTAAGTAAAAACAAACTTCTGGCCCTTCAAATGGAACCAAAAGCTCTCTAATTCTCTACTATCTATATGAACATATACTCTTTTTATAGCTCACAGGCTTTGTTAACACATGGAGCTCTGCTTCTTGAGCTGGGGAAAAAGGATCAGATGACTCTGAATACAGATTATCCTTCTGGGTGATAAACTGCATACTCAGTATGGGTATTGCCATCCTTGGTATAAACCCGGGATCAAATCTACAAAAAAAATAATATCTGGGTTTTCAGGGAGTGTATCCTGCACTGGGCTCACAGGAGCTGATTCCTATGTCATCAATTTTATACATGTGGTTTTCATTTGTCTCCAGCCTCCTCCAATAGAGACAATAAGGTGGCTGGATTAAAATGTATGCATTTTTCATTGTTAGATTTGTACATGAACAAAAAAAATTCATATTTTGAACCTTTCATTAGGCAAACATTTAGTTAGCTGTATATTTGCTGTGCAGAATGTGGCACCATTAAAAATTAAATATTTGACCAAAATAATGTCTAACTTTGTCTAATAGCACCTGTGCATAAAGTTACAGCTCTGATATATGGGGGTGAATCCTTCATTACTGGGTCCAGCTTGCATGAATATATTACAAGGGCTTGTTTTCTATCATGCTGTTTGTGTAAGAACACCAGTTTCATGTTTCAAAAGACAACTTTTTTCCCTGGCAATATTATACATTTCTCATTGCTTGCTTTGTTGTTAGTTTTAGCTAGATAACACAAGTCCTTAGTTTCCATCTGACATTATTTTCCTGATGTCATAACATAATAAATGATAAAACTACCCTGCGGTCATGCAGAGATGTTCATAAGTCCAAAGTATTCTTCTGCTTATACCACTACACTTTCAAGGAAAAGGGGCAACAATCTGTATATGACAGAACAGAAAGCCAGATAAAAAAAACTATAAAACAACTCGCTGTAGGTGGCATCTATCCTAACAGGTTGTGTGGGGACTTGATGTGATGGGTCTGTTATATTTACATTTTATTTATTATTATTATTATTATTATTATTACTCTCACATCATGGACCACACATCAAGATATTATGAGACCCTTAGATTTCATTTTTGTAGAAAAACTTCTTAGGTATACCATCATCTTGGCTTTGTTAAATATTATGGCAGCTGTGCTTAAATTAACAACCTCATCTTTATGTTTTTTTCTCTCAATAAAGGTTTATTGTATAAATGTAAAATTACAAAATTGTTATCTTAATCTAAACTAATCCCATTTTACAAAATCTCCCCAATAACCTGGATTTCATTTCCAACCAAAGGTTGTCTAAACCAGTCACAAAATATCTATATTATTAATAAAATTGTTAAACTCGTATCAGAAATGAATACTCAAGTGATAATCTCAATATCACACCGTAATTCTAATATATATCCAGAGATATATTTTACATTTTACTTAATTTCCCTTTTTTAAATGCACTGTTTCCACTATCAAAGGATATTCAATTTGTGTAATACACGGTTAAATGTAACCTTCATTTTACCATGTTTGGAAAACAGATTAAAAAATAATTGTGATCACATTGTTTATCATTAGATTAATTAACCCGGCACATTTTGTTATTAATGTTTTGTCTAAAAAACAGAAATTGGTCTGGTGTCCTTCCAGCTTATCACTGATCTCTCATCCCAGCTACATTCTTTCATGAAATTCTTTCTGCAAAGGAGGGGGTCACATCTGCATACATGACACACACAAGAGATAGAACTAAAGGTTCCAGCATTCACACACATACACAAATATCTCTTTAAAATCACTTACATTTTTCCCACTTGTACACAACACATGCATATCATTCTCCCACTTTCTGTTTACTCTTTAATATTTCCCTGCTTAAATTCTGCTTTCCTCACTTTCTACTGATATCCTTTGCATCCCATAGTGGATCTCTGTCCACTCTAACCATTTATCTATGGCTCAGTATAGGCGTAACCGCACCTTCGGTTCATATATTTTATATCTTTATATCGTTCCTCTTGTACTGGGCATTTTTGAGGGTCTCTTACCCTTCATTCCCTTACTTAATTTAATGCCCATAATGACTGGCCAGTCTTTTTTCTCTTCTCTACTTGTGCCTATACCCTCTTGCTTCTAAACTACTTTATCTAGCAAATATGTACTACATATACCTGTGAACAGCACTATTCTTCCCTTTCTTATCCATAACACTCAGATGGACAATAGACAGTGACAACATAACATATAACCACCAATCAATACAGTTCGATTGAGGGGAGTAAAATAGGTAACTAGGGATGAGCTTCGAGTTTGAGTCGAACATGAATTTGACTTGAACATCGTCTGTTCGATCCTCCGACGAAGATCGAACATTATGGGCCGTTCGTGCCAAATTCGAGTGGCGCGTCATGGCCCATAATGCACTGCATCAAACAGCCATATTTGGCTAAAGGCAAGGTCCCTTTGGCCAATTATGGCTCAGGGGATTAAGTACACGCACCACACTATATAAGGCCGCCTGCACATTGGCCGTGTGTAGTGTGTTCCGGCCTTCAGAGAGAGAGAGAGAGAGAGTGTCATTTCATTTCATTTAGATTGAGCAGACAGTTGATTCAGTTAGCTCCAGTATATTTAGTATATATACATTCCAGGCTTTGTATACTACAGGCAGGCAAGTTCATTCAGTTAGCTGCAGTATATTCAGTACTGTAACCTGTGCAACGAGATCTCGCTGAAGACCATTCCTGTTGTTCTCTTCCTAATATACTACAGGCAGGCAAGTTCATTCAGTTAGCTGCAGTATATTGAGTACTGTATCCTGTGCAGCTAGATCTCACTACAGACCGTTCCTGTTGTTCTCTTTCTAATATACCTACAGGCAGGCAATTTAATTCAGTTAGCTGCAGTATATTCAGTACTGTATCCAGTTTAGCTAGATCTCGCTGCAGACCGTTCCTGTTGTTCTGTTCCTAATATACTACAGGCAGGCAAGTTCATTCAGTTAGCTGCAGTATATTCAGTACTGTATCCTGTGCAGCTAGATCTTGCTGCAGACCGTTCCTGTTGTTCTCTTCCTAATATACTACAGGCAGGCAAGTTCATTCAGTTAGCTGCAGTATATTCAGTACTGTAGTCTGTGCAGCTAGATCTCGCTGCACACTGTTCCTGTTCTCTTCCTAATAAACTACAGGCAGGCAAGTTCATTCAGTTAGCTGCAGTATATTCAGTACTGTATCCAGTTTAGCTAGATCTCACTGCAGACCGTTCCTGTTGTTCTGTTCCTAATATACCTACAGACAAGCAAGTTCATTCAGTTAGCTGCAGTATATTAAGTACTGTATCCTGTGCAGCTAGATCTCGCTGTAGACCGTTCCTGTTGTTCTGTTCCTAATATACTACAGGCAGGCAAGTTCATTCAGTTAGCTGCAGTATATTCAGTACTGTATCCTGTGCAGCTAGATCTCGGTGCAGATCGTTCCTGTTGTTCTCTTCCTAATATACTACAGGCAGGCAAGTTCATTCACTTAGCTGCAGTATAGTCAGTATTGTATCCAGTTTAGCTAGATCTCACTGCAGACCATTCCTGTTGTTCTGTTCCTAATATACCTACAGGCAGGTAAGTTCATTCAGTTAGCTGCAGTATATTCAGTGCTGTATCATGTGCAGCTAGATCTCACTGCAGACCATTCCCGTTGTTCTCTTCCTAATATACTACAGGCAGGCAAGTTCATTCAGTTAGCTGCAGTATATTCAGTACTGTATCCTGTGCAGCTAGATCTCGGTGCAGACTGTTCCTGTTCTGTTCCTAATATACTACAGGCAGGCAGTTCATTCAGTTAGCTGCAGTATATTCAGTACTGTATCCAGTTTAGCTAGATCTCACTGCAGACCGTTCCTGTTGTTCTGTTCCTATTATACTACAGGCAGGCAAGTTCATTCAGTTAGCTGCAGTATATTCAGTACTGTATCCTGTGCAGCTAGATCTCGCTGCAGACCGTTCCTGGTGTTCTCTTCCTAATACGCTACAGGCAGGCAGTTCATTCAGTTAGCTGCAGTATATTCAGTTCTGTATTCTGTGCAGCTAGATCTCGCTACAGACCATTCCTAGTGTTCTGTTCCTAATATACTACAGGCAGGCAAGTTCATTCAGTTAGCTGCAGTATATTCAGTACTGTATCCTGTGCAGCTAGATCTTCCACTATTATTGGTGCAGCGCTGTACTCATCTCCCATTGATCCCATTGATTCCAGCTAGATCTCGCTGCAGACCGTTCCTATTCTTCTCTTCCCAATATACTACAGGCAGGCAAGTTCATTCAGTTAGCTGCAGTATATTCAGTACTGTATCCTGTGCAGCTAGATCTCGCTGCAGACCATTCCTGTTGTTCTCTTCCTAATATACTACAGGCAGGCAGTTCATTCAGTTAGCTTCAGTATATTCAGTATATATATACATCACAGCTTTGTGCAGCTACATCTCACTGCAGGCCATTCCTGGAGTGAGATGTACAAATACATTACAAATACATCAAATACAGTATGTCTAGGAGGCCAACAAGGAGAGGCAGACGCTCACAGGCCCCATTATAGCTTCAGTTCTCTCAGAAACCTGCACTGAGAGGAATGAAGGTTTAGAATTAGGTGTGCCAAGAACTTGCGGGCAATCTGCTAACACCACCACACCACCACCAAAGGCCCAATTTTTCTGACCCTGTTCAACAGGGGCATGTAATTACAATTCTTGATATAATATTTCACAGCAGGGCCCGTTCCAGCGCCCACCAAGAGTAACTGTGAGGGCTAACAGTGTTCTGGTACCACCAACACCTAAGGCCCAAATTTCTGCAGAGTATATAGGTCAGGCCCCTACTTTCAAACATCTGACTTACAAATGACTCCTACTTACAAACAGAGGGAGACATCAAGAAGTGAGAGGAAATCTACCCCATAGGAAGGGAAATTCTCTCCTGTAAGAGTTAATATGGGAAAAAGGTGTCTCCTCCACTGATGCTTTATCACCAATCCTTGTTTCCCTAAAAACCCCAAATTTCAAAATCCAATTGTCATTGGGACAGAAAGTGAGGTGAAATCTTCTGAATAGGGGCACAGACAGCAAAACAAATGTTACAGGGGTGATAACCCTTCCCTATGCTTTCCAAAAAGCTTAAAAATAGATTTTTTGGCTGGAGCTACACTTACAAAATGTACATGTTCCAAATTACAAACAGATTTAACTTAAGAATAAACCTACAATCCCTGTCTTTCTTGGGACCGCCTGAATACTGGTGTTCAGAGTATATAGGGCCTGGGGGCCCCAAACCTTTTCTGTTTTTAATTTGGGTGCGGGGTTCCCTTAATATCCACACAAGACCCAAAGGGCCTGGTAATGGGCTGGGGGGTTACCCATGCCGTTTTTCTCAATAATTTTCATCCATATTGCCGGGACCCGACATTACATTAAAGCCGCAAGCAGTTTTAAATGACTTTTATTCCTTTAGAAATTTCATTTTTTGTAGGGACTGTTCTAAACACAGGAAACACGTGCCACTTTACAGGCATACTATAGACACCCACCAGGTACGATATTTAAAGGAATATTTCACTTTTATTTTTTCACTTTAAGCATCATTAAAATCACTGCTGCCGAAAAAACGGCCATTTTTAAAACTTTTTTTTGCATTGATACATGTCCCTTGGGGCAGGACCCGGGTCCCCAAACCATTTTTAGGACAATAACTTGCATAGTAGCCTTTAAAATTCTCACTTTTGATTTCTCACGTTCAAGTTCCATAGACTTTAATGGTGTTTGAAAGTTCGCGCAAACTTTCGATCCGTTCGCGTGTTCTGGATGCAAACCGAACCGGGGGGTGTTCGGCTCATCCCTATAGGTAACCTTTGTCCCAAAAATGCCTTACCGATCAAGGAAGTCTGATAACTCAAATGTAAGCAAAAGGCTTACCTCAGCCTGCTGATTATCAGAAATTCCAGGATCCCCTCAAGCTCCTCGTTTCGGATTCTCATGCCGCATACATACGAGTGGACTTTACGGCAGACTTGGTCCAGCTGACTTTTTTTCCCCAAAAGTTCGATGGACCTAGAATTGAAACATGTTTCAAATCTTTCTGACGGACTCGAGTCCAGTCGAAAAGTCCACTCGTCTGTATGCCAGGACAAAAACCAACGCTATGGCAGCTATTGGCTACTGGCTATGAATTTCCTTGTTTTAGTCCGGTCGTACATCATCATGTATGAATCCGTCGGACTTTATGTTGATCATGTGTAGGCAAGTCCGTTCATTTGGAAAGTCCATCGTAAAGTCCATCGAAAAGTCCGCCAGACAAAGTCTGCCGTAAAGTCCGCTCGTGTGTACGGGGCATAAGGGTCACCTGTAAATCCCCTCCTAGGCAAAGCTCGCTATCTGACATGGAAATTTATAGATAGGCAACTCCTATCCTCACACTGATTAGTGGTTCCAAATTAATAATAACTACTGCAGTAGGGAACAGATACAAAAGGTACACTCCACATCTTTCCAAATAACTGTTCTGCTTTATTATGACACAATTGAAGGTTTTTATACACATGATTATATAGGTATAACATAAATATTACAATTGTACGTTTATGATAACAAGGGGGGTAACATAGGCAGACTAATTCTAATCAGGACTCGAAAGAATGCAGACATGTAATGAAAACATTATTAGTGCCATGTGCACAGTGAGGGCAGTGTGCAATACATACAAAATAGAATACAGTTATATACAGAACTTACAAATTTCCTTTACAAAATGAATATATGCTTCTTTATTCCCTTTTAGCTTCTGCCTCTAAAATAAAAGTTTCAAGAAATTGTATTTTAAATTAATGAAAAAGGCTAGAAATTCCATACTACTGTATGTATGATAAATAGACAGGAATGTGTGTAAAGACCGTTAAGCGACTGTCATAAATTAAACTTGTAGGATTAGCACTTTTAATAATAGGAGCATCCTGAAAAGTGATAGTTGATAACAATGTCTATTTAAACTGCTAGTAAACTGCTGGGCATTTTTTTGTACCCTGCAAGGAAATAATCATAATGTGCTAGCATGCGTCGTATACTAGCACATTATGTTAAACTTACCTTAAAATGAAGCCCTTCCAACACCGAGATGTCAGAGCTGCAGGCGCTCCCATCTTCACCCTTCTTCCTTCCGGGTTCCCGGACTCTGGCTGTGTGACTGGCTGGAGCCGTGATGACGTCACTCTGACGCATGGGAGCAGGAGTCGCAGTTTACGGCACAGGGATCTGACAGAATGGTCCGGGTAGCCATTCCTTCAGACCGTATGATCAAGTGATGTCACTGGCTGCATGTACAGTAAATACTGTATCTTCTAAACGGTGCACATTTGGGAGATATTTACACTACCTATAGGTAAGCCTTGCAAGACAGAACAGAGGGTAAATGATGAACTTTGTAGGCACCACATTAACAGCTTATTAAAATTCAATAAATTTTATCACAAAATATATACAGATTAACAATGCTAAAAACATTGACTATTCATAGTGCAATGATATTGATATTAGAATATATGAACACAACACTTATTGAACCAAAAGTATTGGGCTAACTATTCATCAAAGAGATAATGGATTGTAATCCATTGATAATGTTACATCAAAAGTAGTGTTGAGGAATAGGAGGTGTGCCGTGACTCAGCTCAGCTCTACATGGTGCGCGTGTGAACTCTTCTTTAGGAGCTTAGGTATATTATCTTTTCCATCATGGTAACATACAAAAGGTCAGATATCCAACACACAGCAGAGAGTACAGGGATGTAGCACCAAAAATTGTGCTAATCTATATATAGTACAGCAGACCCAGCTCAATAATGCTTTTTAGTTAATAAAGTAACCAACATAAAATAGGCATAGGTAAATTCATGTTTGGGTGCTGTTTGCTAACTTGGAATTACAGGAGGTCTTGTCAGGACCTATCATACATTTCCATATGTCGTAATGTATTCCCATACCTTCACCATATGAAGAAACATCCACTGCAGATCTCCGCTGTATCTGTACCACCCAGCGTGGTAAATGGTGGCATAGGTAAGCTGTAGTTTAGGCTTACCTATAGGTAAAAGTCAGAGATGGCAGTTTACTCCCACTTTAAGTAATAATGGCTCCATCAGATCATTGGATGATGGCGCTGTCTATAATTCTGTGATGTGACTTTGCATCTCTGCCTGACCAGAGACAGATTTTAGGGACTTAGGAGCTAAATTGAGGAAAAGGACCTCAAAGGTAGTATTCTCAGGAATACTACCAGTACATCGAGCCACACCAGAAAGGCAAAGGGAGATTGGGGAAGTAAACAAGTGGCTGAAGAGCTGGTGTAGTAAGGAGGGGTTTGGATTCCTGGAGGATTGGGCCGACTTCTCAGTCGATAACTGATACTATAGAAGGGACGGACTGCACCTAAATGAGGAGGGTGCAGATCAGCTGGGAATGAAGATGGCCAAAAAGTTAGAGGGGTTTTTAAACTAGGTGATGGGGGAGGGTCCAGATGTAGAGATAGTCAGCGCGGAACATATTCCAGAGGGCAGTATTGGGGGCATTAGAGGTGGGTTGACCAAAGCACAAAAACCCAAGGTAAGTATAGTAGCAAGTCCTAGTTGCAATCTCGGAACACCCAATACGAGGATAATATGCAACGGGTCTAAACTATGTGGCATGTTCGCCAATGCCAGGAGCCTGGTGGACAAGATGGGTGAACTAGAGATACTGTTGTACGAGGAAGATTTGAATTTTGTGGGAATTTCAGAGACCTGGTTCAACAGCTCTCATGATTGGCTGGTAAACATTCAAGGGTATACCCTTTATCGCAAGGACAGAGAGGGTAAAAAAGGGGGAGGGGTATGCCTATATATCAAGAATAATGTACAAGTGAATGTGAGAGATGACATCACTAAGGGAGCTAGGAAGGAGGTGGAATCCCTTTGGATAGAGCTCCAAAGGGATGAAGCTATGGGGGAAATAATACTGGGAGTATGCTATAGGCCCCATAACCTGAGGGAGGAAGTGGAGACAGATCTCCTATCACAATTTGGATTAGCAGTAAGGATGGGAAGTGTTATCATAATGGGGGATTTTAATTATCCAGACATAGACTGGGTGGAGGGAACCGCACATTCATCTAATTCTCGCCAGTTCCTTAATGTCTTGCAGGACAATTTTATGGGTCAGATGGTAGACGCACCAACTAGAAATAAAGCATTACTGGATCTATTGATTACCAACAATACAGACCTGATCACGGATGTGGAATTATGGGGCAATTTAGGTAACAGCGATCACAGGTCAATTAGTTTCAGTATAAATCACACAAATAGGAAACATAAAGGGAATACAAATACACTGAATTTCAAAAGAGCCAACTTCCCTAAACTGCGAACCTTGCTAGAAGGCATAAATTGGGATAAAATCTTAGGAACAAAGAACACGGAGGAGAGATGGGTTTGCTTTAACAGTGCATTAAATAAGGGCATTAGCAAATGCATTCCATTGGGTAATAAATTTAAAAGAGCGAACAAAAGTTCTGGATGGCTTAACTCCAATGTAAAAATACATATAAAAGCAAAGGAGAAGGCCTTCAAATAATACAAGGTTGAGGGATCATCATCAGCATTCAGACTTTATAAAGAATGCAACAAGAAATGTAAGAGTACAATAAGGGTGGCTAAGATAGAACATGAAAGACACATAGTGGAGGAGAGCAAAAAAAAATCCCAAGAAATTCTTTAAGTATGTAAACAGTAAAAAAGTGAGGACAGACCATATTGGCCCCATAAAGAATGAGGAAGGACATCTGGTTACAAAGGATGGGGAGATGGCGAAGGTATTGAATTTATTCTTCTCCTCAGTCTCCATGAGGGACTCAGGGGGCTACAGTAACCAAAACTGCAGTGTTTATCCTCATGACACATCACAGGAAGCACCTCCATGGTTAACAGAGGACAGAATTAAAATTAGACTTGAGAAACTTAACATTAATAAATCACTGGGACCAGATGGCTTGCACCCGAGGGTACTTAGGGAATTCAGTCAAGTGATTGCCAGACCGTTGTTCCTAATTTTTACAGACAGTCTACTGACTGGAATGGTATCAGCTGATTGGAGAAAAGCTAATGTAGCACAAATATTTAAAAAGGACACAAAATACATCCCTGGGAATTACAGACCAGATGGCCTAATATCAATAGTATGTAAACTCTTGGAGGGGATGATAAGGGACTATATACAAGATTTTAGTAATGAGAACGGTATGATTAGCAGTAATCAGCATAGATTCATGGTGTATCTGGATTTTGCAAAAGCATTTGACACAGTTCCCCATAAATGTTTACTGTACAAAATAAGGTCCATATGGACCATAGGGTGAGTACATGGATTGAAAACTGGCTACAAGGGTGAGTTCAGAGGGTGGTGATAAATGGGGAGTACTCAGAATGGTCAGGGGTGGGTAGTGGGGCCCCCCAGCGTTCTCTGCTGGGACCAATCCTGTTTAATTTGTTCATAAACGACCTGGAGGATGGGGTAAACAGTTCAATCTCTGTATTTTCAGACGATACTAAGCTAAGCAGGGCAATAACTTCTCTGCAGGATGTGGAAACCTTGCAAAAAGATCTGAACAAATTAATGGGGTGGGCAACTACATGGCAAGTGAGGTTCAATGTAGAAAAATGTAAAATGATGCATTTGGGTGGCAAAAATATGAATGCAATCTATACACTGGGGGGAGAACGTCTGGGGTAGGGATGAGCTTCGAGTTCAAGTCGAACTCATGTTTGACTCGAACATGGGCTGTTCGCAAGTTCGCCGAACAGCGAACAATTTGAGGTGTTCGCGGCAAATTCGAATGCCGCGGAACACCCTTTAAAAGTCTATGGGAGAAATCAAAAGTGCTAATTTTAAAGGCTTATATTCATTGGTATTGTCATAAAAAGTGTTTGGGGACCTGGGTCCTGCCCCAGGGGACATGGATCAATGCAAAAAAAAGTTTTAAAAACGGACGTTTTTTCGGGAGCAGTGATTTTAATAATGCTTAAAGTGAAACAATAAAAGTGTAATATCCCTTTAAATTTCATACCTAGGGGGTGTCTATAGTATGCCTGTAAAGGGGCGCATGTTTCCCGTGTTTAGAACAGTCTGACAGCAAAATGACATTTCAAAGGAAAAAAGTCAATTAAACTACTCGCGGCTATTAATGAATTGCCGGTCGGACAATACACATAAAAGTTCATTGATAAAAACAGCATGGGAATTCCCCACAGGGGAACCCTGAACCAAAATTTAGAAAAAAAAATGACGTGGGGGGTCCCCCTAAATCCCATACCAGGCCCTTCAGGTCTGGTATGAATATTAAGGGGAACCCTGGCCAAAATTAAAAAATAAAAATTACGTGGGGGGTTCCCCTAAATTCCATACCAGGCCCTTCAGGTCTGGTATGGATATTAAGGGGAACCCCGGCCAAAATTGAAAAAAAACGCCATGGGGTCCCCCCAAAGATCCATACCAGACCCTTATCCAAGCACGCAACCTGGCAGGCCGCAGGAAAAGAGGGGGGGGACGAGAGAGCGCCCCCCCTAAACCGTAGCAGGCCACATGCCCTCAACATTGGGAGGGTGCTTTGGGGTAGCCCCCCAAAACACCTTGTCCCCATGTTGATGAGGACAAGGGCCTCATCCCCACAACCCTGGCTGGTGGTTGTGGGGGTCTGCGGGCGGGGGGCTTATCGGAATCTGGAAGCCCCCTTTAACAAGGGGACCCCCAGATCCCGGCCCTTCCCCCTGTGTGAAATGGTAAGTGGGTACAAAAGTACCCCTACCATTTCACTAAAAAAGTGTCAAAAATGTTAAAAATTACAAGAGACAGTTTTTGACAATTCCTTTATTTAAATGCTTCTTCTTTCTTCTATCTTCTTTCTTCTTTCTTCTATCTTCTATCTTCCTTCGGTTTCTTCCTCCATCTTCTTCTTCTTCTGGTTCTTCTGGTTCTTCCTCCGGTGTTCTCGTCCAGCATCTTCCTCCGCGGCGACGGCGTCTTCTTCCCTTCTTCTCCTCGGGCCACTCTGCATCCATGATGGCATGGAGGGAGGCTCCCGCTCTTCTCTTCACCTTCTTCTCTTCATCTTCTTCTCTTCATCTTCTTTTCTGGCCACTCCACATCCATGATGGCATGGAGAGAGGCTCCCGCTGTGTGACGCTTCTCCTCTTCTGACGGTTCTTAAATAATGGGGGCGGGGCCACCTGGTGACCCTGCCCCCCTCTGACGCACGGGGACATGACGGGACTTCCCTGTGGCATTCCCGTGACGCTGTGTGACGTGTCACACAGCCGGAGTCTCCCTCCATGCCATCTTGGATGCGGAGCGGCCCGAAAAGAAGATGAAGAGAAGAAGATGAAGAGAAGAAGATGAAGAGAAGAGCGGGAGCCTCCCTCCATTCCATCATTAATGCGGAGCGGCCTGAGGAGAAGAAGGGAAAAAGACGCGGATGCCGCAGAGGAAGATGCTGGACGAGAACACTGGAGGAAGAACCAGAAGAACCAAAAGAACCAGAAGAAGAAGAAGATGAAGGAAGATAGAAGATAGAAGAAAGAAGAAGCATTTAAATAAAGGAATTGTCAAAAACTGTCTCTTGTCATTTTTAACATTTTTGACAGTTTTTTAGTGAAATGGTAGGGGTACTTTTGTACCCCCTTACCATTTCACACAGGAGGGAGGGCCGGGATCTGGGGGTCCCCTTGTTAAAGGGGGCTTCCAGATTCCGATAAGCTCCCCACCTGCAGACCCCCACAACCACCGGCCAGGGTTGTGGGGATGAGACCCTTGTCCTCATCAACATGGGGACAAGGTGTTTTGGGGGGCTACCCCAAAGCACCCTCCCAATGTTGAGGGCATGTGGCCTGGTACGGTTCTCTTGCCTCCCCCCCTCTTTTCCTGCGGCCTGCCAGGTTGCGTGCTCGGATAAGGGTCTGGTATGGATTTTTAGATGGATTTTTTTACATTTTGGCCGGGGTTCCCCTTAATATCCATACCAGACCTGAAGGGATTTAGGGGGACCCCCCAAGATTTTTTTTTTTAATCTTGGTTTGGGGTTCCCCTGTGGGGAATTTCTATGCCGTTTTTATCAATGAACTTCTATGTGTATTGTCGGACCGGCAATGCATTAATAGCCGCGAGTAGTTTTAAATGACTTTTTTTTCCTTTGAAATGGCATTTTGTAGGGGGGCAGGAGGCGGAGCCTAGCGGAGCAGACATGCATTGTTAGAGCTCCACACCGCTGAGGAGAGAAGAGAAGGACAAAGCGGAGCCTGCAGGCTCAAAAGGTATCCATTTGAACCTTTTTGCCCCTAGGAACAAACTGTGAAAGTTTGGGCAGGAAATATGGTACTGGGAGGAAACCGTGGCAGAAATAAAAATCACCTCACAAAGAGCTCACAGGCACTCACTGCAGCTGAAGCAGCTCCTGTCACCTCACAAGATACAGCATCAGGGCGCTCTCACAGACAGAAAATGTCACAGCAAGACTCTCCATTTGAGTCAGATACAGAACAAATCCTCTCACAAACTTCTCCACAAGCCTCCTCAGCATCCCCAGTAATATTATTACAATTTGAAAAGATGCTTCATAAGGCTTTAAAACAAACCTCAGACCAAATAACAAAAAGCCTAACCAAAGAAATAAGAGAGCTGGGAAACCGCACCTCAGCCCTAGAAATAAAAATGGATGAAATTGAAATTACAACCCAAGAAAATATAACAGAATTGGAACAATTAAAAAAAGAGAATTTAATACTTCAAACTAAGCTCGAAGATTACGAAAATAGAGCCAGACGTTCAAACTTGCGCATAAGGGGAATACCTGAAACTGTGACAGACCTGCAATCTACTATTACTGCTCTATTACAAGAACTAAAGCCAGATATCCCTATTGAACGTTTAGAACTGGACAGAGTACACAGAGCCCTCACAGCCAAAAAGAAAGATGGACCCCCACGTGATATAATCACAAAATTTCATTATTACAGAACGAAAGAACAAATACTAATTGCTGCAAGAGAAAAAAAGGAACTTAATTTTCAAGGACACAATTATCAAATTTTTGCTGACCTATCCCAACTTACTATTACTAAAAGACGATCCATGAAACCCCAACTAATGGAACTGCAACGCCACAACATTATGTATCAATGGGGCTTCCCCTTTTCAGTCAGATTTAACTACCAAGGTACAATTTACAGAAGCAGATCAGCAGATGAACTACAACAAACCCTTTTAAAATTAAATCTGACAGAACCCACAAGCAGCAACTCTCCCACATGCAGAAGAATGGCATCATCTTCACCTTCAGGCAGCACCCAGAAAATTTCAGAACAAAATGGGAATCATCATTCTCACAAAAGAGGCCGTTATGCCACATCATCCATGGACCAAGAAGATTCAATGGACTGACATCCTAATTCCTGATATCTCTTCATTTATTATACTAAGAGATGGTTCTCTATAAAAAACCTATATTTATAACTGAATGTAACTGCATTCTGATAGTCACACACTGTGTGGGATCATGTTACATTCCAGTTATATTTCTTATTACTTCTGATTCATATAGCCTTAGAATATATAAGTGAAATAAGGAAATTCTTGTTCAGTTATATATTATCAGGTAATAACAATAGATTTATTACTTTTTAGGACAAATATGTTCAATAATCCAGAAGTAATGGAAGCTTTTTCTTTCTTTTCTTAAAACAAATATATTATTACCTAACTAGTTCCTAGAATTATGTTTTTGTTTATTCTAATCTGAAGCAATACAACCTCAATTTTATGAGTTAACATATCTAAACAGTTGCATATGAATAAAATATGTAATTGTTTACTCTAAAAGGGTTAAAATCCCAAAATAATTCAAACTATCTTCCTCAATACCAAAGTTATTAACAGTACCTTTCTAACTGAATTATTTAGCCTAGGGCAAGACTAACCATATACAACCACCCTGGAATAAATAATTTCAACAAAAACTATATTCTGCACTCCAATTAATGAAACATCATTTTGATGTCTTTTGACATAGCACTTCTCTTCTGTAAGCGGAAGATCCGTGTACCCCCATTAGCCCTCCTCATTCTCCCAACCATATTATGTGGGAGTGTGAAGAAGGCACTTATTCCCCTGAGAGAGATATTTATTCTCTTTCACGGGTAAATTGTGATTACTTGCAAAAAATAATTTATACAATGTATCATCTAATCTCATATGTTTTTTGTTTACTCTTTACTCCAGAATTCACTGGTTTCTTTTCTATCTATTCATCTCTTCAGTCCACACAGGTTGATCTGCGCAGTCAGCTCTGCATAACAAAAAGTAAGTCAAAACTATTTGATCTATTGCCATGGCACCACTGAATTTACTTTCCCTGAATGTTCAGGGAATAAATGTCCCTCAAAAAAGGACCAAAGCCTTCCGTACTTTCCATAACAAGAAGGCTCACATAGTATGCCTCCAAGAAACACACTTCACCAAAGATTCTACTCCAAAATATATTTCTCCTTTTTATCAACAAATTTACAAGGCTTCTGCCTGTACCAAGCAAAGGGGAACTCTAATTGCATTTCACCGATCCACACCATTCACCTTATCATCAGAAATTAAAGACCCAGAAGGTAGATACCTGATACTCATGGGTTATATAATGGATACAGCAATCACAGTGATTTCCTACTACGCTCCTAACAAACAACCTACACCATTCCTCTCACATATATTACAAGTGATTAATACACACAAAATAGGAACAGTGATAATGTGTGGGGATTCGAACCAGGTCCTCCTCCCATTTCTAGATAAATCACCTTTTACACCATCCAAAATAACCTCTAGATTACCTTTTTCTCAACTTCTTTCCAAATACAATCTGGTAGATTCGTGGAGAGAAAGTAACCCAATGAAAAAGAAATTCACTTATTTCTCGCACCCTCATCAAACCTTCACCAGAATAGATCATATTTTTCTAACAATGGGAATGATACCAGAAATTATTGCATCAGATATAATTCCGATTCCGTGGTCTGACCATAATGCAGTATACACTACTATAGCCTCAGCCATATCAAAAGCGCATGACCCAACGTGGTACTTACCGGACATAATGCTCAAACACCCACTACATCAGATGGCCATTGAACAAGCTTTAAAGGAATACATATCAATTAATAATACAACAGACATCTCCCCAATAACACTGTGGGAAGCTCATAAGCCTGTCTTGCGTGGTACAATACAAAGACAAATGGCACTATTTAAACGGGAACGCAAAAATCTAGCAAAAAAACTAGAACTCAATTTTAATGCAGCCTACATATCATTTCAAGATAATCCATCTCAGAGTACAAAATCTCATCTGGAAAAATCTAGATTGGAATACGATCTATTTCTCACTGAGTCAGTTGATAAATCCCTCAAACGCTCCAAACACAATTTCTACATGAATACAAACAAACCAGGTACATATTTGGCTCGGGCATTAAATTCAACTAACAAATCTTTCAAACCAATACGTTTGAAATTATCAAAAAATGTTTACACTTGTAATCCAGTTAAAATAGTCCATAAATTTCACTCACATCTCACAACTTTATATAAGACAAACAATGAATTTAATCCTACAGAGGCTGAATCCTTCTTCTCAAAAATAACCTTACCTGAGTTATCTCAGAATCAAAAAAGCAGTTTGGATGAGCCTATAACTATAGATGAAGTTGCTAACGCCATAAAAGACCTAAAACTTAACAAAAGACCAGGCCCAGATGGCTACTCGGCTTTATACTATAAAACATTCTCAGAAATACTCTCTCCCATTCTCACTGAAACGTTTAACAAACTTCTAGATGGACATTCTTTTCGGCAAGAAACACTAATGGCAATTGTTTGTATGATCCCAAAACCCCTTTCTGATGATACTTCCTGTGTGAATTATCGGCCTATCTCTCTGTTAAACCTCGATATTAAATTATTAGCAAAAATAATAGCAAAACGCCTTAATAGCATTATAGGAAAATTAATACATAGAGATCAAGTAGGCTTCATGCCAAATAGACAGGCAGGCGATAATATACGCAGGGCAGTGTTATTGGCACATATTGCTAAAAAACGGAAAATCCCTTTATGTTTTCTATCTCTCGATATTAAGAGGGCATTTGACACAGTATCCTGGCAATATATGCAATATTCATTACAAAAATGGGGTTTTGGACCCCACTTTTTAACATGGATCAAAGCATTATATAATAAACCCAAAGCCTATATAAAATATGCTGGATACAAATCTGAAGCCTTTAATATCGAAAGAGGTACCCGACAGGGTTGCCCATTATCTCCCTTATTATTTGCCCTTATACTCGAACCCATGGCCCAATACATCAGAACAAACCAAACTATAACTGGCATTGAAGTAGGAGGTATTACACACAAATTATGTATATTTGCAGACGATATATTACTTTTTCTATCATCACCACAGGTCTCTGGTCCTAACTTAATACCAGCTCTTGATGGATTTGCAGCCCTATCCGGCCTTATGATTAATTCTAAGAAATGCCTAATGCTTAATATTTCACTCACAAACATGGAATTGATCCCGGCTAGGGCTGCACTCCCATTCACATGGGCAGAAAAATCAATCCCATATCTTGGAATTCATTTACCAGCATCTCATTCTGACTTATTCTCAACCAACTATCCTCCTGTATTAAGACAGATCACAAATCTAATAGAACAATGGTCGCAACTTCCTTTATCCTGGATAGGGAAGATTAATGCAATCAAAATGACTATTCTACCCAAATTGCTTTATCTATTCAGAGTCCTCCCTATTCCAATTCCTTCCTATTTTTTGAGAATAGTACAAAAAAGAGCAACTTCGTTTATATGGGGCTCTTCTAAACCACGTATACCTATACACACACTACATCTTCCCAAAAATAAAGGAGGCCTGGGATACCCTAATTTTACTAACTACTACAGAGCAGCACATTTGGCCAGTCTGTCCAAATACCATGCAAAACAGGAAATCCCATTATGGGTATTTATAGAGGCTTCAGAAAATGACCCTCTATTAATATCAAATTTATTATGGCTTGATCCTAAAGACCGCTTTAAAATTCATAATCCCATAACTAAACACTTCTTATCTCTCTGGGATAAACTAAAAACCAAATATCAGTTACAATCTCCACACAATCCTCTCCTTTCTTTTATCAGAAATCCGGCCTTTTATCCGGCATGGATCTACCCAAATTCTTTTAAAGCTTGGACAACATCAGGCATTCAGACACTAAATGACTTCATAGCATCTAAATCATTCCTTTCATTCCCATCGCTTAGAGAAAAATATGATCTACCAAACTCTGAGATATTTAGATATCTCCAAATCAAAAATTTCTATACACCATTCCTAAAGGGGGATACACCATTATCCCAATTATCCATTTTTGAATCAATCTGTACAAAAGATCCATTTGCTAAAGGTACAATTTCATCACTTTATAATCAATTATATGGAGTAGCAAATCTTAATAGACCCTCTTACGTTCAGAGGTGGGAGGAGGACCTGGGACGAACTTTAGAAGACACGGACTGGTCTAACATATGGCTCACATCTAAGTCATCTTCACCCAACATCTTAGCACTGGAGACAAATTATAAAGTCCTAACTCGCTGGTACCTTGTACCCGCTAGAGTGGCAAAATATTCACCTAATACCTCAGCTCTTTGTTTTCGAGGATGCCCAGAAATAGGCACATATTTACACATATGGTGGACGTGCCCAGTAATCCAAACCTTCTGGAAGGAAGTCTTCGTGATTGCATCTAAAATATTTAAAAAAATAATACAACCAGATCCATATTTAACTTTACTTAATCTAAAACCGGAATGGTTAACACTCTCTCAATTCAAACTTATGATCCAACTAATAACGGCTGCAAAACAAACAGTGGCCAAGGCATGGAAATCTCCTACATTGGTACTAGCAGAAACAATTCACAGAATGAATAATACAATGTCCCATGCTAAGATGGTAGCCATCGATCAAAATCAAATTCCAAAATTTGAAAAACTTTGGCATCCTTGGATAAAACAACAGTTCCTGTCAAACTTCAATGACTCTGTCCTGTTGCCATGGTAACAGATTAAATGACTTACAGAGACACCCATTCTAAAGGCTTCAAAGAGAACTAAAAAGAATAATAAACTGACGAGCGGGACAACCTTGTGGACCATACCTCTACCTTTCAACCCTTTTTCTTCTTTCTCTTTCCTTTTCTCCACCTTACGATTAAAGCTCATTATCAGAATTTATTTGACCTATATACACTCTACTTGTAAACAATATGTATAGTAGGTATAAATCATTTAAATACCTACAAAAGTAACTAAGGAAATGATATATATCTTTAATTTAGGTTTACGTAAACCCAATGTTTAATATTTGAAATTTCATTATATTTACCTATAGAAACCCTACTGTAAAACAATGAGCTTACTTTATAGATCCTTGTAAACTTACTTTATGTATCTTTATAACATTGTATACTCAATAAACTTCTTTTGACAAGGAAATGGCATTTTGCTGTCAGACTGTTCCAAACATGGGAAACATGCGCCCCTTTACAGGCATACTATAGACACCCCCCAAGTATGAAATTTAAATTGATATTACACTTTTATTGTTTCACTTTAAGCATTATTAAAATCACTGCTCCCGAAAAAACGGCCGTTTTTAAAACTTTTTTTTGCATTGATCCATGTCCCCTGGGGCAGGACCCAGGTCCCCAAACACTTTTTATGACAATAACTTGCATATAAGCCTTTAAAATTAGCACTTTTGATTATTCATGTTCGTGTCCCATAGACTTTAACGGTGTTCGTGTGTTCGAACAAATTTTTTGCCTGTTCACATGTTCTGATGCGAACCGAACAGGGGGGTGTTCGGCTCATCCCTACTCTGGGGGAATCTAGGATGGAAAAGGACCTGGGGGTCCTAGTAGATGATAGGCTCAGCAATGACCAAGCTGCTGCTAACAAAGCAAACAGAATATTGGCGTGCATTAAAAAGGGGATCAACTACAGAGATAAAACAATAGTTCTCCCGCTCTACAAGACTCTGGTCCGGCCGCACTTAGAGTATGCTGTCCAGTTCTGGGCACCAGTCCTCAGGAAGGATGTACTGGAATTGGAGCGAGTACAAATAAGGGCAACAAAGCTAATAAAGGGTCTGGAGGATATTAGTTATGAGGAAAGGTTGCGAGCACTGAACTTATTCTCTCTGGAGAAGAGACGCTATGAGACGGATATGATTTTAATATACAAATATCGTACTGGTGACCCCACAATAGGAATAAAACTTTTTCGCCGAAGAGAGTTTAACAAGACTCGTGACCACTCATTAAAATTAGAAGAAAAGAGGTTTAACCTTAAACTACGTAGAGGGTTCTTTACTGTAATAGGGCGTACACACGGTCGGACTTTGTTCGAACATTCCGACAACAAAATCCTAGGATTTTTTCCGACGGATGTTGGCTCAAACTTGTTTTGCCTACACACGGTCACACAAAGTTCTCGGAATTTCTGATCGACAACCACGCGGTCATGTACACCACGTACGACGAGACTAGAAAAGGCCGGTTCAGAACCAAGCGCGGCACCCTTTGGGCTCCTTTTGCTAATCTCGTGTTAGTAAAAGTTTGGTGAGAGACAATTTGCGCTTTTTCAGACTCGTGGCTTTCAGATCGTTTTCTGCCGTTCAGTTTGTGCTTGTGGGTTTGTATCTGCTCTTCAGTGCGTGCAGTCAGTTCGTATCGGAGTTTTCTGTGTGATCTTGCCTGCTCGTTGCTGTTTTTCAGGTCACTCTTCACAGGCCTTGCTGTTCTTCAGTGCGTTCTGTTACTTCGTTCTGAGCAGCCGACCGTTTTCTAGCCATGTTTCGTATGCGTACTCCTCGTAGAGTTCGTGCTGTGCGGGGGCTTGGTGTTGGGGTCCTGACCTTGACACAAGTCCAGTCCATGAACAGGGTGGGGAGGAGTTCATGGACCAAGAATTGGTTGCTTCAGCGTGACCAGTTCTGTCATATGCCTTTGCTCCGTGAGATCCGTGAGAATAATCCTGATGATTTCAGGAACTTTCTCAGGATGACGGACCCCGTATTTCACCGTTTGTTGGCTTCGCTGACCCCTTATATCAGCAGGCAGGATACCTGCATGAGGCAAGCCATCACTCCGGAGCAGAGGTTGGTCGCTACCCTGCGGTACTTGGCGACAGGGAGAAGCCTGCAGGACCTCAAGTTCTCGACAGGCATCTCCCCCCGGGCTCTTCTTTGTGGACATTTACTGCTTGTGTTTGTTTGAGCTGACCCTGACAGAAATGTGTGGAGTGCAGAAAATGTCGTGATTGTGTAACCTTATACAAAGCACTGTTGGCTGTTATTTACTGAATGCAAAGACACTTTGCACTACAAGTGCACTTGCAACTGCACTGAAACTGCACTTGTAGTGCAAAGTGGATTTGCCCTTAGGAAATTACCCCCATTTTCTCATAAAACAACAATTACATCACCCCAAAAGTGTTGTAGTGTTGAGACAATAATCCACACATTCTTGATGAACAATCTTTTTAATACCTGCACAATCACATGTGCATTTACCAAAGGTTTTTCTGACAAACCGACATGTTTGTTGTATAACAATTTTTGTGGTGTCATTATCCAAAATCAAAATGTGCATTTTATAGAAAACAGGCCTGTGTAAAACCCACAAGAAAGACACAAATCTTGATCTTACAAAGTTCACATTTGGTAGAACTGGAAGGCAATATCAGACATGAGTATTTAGGAACTGTGTTTGATATTGCGTTCAGATGGGGTGAAATCACCCCTGGAAAAGCCAAATTTGGAAGATGCACACATGTGCTATCTGCCATCACGGGGGATCAAGGGATGTGTTTTGGGGGAGAAAGCCCTTCCTCACCGCTACTTTATAATTGAGGAAGGTGTTGCACCCCCAAAACGCGTCCATTGATCTCCCGTGATGGCAGATAGCACATGTTGGCACACTGTGTGCATCCTCCAAATTTGGCTTTGGGAAAAATCACAAAAACATTTCGCACATTGTAGCACACAAAAGAAGAAAGTGATTTGGAGGGGTTTTAAACTCGCCCCAAAACATCAATGATGTTTTTATATTTTGGAATAACATCATTGATGTTTTGCTTGATGTTTTCCAATTGTAAATTACACCCCATGATCTCCCCGATCAGGATCTGGGCACTTTCAGATGTGAAAGGATCTTCATCCACAACCTCACGATCACCTAAAAAGAGAGGAAACCCAAAATAAATTAGGTTTGCAAAAAAATACCGCCATCCATCTCTTATCTGAGCCTGTGGTTGCAGACACTCACCTGTTGTGGTGACTAGTTCCACCACATCTTCTTCCTCCTGCTCATCTTGTGTTGGGGGTATTTCCCCTTCTTCCAGAGGGGGGGGGGCTCTGGTCTCCTCGGATGAGGGTGTCCTCCGAGTCTTTTCTCCCCTATGTAAAACAAAAATGGTATAATTAGCACACAGATATTTGATGGCAGAACTAGAAAGATGAGAAGATGAAACATTGCTTGGAAGTGGGGTACAATGATCTATTTTAGCCGAGTTCCAAGATGTAGCTTTTTTAGTGTCCTTTGTCAAGCTGCAATACTTTACCTGTTTAGTACAAGCTTCACAGATGTAGCCCCCCTATAGTATACACTGGAGCACCTGTGTGGCCCCCCTAATAAAAATGGTGTTCTGGTGTTCTACACTAGTGCTCCAATGTCCAGATGTGAAAACAGCTGCTGAGTGTCCTCTCCTTACACAGAATCTAGTTTGCATTTCATTCTAGTAACAAAGCCATCTACACAACCCAATTCTTTGAAGACAAGTATAGGGCGTCAAAATGGTGGCCAAATGCATATGGCCTAAACAATGGTATTTTATCGTCAGAAATAAAAATGTGTGATCCGAACGAATAATGTGCCCATGAACATGAAAGTTGCCATTTTAAACTGTACAACAGTTCCTAAAAGCACATGGAGCAGCACGAACGTAATAAACACAAAAAAAATAGGAACACAGCACAAATACTTACTTTTTTGCAGCACTCTCCGGATCTTTCTGTACTGCTCATGTTCTCGTAATTTCAGGTCCGACCACCGCTTCCTGAGCTGATCTTTCAATCTTCGTACCCCGAATTTCCGGTGCAGACTCCTGACCACTTTCGCCATGATCTTGGCCTTTCGGACATTGTGGTTGGGGTAAGGCCCATACTTTCCATCATAGTCGGCCTTCTTCAGGATGTCCACCATCTCCAACATCTCCCCAAAGGACATATTTGAGTCCTTTAATCTCCTTCTGGATCGGGACGTTTCAGGCTCCGGCCTTTCCTCCTCATCCTCCTCCTCGTTGCTGTAATTAGCACGATCCTGCTGTCTATCCGCCATGTGCTCTTCCCCCACTGCGCTGAACGAAAAGGGGCGGGGAATAGAATAGAAAGAACGTCAGGGGCGGGCGGAGTTATACGCATGCGCAGTGTGTATAAATCATAACGCGCGCGTCTTACGTACGATCTGTGAGCGGAGGAAGGAGCATCGGAGACGCCGATCGTGCTAACGAAGGTAGGATCTAAACTTGGGCCTATACTGCTTCGAAATGGAAGCCTATATTGTAACAAGATTAGGGGAGTTTGGCCTGACATTAGGGTTTGTCTTGTGTTGTGTCTTGCAGAGAAAATGGATGGGTTCAATGACCACAACTTCCTTCCCCTGTTCATAGACAAATACAGGGAGCTGCCCTGTCTGTGGCAAGTGAGACACCCCCACTATAATCACAAACAGAAGAGGCAGGCAGCGCTGGAGAAACTGCTGGAGTTGGTGAAGCCGGTGGTCCCCACAGCAACCATCCCTTATTTAAAAGCTAAAATTGGTGGCCTGAGGAGCACTTATCTAAGGGAGCGCAAGAAGGTCACAGATTCCCAGAGGTCCGGAGCTGCAGCAGATGACATTTATGTCCCCAGGCTGTGGTACTATGAGAGACTGCGATTTCTGTCAGACCACACTGAAGTCAGGGAATCCCTCTCCACTCTTCCTTCCACTCTTCCTTCCATACCAGCTGAGGCTTCCGATGTCCAACCTGGGCCTTCCAGCCAGGAAGAAGTGGAGGAGCCCAGCTGGAGTCAGGTATAGCATTCTTCTACAGATTTCTGGGCAATAAAGAAATGATGTTTACTAGATGTTAGTATTGATCACTAATTGCTGATTAAAAAAAGTGTTTTACATATCAATAGACAGTAGTGGGCACCCAAAATTGGGACAAGAATGCAAAATGCTGGACTCAGAATGATAGTCTGTTATATTTGTTAACATTCAATTTGCAGCAGTCAGGAGGTGAACATTGTGTGTGATTGATGTAAAAAATACTAAAAATATGTCCCTTTTTCATACACAGGAAGACCTCAGCCAGGAGGAGGTTGTGGAATGTGGCAGTCAGGAGGAGGCGGGGATTAGTGGCAGCCAGGAGGAGGCGGGGATTAGTGGCAGCCAGGAGGAGGCGGGGCTAAGTGTCAGCCAAGAGAAGCCTGGGACAAGTCGCAGCCTGACTGAGTCTCAGGTTCCTCCCCTCCGCCTGCCACATAAACGAGCCAGGAAGATGACTCCCAGTCCTGTGCAGGATTCAGCATACAGGCTGATCCAGGAGGCTTGGGCGTCCCTCAGAGCCTTCCCCAGTCCTGAAGAGGCCTTTGCCTGCATGGCTGCCACCAAATTGCAGGGCATGCAGGAGGGCCAACGCAAGATCTCTGAGGACCTGATTTATAAAGTCCTACGTAAGGGGGAGAGTGGGGAACTGACACACAAGACGGATGTCATTGAGATCGACGATCCTCCTCCTCCTCCTCCTCCTGCTGCCACAACTCCACCACCACAGCCAAAGCCTGGAAGGAAGCGTGGAAGGAAGACCAAAGAGTGATTGCCCTGGGTTCAGTCTGGTCTGACAAAAGCTGCAGTCTCTCGTATGACCACAGCCTGGGGACACAGATGTCATCTGCTGCTTTCCGGATCTCTGGGACTTCTGGACCAGACTGCCCTCCCTTAGATATGGACTCCTCAGGCCACCAATTTTGCTTTTAAATAATTGATGTCTGCCCTGGGGGTCCAAGGCTTCGCCCACTTCTGCAGTTTCTCCAGCGTTGCCTCCCTCTTTGTTTTTTTATAGTTGTGACTAGGGATGAGCTTCGAGTTCGAGTCGAACTCATGTTCGACTCGAACATTGGCTGTTCGCAAGTTCACCGAACAGCGAACAATTTGGGGTGTTCGCGGCAAATTCGAATGCCGCGGAACACCCTTTAAAAGTCTATGGGAGAAATCAAAAGTGCTAATTTTAAAGGCTAATATGCAAGTTATTGTCATAAAAAGTGTTTGGGGACCTGGGTCCTGCCCCAGGGGACATGGATCAATGCAAAAAAAAGTTTTAAAAACGGCCGTTTTTTCAGGAGCAGTGATTTTAATAATACTTAAAGTCAATCAATAAAAGTGTAATATCCCTTTAAATTTCGTACCTGGGGGGTGTCTATAGTGTGCCTGTAAAGGGGCGCATGTTTCCTGTGTTTAGAACAGTCTGACAGCAAAATGACATTTTGAAGGAAAAAACTCATTTAAAACTACTCGCGGCTATTGCATTGCCGACAATACACATAGAAGTTCATTGATAAAAACGGCATGGGAATTCCCCAAAGGGGAACCCCGAACCAAAATTAAAAAAAAAAAATGACGTGGGGGTCCCCCTAAATTCCATACCAGGCCCTTCAGGTCTGGTATGGATATTAAGGGGAACCCCGGCCAAAATTTAAAAAAAAAAATGACGTGGGGTTCCCCCTAAATTCCATACCAGACCCTTCAGGTCTAGTATGGATTTTAAGGGGAAACCCGCGCCAAAAAAAAAAAAAAAAAACGGCGTGGGGTCCCCCCAAAAATCCATACCAGACCCTTATCCGAGCACGCAACCTGGCAGGCCGCAGGAAAAGAGGGGGGGACAAGAGTGCGGCCCCCCCTCCCTCCTGAACCGTACCAGGCCACATGCCCTCAACATTGGGAGGGTGCTTTGGGGTAGCCCCCCAAAACACCTTGTCCCCATGTTGATGAGGACAAGGGCCTCATCCCCACAACCCTGGCCGGTGGTTGTGGGGGTCTGCGGGCGGGGGGCTTATCGGAATCTGGACGCACGGTGAATTGACGGGACTTCCCTGTGACATCACGGGGAATGCCACAGGGAAGTCCCGTCAATTCACCGTGCGTCAGAGGGGGGCGGGGTCACCGGGTGGCCCCGCCCCCCCGTTATTTAAGAACTGTCAGACGAGGAGCGCCGTCACACAGCGGGAGCCTCCCTCCATGTCAGCATGGATTGCGGAGCGGCCCGGAGAAGAAAATGAAGAAGAAGAGAAGAAGAGAAGAAAAGAAGAAAAGAAGAAAAGAAGAAGAGAAGAAGAGAAGAGCGGGAGCCTCCCCCCCATGCCATGGGTGCGGAGCGGCCCGAGGAGAAGAAGACAGAAGACGCCGCGGAGGAGATGCTGGACGAGAACGCCGGAGGAAGAACCAGAAGAACCAGAAGAGCCAGAAGAACCAGAAGATGAAGCAAGATAGAAGAAAGAAGAAGCATTTAAATAAAGGAATTGTCAAAAACTGTCTCTTGTCATTTTTAACATTTTTGACACTTTTTTCGTGAAATGGTAGGGGTACTTATGTACCCCCTTACCATTTCACACAGGGGGGGGGCCGGGATCTGGGGGTCACCTTGTTAAAGGGGGCTTCCAGATTCTGATAAGCCCCCCGCCCGCAGACCCCCACAACCACCGGCCAGGGTTGTGGGGATGAGGCCCTTGTCCTCATCAACATGGGGACAAGGTGTTTTGGGGGGCTACCCCAAAGCACCCTCCCAATGTTGAGGGCATGTGGCCTGGTACGGTTCAGGAGGGAGGGGGGGCCGCACTCTTGTCCCCCCCTCTTTTCCTGCGGCCTGCCAGGTTGCGTGCTCGGATAAGGGTCTGGTATGGATTTTTGGGGGGACCCCACGCCGTTTTTTTTTTTTTTTTTTGGCGCGGGGTTCCCCTTAAAATCCATACCAGACCTGAAGGGTCTGGTATGGAATTCAGGGGGAACCCCACGTCATTTTTTTTTTTTAAATTTTGGCCGGGGTTCCCCTTAATATCCATACCAGACCTGAAGGGCCTGGTATGGAATTTAGGGGGACCCCCACGTCATTTTTTTTTTTTAATTTTGGTTCGGGGTTCCCCTTTGGGGAATTCCCATGCCGTTTTTATCAATGAACTTCTATGTGTATTGTCGGCAATGCAATAGCCGCGGGTAGTTTTAAATGAGTTTTTTCCTTCAAAATGTCATTTTGCTGTCAGACTGTTCTAAACACAGGAAACATGCGCCCCTTTACAGGCACACTATAGACACCCCCCAGGTACGAAATTTAAAGGGATATTACACTTTTATTGTTTGACTTTAAGCATTATTAAAATCACTGCTCCTGAAAAAACGGCCGTTTTTAAAACTTTTTTTTGCATTGATCCATGTCCCCTGGGGCAGGACCCAGGTCCCCAAACACTTTTTATGACAATAACTTGCATATAAGCCTTGAAAATTAGCACTTTTGATTATTCATGTTCGTGTCCCATAGACTTTAACGGTGTTCGCATGTTCGAACGAACTTTTTTCCTGTTCGCATGTTCTGGTGCGAACCGAACAGGGGGGTGTTCGGCTCATCCCTAGTTGTGACCCCTTAATAAAATTTTTTCGGTAAATTCTACTCTCCTGTGTGTGTTTTCATCCAAAAAGGACAGTTTGTTGGTGACGATTCAGGTACATTTCTAACATAAAATGTGAAATTAACAAGGGACAACAACACCAAACAATCTCCTACAGATTAAATAGAACAACATATCAATGGTGTTGTGGGAACTTGTCACAAAAAACACACAAACATTTTCGGGAGTACAAATCAAAATCACAAAAAAAAAAGTAAAAAAGAGAAACACAAAAAAAGAATCTACATTAAAGTCAAAAAAAAAAAAATATGTTGTCAGATGTGAGAAATCAAAATATATTAAGGGAATCCCGATAAATAGTAACAAAAGAAGTTTGTGAGAAGTGTGTGTGAATATGAGCAGCAAAACTACTTCATTCTTGTCACATTATAAAGAAGAAGAGAGTGCGCTGTATTAAACCATTTTGAACATTGCAGCGTGCCGAAAGTGCTGTATCCATTGCGAACGCTAAGTTTACCAGAACGAGCTGTCCCGTGTCGGAATTTCTTCTGAGCATGCCTGGCACTTTGTGCGTCGGAACAGGCCACACACGGTCGGAATTGACGCGATCGGATTTTGTTGTCGGAAAATTTTATCTCCTGCTGTCCAACTTTGTGTGTCGGAAAATCTGATGGAAAATGTCCGATGGCACCCACACACGGTCGGAATTTCCAACAACACGCTCCGATCGGACATTGTCCATCGGAAAATCCGACCGTGTGTACGGGGCATTAGAGTAGCAAGGATGTGGAATTCCCTTTCACAGGCTGTGGTCTCAGCAGGGGGCATCGATAGTTTCAAGAAACTATTAGATAAGCACCTGAATGACCGCAACATACAGGGATATACAATGTAATACTGACATATAATCACACACATAGGTTGGACTTGATGGACTTGTGTCTTTTTTTCAACCTCACCTACTATGTAACTATGTTTTGTTTTCCTCAAAGTTTTAATCTATCACTACCGATTTTATATTCACACTTTTTTTTAAAATAAATTCTATTTATTTCAAGTTTTTGCATAAAAGTACAACACAAGTAGGCAGCTAAACATTATGCTTCCCCCTAAAAAGGAAAAACCTGAGTGAAGCTCCATTCTCAGGAGAGATTTATTAAAACTGTAGCACTCAGCATCTGGTGCAGTTTTGCATGGTAGCTAATCAGCTTCTGTGCCAGTTCACACATATGCGATGCGGGAACCAGCGCGATTCCAGTGCTGGTTCCCGCATCGAATACAACTCGCAGGCAGTTCACACAGAACTGCTGTGGGTGTCAGTACAAAGTTAATGACACCCCCAGATCAGTTTGCATATCGCAATGTGAACTGTGAATTCAGACAGGAAACGGATCTATGGGTGTGAACACCCATGCGATCCAATTCTGGTGCAGACAAAAAAGGGTCCTACATGATTTTGGCCCGAATGTAATACAAATTCATCCATACAATCTGTATGGCTGAATTAGCATCGCACAGAAATCGCATGTGAGCCTCACAGCAGTGCAGTGTGAATCACGTGAGATGTCTATGATCGCAGAAGTGTGAACCGGCACTCTAATTTCAGCTTTCTCAATTAAGCTTTGACAATAAAACCTGGAAGCCGATTGCAGAGCTGCACCATATTTTGTACTCTCCAGTTATACTACATCTCCCCCTTATAGTCTAATGCAAGCTACTACAGCTGCCAGTAGGGGCACATAAAAACTGGAGGTATAGAGGAATGAGCAAAATTGATGGCCCAAAGGCACCAATTACCAGGATAATTCAGGATAATATTCCAAACTTCTACCATTGAAAAAGGATAAAAGGGGGCAGTAGAAAATAACTCATTCACACATGGGAAAGCCCCAGTCAGGGGGCTGCTCACTCAGGGAGGTACTAAGAAGAGGGCCCGGAGAGGACTTGGGAGTCCACTGGAGGTATGCAAACTCATGATTCTGGGACCAAAATTTAGTTGGACATCCTCGACTGTTGTAGGAAGCTTTGTAATTAACAAGAGAATTCCACTTATGCAATGAAAGGGGAGTAGGAGATTTCTAATAAGTAAGACAATGGCTTTTCTAGCATAGTATAGTAATATACTTAATAGCACTCTAGTGACCTTACAAGGGGCTAAAGGTTCAACCAAGCCCAACAAAAAAACTCTCAATTCCTTATGCCCTGTACACACGACTGATTTTGCCTTCGGAATAATCTCTGATGGTTTCTCCGACGGAACTACGACGGAATTCCATTCAAGCGGTCTTGCCTACACATGGTCAAACCAAAGTCTGACCAAAGTCTGACCGTCCAGAACATGGTGACGTACAGCACGTACGTCGGGTCTAGAAAAAGGAAGTTCAATAGCCAGTAGCCAATAGCTTCCGTCTCATACTTGCTCCAGAGCATGCGTCATTTTTGGTCCATCGGAACAGCATACAGACGAGCGGTTTTCCCGATAGGAATTGGTTTCATTGGAAATATTTAGAACATGTTCTAGTTCTAGGTTCGTCAGAATTTTCGAAGAGAAAAGTCTGATGAGGCACACACACACGATCGGAATATACAATGAAAAGCTTCCGTCTGACTTTTTCTGTCAGACATTCCGCTCGTGTGTATGCGGCTTAAGGCACAGGAATAGTTCTTACCAAAAAGATGAACTGAAAAATTTGTGTCTAGTAACCACTGATTACTGGACAATTCCAGAGGATGTGAAGAAAGCCTGCCTGCAGGCTAGAGCATTGCCAGCATCCAGAAGAACCAGTAGACATGAATTTCTTCACCCTGGCACCAGATTAAAGTGATGAATAATCATAAATGGAAGCAATCTATCTTTCACAGAGATACGTTATTGAAAAGGATATTCCCAGCCATCATCCCAGTGATCATTGTCCAGGTTAAGAATAGCCATCGCCCATCTTTCCCTGCATCTGTTCAAACTCGGAGGCAGTGGCAGATGTGTACCCTGGTACAACACTGAGTGGGTTTTAGGAAGAGAATCAGTGTGAAGCAGTGACTCCAGGTCAGTTTCTTGAAGAGGTATGGGTGTCAAACCAATTTGTGATGTGTAAGCATGATGTAGTTGTAAGTAGTAAAAGAAATACCAGCTGGATAATGAATTTTTGATTTGCAACACTGAAAATGAAGGAAGGTGTCTGTTAATGACTATGTAACCCAGGTTTTTAATTCTGCTGGACACCCAGATGGCCAACATCAAGATCCTAAAGAGCTGAGAAAGAGTTGGGTTATTCCACAAGGCGAGATGTGGGAACATGGGAGGCCACAGGATGTAACACCCCAATGCTATCCACACCTAAATCGTAGCTTGCATATAGCAAATAAGGGAAAATGGGGCCTGAGAGTCTCTCAAGAATAGATTGCAATGCCTCATAGGAGCTCAGCACCACAGCATCCACCACCACCAAAGCATTACATTTGTCAAGTGAAAGCAAATTATGAGCATGGACAAGTTCCCCAACCAGAAAATATTGAAAGAAATTGGGGAGGGCCCAGACCCATTGGAGAGGCAAGGAGGTTTCGTGATCAGCCTGTGGAATCTTGTCTAGTGGAAGTATCTGGGACTTGTCCCAGTTAATTCTCAGCCTTGAATAGGTGGCAAGGTTGTTTAGTATATGCAAGGTAAGTATATGCAGGCATTTAAAAATGAGTCTGGGTTTTGCAGAAAGAGGATCACATCATCTGCATATAAGATACATTTTTTGCTAATTTATGAATTCACAAGCCTCTTACACACAATCTGATTTTCAGCAGACAAAACCTCTGAATTTTGTCCAAGGGGCGTTGGCCCCAAACTTGTCTTGCATACAAATGGCACACAATTTTCGGTCAACAAACACGAACGCACTATGTGTTTTTTTTGTGACGTACTATGTGTTTTTTCAGCTCTTTAGCACCACCCTTTGGGCTCCTTCTGCTAATTTCATGTTAGTAGAAGTTTGGTGAGTGTTGATTCGCATTTTTCATTTGGCGCTTTTCAGTTCATTTCTGAACCCCTGTTCGTCAACCAGCCATGTTGCGGAATCGGAGGAGATAACGTGCTATTTATTATTGGCCTTGGAGTTATTGCTTTGACCCAAGTTCAGTACAGGTAGAGGAGGAGGAGGATTTCTTGGACCAAAAATTGGTTGCTTTGTTAATTGTGACCGATTATGTCATATGCCTTTGCTGAGGGAGCTCCAGGAGAATAATCAGGATGATTTTCAGAATTATCTCTGGATGGCAGACCCCTGCTTTCACCAACTCTTGGCATTGTTGACCCCCTATATTAAGAAGCAGGACACATGCATGTGGTTTTTATTTTCATTTTTGGTTGAATAATGATTTGATTTGGTATATTTTCTTTATTTATGGATGCATAGAATGCATTTTTTGGTTAAGTTCTATTGGCAGATAGCATGTCTAATTTTATTTGTTTTCTTTTTTTTAATGCACAATAAAAAAATTGTGGAGAATAATAACTGGCTATGTGTTTTACTTCAAATGACAGTTTGGGAGTAGGCAGTTACATTTTAAAAAATACAATGTAAAATTAACAAGGGACACCAACATAGTTGTATCTTTGATCTTAAAAACTATGGGATAATGGTGTTGTGGTAACTTGCTCTAAAATAAAAAAATTACAAGCATAATAATATTATTCCTGATATCACTAGAAAAAAAAAGCCTTTGAAAATGTGTTTGCCATAACTCCATCAGTATAAAAAAATTGTGGAGAATAATAGTTGGCTATGTGTTTTACTTCAAATGACAGTTTGGGAGTAGGCAGTTACATTTAAAAAAAATACAATGTAAAATTAATAAGGGACACCAACATAGTTGTATCTTTGATCTTAAAAACTATGGGATAATGGTGTTGTGGTAACTTGCTCCAAAAAAAAATAACAAGCATAAGAATATTATTCTTGATATCACTAGAAAAAAAAAGCCTTTGAAAATTTGTTTGCCATAACTCCATCAGTATAACCAGCAAAGCAGCTTAATTATTATCCCATTAAATAAAGAAGAAAAAATTGTGCACTGCGTTTCGAGATTTCATAATTTGCCACGTCACAAATGTTAAAGGGGTTGTAAAGGTATTTGTTTTATTTTTTAAAAATAACAAACATGTTATACTTACCTTCACTGTGCAGCTCGTTCTGCACAGAGTGGCCCCAAACCTGCTCTTCTGGGGTCCCTCGGCGGCTGTCTCAGCTCCTCCCCGCAATAATTAACCACCTTAATGCGAGCTCCCTCGCATGGTGGTTAGTTATTGCGGGCGCTCTCCCGTGATACAGCCGGCGGCTATAGCCGCTCGCTGTATCACTCGGCCCCGCCCCCCAGCGCGCCGCGTCATTGGATATGATTGACAGCAGCGCGAGCCAATGGCTGCGCTGCTTCCAATCCATCCACTGTAGCCAATCAGCGGCCAGGCTGAGCAGCGGAATCGAGGACGTGAACGAGCAGCCGAATTTCGAGGGGTCAGGTAAGTAAAACGGGGGGGGCTGGGGACGGCGGTATTGTTAGTAGTTTTTTCACCTTAATGCATAGAATGCATTAAGGTGAAAAAATGTTTACCTTTACAACCCCTTTAATTCTCCATTACGAACACTAGTTTACAAGACTGACCACTTCCAGCTCGTCCTTACTTCCGAGCATGCGTGTTTAAACTTTGGACTTTTGTCTGACTGACTTGTGTACACACCCTCAGAAAATCCGACAACAGACATTTGTCCACAGAAAATTTGTAAGCCTGCCATCCAACATTTGCCTGTGGAAAATCCGACAACAATTGTCCGATGGAGCGCACAGACGGTTGGATTTTCTGCCAACAGCCTGTCACCACACAATTCCCGTTGGAAAATCTGATTGTGTGTATGAGGCTTAAGGCCTTTCATCTGAGCATTAAAACAAAGTAGAACTTCTATGGCAAAAATCATGGGTGACAGGGTGCAACCCTGTTGGGTGCCTCTCTGGATCATAAAAGGGGCAGAAACCATGTTTCCCAGTTTGACAGAAGCTTGAGGCGACCGATATAAAATGTCTATCCACTTTGAAAAGGATGGACTGAACCCCATACTTTCGAGTACAAACCTCATGTACTGTAGGTTCAATTAACTGAATCTAACTGAGCCTTCTCAATGTTAAGAGCCACCACCACTTGCTAACCTGCATTAGAATGTGGGACCTAAATGTTGGTAAAGAAGCAATGTAAGTTAATATCTGAGGACTTCTGTGGGATAAAACCCATTTGATCAGCATCCAAAGCATGTCCACAAACTTAGAGGGGCGAGTGGTGAAGACCTTGCTCAAAATCTTATGATCCCTATTAACCACTTCAATACAGGGCACTTATACACCCTCCTGCCCAAACCAATTTTCAGCTTTCAGCGCTGTCGCACTTTGAATGACAATTGCGCGGTCATGCTACACTGCACCCAAATTACAATTTTATCATTTTGTTCCCACAAATAGAGCTTTCTTTTGGTGGTATTTGATCACCTCTGGGATTTTTATTTTCTGCTAAACAAAAAAAAGATCGAAAATTTTGAAAAAGAAATATTTTTTTGTTTCTGTTACAAAACTTTGTAAATAAGTAAGTTTTCTTCTTCACTGATGGGCACTGATGGGGCTGAACTGATGGGCACTGAAAAGGCAGCACTGATGGGCATGATGAGGTGGCACCAATGAAGTGACACTGATGAGGTGGCACAGATGGGCAATGATGATTGGCACTAATATGCGGCACTGATGGGGCACTGATAGGTGGCACTGATATGCAGCACTGATGGGTACACATAGGTGGCACTGATGGGCACTGAAAGGTGGCATGGATGGGTACTGATAGATGGCACTGATGTACACTAATGGATGGTACTGATGGATGCCAATCAGTACCAAACAATAATGCCTGCCAATCAGTGATGCCCATTGTGGGCACTAATTGGCATCCATTGTGGGCACTGATTGGCATTCCTGGTGGTCTAGGGTGGCATACCTGGTGGTGACTAGTGGTGGCATCCCTGGTGGTCCTGGTGGCATCCCTGGTGGTCAAGTGTGGGCATCCTCGGGGGGGCTGCGCTGATAATCAATCAGCACAGACCCCCCCATCATAGGAGCAGCCAATCAGCTCTCCTCTACTCATGTCTGACAGATGCGAGTGAGGAAAAGCCAGTCAATGGCTCTTCCTGTTTACACCGTGATCTGTCAGAGACTCTTTACCTAGATCGGTGTTGCAGTGTGTCAGATGTGTGCCCCCCGGGGGAGCATAGCGGCTTGATATCCTGGCGACATCATATGACGTCCGGTCAGGATATCACAACCACCTTGCCAACGTCACATTGCTATATGGCAGGTGGCAAGTGGTTAAGTAACAAGATAGGTCTGTAGGAACCGCAACTCAACAGGTCCTTACCTAGTTTATACGTGAGCACTGTACGTACCTGGAAGGGTACTCATGGTGTAACGCGTAAAACTTGTGAAGAAGTGGGGAGAGATCCTCTATATATAATTTATACCATTCTGCAGGTGTGCTTTTGGGGCCTTGTGTTTTACCCAAAGGACAGGACATAATGGCAGCCCATATTTCCTCTAGTGTGATGGAAGCATCAAGGAAATTCCTGTCTGACTGAGAAAGAGTAGAGAGGGGCAATTTTTGCAGCATACCATACATGCCGGAGGTATCATAGGGTGGAATGGGAGAGTGTAACCACTGATAATACTCCAGAATAACCTGGAAAACGCTATCGGGAGCAGAGTGGAGGTCTCCAGTGAGCTCTTTAATACAGGTCACTACTGTGCAGGGGAAGCTATCTGTGCACAAATTGGCAAGCAATTCTCCACTTCTTGTCACCACTCTCAAAGAGCATATATAATCAGAGAGGTAATTTAGTGGGATTTTATGGGTGCCAGGCAAGTAAATTTAGACAAACATCAAGGTAAAAAGTATAAATTACATTTTATTGAACATAAACAGAATTTCAAAATTATGCTGGCTATGCATTATATATAACCAACAGCGATACATATCAACATAAAGAATGAGGGGTCACTCAGCACTATAGTCCCGACATGTTTCGCCTGTTGGTGCTTCCTCAAGGGATATGTGTTGAGGGACCAAGCTGGATATATCACTGCATAGAATAAAATACAATTGTAACTATAATTAAGGAAAAAGAAAGATGTTAGCGACTGTCCAAAGCTAAATTGTTCAACTGCCAACTATTGGATAGTTACCTGCTGTAAAGATGAAACCAGACGCAGGAGGATGACATTGCGCTGTATTAAGGAAAGTTGGCCTGGGTGGGCCCAGGTGAGGGCCATGAGACCGTGTCTGCCACATAAGAGAATAGCGTGAGTGGAATTGTGATGGAAAGGTTGGAAAGTGGAATAATCAGGGAAGGGGGGGAAGGAGAGAGAAGGAGAAGGGGGGAGGAAAAGAAGGGGGAGAAAAAAGAAGGAAAGAAGAGAAGATGAGAGGGGAAGGGGGGAAGGGAACAAGAAGGAAGAGAAAGGAGGAAGGAATGGGGTATGGAAAGTGAGAAAGAGGAAAGAATAGGAGGCACAAGAAGGAAAGAAGAGACCGGAAGTGAAAATATGGGAGGAGTAAAGTGGGGAGTGGGATGTGCATGAAAACAACCGGAGGGTGGTAATAGTGTAGAAAAGTGAGGTGATGGGGTGATAACTAGAATAAATGGGCCAGAAGGAAAAAATACTTACACAGGAATGATTGGGTCTAAGGAAAAGCGAGGGCTGCCAAATGGGAATGTTTATCTGATTAAGAGAGATAAAGGCCATAATAAATATCTACATTAATTAGTACTGAATATGGGGAAGTATATGGGATGAGAAAGCACTGCCATAATGAGGTTGATTTAGAAAGAAATTAACTTTGCAAATACTATCAAATGTGTTGGTCATCCATATAGGACAAAGCCATAATCCTGTATATAGATCGTCTATACCCACTTTCAAAAAGAAAAGCGGTAAGAAAAATTCCTTTAAAAGACGGTAACAGGTGCTTGTATTAAATGAATGATTAGCATGAACCAGCAATATTAAACAGAGAGCAGGAAGGTTTAAATGTGGGGCAGAACGGTGAAAAACAAAATTTTGTTGAGAAAAGTGACAACAGCAGAGTGATTTCAAAAAGTACCTTGTGCAGGGAAATACACCAGAATGGCAGCCCGTCTGTCATCTAAATGCAGTATGATGAGGGAGGTTTAAATGTGCGTGCGTGCCGGTCACATGTCCGCCGACATCCAAAGGAGCGGGGGAAACGGGAGAGCGGCACGGAGACAGGTGAGGATGAGGGTAAAAGACTACATTACCCATAAGGGAAGATGAGCTGTGTGGGGATAAAGAGGGGCGGGCGCTCGAGCAGCTGACATAGCCCATTTAGTGGGCGCGCCTCTGTCCTCTGTCTCCGCTCACAAACTCATGAAGGGCAAATGGATGTGAGGAGGGAGAGGTCATGATTAAAGTGTAAAAAACTGGGAAGAAGTGATGATGGATTGAGGCAAAGAATCATATTAAAAAAATAAATACATATCGGGTGAATTGAAAAGAGTAAGTACAGCGCAGTGCCAATCACATCGCTGGTAAAGAATTGTTATATACTGGTAGCAATAGTTGTGAAGAAGACATGGGGCAACTGTGGAGAAAATAAAGAAATAGAAGGGCAGATGTGTGGCAATAGACAGTCGGTAAACATCAAACTTAAAAACATATATAAATGGCACATTTTATTCTTCAAAAAGTATACAGACAAGAATTCATAATACATTATGATACGTTTGTCACAGCAAAGAAATAGTCAATGATATTACAAATAAATAAATTTGAGTGCGCTTTAATCAATATTGGGGGAAAAAAGAGAATGTAAAAAGTAGAAGGTAGAAATAGCCCAGGGAGGGGAAGGGGGGAAAAACAGGAAGGGAAGGGAGAGGGAACGAGGCAGAAAGGTGGGGAAAGGGGGAGATGTTATGGGTCCAAAGAATGGACGAGATGGAACAGTGAAATTACAAAAAAGACTTGAAACTAGCTGTTTCGTTGAGGCCAGGGTAAACCATAGCCTTGAGGCTATGTATCCATCTGGCCTCTAGTTGTAGTAGAGCGCGATCAACACTGCCTCCTCTGGCATTGAGGGGCAGATGGTCAAGGGCAGAAAAAGAGATCATTTGGGAGTTGAAGTTGTGGTACAACCCTACATGTGTACTAATGGCTGTTACCATTTTACGTTTGGCAATAGGACCTACATGGTCACGAATCCTCTTAAAGAAGGGACGTTTAGTTTTGCCTATGTAGTAACACCCACATTGGCATTGCATGATATAGACCACGCCAGGGGTTTGGCAGGCCACTTTATGTTTAATGAAGTGGGTTGTGCCATTTGGAAGGAGTGTACCAGTACTGTTGCTGATAAAGCTACATACGTCACAGCCACCACAAGAAAAGGTTCCTGTCAAAGCAGCTGTGGTGGATACTGGGTTATGATGGCTGTGAACTACCCGATCTTTTATAGATTTAACTCTTTTAAAGGTAATGACTGGGTATGATTTGATGTACTTTTTGATTACAGGGTCTGTTGAAAGTAGGGGCCAGAACTTCTTTAGGATTGTACGAACTTGTTGATGCTGCCCACACTACGGAGTAATGATTCTAATGCATTCATTAGCTTCCCTATTTCGATTAGAATAGATCAGAGAATTTCTATTTTGCTTTAGAGTTTTGTTAAAAGCTTTTTTTAGGTAACTGTGGCCATATCCTCTGTTCCGTAGTCTAGAATAGAGATTACAGGCTTCCCTGCGGAAGTCTTCCTCATTAGAGCAGCTCCTTCGTATGCGAAGGTATTGGCTATATGGTATACTTCTCTTTAATGGAACAGGGTGGGAACTAGTTGCGTGTAAGATGGTATTTGCAGCTGACGGTTTACGGAAGAGAGAAGTGCCTAAAGAGCCATCACTATTTAGGAAAATTTCCAGATCTAAAAAATTGACTTTAGTAAGGTCGCAATTCATAGTGAACTCGAGGTTGTATTGATTGTTACCAATGATGGTCATGAATAGGTCCAGTTCATCCCTGGTGCCAGTCCAAAACATCAATATATTGTCAATATATCAAAGCCAGGTGGCGACGTGCCCAGTTAAAGTTGGCACGTCGTCCCTGGCAAATAGTTCCTTCCCCCACCCCACAGGTACAGGTTGGCATACGATGGGGCATAATGTGTCCCCATCACAACCCCCTGCACCTGGAGGTAGTGGGAGAGTCCAAAAACAAATACATTCCGTGTGAGAATGAATCTCAGAAGTTCAATGACAAATTGGTTGTAATCATTAGCTAGTTTGCCTCTATACCTTCAATTGAGCTTCAATGACTGCTAGACCTTTTTCATGCGGAATAGTGTTGTATAAACTTTCGATGTCAATGGTCACCAACCATGTATTTGGGGGAAGAGTTACCCCTTCAATACTTTTAAGCAGATCCATTGTATCCTTAATATAAGAAGTGAGTGACACAACATGTGGATTAAGGTATTGGTCAATAAGACTACTAGCATTCTCAGTTAAACACTCACAATTGGATACAATGGGTCTGCCCGGTTGTGATGTTAAGGATTTATGGGTCTTTGGGAGGGCATAAAAAGTAGGAATTTACTACAACTAGAGGCCAGATGGATACATAGCCTCAAGGCTATGGTTTACCCTGGCCTCAACGAAACAGTTTCAAGCCTTTTTTGTAATTTCACTGTTCTATCTTGACCATTTTTTGGACCCATAACATCTCCCCTTTCCCCACCTGTCTGCCTCATTCCCTCTCCCTTCCCTTTCTGTTTTTCCCCCCTTCCCCTCCCTGGGCTATTTCTACCTTCTACTTTTTACATTCTCTTTTTTCCCCCAATATTGATTAAAGCGCACTCAAATTTATTTATCTGTAATATCATTGACTATTTCTTTGCTGTGACACACTTATCATAATGTATTATGAATTATTGTCTGTATACTTTTTGAAGAATAAACTGTGCCATTTATATATGTTTTTAAGTTTGATGTTTACCGACTGTCCATTGCCACACATATGCCCTTCTATTCCATTATTTTCTCCACAGTTGCCCCATGTCTTCTGCACAACTATTGCTACCAGTATATAACAACTAGGGATGAGCCGAACACCCCCCTGTTTGGTTCGCACCAGAATATGCGAACAGACAAAAAATGTGTTCGAACACGCGAACACCGTTAAAATCTATGGGACACGAACATGAATAATCAAAAGTGCTAATTTTAAAGGCTTATATGCAAGTTATTGTCATAAAAAGTGTTTGGGGAACTGGGTCCTGCCCCAGGGGACATGGATCAATGCAAAAAAAAGTTTTAAAAACGGCTGTTTTTTCGGGAGCAGTGACTTTAATAATGCTTAAACTGAAACAATAAAAGTGTAATATCCCTTTAAATTTCGTACCTGGGGGGTGTCTATAGTATGCCTGTAAAGGGGTTTATGTTTCCTGTTTTTAGAACAGTCTGACAGCAAAATGAAATTTCAAAGGAAAAAAAGTCATTTAGAACTACTTGCGGCTATTAATGAATTGCCGGTCCAACAATACACATAAAAGTTCATTGATAAAAACGGCATGGGAATTCCTCAAAGGGGAACCCCAAACTAAAATTAAAAAAAAAAAAAAAAAAAAAGACGTGGGGGGTCCCCCTAAATTCCATACCAGGCCCTTCAGGTCTGGTATGGATATTAAGGGAAACCCCGGCCAAAATAAAAAAAAAAATGGTGTGGGGTCCCCCTCAAAATCTATACCAGACCCTTCAGGTCTGGTATGGATTTTAAGGGGAACCCCGTGCCAAAATTTTAATAAAATGGCGTGGGGTCCCCCTAAAAATCCATACCAGACCCTTATCCGAGCACGCAACCTGGCAGGCCGCAGGAAAAGAAGGGGGGACGAGAGAGCACCCCCCCTCCTGAACCATACCAGGCCACATGCCCTCAACACTGGGAGGGTGCTTTGGGGTAGCCCCCAAAACACCTTGTCCCCATGTTGATGAGGACAAGGGCCTCATCCCCACAACCCTGGCCGGTGGTTGTGGGGGTCTGCAGGCAGGGGGCTTATCGGAATCTGGAAGCCCCCTTTAACAAGGGGACCCCCAGATCCCGGCCCTCCCCCCTGTGTGAAATGGTAAGGGGGTACAAAAGTACCCCTACCATTTCACAAAAAAAGTGTCAAAAATGTTAAAAATGACAAGAGACAGTTTTTGACAATTCCTTTATTTAAATGCTTCTTCTTTCTTCTATCTTCTTTCTTCTATCTTCTATCTTCCTTTGGTTTCTTCCTCCATCTTCTTCTTCTTCTTCTGGTTCTTCTGGTTCTCCCCACGGTGTTCTCATCCAGCATCTTCCTCCGCGGCGTCTTCTTCCCTTCTTCTCCTCGGGCCGCTCCACATCCATGATGGCATGGAGGGAGGCTCCTGCTGTGTGAAACTTCTCTCTTCATCTTCTTCTCTTCATCTTCTTCTCTTCGTCTTCTTCTCTTCGTCTTCTTCTCTTCGTCTTCTTCTCTTCGTCTTCTTTTCGGGCCGCTCTGCATTCATGATGGCATGGAGGGAGGCTCCCACTGTGTGACGCTTCTCCTCTTCTGACGGTTCTTAAATAACAGGGGGCGGGGTCACCCGGTGACCCCGCCCCCCACTGATGCACAGGACTTGACGGGACTTCCCTGTGGCATTCCCCGTGACGTCAGAGGGGGGCGGGGGTCACCCGTTATGTAACTCCGCCCCTTCTGATGTCACGGGGAATGCCACAGGAAAGTCCCTGTCAAGTCCCCATGCGTCAGAGGGGGGCGGGGTCACCGGGTGGCTCCGCCCCCCGTTATTTAAGAACCGTCAGAAGAGGAGAAGCATCACACAGCGGGAGCCTCCCTCCATGCCTTCATGGATGCGGAGCGGCCCGAAAAGAAGATGAAGAGAAGAAGATGAAGAGAAGAAGATGAAGAGAGAAGTGTCACACAGCGGGAGCCTCCCTCCATGCCATCATGGATGCAGAGCAGCCCGAGGAAAAGAAGGGAAGAAGGAGCTGCGGAGGAAGATGCCAGACGAGAACACTGGAGGAAGAACCAGAAGAAGAAGAAGATGGAGGAAGAAATTGAAGGAAGATAGAAGATAGAAGAAAGAAGAAGCATTTAAATAAAGGAATTGTCAAAAACTGTCTCTTGTCATTTTTAACATTTTTGACACTTTTTTAGTGTACTTTTGTACCCCCTTACCATTTCACATAGGGTGGAGGGCCAGGATCTGGGGGTCCCCTTGTTAAAGGGTGGCTTCCAGATTCCGATAAGCCCCCCGCCTGCAGACCCCCAAAACCACCGGCCAGGGTTGTCATCATCAACATGGGGACAAGGTGTTTTGGGGGGCTACCCCAAAGCACCCTCCCAATGTTGAGGGCATGTTGCCTGGTACGGTTCAGGAGGGGGACGCTCTCTCGTCCCCCCCTCTTTTCCTGCGACCTGCCAGGTTGCGTGCTCGGATAAGGGTCTGGTATGGATTTTTGGGGGGACCCCACGCCGTTTTTTTTTACATTTTGGCGCAGGGTTCCCCTTAAAATCCATACCAGACCTGAGGGGTCTGGTATAAATTTTGAGGGGGACCCCACACCATTTTTTTTTTAAATTTTGGCTGGGGTTCCCCTTAATATCCATGCCAGACCTGAAGGGCCTGGTATGGAATTTAGGGGGACCCCCCACGTCTTTTTTTTTTTTTTTAATTCTGGTTCGGGGTTCCCCTGTGGGGAATTCCCATGCTGTTTTTATCAATGGATTTTTATGTGTATTGTCAGACCGGCAATTCATTAATAGCCGCGAGTAGTTTTAAATGACTTTTTTTCCTTTGAAATGTTATTTTGCTGTCAGACTGTTCTAAACATGGGAAACATGCGCCCCTTTACAGGCATACTATAGACACCCCCCAGGTACGAAATTTAAAGGGATATTACACTTTTATTGTTTCACTTTAAGCATTATTAAAATCACTGCTCCCGTAAAAACGTCCGTTTTTAAAACTTTTTTTTGCATTGATCCATGTCCCCTGGGGCAGGACCCAGGTTCCCAAACACTTTTTATGACAATACCATGCATATAAACCTTTAAAATTAGCACTTTTGATTTTACCCATAGACTTTTAAAGGGTGTTCCGCGGCATTCAAATTTGCCGCGAACACCCCAAATTGTTCGCTGTTCGGTGAACTGGTGAACAGCCAATGTTCGAGTCGAACATGAGTTTGACTCGAACTCAAAGCTCATCCCTAATAACAACTCTTTACCAGCGATGTGATTGGCACTGCGCTGTACTTATTGTTTTCAATTCACCCGATATGTACTTATTTTTTCAATATGATTCTTTGCCTCAATCCATCATCACTTCTTCCCAGTTTTTTACACTTCAATCATGACCTCTCCCTCCTCTCCCTCCTCACATCCATTTCCCCTTCATCAGTTTGTGAGCTGAGACATTGGACAGAGGTGCGCCCACTAAATGGGCTATGTCAGCTGCTAGAGCGCCCGCCCCTCTTTATCCCCACACAGCTCGTGTTGCCTTATGGGTAATGTAGTCTTTTACCCTCATCCTCATCTGTCTCCGTGCCGCTTTCCCGTTTCCCCCGCTCCATTGGATGTCGGCGGACATGTGACCGGCACGCACGCACATTTAAACCTCCCTCATCATACTGCATTTAGATGACGGACGGGCTGCCATTCCGGTGTATTTCCCTGCACAAGGTACTTTTTGAAATCACTCTCCTGTTGTCACTTTTCTCAACAAAATTTTATTTTTCACCGCTCTGCCCCACATTTAAACCTTCCTGCTCTCTGTTTAATATTGCTGGTTCATGCTAATCATTCATTTAATATAAGCACCTGTTACCATCTTTTAAAGGAATTTTTCTTCCCACTTTTCGTTTTGAAAGTGGGTATAGACGATCTGTATACAGGATTATGGTTTTGTCCTATATGGATGACCAATACATTTGATAGTATTTGCAAAGTTCTTTCTAAATCAACCTCATTATGGCAGTGCTTTCTCATCCCATATACTTCCCCATATTCAGTATTAATTAATGTAGATATTTATTATGGCCCTTATCTTTCTTAATCAGATAAACATTCCCATTTGGCAGCCCTCGCTTTTCCTTAGACCCAATCATTCCTGTGTAAGTATTTTTTCCTTCTGGCCCATTTATTCTAGTTATCACCCCATCACCTCACTTTTCTACACTATTACCACCCTCCGGTTGTTTTCACACACATCCCACTCCCCACTTTACTCCTCCCATATTTTCACTTCTGGCCTCTTCTTTCCTTCTTGTGCCCCCTATTCTTTCCTCTTTCTCACTTTCCATACCCCATTCCTTCCTCCTTTCTCTTCCTTCTTGTTCCCTTCCTCCTTCCCCTCTCATCTTCTCTTCTTTCCTTCTTTTTTCTCCCCCTCATTGCTTCCCCCTTCTTTTCCACCCCCTTCTCCTTCTCTCCCCCCCCCCTTCCCTGATTATTCCACTTTCCAACCTTTCCATCACCATTCCACTCACACTATTCTGTTATGTGGCAGACACGGTCTCACTGCCCTCACCTGGACCCACCCAGGCCACCATTCCTTAGTACAGCACAATGTCTGTCCTCCTGCATCTGGTTTCATCTTTACAGCAGGTAACTATCCAATAGTTGGCAGTTGAACAATTTAGCTTTGGACAGTCGCTAACATCTTTCTTTTTCCTTAATTATACATTTTTGGCTAATGTTTTAATGGCTTCTAATTGTATTTTATTCTATGCAGTGATATATCCAACTTGGTCCCTCAACACATATCCCCTGAGGAAGCCCCAACAGGCGAAACATGTCGGGGCTTTAGTGCTGAGTGACCCCTCATTCTTTATGTTGATATGTATCGCTGTTGGTTCTATATTATGCATAGCCAGCATAATTTTTAAATTCTGTTTATGTTCAATAAAATGTAATTTATACTTTTTACCTTGATGTTTGTCTAAATTTACTTGCCTGGCACCCATAAAATCCCACTAAATTACCTCTCTGATTATATATGCTACTCAGGGATGGTGGCATCCTCTCTTTGACACTGTCACCTATCCATACCAACCAGCTCTCAAAGAGCATCTCACAGGGTTTTATAAAAGGAGCAGTGTACCAAATCAGTCCTATGAAGCAATATGCTCCGGCGCAATCGGTTAATTTCAGATGCTTGCTCCGAGGAAGAAGCATTCACAAAGGTTTGCTCTACCTCCCACAGAGAGCCCTCCAGGTCCCAAAGAACAGCATTGGAATAATTCCTGAAATGCTTAATCGCTTCCCGTCTGCCCACACCCTATAGATGGTGGACAGGAAGCAGCGCTGATGCAGGTTAACGTAGTACATCGACCCCCATTGGTAACTCATGTGCAGCTCACAGAGCATGCACCCGGGAGCCCAGTGATCTGTGTGTGCCCTGGACAGATCAGCTGTGAGAGCACAGAGAATTGATGCCGCAGCCTGTGAGTGTACAGCAGACTGTCACACTGCATGTACACTCACAGACTGCAGTGCTAGCCTGCCCCAGGGTACCTGATCACTGCCCCAGTGTCTATGATCACTGCCCTATTGTAGTACCAATAAAAAATGCAACCAACCCCTGTTACCTGTCCCTGTGTCATCAGTGCTCACAGTTGCACCACCATGCACCATACCAACATCCTGATCACTGCCATACCAGTATCCTGATCACTATCATACGCCATACAAGCACCACAATCACCACCATTCACCATATCAGCGCCCTGATCACCACCATATGCCATATCTGAATCTTGATTATCACAATACACCATATCAGCACCACCATCACTGCCATACCCCATACCAGTGCCCTGATCACCGCCATACACCATACCAGCATCCTGATCACCACCACATCATACCAGCGCCACAATTACATAACCTTTACCAGCGCCCTGATCACCATCATACACCATGCCAGAATCCTGATCACCACTATACACCATACCAACATTCAGATCACCACTATACTCCATACCAGTGTCCTGATCACTGCCATCCCCCATACCAGGGCCCTGATCACTGCCATACACTATATCAGCATCCTGATCACCACCATACCTCACACCACTGTCCTGATCACTGCCATAGCCCATGCCAGTGTCCTGATCACCATCATACGCCTTACCAGCATCATGATCACCATCAATAACCATACCAGCACCCTTATCACCGCCATAATTCATACCAGCGTCCTGATCACCACCATACCTAATACCAGCATCATGATCACCATCAATAACCATACCAGCACCATTATCACTGCCATAATTCATACCAGCGCCCTGATCACCACCATACCTAATACCAGCATCCTGTTCACCGTCCTACCTCATACCAATAACCTGATCACCGCCATTTGCCATACCAGCATCCTGATCATCACCATAATCCATGCCAGCCTCCTAATCACCGCCATATAATCCATACCAGCATCCTGATCACTGCCATAATCCATACCAGCATCCTGATCACCACCATATTCCATACCAGCATCCTGATCAATGCCATACTCCATATCAGTGTCCTGATCACCACCATACCCCATACCAGTGTCTTGATCACCACCATACTCCATTCCAGCATCCTTATCATTGCCACCCAACCAATAACAGTGTCCTGATCATTGCCATACCAGTTAATATATGTATAAACAAGGGTTGTGGCGCTTCCTATGGGGTACTGGATGGGAGGGGTGTTAGTAATGTACACGTGTGGTTCTCTCGATGAACCCCAATACAGGTACCTGGTATCTACCAGGGACAAACTATGTTACCGTACGGGTATGTATGTCTATGGTTAGATATACACACATACATCCATATACACCCGCTTATATCAACAAAAATAATAATAATAATAGTAATTCTGAAGGTGGTTCATTCAGACCTAATTAAAAGAGGTGTGGGCTGGTTCATTCAGACCTAATTACAAGGGGTGTGGGCTAGAGCCCCTGTGGCTGTGATACATATGCCACCACTAGGTAATCATGTGTGTGTAACCTTATAATTGCTCTACTACAAAAATAATCCAAAATAATCCAAAGTAATCCAAACACTCTGCTCCCGTGCAAAGTGAACATACATAAATGAGCATACATAAAAAATGTGTTACCCAAACATTACATATAATAATCAAATGAACATAAATGTGATCAAATTAAGTGCAAAGGAGACCAGTAATTAGTGATAATAGTCCATAAAATAAACTTGTTCAAATCCAGTATTCCAAACAATTTCGTGACTTGAGTGCTCTCGGGTAATTCCTGTGACTTTAGTGCTCCCCCTTCAGATCCCCACTCACCAGATGCAACAGCCCCGTAAAGGGGCAACCAGCATGAGATGTCTCTTTCACGATCTCTTTTCCACGCTGATCTGGCGGACTTTGCAGGATGGTATCCGTTGGTTATCCCAATAGATTCCCAGACCCGGGTATGCAGGTGGCTTTCTAATAGGTAGAATGTTCCCAAGGGCTCCCTCTTGGAAAGGAAAAATAGGAAGCTTCCATGGTGTAATATGTAAAAGGCTTTATTCAAAAAACTCCATCAACAAGCAGCGGAGTAATTAGGCAAAATAAAGTACATAAACCATAAAATTATATAAAAAATATATAAAAAATATATAAAAAAATATATAAAAAACTACTCAGACCGAAGCCTGAGGACAGACCCGTAGCAAGGTGGAAAGCGCGCACCGCTGAGAGGAGCTGTGTACGCTCTGCTTGCGTTCCAGCTAGAGCTCGTGTCCGGAAGCGGTATGCGCTCCACCTGCGTGTCAGCTAGGGTCCGTAACCGGAAGTGACGTAGCGTGCGTGGCGTCGTTGTACGCGTTTCGTCATAGACGTCTTCAGCAACGATGCCAGCACGCCACGCGCTACGTCCATTTAAGGAGCCGTCAGTTTCGATCCGCCCCTTAATTTCTACCCCATCCAATCCTAACATACCAAGGCGGGGTGACACTCCAACCTAAGCTGGAGTGTCAGCAGAGATGGTCGTGCGCCAATTACCGTATTACAAACCCAACTACTGGGTTAGAATCTGCCCTCCTATATATTAAATAATACCAAATGGTTAGGAGGTGGGCATAAGGGGAATTATACCGTAAACTAAAATTAAAATTTAAATACAAAAAAGGAAAATTTAAAAAATTAAATGGAGTTAAGTTTAATTAAATTAAATATATAGATATATGCCCAGACCGGTGTGGGACAGTAAATATGGGAAAAACATGAGGCTTATTATGGATCAAGTGTGTGAAGGAAAGATTTGCTCTCAGACACTTGAGATCAGGGAAGGAATAAGGGGATGTTGTTACAAGTCAAGACCCCCAGTATTAGTAATAGTGAAATTATAGGTTTCTGTATTCCAAACATTAGGGGGTATTGCCTTTTGGGTCAGAGGATTTTCTAGAAGGAGATTTGGGGTCACCCCCCTAGTTCTATGTGTAAGTGGCTAAGAAGCTATATATGCATTACCTTACACCTTATATCCATAGGGGGAAGAGACGGTAAATATTCACAGATATGGGTAATGTAACCCTATCTTTCACGGATTAGCCAGGAAACAGTTTAAATCGATATCCAGGTTGAGGCCCCTCGGAGCAAGGGACCTCAGCCTGTATATCCATGCGGTTTCGTTTTGTGATATAAGTGTGGTTTTGTTGCCCCCTCGCCAGTGATCCCTCACACAGTCAATCCCATAGAAGATCATCCCTGTGGGATCCCGGTTATGTACTGTGTCGAAGTGGCGGGAAAGATGGTGTTTTGGGAACCCTTTTTTGATGTTTTTTATGTGTTCCCGTATTCTCACATATAGGGGTCGGGTGGTTCTGCCCACATATTGCATTTGGCACGGGCACTCGATGACATAGGTCACGTGTGTGCTCTGACAGGTGATGAGTTCCCTGATCTGGTATTGTTTGTGATCTGATCTTGATTTAAAAGTTTCCCTTTTACGAGGTTGTTTCTTGGTGACCCTACATGGTAGACATTTTTGGCACCTGTAAAACCCTTTCATATTTGGAAAAAACCGAGTAGTTTTGGGGGGGTTTATAACATTATGTACTAAAAGGTGTCGTAGATTAGGCGCTTTTCGGTATACTACCTTTGGTTTATTAGGTAATATGCCTGCTAGTGTTCTATCCTCCTTTAAGATAGGCCAGTATTTCTTCAGGATCTGCTCAAAATCTTTGTATTGAGAGTTGAAACCTGTAATGAACGTCAATTCTGCATTGTTTTTCTTCCTTTTGGGTTTTGTCAGTAAATTCTTGCGGTCTAGTTTTGCTACGTCCCCCTTCAGCTTATTCAACGAGTCTAGGTTGTATCCTTTTTCATGGAACCGCTCCACCAAGATGCTCGCTTGTTCCAAATAATCATCCATGGTTGCGCAGTTTCTCCTTAGTCTCGTTAACTGGCCTTTGGGGATGTTATCCTTCCACTGGGGATGGTGACAACTTTTAATAGGGATGTACCCGTTTCTATCAGTAGCCTTGAAGAAGGTTTTTGTACATAGGCCATCATTCTTCTTAAATATTTCAAGGTCGAGATATTCAATCTTTTGGGGGTCCCATTTCCCTGTGAAGGTTAGTCCGTATCTGTTGTTATTCAGCCCTTGCAAGAATTTTTCAAAGGTCTCAGATGTTCCCTCCCAAAATATGATTAAGTCATCTATGTACCTACGGTACAGTTTCACTTGTGGTATATCTCTAGCATAAATGTATTCCTCTTCCCACATGTTCATGAGCAAGTTGGCCACACTTGGTGCGTACCTAGCGCCCATAGCGACTCCCTTGGTTTGAACATAGTAGTTTTGGTCATACCAGAAATAGTTACAGGACATCGCCAACTCCAGGCCTTCAAGTATGAAATCTATCTGTTCTTGTCTCATACTAGTAAGCTCGTGGAGAGCTTTTTCCACACCAAGCAAGCCATCCTGTTGTACAATGCTAGTATATAACGAATTCACGTCAATAGTGGCTAGTAAATAATTTTGTGCCCCGTCTATTTCCTGTAATTCTTCTAAAAGTTGGGCACTATCCCGTAAGTACGATTTTCCCTTCTTGACAAGCGGTTTGAGGAATACATCAAGATACTCCCCAAGCCTAGAGAATACTGAATTAATACCACTAATTATGGGTCTTCCTGGTGGTTTGTGTAATCGTTTGTGGATTTTTGGTGTATAGTAAATCACCGGAGTTTTCGTGGAACTTGAGACTAAATATTCTGCTTCTTTAGTGTTTAGGATTCCAATCTGTTTTCCTTTGTTTACATAGGCTCTCAATTTCTTTTCATATGCACGCTTAGGGTTCTTCCCAAGCATGCTGTAGGTGTTTTCTACCTGAAGCAGGTTCCTCATCTCCTCCTCATAATCTTTCTTATTTAATATTACTAGCCCTCCCCCTTTATCTGCGGGTCTTATGACCACCTCCCTTCTCTTACTCAAAGATTTTATTGTTTTCCAGACATTTCTCGTTTTGTGGTTATTCTGTTTTTCTAGCTTCCTCAGATCGTCTTCCACCATTTTCTGGAATGCTTCCATGCATTGATTCCCAGATGTTTTAGGGTTAAAGATGGAGTTGTTTTTCAAACTTGTTTGCTCATATATTACTTCTCTCCTGGTTCTTGTATCGGTTTTTGTGAGGAAGTGTTTTTTAAGATTGAGTTTCCTCATAAACTTTTTCAAATCAATATAAGTTTCAAATTTATCCAGATGTTTTTCAGGCGCAAATTTGAGCCCTAAATCAAGAATTTTCATCTCATCTTCAGAAAATTGGGCGTCACTGAGGTTAAAAATACCCTTCCCTAATATTCTCGTCTTCGTTTTCTTCCTCCCTCCTCTATTTCCTCTGGTCGTCTTCTTCTTTCTTCGGGTTCCATCCCTTGCCCTCCATACCTCCTGGGGTGCTCCTGTTCCCTGTAAGGTTGGGGTGCTTCCCTCATTCTGTCTTGATCTTCTCAAGAGTCCTTCCGCCCCATGTATGGTCCTCTCCATTCTGGGTTCCTGTAGGGTGGCCTTGCTCTCCATCTCCCTGGTGGTTTGTCTCTCCCCCAACGCCTGGGAAAATCCCTATGTGGACCTCGGTCTCTTCTATATTGTGGTCCTGGGGTTTCTTCATAGTTGTGTCTATATTGGACCCTCGCATTTTCCCTTAGTGGGGAGAACCTGTTTCTTGTAGGTATACCATATCCAGGTGTTTGAGGTGCTCTGTATTCACTTCTTTCTTGGTAATTCCCACTATAAGTTCTAGGTCTTGCCGTGTGTCTGTATGGCGTAGTATGTTGTGCCCTATGAGGGAACTTAATATTGGTTCTTACTATCTGTTGCGGTGTGTTGTTAATCAGACCCTCCATCTCCATCGATGTATCAGGGCTGTCATCCGTCTCCAATTCCTCCTCAAGCAAGCCTGGGTCGCTACTCATGGTTTGCCATTTGTAAACATTCATACTCTGATAGTCGATCAGATCCCTTTTGTATTTTTTCTGTTTTTTTACTTGTATTTGGGTGTCGTATTTCTTTATAATTTCCTGGAGCTCTTTCTCTTTGTTTTTATATTCATTCTGGTTAATGAAGGGTACTAATTGATTTTTAATATCAGTAATATTAGCTTCGACCCCTTTAAGTTTAAACTGTCTTCTTTTAAGAATTTTGTGTAGGAGCTCATTTTCACACCCATTGAGGAAGGTATACCATTCGTCCATCAACGCTGGTTCATTAATACCATCATTGGGGTCCAGGTCCCACCTTAGTCTCCTGGGTGTCATCTTTGCTGTAATGTAGGTTTCCAAGGTGGCTATGTCCCACCATACTCTCAGTTGTTTCTCCATAGTGTGTCTTAGTTTCTTCATCAGCCCATTCATGTCTTGTGTGTTGTTCACTGACTCCTGACTAAAAATGCCACCCAGGTCAATGTTCCTATTCCCCATGTACCCAAATATGTCCATAGCTGCAAGCTAAAATGATCCTACCTAAGGTGGGAACACAGTACGAAGTTGAAAACAAAAAGCTGCGCTTAGGACACTAAATTAGGTGTGCTGCCTCCCTTAAAAGAGCTTCCTAAAAGGATTCTCTGTGAGCTAATATATGTATAAACAAGGGTTGTGGCGCTTCCTATGGGGTACTGGATGGGAGGGGTGTTAGTAATGTACACGTGTGGTTCTCTCGATGAACCCCAATACAGGTACCTGGTATCTACCAGGGACAAACTATGTTACCGTACGGGTATGTATGTCTATGGTTAGATATACACACATACATCCATATACACCCGCTTATATCAACAAAAATAATAATAATAATAGTAATTCTGAAGGTGGTTCATTCAGACCTAATTAAAAGAGGTGTGGGCTGGTTCATTCAGACCTAATTACAAGGGGTGTGGGCTAGAGCCCCTGTGGCTGTGATACATATGCCACCACTAGGTAATCATGTGTGTGTAACCTTATAATTGCTCTACTACAAAAATAATCCAAAATAATCCAAAGTAATCCAAACACTCTGCTCCCGTGCAAAGTGAACATACATAAATGAGCATACATAAAAAATGTGTTACCCAAACATTACATATAATAATCAAATGAACATAAATGTGATCAAATTAAGTGCAAAGGAGACCAGTAATTAGTGATAATAGTCCATAAAATAAACTTGTTCAAATCCAGTATTCCAAACAATTTCGTGACTTGAGTGCTCTCGGGTAATTCCTGTGACTTTAGTGCTCCCCCTTCAGATCCCCACTCACCAGATGCAACAGCCCCGTAAAGGGGCAACCAGCATGAGATGTCTCTTTCACGATCTCTTTTCCACGCTGATCTGGCGGACTTTGCAGGATGGTATCCGTTGGTTATCCCAATAGATTCCCAGACCCGGGTATGCAGGTGGCTTTCTAATAGGTAGAATGTTCCCAAGGGCTCCCTCTTGGAAAGGAAAAATAGGAAGCTTCCATGGTGTAATATGTAAAAGGCTTTATTCAAAAAACTCCATCAACAAGCAGCGGAGTAATTAGGCAAAATAAAGTACATAAACCATAAAATTATATAAAAAATATATAAAAAATATATAAAAAAATATATAAAAAACTACTCAGACCGAAGCCTGAGGACAGACCCGTAGCAAGGTGGAAAGCGCGCACCGCTGAGAGGAGCTGTGTACGCTCTGCTTGCGTTCCAGCTAGAGCTCGTGTCCGGAAGCCGTATGCGCTCCACCTGCGTGTCAGCTAGGGTCCGTAACCGGAAGTGACGTAGCGTGCGTGGCGTCGTTGTACGCGTTTCGTCATAGACGTCTTCAGCAACGATGCCAGCACGCCACGCGCTACGTCCATTTAAGGAGCCGTCAGTTTCGATCCGCCCCTTAATTTCTACCCCATCCAATCCTAACATACCAAGGCGGGGTGACACTCCAACCTAAGCTGGAGTGTCAGCAGAGATGGTCGTGCGCCAATTACCGTATTACAAACCCAACTACTGGGTTAGAATCTGCCCTCCTATATATTAAATAATACCAAATGGTTAGGAGGTGGGCATAAGGGGAATTATACCGTAAACTAAAATTAAAATTTAAATACAAAAAAGGAAAATTTAAAAAATTAAATGGAGTTAAGTTTAATTAAATTAAATATATAGATATATGCCCAGACCGGTGTGGGACAGTAAATATGGGAAAAACATGAGGCTTATTATGGATCAAGTGTGTGAAGGAAAGATTTGCTCTCAGACACTTGAGATCAGGGAAGGAATAAGGGGATGTTGTTACAAGTCAAGACCCCCAGTATTAGTAATAGTGAAATTATAGGTTTCTGTATTCCAAACATTAGGGGGTATTGCCTTTTGGGTCAGAGGATTTTCTAGAAGGAGATTTGGGGTCACCCCCCTAGTTCTATGTGTAAGTGGCTAAGAAGCTATATATGCATTACCTTACACCTTATATCCATAGGGGGAAGAGACGGTAAATATTCACAGATATGGGTAATGTAACCCTATCTTTCACGGATTAGCCAGGAAACAGTTTAAATCGATATCCAGGTTGAGGCCCCTCGGAGCAAGGGACCTCAGCCTGTATATCCATGCGGTTTCATTTTGTGATATAAGTGTGGTTTTGTTGCCCCCTCGCCAGTGATCCCTCACACAGTCAATCCCATAGAAGATCATCCCTGTGGGATCCCGGTTATGTACTGTGTCGAAGTGGCGGGAAAGATGGTGTTTTGGGAACCCTTTTTTGATGTTTTTTATGTGTTCCCGTATTCTCACATATAGGGGTCGGGTGGTTCTGCCCACATATTGCATTTGGCACGGGCACTCGATGACATAGGTCACGTGTGTGCTCTGACAGGTGATGAGTTCCCTGATCTGGTATTGTTTGTGATCTGATCTTGATTTAAAAGTTTCCCTTTTACGAGGTTGTTTCTTGGTGACCCTACATGGTAGACATTTTTGGCACCTGTAAAACCCTTTCATATTTGGAAAAAACCGAGTAGTTTTGGGGGGGTTTATAACATTATGTACTAAAAGGTGTCGTAGATTAGGCGCTTTTCGGTATACTACCTTTGGTTTATTAGGTAATATGCCTGCTAGTGTTCTATCCTCCTTTAAGATAGGCCAGTATTTCTTCAGGATCTGCTCAAAATCTTTGTATTGAGAGTTGAAACCTGTAATGAACGTCAATTCTGCATTGTTTTTCTTCCTTTTGGGTTTTGTCAGTAAATTCTTGCGGTCTAGTTTTGCTACGTCCCCCTTCAGCTTATTCAACGAGTCTAGGTTGTATCCTTTTTCATGGAACCGCTCCACCAAGATGCTCGCTTGTTCCAAATAATCATCCATGGTTGCGCAGTTTCTCCTTAGTCTCGTTAACTGGCCTTTGGGGATGTTATCCTTCCACTGGGGATGGTGACAACTTTTAATAGGGATGTACCCGTTTCTATCAGTAGCCTTGAAGAAGGTTTTTGTACATAGGCCATCATTCTTCTTAAATATTTCAAGGTCGAGATATTCAATCTTTTGGGGGTCCCATTTCCCTGTGAAGGTTAGTCCGTATCTGTTGTTATTCAGCCCTTGCAAGAATTTTTCAAAGGTCTCAGATGTTCCCTCCCAAAATATGATTAAGTCATCTATGTACCTACGGTACAGTTTCACTTGTGGTATATCTCTAGCATAAATGTATTCCTCTTCCCACATGTTCATGAGCAAGTTGGCCACACTTGGTGCGTACCTAGCGCCCATAGCGACTCCCTTGGTTTGAACATAGTAGTTTTGGTCATACCAGAAATAGTTACAGGACATCGCCAACTCCAGGCCTTCAAGTATGAAATCTATCTGTTCTTGTCTCATACTAGTAAGCTCGTGGAGAGCTTTTTCCACACCAAGCAAGCCATCCTGTTGTACAATGCTAGTATATAACGAATTCACGTCAATAGTGGCTAGTAAATAATTTTGTGCCCCGTCTACAAATGAGCTCCTACACAAAATTCTTAAAAGAAGACAGTTTAAACTTAAAGGGGTCGAAGCTAATATTACTGATATTAAAAATCAATTAGTACCCTTCATTAACCAGAATGAATATAAAAACAAAGAGAAAGAGCTCCAGGAAATTATAAAGAAATACGACACCCAAATACAAGTAAAAAAACAGAAAAAATACAAAAGGGATCTGATCGACTATCAGAGTATGAATGTTTACAAATGGCAAACCATGAGTAGCGACCCAGGCTTGCTTGAGGAGGAATTGGAGACGGATGACAGCCCTGATACATCGATGGAGATGGAGGGTCTGATTAACAACACACCGCAACAGATAGTAAGAACCAATATTAAGTTCCCTCATAGGGCACAACATACTACGCCATACAGACACACGGCAAGACCTAGAACTTATAGTGGGAATTACCAAGAAAGAAGTGAATACAGAGCACCTCAAACACCTGGATATGGTATACCTACAAGAAACAGGTTCTCCCCACTAAGGGAAAATGCGAGGGTCCAATATAGACACAACTATGAAGAAACCCCAGGACCACAATATAGAAGAGACCGAGGTCCACATAGGGATTTTCCCAGGCGTTGGGGGAGAGACAAACCACCAGGGAGATGGAGAGCAAGGCCACCCTACAGGAACCCAGAATGGAGAGGACCATACATGGGGCGGAAGGACTCTCGAGAAGATCAAGACAGAATGAGGGAAGCACCCCAACCTTACAGGGAACAGGAGCACCCCAGGAGGTATGGAGGGCAAGGGATGGAACCCGAAGAAAGAAGAAGACGACCAGAGGAAATAGAGGAGGGAGGAAGAAAACGAAGACGAGAATATTAGGGAAGGGTATTTTTAACCTCAGTGACGCCCAATTTTCTGAAGATGAGATGAAAATTCTTGATTTAGGGCTCAAATTTGCGCCTGAAAAACATCTGGATAAATTTGAAACTTATATTGATTTGAAAAAGTTTATGAGGAAACTCAATCTTAAAAAACACTTCCTCACAAAAACCGATACAAGAACCAGGAGAGAAGTAATATATGAGCAAACAAGTTTGAAAAACAACTCCATCTTTAACCCTAAAACATCTGGGAATCAATGCATGGAAGCATTCCAGAAAATGGTGGAAGACGATCTGAGGAAGCTAGAAAAACAGAATAACCACAAAACGAGAAATGTCTGGAAAACAATAAAATCTTTGAGTAAGAGAAGGGAGGTGGTCATAAGACCCGCAGATAAAGGGGGAGGGCTAGTAATATTAAATAAGAAAGATTATGAGGAGGAGATGAGGAACCTGCTTCAGGTAGAAAACACCTACAGCATGCTTGGAAAGAACCCTAAGCGTGCATATGAAAAGAAATTGAGAGCCTATGTAAACAAAGGAAAACAGATTGGAATCCTAAACACTAAAGAAGCAGAATATTTAGTCTCAAGTTCCACGAAAACTCCGGTGATTTACTATACACCAAAAATCCACAAACGATTACACAAACCACCAGGAAGACCCATAATTAGTGGTATTAATTCAGTATTCTCTAGGCTTGGGGAGTATCTTGATGTATTCCTCAAACCGCTTGTCAAGAAGGGAAAATCGTACTTACGGGATAGTGCCCAACTTTTAGAAGAATTACAGGAAATAGACGGGGCACAAAATTATTTACTAGCCACTATTGACGTGAATTCGTTATATACTAGCATTGTACAACAGGATGGCTTGCTTGGTGTGGAAAAAGCTCTCCACGAGCTTACTAGTATGAGACAAGAACAGATAGATTTCATACTTGAAGGCCTGGAGTTGGCGATGTCCTGTAACTATTTCTGGTATGACCAAAACTACTATGTTCAAACCAAGGGAGTCGCTATGGGCGCTAGGTACGCACCAAGTGTGGCCAACTTGCTCATGAACATGTGGGAAGAGGAATACATTTATGCTAGAGATATACCACAAGTGAAACTGTACCGTAGGTACATAGATGACTTAATCATATTTTGGGAGGGAACATCTGAGACCTTTGAAAAATTCTTGCAAGGGCTGAATAACAACAGATACGGACTAACCTTCACAGGGAAATGGGACCCCCAAAAGATTGAATATCTCGACCTTGAAATATTTAAGAAGAATGATGGCCTATGTACAAAAACCTTCTTCAAGGCTACTGATAGAAACGGGTACATCCCTATTAAAAGTTGTCACCATCCCCAGTGGAAGGATAACATCCCCAAAGGCCAGTTAACGAGACTAAGGAGAAACTGCGCAACCATGGATGATTATTTGGAACAAGCGAGCATCTTGGTGGAGCGGTTCCATGAAAAAGGATACAACCTAGACTCGTTGAATAAGCTGAAGGGGGACGTAGCAAAACTAGACCGCAAGAATTTACTGACAAAACCCAAAAGGAAGAAAAACAATGCAGAATTGACGTTCATTACAGGTTTCAACTCTCAATACAAAGATTTTGAGCAGATCCTGAAGAAATACTGGCCTATCTTAAAGGAGGATAGAACACTAGCAGGCATATTACCTAATAAACCAAAGGTAGTATACCGAAAAGCGCCTAATCTACGACACCTTTTAGTACATAATGTTATAAACCCCCCCAAAACTACTCGGTTTTTTCCAAATATGAAAGGGTTTTACAGGTGCCAAAAATGTCTACCATGTAGGGTCACCAAGAAACAACCTCGTAAAAGGGAAACTTTTAAATCAAGATCAGATCACAAACAATACCAGATCAGGGAACTCATCACCTGTCAGAGCACACACGTGACCTATGTCATCGAGTGCCCGTGCCAAATGCAATATGTGGGCAGAACCACCCGACCCCTATATGTGAGAATACGGGAACACATAAAAAACATCAAAAAAGGGTTCCCAAAACACCATCTTTCCCGCCACTTCGACACAGTACATAACCGGGATCCCACAGGGATGATCTTCTATGGGATTGACTGTGTGAGGGATCACTGGCGAGGGGGCAACAAAACCACACTTATATCACAAAACGAAACCGCATGGATATACAGGCTGAGGTCCCTTGCTCCGAGGGGCCTCAACCTGGATATCGATTTAAACTGTTTCCTGGCTAATCCGTGAAAGATAGGGTTACATTACCCATATCTGTGAATATTTACCGTCTCTTCCCCCTATGGATATAAGGTGTAAGGTAATGCATATATAGCTTCTTAGCCACTTACACATAGAACTAGGGGGGTGACCCCAAATCTCCTTCTAGAAAATCCTCTGACCCAAAAGGCAATACCCCCTAATGTTTGGAATACAGAAACCTATAATTTCACTATTACTAATACTGGGGGTCTTGACTTGTAACAACATCCCCTTATTCCTTCCCTGATCTCAAGTGTCTGAGAGCAAATCTTTCCTTCACACACTTGATCCATAATAAGCCTCATGTTTTTCCCATATTTACTGTCCCACACCGGTCTGGGCATATATCTATATATTTAATTTAATTAAACTTAACTCCATTTAATTTTTTAAATTTTCCTTTTTTGTATTTAAATTTTAATTTTAGTTTACGGTATAATTCCCCTTATGCCCACCTCCTAACCATTTGGTATTATTTAATATATAGGAGGGCAGATTCTAACCCAGTAGTTGGGTTTGTAATACGGTAATTGGCGCACGACCATCTCTGCTGACACTCCAGCTTAGGTTGGAGTGTCACCCCGCCTTGGTATGTTAGGATTGGATGGGGTAGAAATTAAGGGGCGGATCGAAACTGACGGCTCCTTAAATGGACGTAGCGCGTGGCGTGCTGGCATCGTTGCTGAAGACGTCTATGACGAAACGCGTACAACGACGCCACGCACGCTACGTCACTTCCGGTTACGGACCCTAGCTGACACGCAGGTGGAGCGCATACCGCTTCCGGACACGAGCTCTAGCTGGAACGCAAGCAGAGCGTACACAGCTCCTCTCAGCGGTGCGCGCTTTCCACCTTGCTACGGGTCTGTCCTCAGGCTTCGGTCTGAGTAGTTTTTTATATATTTTTTTATATATTTTTTATATATTTTTTATATAATTTTATGGTTTATGTACTTTATTTTGCCTAATTACTCCGCTGCTTGTTGATGGAGTTTTTTGAATAAAGCCTTTTACATATTACACCATGGAAGCTTCCTATTTTTCCTTTCCAAGAGGGAGCCCTTGGGAACATTCTACCTATTAGAAAGCCACCTGCATACCCGGGTCTGGGAATCTATTGGGATAACCAACGGATACCATCCTGCAAAGTCCGCCAGATCAGCGTGGAAAAGAGATCGTGAAAGAGACATCTCATGCTGGTTGCCCCTTTACGGGGCTGTTGCATCTGGTGAGTGGGGATCTGAAGGGGGAGCACTAAAGTCACAGGAATTACCCGAGAGCACTCAAGTCACGAAATTGTTTGGAATACTGGATTTGAACAAGTTTATTTTATGGACTATTATCACTAATTACTGGTCTCCTTTGCGCTTAATTTGATCACATTTATGTTCATTTGATTATTATATGTAATGTTTGGGTAACACATTTTTTATGTATGCTCATTTATGTATGTTCACTTTGCACGGGAGCAGAGTGTTTGGATTACTTTGGATTATTTTGGATTATTTTTGTAGTAGAGCAATTATAAGGTTACACACACATGATTACCTAGTGGTGGCATATGTATCACAGCCACAGGGGCTCTAGCCCACACCCCTTGTAATTAGGTCTGAATGAACCAGCCCACACCTCTTTTAATTAGGTCTGAATGAACCACCTTCAGAATTACTATTATTATTATTATTTTTGTTGATATAAGCGGGTGTATATGGATGTATGTGTGTATATCTAACCATAGACATACATACCCGTACGGTAACATAGTTTGTCCCTGGTAGATACCAGGTACCTGTATTGGGGTTCATCGAGAGAACCACACGTGTACATTACTAACACCCCTCCCATCCAGTACCCCATAGGAAGCGCCACAACCCTTGTTTATACATATATTAGCTCACAGAGAATCCTTTTAGGAAGCTCTTTTAAGGGAGGCAGCACACCTAATTTAGTGTCCTAAGCGCAGCTTTTTGTTTTCAACTTTGCCATACCAGTGTCCTGATCACCGCCATATCACTACCCATGTCAACAGAGCCAATGTCCCCAGTTGTTTCCACTGTCCTCATTCTCCAGGGCCTCCACAGTTACACAGTGAGAGAAACTGATGCTGTCCCTCCCACTGTGTGATGAAGAAATCGGAAGCGATGAGGATTTAGTCACTTCCGGTTTTGGTTCTTTGTTTACCTGGCCACTATTGGCCAGGATAGCAGGCCAGGAAAGCAGCTGATTGGACCGATCTGTGTCTGATCAGCTGCATTGGAGGCCAGAGGAGAGGACTGGAGTCTAATAGACCACAGATCTGTACATAAAAATTATCTGTCATGGCCCATGCTGTCAGAAAGGATGTTGTGATAGCAATAAAGTTGATGAAAAAAATTTAAGTGACCATATAAAAATGTTTATTTATTTTTTAATAAAATAATAAATACAATGAAATATTTTGTTTTTAAAGCGCCCCCGTCTGCTCGTGCTCACACACTAATACAAATGCGACCGCACCACACATGTGTGGTATTGCCGTAAACGTCAGAATGAGAGTAATAATTCTAGCTCCAGACCTCCTGCGTTACTCTAAAATGGTAACCTGTAAAGGCATTAAAATTTTCACTTAAGGGGATTTTTAGATACCATAGTTCGACGGAACTCTACGGGCGGATGCAATTTTAAAGTGTGATATGTTTGGTATCGATATCATATTTTTTAATTTCAATAATTTATTTATTTGTGTTTATAAGAAAATACAATAAGGTACATTACAGCATTAATATTGACATTAAAGTGTGGACATAAATTCCGATAACAAATTAATCATTGCCTATGTCAAACTGGAAATAATGCAAATGTATTAGCCAAAGACGCTATCTTGAGATATAAATCCACCAAAGTGTTAGTGAGGAAGCGGTTAACTGATGTGGTTATTGAAGACACCAAAAGTTCCTTCCAGCTAGGAAAACGACATAATCCTAGTAGGGTCAACATAGGCAAATTATAAGTCTATTTTATTTATCCAACTACATACCTTAACTATGATCTATTATACATGTGTGAAGGGTGACCAAGTAAGAGAAACTTGGGCTTAGAGAGAAACAGAAGAGAAACCTAGAGAAGAGCTAGAGACAGATAAGGCTAGAAAAGGGTTAAAGACAAGGTGTGCATCTGGGATTTACACAGATTATTCCTCAGTGTGGAGGTTTACAAGGGTTGATGAATATATGTGCTCCACCATTCCCACATTGTTTCAAATGTTTTAGAAGTGTCCATGAGAATGCTGACTGTCTTTTCCTTTACCATAATCCAAGATATCTTTCGCTTAGCTGCTTCCACCGACACCGATGGTTGCTTCCATGCTCGGGCCAATGTAATTTTGGCTCCTAGCAGTATAAAGTGAATGAGTTTTTAGGAGATGCTTCGAGCATTCAGGTGGCTTGCTGTTCAGCAAGGCAATTTCTGGGGTTTTCAAAAAGGGAGGGAGTTTGGGACTTTAAATGAGGCACATTAATGTACCTCCATCCCGAGTACGAGTACGTAACCAAAAAAGGGGGGATGTGGGACTTTAAATGAGGCAATTGACTTGTGGAGGTAGACTTATTGGTAAACATTATTTATTCGTAAAACAATAATATAAAACAGATAAAAAAAGTATTTTCATATATCTGCACATACACATGGCATAAACCTAATAGATACATATATGTCAACTTGCACAGAGACAGCACATAAGAGACAGTAGGTAATAATAGAGTATAATACAAGGTATTTCCTATTAACAGGCATTGGTAACCCATATGCAACAAAGCTGCTGTAAGATAGATGCACATACACATGAGTGGTTACATACTACTCAATGAATTTTAAATGTATAAAAGAAAATGTGTTTCATGGCTATCTGACATTCATCAGGAGTTGGGTACAGAAGTAAACTGTAAATACAAATGGATATGTAATATTAATTAATATGTCCTACCCCTTTAAGGGGAGGAAAGACCTCATGGGGAGAAAGAAATCTATACTCACAGGTCGGCTATAACACTGTACTTGGCTGGCAGCGAGGAAGATGGGACCCCAAATATTATTATTATTATTATTATACAGGATTTATATAGCGCCAACAGTTTGCACAGCGCTTTACAACATGGGGCAAATAGTTGTCTGTTCCAGAGCTGAGGCAAGGGACCCCACCCCAGCCAGGAAACCACCCACATGGCATGCTCAACTTCCACAATACATTCCACATGTGTGGGGAGGATTGCAAATATGGTGTTCTGGAAAAAATATATGTAAAAAAATGTGAAAAACATATGTGAGAAAAATATAAAAGGTGAAAAAAAGTGAAAAGTGAAAAAACATAAGTGTAAGTAAAAAAAAAAAAAAAAAAAAAAAAAGAGGAGGGGTTTTAGGGATTGCAAGGCCAGTGACCTTGCGCACCATACAAAATATTTTGTTTCAAAAACCCCTAATGCACGGGCATTCCCACCAAGTATGAGATAGAGTACCAACATGGCCACAACCCCTAAAGCAAAGGGGAGAGAAACCCAGAAAGATTATTGCTAATCTGGAGGGGACCCGATACCATCGAGTGAACAGCTTTACACTCACTTCCATTAACGAAAGATTCACTATTCCTTTGAATGACCTACTGAAGAGGCTAAATTATATAAACAATTACCCCCAACAAGGGAATAATGGGACTTTAACGGCAACCATGTATTGTAAAATCTAATTTTATTAAGTAGAAAACAATATTGTGAAAAGCATTAAAGTAATCAAAATAGCATGACACAAAAAAATATATCACAAATAACAAGTAAGAAGCTATACAAGCTGTACTGATATGTAGGAATTGTGGCTATGTTCTGTAGGCTTCCACGAGGTCTTACGCATTTCAGGACTGAACAGGATGTCCCTTCATCAGAGACAATTCGTGGAACATAATCCTATTGTATAATAAAATACAAATTGAAAACGATAATAGATACAAAAAAACAAAAAACAAAAAGCATAGAAATGACATTTGCAGGTAATACATATAAAGCATTAGGTCAATGTAAACACAAACAAAGGGAAGCAACCTACCCAAGCATAGCAGCGTCGGAGCATCCATTGCCGAAGCCACAACGGCGAAAAGTGTCAAACACCCACAGGTCCAAAGAACAAAGGAACCGGGGTGTAAGGTTGGCCGTACTCTATCCACACTGGTCCACCCCACAAAAAAGGGACCCTTAGGCAACACTACCCGTACAGAGAGAAACTGAATCACAGCGCAATAACCGAATGGATATCTAAAGAGTAATAAAATATGTGCAATATAGTTTAATAGTATCTGTGTCAGCTAATCTGTTTGAAGGTCATGATACAATAGGGATAAAAAGGTTAGTTGAATTGCTAATATCATACCAGGATGTCCACAGGTGTCAGTTAATGAAACTGGATGGGAGCCGGAAAACAAAAAGAAGAAGACCATGCAAATGTGGAATGTAGAAAAGGTATCTGCTTAAATGGTTCTTCACATCAAGGTCTGTAAATGACAGGAAGCAAAGCTATGTAGACAACCATCCATCAATATACTAAGGAAAATAGATATATCTCTTCCAAACAGCACAAAGGGCACTTACATATAGGTGTAAAGCTTCTTTCTGCCAAGACATAGACACTCATGCAGAGCCGTCCAGACCATCCATCGCCATGTGGGGCAATGATAGAACTGCTCCAGTCAGCGCTGTGTTTTAAAAGGGCTTGAGGGGCGGGATCAGACGTGGCACCACATTAGACATGCGGCGTCATCACGTCAATCAGCAGAGGAAGCAGTGTCCAAGTACGAGTGGCCGTGCAACGGCGCCACGCCCACTGCATCGCACTCACCCACGGCTCCCATCGAGTGAGCTATACTCATTTGACAGGTGGTTCCGCCCACCAAGGCATGGAGGGCGGCTAGGCATCACTACTAGTCGCCTAGTAACCGATGGACAGACGCTGTGAAGCAAAACATAGACAAGGCACTAAGACATAGGCATGTAATAAAGGATGTGTTTTAACCACTTAGACTGATCCTTCACAATCCTATATAAATAAGTCGCCTAGTAACTGATGGACAGACACTGTCAGGCAAAGCATTGAAAAGGCACTGGGACATAAACATGTAGTAGGAGATGTATTTTAACCATTTAGACCGATCCTTCACAGTCCTATATAGATAGAGAGGGCCAGCCAAGATGAAAGGTTTGATAGCAAAAAGAATTCCCACATACATCCCAACTGAGCAAGTAGAAGAGGTGTTGCAGATGCCCACAAAGAGGAGGGGGGAACCCCGAGCCATCACTGCACGGCCCACCCCACAGGGAAAGCCTGAGAGGGGGGTCATGCAATGTCGGCCCACCGAAACAGGAAGGCTGCCAGGTGAGCAGTCGCTGCTGAAAACAGCAACAAGGGCGCCCACCGGCACGCCAAGAACGGAAGCCCCCCATAGGAACAAAAAGAGGTCCCGGGGCCCCCCTGCACCGGGCTGGACAGAATATGGTCAGCCAGATGTACAGGGACACCGATGCATCCGCAAGTAGACAAGGCAAGGGAGGCTCCGACACCCATAGGGCACAAGGGCAACCAAAATGTACCTCATGTTTAAAATTTTAAAACTGGGCATAATAGGTAAGCACACAGGGCAAATATAAATATTACCAAAAGGCAATTGTGGTGTAATAGTGCACATGAGAAATAGAGACAGAAGTGGATATGGATTTAGGGAGGACCTATCCTAATGGAGGGGGCTGAAGATCTTTTTCACAGCCTCCTGATGTAAAACCCTCAAGAAATGGCCTATAACTAAGTTGCTCATTTAAACCCGGGGGCGAGGTGGCAGCAAGGTCCGCAATCCAGCGGGCTTCTCGCTGTAAGAGGACCTTGTTTCAATCCCCGCCCCTCGGGTTAGGATGGATTCTATCCAGGATCAGAAATTGAATTCCCGGAAAGATCCCATGGTGTTCGTTAATGACATGCTTTCCCAGAGGCAGGTCGAGGTTGGCTTTTTTCATTGAAGTAATATGTCTGGAGGCCCACAAGGAGAACTTCAATTTAGTCTTACCAACGTAGAATCGCTGGCATTGACACGTAAGGAGGTACACTACCCCTTCGGTCTTACAGTTAAAATAATGATGGGGTGTATATGGTCGACCATTAGGGAGGATGATGTTTTGGCTTGTGTTCATGTATCTGCATATAGGACAACCCCCACATGTAAATGTCCCAAATCTTTTGCATGGATCATTCCGGAATTCGCCCACAAATTCACTGTGGACTAATTGGTCTCTTAATGATCTAGTGCGTCGGTATGTAATAGAGGGTCGTGCAGATAGGTATGGACGTAGGGTCGGGTCGGCATATAGTATCAAAAATTGATTTGATTGATTCGTGTTGATTGCTGAACCTCAATCATCCTAACTGGGGCGCAATTGTCAGGTTTCTTTCGATGGCTGAAGAGTATTTCGCGTCTGGTATGTCCATTGGCTCTCTTGAATGCTTTTTTCAGGATTGAGCGCGAGTATCCCCTGAGGAGAAGTCTATCTCTCAAGGCGGATGCTTCGCGTAGAAATGATTCTTGATCAGAGCAATTCTGCTTCAGCCTGAGATACTGGCTGTAAGGGATTGCACGGAGAAGGGACCGGGGGTGTGCACTAGAGGCATGCAATATGGTATTGCCTGCTGTGGGTTTGCGGAAGAGACCGCTTGATAGGCTGCCATCCGCATTTTTAGTAATGATGGTGTCCAGGAAAGTGACACTAGTCTCACTGTAAGTGAAAGTGAACTTTAAATTTAAAGTATTCTGTTGCATGCAATTGATGCATTCCTCCAGCTCCCTCTCCGAGCCCTCCCACAACATCAGAATGTCATCAATATATCGAAACCAAGCCGCTATATGTTGTGTATGAGATCGAGATGACTTTTCAGACAAGAAAGACTTCTCCCACTCCCCCCAGGTACAGGTTGGCATACGATGGGGCACATGACATCCCCATCGTCACGCCCTGTACCTGGAGGAAGTGGGAGCCATCGAAAGTGAAGACGTTGTGATGGAGAATGAACTCCAATGCCATGATGATGAACTCGCATAATTTTTTGTCGTCTCTGTGCATTTGCGCAATAACACGTCTGATTACAGCCAAGCCTAGCTGATGGGGGATGGAACTGTATAGAGCTTCTATGTCGATAGCCACCAACAAAACCGCCGTGAGACATGAAGGCCCTCTATACTTTGTAAGAGATGAATGTTATCACGCACAAAGGAGGGTAAGTTCTCAACAAAGGGTTTGAGGTGAGTATCGACATAGAAGCTGAGATGTTCAGTGAGGGCTCCATTGCCCGATACGATTGGTCTCCCTGGAGGGACCAATGCATTTTTGTGGACCTTGGGTAGGCAATAGAAGGTTGGGGTCCTGGGATACTTGATGCGCAAGGATTCCCAGGTGTCCTGGTCTATAATACCTTGGGAGAAAGCTTCATCTACAAGGGCATATAACTGAGTTTCAAATCTAGCAATGCTAGCTCTAGGAATGGGTTTGTACCAATCTCGGTTTGCCAGAACTTTTTTACACATTGCCCTATATTGGTCGTTGGACATAATGACAATGTTGCCCCCCTTATCGGAGGGCTTAATCGTCAAGGAGTGGCATTTTTTTAAATTTTCAAGTGCAAGTCGTTCAGAGGAGGACAGGTTGTCAATCTTTTTTTGTATTTTTAATTTTCTAATCTCAGCTGTCACCGAAGAGACAAAGGTCATCAGATTCGGGTTAGAGCCGAGAGGGGGGAATTTATCTGACTTGTTTTTCAGCTTTTTAGACCGAGGGGGGGGGGGTGCTTCAACAGTTAATTGTTCCTGGAGCAATGATTCTATATCAATAGAATCAATAAGATCTGTTGGATCCTGTTCGTCAAGTAAAGACAACAGTACATCCAGATCCTTTTCCCGCTGGGTAGCTGGTGACTCAAGTTTATCTTTATTTTTGGAATACATACTTTTAAGCACTAATTTTCTTGCAAACAAATTCAAAACTTTGATGGCCTAGAAAGTATCGAGGTTGGAATTTGGGCAAAAACTTAGCCCTTTAGATAATAACATCCTCTCCTCTACAGAAAGGTTATAGCTAGACAAGTTGATGATATTCATGTCTTGAGTGTTCATTGTTTTAACTGATCCGGTCTCTATGTTTTGGGGAGAGGGATGGAGCCCTGTGGAAAAAACCTACTTTGATTACTTTAATGATTTTCACAATATTGTTTTCTACTTAATAAAATTTGATTTTACAATACGTGGTTGCTAGGGATGAGCTTCGTGTTCGAGTCGAACCCATGTTCGACTCGAACATCGGCTGTTCGATCGTTCGCCGAATTGCGAACGTTATGGGCCGTTCGCGCTAAATTCGTGTGGCGCGTCACGGCCCATAATTCACTGCGGCATCGCAGTGCATTGCTGGCTGATGATTGGCCAAGCATGCACTATGACCCGCATGCTTGGCCAATCACAGCGCCGTCAGTAGAGAGAGCTGTAATTGGCCAAAGCCAGGGTGGCTTTGGCCAATTATGGCTCAGGGGATTTAGTACACACCCCACACTATATAAGGCCGCCTGCACGGCGGCCCTGTGTAGTGTGTGTTCCGGTGTGCTGAGAGATAGAGAGAGAGAGAGACAGTGTCATTTGATTTGAGTTAGATAGATTAGGCAGAACAGTCAGTCAGTTATGCCGCGTACACACGAGCGGACTTTCTATCCTACTTGGTCCGGCACACTTTCCGACGGACTTTGTCCGCCAGGTGCGCCGGACTTTAAAACGAACGGACTTGCCCACACACGCCGGGATTTTCCGGCGGGCTAAGTCCGCCCGTCTTTCCGACGGACTTTCGCCGGAGTTCCGGCGGACTTTCAGAATGAACGGACTTGCCCACACACGGACAAGTCCGTTCATTTTGAACGTGACTCAGGTGCGACGGGACTAGAAAAGGATGTCAATCTTGCCGCTTTTATCGGCGAGATTGACACCTTGCGAGCCCCGTCGCGGGGCATACCAGGCCCTTAGGTCTGGTATTGATTATAAAGGGGAACCCCGCTATGCCGAAAAAACGGCGTGGGGTCCCCCCTAAAATCCATACCAGACTCCGATCCGAGCACGCAGCCTGGCCGGTCAGGAAAGGGGGTGGGGACGAGCGAGCGCCCCCCCCCTCCTGAACCGTACCAGGCCGCATGCCCTCAACATGGGGGGTGGGTGCTTTGGGGGAGGGGGGCGCCCTGCGCCCCCCCCCCCAAAGCACCTTGTCCCCATGTTGATGAGGACAAGGGCCTCTTCCCGACAACCCTGGCCGTTGGTTGTCGGGGTCTGCGGGCGGGGGCTTATCGGAATCTGGGAGCCCCCTTTAATAAGGGGGCCCCCAGATCCCGGCCCCCCACCCTATGTAAATGAGTATGGGGTACATGGTACCCCTACCCATTTACCTAGGAAAAAAGTGTAAGTAATAAAACACACCACACAGGTTTTTAAAATATTTTATTAAACAGCTCCGGGGGGGGTCTTCTTCCGGTTTCGGGGGTCCCTCCGCTTCATCTTCTCCCGGCGTCCGGTTGGTTCTTCTCCGCTCTCCGGCCTCTTCTCCCGGTGTCGCAGGTCTTCGGCCGGCCCCTCCGCTCTCTTCATGTAGCTCTATTGCGAGCGGAGGTCCGGACTTCTGGGCTTCTTGGCTTCTTGGCTTCTTGGCTTCTCTTCTCTTCTCTTCCCCCAGATGTTGACACGACGCTCTCTCCGGCTGGACTGGTCTCTGAGGGCTGCGTTGTGACTTATATAGGCGGAGACCCCGCCCCCATATGATGTCACAGTCCCTGGGCATGCTGGGACTGTGACGTTTTAGGGGGCGTGGTCGGGGGGCGTGGTCGACCACGCCCCCTAAAACGTCACAGTCCCAGCATGCCCAGGGACTGTGACATCATATGGGGGCGGGGTCTCCGCCTATATAAGTCACAACGCAGCCCTCAGAAACCAGTCCAGCCGGAGAGAGCGTCGTGTCAACATCTGGGGGAAGAGAAGAGAAGCCAAGCCAAGCCAAGAAGCCAAGAAGCCAAGAAGTCCGGACCTCCGCTCGCAATAGAGCTACATGAAGAGAGCGGAGGGGCCGGCCGAAGACCTGCGACACCGGGAGAAGAGGCCGGAGAGCGGAGAAGAACCAACCGGACGCCGGGAGAAGATGAAGCGGAGGGACCCCCGAAGCCGGAGGAAGATCCCCCCCCGGAGCTGTTTAATAAAATATTTTAAAAACCTGTGTAGTGTGTTTTATTACTTACACTTTTTTCCTAGGTAAATGGGTAGGGGTACCATGTACCCCATACTCATTTACATAGGGTGGGGGGCCGGGATCTGGGGGCCCCCTTATTAAAGGGGGCTCCCAGATTCCGATAAGCCCCCGCCCGCAGACCCCGACAACCAACGGCCAGGGTTGTCGGGAAGAGGCCCTTGTCCTCATCAACATGGGGACAAGGTGCTTTGGGGGGGGGGCGCAGGGCGCCCCCTCCCCCAAAGCACCCACCCCCCATGTTGAGGGCATGCGGCCTGGTACGGTTCAGGAGGGGGGGGGGCGCTCGCTCGTCCCCACCCCCTTTCCTGACCGGCCAGGCTGCGTGCTCGGATCGGGGTCTGGTATGGATTTTAGGGGGACCCCACGCCGTTTTTTCGGCGTAGCGGGGTTCCCCTTTATAATCCATACCAGACCTAAGGGCCTGGTATGCCCCGCGCTCGCCGCAATAGGAAGATTTGTTTTTCCTATTGCAGCGAGCGTGAGATGCAATACCATCCCCTCGTGTCGCATTTGGTCTGTCGGACCAGCCTACACACGAGCGGGCTTTCCGTCGGACCAGCACACACACGAGCGGACTTTCCGCCCGAAACTGAGTCCGACGGAAAGATTTCAAACATGTTTGAAATCTAGGTCCGGCGGGCTTTTGGGAAGAAGTCCGCCGGAAAAGTCCGCCGCCGCCCACACACGGGCGGATTGTCCGGCACACTCTGGTCCGCCGGACCAAGTATGCCGGAAAGTCCGACCGTGTGTACGCGGCATTAGCTGCACTTACAGTGTATTGTGTATATATATGCATCCCAGGTGTTGCATATATATATATACACTGTATTCAGTTTAGCTAGATCCGTTCCTGTTATCTTCTATCTAGACTATTTACATTTAATGCAGTGCGTCCTGCTCACAGTGTTCAGCTAGATCCGTTCCTGCTATTTACATTTAGTGCAGTGCGTCCTGCTCACAGTGTTCAGCTAGATCCGTTCCTGTTATCTTCTAGACTATTTACATTTAGTGCAGTGCGTCCTGCTCACAGTGTTCAGCTAGATCCGTTCCTGCTATTTACATTTAGTGCAGTGCGTCCTGCTCACAGTGTTCAGCTAGATCCGTTCCTGCTATTTACATTTAGTGCAGTGCGTCCTGCTCACAGTGTTCAGCTAGATCCGTTCCTGCTATTTACATTTAGTGCAGTGCGTCCTGCTCACAGTGTTCAGCTAGATCCGTTCCTGCTATTTACATTTAGTGCAGTGCGTCCTGCTCACAGTGTTCAGCTAGATCCGTTCCTGCTATTTACATTTAGTGCAGTGCGTCCTGCTCACAGTGTTCAGCTAGATCCGTTCCTGCTATTTACATTTAGTGCAGTGCGTCCTGCTCACAGTGTTCAGCTAGATCCGTTCCTGCTATTTACATTTAGTGCAGTGCGTCCTGCTCACAGTGTTCAGCTAGATCCGTTCCTGCTATTTACATTTAGTGCAGTGCGTCCTGCTCACAGTGTTCAGCTAGATCCATTCCTGCTATTTACATTTAGTGCAGTGCGTCCTGCTCACAGTGTTCAGCTAGATCCGTTCCTGCTATTTACATTTAGTGCAGTGCGTCCTGCTCACAGTGTTCAGCTAGAGCCGTTCCTGCTATTTACATTTAGTGCAGTGCGTCCTGCTCACAGTGTTCAGCTAGATCCGTTCCTGTTATCTTCTAGACTATTTACATTTAGTGCAGTGCGTCCTGCTCACAGTGTTCAGCTAGATCCGTTCCTGCTATTTACATTTAGTGCAGTGCGTCCTGCTCACAGTGTTCAGCTAGATCCGTTCCTGTTATCTTCTAGACTATTTACATTTAGTGCAGTGCGTCCTGCTCACAGTGTTCAGCTAGATCCGTTCCTGTTATCTTCTAGACTATTTACATTTAGTGCAGTGCGTCCTGCTCACAGTGTTCAGCTAGATCCGTTCCTGTTAAATTCCTACTGACAGGCAGGCTTGTCTGGTTACAGTATATAAAGCTACCTGAAGAAAATTACAGGTGTTCTATTTGATCCTATTAGTACCACGGTCAGGCAGCTAGACTATTTACATTTAGTACAGTGCGTCCTGCTCACAGTGTTCAGCTAGATCCGTTCCTGTTATCTTCCTACTGACAGGCAGGCTTGTCTGGTTACAGTATATAAAGCTACCTGAAGAAAATTACAGGTGTTCTATTTGATCCTATTAGTACCACGGTCAGGCAGCTAGACTATTTACATTTAGTACAGTGCGTCCTGCTCACAGTGTTCAGCTAGATCCGTTCCTGTTATCTTCCTACTGACAGGCAGGCTTGTCTGGTTACAGTATATAAAGCTACCTGAAGAAAATTACAGGTGTTCTATTTGATCCTATTAGTACCACGGTCAGGCAGCTAGACTATTTACATTTAGTACAGTGCGTCCTGCTCACAGTGTTCAGCTAGATCCGTTCCTGTTATCTTCCTACTGACAGGCAGGCTTGTCTGGTTACAGTATATAAAGCTACCTGAAGAAAATTACAGGTGTTCTATTTGATCCTATTAGTACCACGGTCAGGCAGCTAGACTATTTACATTTAGTACAGTGCGTCCTGCTCACAGTGTACAGCTAGATCCGTTCCTGTTATTTTCCTACTGACAGGCAGGCTTGTCTGGTTACAGTATATAAAGCTACCTGAAGAAAATTACAGGTGTTCTATTTGATCCTATTAGTACCACGGTCAGGCAGCTAGACTATTTACATTTAGTACAGTGCGTCCTGCTCACAGTGTTCAGCTAGATCCGTTCCTGTTATCTTCCTACTGACAGGCAGGCTTGTCTGGTTACAGTATATAAAGCTACTTGAAGAAAATTACAGGTGTTCTATCCCAGCTTAGTGCAGCTACAGGCCATTAGTATGTCTGGAAGGCCAAGAAGGAGAGGCAGACAGTCACAAGCCAATAAGAGAGGGCAAGCAGGCTCTGTGTCTAGTGCTGGTCGTGGAGACGGTGCATCCTCATCAGCACGTGGCCATGGGACACGCTTGGCCTTTTTTTCGGCAGCTGGCCGTGTTGAGCCGCAACATGCGGAAGACTTGGTCGAGTGGATGACCAAGCCGTCCTCATCCTCCTCATCCTCTCTCCCCCATGCCCAGGGTGCTTTGTCTGGCAAAGCAGCGGCCTCTTCCCTCAGCTCAATGTCATCAGTGACTCCTTCCCTAGCTCCACCATGTCCTCATGAGGATTCCCTCGAACTGTTTGACCACAGTGTTGGGTACATGCTCCAGGAGGATGCCCAGCGTTTGGAAGGCTCTGATGACGATACTGAGCTCGATGAAGGCAGTAACATGAGCGCGGACAGAGGGGGTGCCCAAGAAGGACAGCAATCTGGCAGTCATGCTCCCCCTGCTGCAGCATACTGCCAGGTTTGCTCCAGTGATGAGGAGGGAGGGGATGATGAGGTCACTGACTCAACGTGGGTGCCTGATAGGAGAGAGGAAGAGGAGGAGGAGGAGGAGGAGGAGGAGGAGGAGGCGGCAGCACATCACCAACGAGGCAGGATGCCCTCCAGGGGCCAGCCTAAGGGCAGCACATTGACTGCATCACACCCCAAAGCTCCACATGTGCAGGGCGCTGCAGTCTCTGCGCGTTATTCAAAAAGTTTTTTGGTGTGGGCCTTTTTTGAGGCGAGTGCATCAGATCGCACCGCTGCTATTTGCAACATATGTCTCAAGCGTATCTCGCGTGGCCAAAACATCTCCCGCTTGGGTACCACATGCTTGACCAGACATATGTTGACCTGCCATGCAGTTCGTTGGCAAGCGTATCTAAAAGACCCACACCAAAGATAAAAGAGGATCTCTCCTTGCTCCTCATCAGCTGAGATTTCCAACCCCACTAGACCTTCAGTCCTCTCTGAGACCTGCAGTGAGAGGAATGAAGGTGTAGAATTAGGTGTGTCACAGCCAAGTACTTGTGGGCAATCTGCTTTTGGTACACCGACGTCAGATTGTACCAGGCAAATTTCCCTGCCCCAGCTGCTGCACCGCCGAAAGAAGTTTGCTCCCAGCCATCCACATGCCCAGCGGTTGAATGCTAGCTTGGCAAAATTGCTAGCACTTCAACTGCTGCCTTTTCAGTTGGTAGACTCTGCCCCCTTCCGTGAGTTTGTGGAATGTGCGGTTCCTCAGTGGCAGGTACCCAAATGCCACTTTTTCTCACGGAAGGCGATTCCGGCTCTCTACCGGCATGTGGAAGGCAATGTCCATGCCTCGCTGGACAGGGCGGTCAGCGGTAAGGTGCATATTACCGCTGACTCATGGTCCAGCAGGCATGGACAGGGACGTTACCTAAGTTTCATGGCGCATTGGGTGACTCTGCTGGCAGCTGGGAAGGATGCAGGACAAGGTGCAGTAGTGTTGGAGGTTGTTCCACCACCACGCCTCCAAAATGCTGATTGTGACACACCTCTCTCCTCCACCCCCTCCTCTTCTTCTTCCTCCATGGCCTCTTCCTCGGAACCAGCGGTGCTCCGTAGGCGTTCAAGGGGCTACGCAAGTACGCAGGCCAAAAGATGCCATGCGGTGCTTGAGCTGGTGTGCTTGGGGGACAGGAGCCACACTGGGGCAGAGGTTCTGTCAGCTCTGCAGGGGCAGGTTCAGAGGTGGTTGACGCCACGCCAACTTAAGGCAGGAATGGTGGTTTGCGACAATGGCACCAACCTCCTCTCTGCCCTCCGACAGGGACAAATGACCCATGTGCCCTGTTTGGCTCACGTCCTTAACTTGGTGGTGCAGCGGTTCTTGGGCAGGTACCCGGGCTTACAGGATGTCCTGAGGCAGGCCAGGAAAGTCTGTGTGCATTTCCGCCGGTCATATAATGCCAGTGCTCGGCTGACGGACCTCCAAAAGGAGTTTAACCTGCCCAAGAACCGCCTAATCTGTGACATGCCCACCAGGTGGAACTCAACGTTGGCCATGCTGCAGCGGCTGCACACGCAGCAGAGGGCCATCAATGAGTACCTGTGCGACTATGGCACCAGGACAGGGTCAGGGGAGCTTGGTTTTTTTTCCCCACGCCAGTGGGCCATGATCAGGGATGCATGCACTGTCCTGTCACCATTCGAGGAGGCCACGAGGATGGTGAGCAGTGACAGTGCATGCATCAGTGACACTGTCCCCCTTGTCCACCTGTTGGAGCACACGCTGCGTGGAATAATGGACAGGGCACTTGAGGCAGAACAGAGGCAGGAAGAGGAGGACTTCCTTAGCTCTCAAGGCCCCCTTTATCCAGACAGTGTTCCTGCGTGCCCGCCGATCACACAGGAAGAGGACGAGGAGGAAGAGGAGGAGGAGGAAGATTGTGTCAGTATGGAGGTGGAGCCTGGCACTCAGCATCAGCAGCAGTCTTTAAGGGATCAGTCCCAAGAAACACATGGACTTGTACGTGGCTGGGAGGAGGTGGCTGCGGACCATGTCGTTCTTAGTGACCCAGAGGACTCCGGACCGAATGCCTCAGCAAACCTACGCTGCATGGCCTCCCTGATCCTGCAAAGCCTGCGTAAGGATCCTCGTATTCGTGGTATCAAGGAGAAGGACCAATACTGGCTGGCAACCCTCCTTGATCCACGTTACAAGGGTAAGGTTGCGGACCTTATCTTGCCATCGCAGAGGGAGCAGAGGATGAAACATCTTCGGGAGGCCTTGCAGAAAGGTCTGTGCAACGCGTTCCCAGAGACTGGGAGGTTACAAACTCCTGTTTCTGGACAACGTGTTGCTGAGGCTTCGGTCAGTCAAAGAAGGAGCGGTGGAGAAGGTGGCCGTCTGACCGATGCGTTCAGACAATTTTTTGGTCCGCAGCCCCAAGGTATGATCGGTTCCAGCAACCATCGCCAGCGTCTGTTTTACATGGTGCAGGAATACCTAGGGGCAAGATCAGACTTGGACACCTTTCCCACCGAAAATCCTCTGGGTTACTGGGTCTTGAGGATGGATCACTGGCCAGAGCTTGCACAGTATGCAATTGAGCTACTGGCCTGTCCTGCATCCAGCGTTCTTTCGGAACGCACATTCAGTGCTGCTGGAGGCGTGGTAACCGATCACAGGGTGCGTCTGTCCACCGACTCGGTCGATCGGCTGACCTTCATAAAAATGAATGAGTCTTGGATCACCACCAGCTACCAAGCACCTGATGCTGATGTAACCGAATAATTTTTTTTGAAATCTCAGATCCCTTCAAAGACTGCCTATGCTGATGCTGAGTGACTATCCCTGAGTAATTATCCTCTTCCTCCTCAATCATCACGCTGATAGCTTGTAAGAACATTTTTGGTTCTGGGCGCCACCACCAGTGCCTAAGGCACAATTTTTCAGCCCCTGTTTAACAGGGGCGTGTAATTACAATTTTTGATGTAATACTTTGCAGCAGGGCTCGTTCCTGCATTCCAACTAGAGTGTCTGTGAGGGGTTGCAGTGTTGTGGCACCAGCACCAGTGCCTAGGGCCCAATTTTTCTGCCCCTGTCTAACAGGGGCGTGTAATTACAATTTTTGATGCAATACTTTGCAGCAGGGCTCGTTCCTGCGTTCCAACTAGAGTGTCTGTGAGGGGTTGCAGTGTTGTGGCACCAGCACCAGTGCCTAAGGCCCAATTTTTCTGCCCCTGTCTAACAGGGGCGTGTAATTACAATTTTTGATGCAATACTTTGCAGCAGGGCTCGTTCCTGCGTTCCAACTAGAGTGTCTGTGAGGGGTTGCAGTGTTGTGGCACCAGCACCAGTGCCTAAGGCCCAATTTTTCTGCTCCTGTCTAACAGGGGCGTGTAATTACAATTTTTGATGCAATACTTTGCAGCAGGGCTCGTTCCTGCGTTCCAACTAGAGTGTCTGTGAGGGGTTGCAGTGTTGTGGCACCAGCACCAGTGCCTAAGGCCCAATTTTTCTGCCCCTGTCTAACAGGGGCGTGTAATTACAATTTTTGATGCAATACTTTGCAGCAGGGCTCGTTCCTGCGTTCCAACTAGAGTGTCTGTGAGGGGTTGCAGTGTTGTGGCACCAGCACCAGTGCCTAAGGCCCAATTTTTCTGCCCCTGTCTAACAGGGGCGTGTAATTACAATTTTTGAAGCAATAATTTGCAGCAGGGCTCGTTCCTGCGTTCCAACTAGAGTGTCTGTGAGGGGTTGCAGTGTTGTGGCACCAGCACCAGTGCCTAAGGCCTAATTTTTCAGCTCCTGTTCAACAGGGGCATGTAATTACAATTCTTGATCTAATATTTCACAGCAGGGCCCTGTGAGGGCTTACAGTGTTGTGGCCACAGCAACACCTAAGGCCCAAATTTCTACTGAGTATATAGGGCAGGACCCTACTTTCAAACATCTAACTTACAAACGACTCCTACTTGCAAACGGAAGGAGACAACAGGAAGTGAGATGAAATCTACCCCTAGGAAGGGAAATTCTCTCCTGTAAGAGTTAATATGGGAAAACAATTTCTCCTTTCCACTGATGCTTTCCAATCCTTGTTCCACAAAAAAACCCAAATTTTCAAAAAACATTTTTCATTGGGACAAAAAAGTGGGGTGAAATCTTCTGAAGAGGAGGAAAGACAGCAAAACAAATGTCACAGGGGTGATAACCCTTCCCTATGTTTTCCAAAAAGCTTAGAAAAGATTTTTTGGCTGGAGCTAAACACGTTAAAAATGTTCAAAATTACAAACAGATTCTACTTAACAACAAACCTACAGTCCCTGTCTTGTTTGCACCGCCTGTATACTGCTGTTCAGAGTATATAGGGCCTGGTGGCCCCACACCTTTCCTTATTTTAATTTGGGTGCGGGGTTCCCCTTAATATCCATACAAGACCCAAAGGGCCTGGTAATGGACTGGGGGGTACCCATGCCGTTTGTCTCACTGATTTTCATCCATATTGCCATGACCCGACATGACATTAAACCCGCAAGCAGTTTTAAATGAGATTTTTTCCTTTAAAAATGACATTTGGTGCAGGGACTGTTCTAAACATGGGAAACACGCGTCACTTTACAGGCATACTATAGACACCCCCCAGGTACGATATTTAAAGGAATATTTCACTTTTTTTTTTTTTACTTTAAGCATCATTAAAATCACTGCTCCCGAAAAAACGGCCGTTTTTAAAAGTTTTTTTTGCATTGATACATGTCCCCTGGGGTAGGACCTGGGTCCCCAAACCCTTTTTAGGACAATACCATGCAAATTAGCCTTTAAAATGAGCACTTTTGATTTCGAACGTTCGAGTCCCATAGACGTCAATGGGGTTCTAACGTTCGTGCGAACTTTCGGTCCGTTCGCGGGTTCTGGTGCGAACCGAACCGGGGGGTGTTCGGCTCATCCCTAGTGGTTGCCATTAAAGTCCCATTAATCCCTTGTTGGGGGTAATTGTTTATATAATTTGACCCTGGGGATGTTGGCAACATTTATGATCTAGTTGGATGGCAGTTTTCCTCCTTTTTGGTACTGAAGAGGCTATACCATTTATTGACTTTCCAGCTGAAATCCAAGTCCCTTTCCCAACTTAGTGCATAGGAGGGTTTTTCTGAGGTCTCTGTCAAGGCTGTGTAAATGAAGGAAATACCACCCCTTTGGTCCAGGGATCCGGAACACCACTGCTCATAAGCTGTGACATGTGGGGGGTCTGATTTGGAACACCACTGTGAAAGGATAAAGTGTCTGATTTAATGTAGTTTGAATCTTTCTGATTGTGGCATCTCAAATTTGCTAACACAACGGGATGCTGTCAGGGGGCCACCAGAGGAGAGAAAGTGTCCAATTCTAAATAGACCCTTATTTGTCCACCATTGGAAAGTCTCTCTATATCCACCCAATCAAGTCTCTGGCCTTGTGAGTATATATATAAGAGAATTGGGCCAATTGGGCTGCTTGGTAGTATTTCCAGAGGAGTGGGACTCCCATGCTCCCTTGCTTACGACTTCTAAAGAGAATACTTTTAGGAAAAAAATATCCTTTGGAGCCCCAAATAAAGCTAAGTATTTTGGATTGAAACTTCTGGAGCTGGGATTTGTATATGTAAATTGGAAGGGAGCGAAATTAGTATAATATCCTGGGTAGTAGAGTCATTTTAACAGAGTTGACCCTCCCCAGCCAGGATATTTCTCTCTTTGACCAAAGAGACAGGTCGCTAGCCATTTTTTTCGTAAAGAGGGGGATCATTGGCACCATAGAGCTGATCCATGCTAGCCATCAGGCTGACACCCTGATATGGTATGGAAGTGGAACTCCATGAAAACAAGAAGCTATTTTTAATACGTTCTTCCAGGGAGGTCGGGATATTGGCATTCAAAGCTATAGATTTTGCCATGTTCACATGGAGGCCCGAAATTTTCCCAAAGTCCTTAAGGAGATCAAGAATATTCAGGGTGGAGATGAGGGGAGAAGATATAAAAAGGAAAAGGTAATCGTATTTGTGGGTTCTCTGTCCACACCTTACTCAATTGATATTCGGATTAGATCTAATGGCTATGGCCAGGGTTTCTATAGCGATGGCAAAAATTATTGGGGAAAGGGGACACCCCTGTCTAGTTCCTTTGGAGATTGGAAATTGGTCTGAGAAGTGGCCTAACAATTTAACTTGGGCACTGGGATTGGAATAGAGGGCCCTCAGAGTCTGTATGAAGTGTGGTCCAAAACCCCATCTATCCAAGAGTTTGAATAGATATGACCATTCTACTGTGTCAAAGACCTTCTGGAGGTCAACTGAAAGCAAAAATCCTTCCTAAGGGCCACCTCCATCCCAATTCGCTCTCAGAAGTGAAATGACATCCACTGCTCTACGCATTTGATCTGGCCCCTGTCTACTGGGTATGAAGCCCACTTGATCCTTATCTATATAACCACCGATAAAAGTGGAAAGTCTGTTGGCCAAGATTCTGGTCAAAATTTTAAGATCGTTATTGATCAAAGAAATAGGCCTGTAGTTGCTGACCTCTGAACTATCTTTCCCTGGTTTGGGAATGACTGATATGCATGCCATGTTAGCGGCTGCATCAATTTTGGAACCTGTCCACCTGTCCAGAGGGAGTTAAAAAAATGGGTCAAATACGCGGAGAGGGAGGATCTAAATGTCTTGTAGTAACAAGCTGAAAATCCATCAGGTCCTGGAGCAGACCCAAGTTTAAGATTTTTAATGACCTCTAGTACTTTAGCTTCACTTATGGGTTTCTCCAGGCCTGACCTGTGGTCCTTGTTTAATTTGGGAATGGAGACGTCCTCTAGGAAGTCTGCTATGTGGGAGGGGTTGAGTATTTTGTTTGCCCTCTAGAGTGTGGTGTAGAATCTATGGAACTCGGCCATAATCTTTTGTGGATTCTGTGTGAGTGCCCCTGTGGAAGAACATAGTTTTGCAAAAGATACGGAGTAGTGTCGGGGCGTCACCCTGGCAGCCAATCTCTGGCTTATTTTGTCCTTATGGAGGTAGAAACAAGCACAGACCAGCAAAGGTCTTTTTCCGCCTGAGTGGTGAGTTTAGGGATAAGCGACTAGATTCTAAAAGCACTCGAGATTTAGAGGTGGGATTTCGGCTATGATCTTTGGAGATTTTATGGAATTCTTGTTACAGCTTTTTAATGTCTGCCCATCACTCGCATTTGAGTTTAGAGGCAAGCTGGATGATTTTACCTCTCATCACAGCCTTATGGGCTGCCCAGTGTCTCAGGAGAGACTGTCCCATCATCATTAACCTGGAGGTATTCCACAATGTCTTTATTTCCAAAATGGTGCAGTGGACCGGGTTGCTTAGTATAGACTCATTGAGACGCCAATGAAACATGCCATCATGCCCCTGTGTGTTTTGCATTTGCACCGTTAAATGGTCTGATAATGGGGAGTCTCTAATAGACGACCTGGTAACCGATGGGATGGCCGAGGCTGTGATGAAAATATGATCAATTCTCGCGTAGGTTTGATGTGGTGATGAGAAGTGAGTGTAATCCTTTGAGTGTGGATTAAGTTCCCTCCAGATATCCACTAACCAATGTGAGTGCATGAGCTTGGCAATCTTACCGGTTTGTTTATGGGGGTGCAATAGTCCGGAGCAACTATGCCTGGATTTGTCTAGCATCTGATCAAGTGTCACGTTAGAGTCCCCCCCCCCCCCATTATCACTGTTCCCACCAAGTGAGGGGAGATGGCCAACATCATGGTGGAAAAGAATTGTGCTCGACCTCGGTTATACCAAAGTATAATTAGTACCCATTAGCGAGCCTGATATTAGTAAATATCTGCCCTCTGGATCCTTAATTTCCTGAGATAAGGAAAAGTTAGCCTTTTTGGAAAAGAAAATTCCTACCCCCTTAATCTTATCTTCTGTGTTGGCTAAGTAAAATAGGGGATATTTGGGATGGAGGAATTTAGGTTGGAATTGCCTCGGGAAGTGCGTCTCTTGCAGAAAGAGGACATCAGTCTGTTGGGAATGAGAATATTAAAAGTATTGGCGTCTTTTGTAGGGGGAGTTCAGACCCTGGACATTGTGAGAGGCTATAATAGATATAATAGAATAGGCCTAGGATTATGGTCATCTGGAGCCATGGACCAAGACAGGCAGTAACTCAATATTTGGACAGAGACCTACCTTCCTCCAGATGCATTCTCCCTTGGATGGGTTGAATTTGGATATAGGACAATCTGCACTCCTGAGACACCTGGAAAGGTAAGAGGGGAAGAAGAAAAAGACAAGATATCAGAACCAAGAGGGACCTGTGGGGCCCACGGAAAAAGATTTCTGTAGACTTCCACTGGTACCTATGTATGGTAGCAGGCCGGCCTGCTCCTATAACCTGAATTAACCTTAACATTTGCCTATAAGGTAAATGAGCATCTACCGACACGTGGGTGAACAGCCATGTGGAGGCAGAGGGAAGAGCATTGCTGCTGCCCCAGCCCAACCAGAAGCCCAAATTAGCAGAGTACTAGACATGACCCCCCCCCCCATTTGTTTAAGGGGGAATAGGGATAATAATGAGGGATGAAATTTAACCCGGTTTGAGGATGTCTCCCCTGGGCTTAGGGAAGATCGGAGGGTTCCCTAAAGTGGGGCTCTCCTCCAAACTTCCCGTCCACAGAGGCAGAGTGCCCATATGTATAGCAAGTGATGTCAGGCTCACATGGGAATGCAAAAAGAATTCCTGAAACAATAACAACCAAGTATAAGTAAGCAAAATGAATATTAGCTTTAAAGAGTTTTTGTGACTTCAGACACTCTTTTCTTATCACAGTGCCCTGTCTTCCCTGAGTAAATTTAAGTGAACTCACAAATTTACAGACCAAATCTCAGTAACTTGAAAATGTCCAGCTATAAAAAGGATATAAACCATGTTATTAGAAAACAAAATTAAAGAAGATGGAGATGACCCTAGGCATAAATGAGGGCAATAGACAAACAACATATTCTTGTGGGTCTTTTCAACAAATAGACCAGAGGGCAAGAGTTCCTCCTATGGGGAATAAAACTGTGGCCAAATGAGAAAAATTGGTCTCCCATTCCAAAGAGGAAGAATCAAGGGGGATGTCTTTGGATCTCTTAGATTGCTGCTTCTGCTAGGACCGGTACAATCGGACTATGTGGGAAAGGGCGTTTGGTGGATCCTGTATGCGTGTGAAGTGAGGTCGATGATTGGTCTTGGGAGATCAGGCCCATCTGGAGCAGGATATGTTCACCTTCTTGTAGTGATTAAAAGCCATTTTGAGCCAGAACATGGAGTAGAGGTTTTACTGACCTTCTTTACTGGATGGTGAGCGAGGAGAGGTCAGCAAAGATTTGGACCTAATGGCCCTGAATGGACAGTTGTTCCGCATCCCTGGAAAATCGCATGATGTCTTCCTTAACTCGGTAAAAGTGCGGCTTGACAATTATTTCCCTGGGAAGGCCATCTGACCAAGGTGGGGTAGAGAGCTCTATGAGCTCTTTCTAGCTCCAACCAGTGCTCTGGGATACCAGGGATGAGATCCGCTATGAATGAGCAGACAGCAGCATTCACATCTTTGACGGACTCGGGGAGACCTCTTATGCAAAAATTGTATCGCCTGGAGCGGTACTCCAAGTCATCTATTTTGGATATGGCTGTATTCAAGCAGTCTTGTAAGTTCTGTATACGGTCTGTGTTCTGGTTGGTTCTAGAAATTGTCTGAAACATTTATTCCATGACATCTATTCTAGACCCAAGGTTTTGGAGGTCTGCGTTCATTTCTGAAGTGATTTGGGAAGAGCGTCCTAGAAAAAGCGCTCATCATGGTTGCAAATTCCATAGGAATTGCTGGGGAGGACTGTCCCATATTACATAGTAGGTGAGGTTGAAAAAGTCCATCAAGTCCAACCCATGTGTGTGATTATATGTCAGTATTACATTGTATCTCCCTGTATGTTGCGGTCGTTCAAGTGCTTATCTAATAGTTTCTTGAAACTATCAATGCCCCCCACTGAGACCACCACTTGTGGAAGGGAATTCCACATCCTTGCCGCTCTTACAGTAAAGAACCCTTTAAGTTTAAGGTTAAACCTCTTTTCTTCTAATTTTAATGAGTGGCCACGAGTCTTTTTAAACTCCCTTCTGCAAAAAAGTTTTATCCCTATTGTGGGGTCACCAGTATGGTATTTGTATATTGAAATCATATCCCCTCTCAAACGTCTCTTCTCCAGAGAGAATAAGTTCAGTGCTCGCAACCTTTCCTCATAACTAATATCCTCCAGCCCTTTATTAGCTTTGTTGCCCTTCTTTGTGCTCCATTTCCAGTACATCCTTCCTGAGGACTGGTGCCCAGAACTGGACAGCATACTCTAGGTGCAGCCGGACCAGAGTCTTGTAGAGTGGGAGAATTATTGTTTTATCTCTGGAGTTGATCCCTTTTTAATGCATGCCAATATTCTGTTTGCTTTGTTAGCAGCAGCTTGGCATTGCATGCCATTGCTGAGCCTATCATCTACTAGGACCCCCAGGTCTTTTTCCATCCTAGATTCCCCCAGAGGTTCTCCCCCCAGTGTATAGATTGCATTCATATGTTTGCCACCCAAATGCATTATTTTACATTTTTCTACATTGAACCTCATTTGCCATGTAGTTGCCCACCCCATTATTTGTTCAGATCTTTTTGCAAGGTTTCCACATCCTGCGGAGAAGTTTTTGCTCTGCTTAGCTTAGTATCGTCCGCAAATACAGAGATTGAACTGTTTATCCCATTCTCCAGGTCATTTATGAACAAATTAAATAGGATTGGTCCCAGCACAGAACCTCGGGGGACCCCACTACCCACCCCTGACCATTCCGAGTACTCCCCAATTATCACCACCCTCTGAACTCGCCCTTGTAGCCAGTTTTCAATCCATGTACTCACCCTTTGGTCCTTGCCAACGGGCCTTATTTTACAGTACAGTAAAGGTTTATGGGGAACTGTGTCAAATGCTATTGATGGAGACAGAGGGATTTGCCTCCATGCCTCTCAGAGGAGTGAACATTAGCTCATCCAGTGCTCTCTCCAGTGGAAGCTGGGGAGATAACAATGGGGAGAGGTGTACTCACAGGAGCAGGTCTGTGTGGTGAGGCTGCCTGTGGAGCCGGAACTGTGCTCTCCTCCATTTCCTCTCCCCTGTCCTCCGGATCGTGCTGTGGAGCCGGTACCATCTTGGAATGTCCGGGGGCCTCAGATATGAAGCCTGGCTGATGAGTGAGGTCCCTCCTGACTGACATGGGGGTGTTCCCGGGTATCCCCGCTAGCTGTAGAGTCCGGGGGGGTCTGTTTGTGTGGGGGTTGCTTGCGGCTGTGGGGCTGGAAGGACCAGAGCGGGATGGAGCTCCGAGATCATGCTGCCATTCTCGGGAGCTCCGCGCATGCACCTCTGATATCATCTTTTATACATTAACAAATAATTGGATATTATATTGTGTTTTTGTGCATTAAAATTAATTAAAGTGTATTTTTTTACAAAAAAATTGAATTTGAAAAACCGCAAATACCGTCTGACTATTTAATGTTTAATGATACTAAGTAGTTTTTCTAGCAAAAAAATAGAGAGGAATGTCAGCCCCTCTGTTTGGCTAGGCTGTAACAAAAAATCTCACACATGGTATCCCTTTACTCAGGAGGAGGAGTAGAATGTGTTTTGGGGTGAAATTTTAAGTATGCCCATGCTATGTATGAGCAATATCCTATTAAATTGACAACTTTGTGTAAAATAATTATGTTCATTTTCCTTCCACATTTTCCAAAATCATGTTGCAAAAAAATGAAGTCTTCATAAGACTCCCCATGCCTCTTAAAAAACACCTTGGGGTGTTTACTGTACAATATGAGGTCATTTACTGGGTGTTTGTTCTGTTCTGGTGCTCCAGGGCCTCCAAAAATGTGAGAGTTAGTCAGGAAATTAGTAATTTATGCCCCTAGAAAGCCTGAAGGTGCTCCTTTGATTTTAGGCCCCTCTGTGAGCTTAGGATGTGAAAAAGTCTCACACATGTGGTATTGCCATACTTAGGAGGATTAGCAGAATGTGTTTTGGGGTGTATTTCCAAGTATGTCAATGCTTTTTGCTAAAAGTATCTTATTAATTGACAACTTTGTGTACAAAAGTAGATTTAAAGCAGAACTCCGGGATTTTCAAAAAATCCCCCATTAGTACACCCCCACACAAAACACTAAACAGTTATCAAATTTGTGAAATTTCTTACCATTTAAGAGATATGTCTGATTTAATTTTCAGGAAGTCAGCTCTGTGATTCAAAAAATGCATCATCTTTTCTGGCAAGGAAGAGGTGTTAGAACAGGGATTGCATCATATCCTCTTCTCTCTCTCTAAACTGTAATCAGCCTACATTTCTCATGTATCCTTGGGATTAGAGTGAATGTGGGAGGGTACACTAGGGTTGTACATGTAAATGTGAACTCGCCCACTTCAACATAAATCACAGCCCTCATTCTGCAGCCAGCAAGCCATACATAACACACGGTATGATACACAGGAGGGAGGAGCCCAATGTGGGCATCACGCAGGTGCTGCTGCTAAGCCCGAGGTCTGCGAAACACCCTCCCGAAATGCAGCGCTGAGGAGATGAACTCTCCCCAACACCGGCCTCCATCGGCTTGCCTGGCCCCACGTTGCAGTCCTGTGCACAGTTGAATGATACGGCGCGGCGGGGCAGGGGACCGTTCTCCCCAGCACCTCCCCTTGTTGTAGGAGTAGCGAACGGCCCGGTTACAACAGAGTTCTAGTAAGGAAGGAAGGACGTGCGGACCACTCCGGTTGGACGCGAGCAGGGTGCCAGACTGAGAGCGAGTTGAGGTGTGATTCCCAGTCTTCAGTGCCGAGAGTCCCCCCCCTCCCAGAGCGGAGGTCACAGATAGCAGAGACTATGGAAAGTGCCTGAGTGAGATCTGCTTTAAGACTTCAGAACACCAGACTGCCAGAGGACATCTGCTTCTCCCCTCTCCCTTTCCCCCCACCTACCTGAGCAGAGCAGTGTTTATTGCAAAAATCAGCAGTCCGTCCAGTTCGGAGGCGAGCTCAAGCCGAAAATGCCAGAAAACATCCGAGGGGTGAGTCACAGAACATAATAGCTGACAGTATTCTGCTTTCAGCGTGTATTGGTCATGCCTGTGTTCATGCTCCCCCCAGTGGCTCAAAAGGAGATTGTTGGAAAGTATAGTAAAGTGAAGACTCCATAGAGCACCTGTGGGAGACTCTGTAGTTATCAATCCCTCGTTTGTAGATACACTTAGGGCAAGGACACTGGCACAATACTGGTTATACTGTGTAAGCGTTCTGAAATAAGAGACAGCTTTCCTCAGTTCCTTAAAGGGGCATGCAATACCCGATGGTGAACTAAACAGAGCTACTGGATTATACTGAACTAACTAAGGTTGACCAATAGCGTAAAAGTACATCTTATAACTGGGACCTATAAAAGGACTACAAAGGGACTGTTAACTGGCTAAAATTTTTATTAGAGCGCTCGGTGCTTTAGTAGGGACACTAAGACGTTGACACCATACATAGGTTCCGCAGGGGAGAGGAGACTGGGAGAGCAGACACTTCCTTAAAGGAGTCCCTAAAAGTGTCCGGGGCTTGGATTATCACAGGCTAAGCTGTTTGCATGAAAGGAACTGACTTGCTGCTGAACACTGTTGAACAACATCCTGAGATCCTGAATACATTCTGAATAAACTGTTTATTTTGTGCTTAATACACTGCTAGGTGGAGGAGCAGAGGGGAGAAGATGTTAGGGTAGCGAGAGGAGAAAGATAATTATATATATATGTTTTTTTTTTCCTTTTTTTTTCTCTCTACCCCCCCATCTGAGTAACCCGTGCAATCCCCAAGCTCAATTAGAGAATAAGGGGTAGGTCAGTGAAGGGGCAGGTGCGAACCCCCCCAAGGTAAGTGCTAGTCCCGGCACAATTAAGAAATACCTGACACAGGAGAACGGTAAAGACAGCCCAGGCAAACGGACTGGCACTAAAAGTAAAGTACCAGAAACAACGCCTAAGCCTGGGATGAGAAGATCCTTAGCAGACACCAATACTACATCACAAGTCATCGAAGAAATGACCGATGACAGTGAACACGAATCAAGACCTGATAACCATTTACCCTCAAAGGATGAGATGGTAGAGATGTTCGCAAGGCTAGAAGAGTCCATACAGGGGAATTGGTGACCATGCATGAGGATATGAACCATGTACTCAAAAGAGTCGAAGAAGCAGAAGAAAAATTGGATTCTCAGGCGGTTGCCATGACAGAATTCAAGGAACAATTGGAAGAAATACAGAAAGAACAAAAGTATATACGATACAAAATAGAAGACCAGGAAAATCGCAGCAGGAGGAAAAATTTAAGGATTAGAGGGTTACCAGAGTTGTCAGGGGAGGACTTACAAGAAAAAATGGGACAGAGTTTTTGGCCCTCTGCTGGGGAATGAAGACACAGTAAAGATTGAATTTGAGAGAATTCATAGGATTAGAAAACCAGCAGAGTTGGCTGGTGAAATTCCAAGAGATGTGGTGGTTAGATTCCACAAGTATAAAGACAAGGAGAAGATATGGACAAAACTTACAACAACAGCAGCTAAATACGACGAGTTTTCACTGCAAGTATATCCTGATTTGGCATCGGAAACCCTCAGAAGGAGAAGGTTGCTGAAGCCCCTGCTGGAACTGCTAAAGACTAACAATGTACAATATCCGTGGGACTTCCCAGCCTGGCTTATAGGTAAGAAAGAGGGCCGGTCGGCAACATTAATATTTTCAGAAGATATGGAAAAATTCTGCAAGAAATTGGACATTCCGTTAGTGGAGATACCAGGCTGGTGGGAAACTCACGAGAAAACATCTAACGCTGCGGACCAAAAAATGTGGCATTCGTCTGATAAAAAGAAGAAATCATCCAAGAAGAAGCCAGAGAGAAGATGATAGGGAGATAAGGGACTGGACGTGGGGGTTGGGCTGGGGGGGTTTGGAGAGCGCTGCATGGGTGGGGGGGTGGAATGGGGAGGGGCACCCCAAATTGGGGGGCGGTGGCCGCTGTGGGCACCTTAGATGGAGCTCAACCTTCGGGGGGAGATCCAGTGGGCAGGAAGGATTGGGTAGGCCACGGATTCCAGGGCCTTGTGAAGGTAACGCCCCCTACAGGCAGTGGGGTTGGGGGGGAGGGGGTGGAGGATAGGTGGTGGGGAGGGAGGGGGCGACGGAAGGGGGGAGGGGGCGGGGAGGGGGGGTGGGTAGGGGTGTGATTTCTCTCCAATTTAAAGTAAAAGGGTTACCAGAAGTCCTAATACACCAATGCCTAGAAGAGTTAAAACATCAAGGTTTATGTACAGTACAGCTGGTCAACATTGAAGACAGGCAAACATTGGGGACTCATAGGATGAGAAGGTTTTATAACGACGGAAGCGGGATGTGGGAGGGTCAGGATATAGGATGATCATACTAAAAATAGTATCCTATAATGTACGAGTGCTTAATAGCCCAGCTAAAAGGGCCAACATTTTGAGAGAGCTGAAGTTCCTCAAAGCTGATGTTGTTCTACTACAGGAGACACACATCTCTCAGGACTCAAATCTTAAAATCTGGTCATGAGACTACCCAGTGTGGTACTATGGGGACTCTCCAACTAAGCGAGCTAAGGGTGTCGCCATAGGATTTGCTAGAGGAGTACGGTTCACCCCGGAAGTGAGAATGGTGGACCCGGAAGGGCGCTATTTGTTTCTAAGAGGTAGAATAAATGAAGTAGAGTACTCCATAGCAAATATCTACGGACCGAATAGGAACCCAAAAAAATTTCTGATGGGGTGGTGGAGAAGTTTATGAAGTTTAAGACAGAGGGGGCAATCCTGGCTGGGGACTTTAATATCTGTATGGATTCTGATATGGACTGTACGTCCCGTGCACGGTGGCCTAAGATGATCCAGGGGGAGTCATTGAAAAAGAAATTACACCAACATCAACTGATGGATGTATGGAGACTTTCTGCTCCGCCGTGCACGGGACGTGCTCGAGAATTGATTTATTCCTAGTAGAGCATAGGATGCTGAATGTGGTAATGGGCTCAAACATAGAAACCGGGACTTTCTCTGACCATGCCCCAGTATCAATAAAACTAAAGATAGAGGGAGTACATAATAGGACTAATATATGGAGACTGAATGAAGATCTGATACAGGATGCAGAGGTTGTGTATAGGCTAAAAAAAGAGCTAGAATGGTATTTTTCAACAAATAGTTCAGATACTACCTCAGAAGCCACAGTATGGGAGGCCCACAAGGCCTATATCAGGGGGATTTTGATTGCAATAGGAGCAGCAAAAAAAAGGAGAATAGGCGGAAAGGTGAAGTGTTATATAAAGAAATTTACAACCTTGAACAGAGCTATAAAAATACAGGTAACCATGGTACAGAATTGGAAATAACCATAAAGAAAGAGTAATTAAAGGATCATATTGAACATGAAAACAGAGCGCTCTTCTATCGGCTTAAGAAAGAAAGGTACCAATGGGGAGATATGTCTAGTAAATACTTATCTAAAATATTAAAAAGGAAAATAAGGGCCAACTTTATCGAAAGTATACAAACCGGTAAAGGGTAGAAGGTATATTCAACTCCAGACATTGCCCATGCTTTTCAAGAGTATTATGGGAAACTATACTCAATAACCCAAAATGACCCCCCAGATAGGGTACAAAAGAGGCTAGACAATACTAAAGCCCTGCTAAATGAAATTGGCCTTAAAAGAATACCTCCGGATAAATTCAGCCTCCTAGAGGATCCTATAACGGAAGAGGAGATACTTCAAATTTTAAAGGAGTCACCAGCCGGGAAAAGCCCAGGTCCCGATGGGTTGTCGGTCGTATATTATAAAAAGTTCAGTGACATTTTAGTGCCTAAAATTTGCTCTTATATGAACGGGATAGGCGTTAATTGGAAGATACGACGGGAAGCACTGGAGGCCATGATTACCATCATCCCTAAGGAAGGTAGGGATCCCTCGCTGTGCTCAAGCTATCGGCCCATCTCCCTATTAAATGCTGACGTGAAGTTGTTTGCAAAGATTTTAGCCAGCAGAATGAAGACAGTAATGAATGATCTGGTACACACCGATCAAGTGGGCTTTATTTCAGGTAGGGAAAGTAGGGATAATGGTATTAGAACTCTTCTGCTAGTATAAAAGATAAAAGAGAGTAGATCCCCAGGGCTACTACTGTCTATAGATGCCGAAAAAGCGTTTGACAGAGTAGACTGGGGATTTCTGCAGAACACACTGGAGGCATGTGGAGTGGGCCCTAGGATGATTTGCTGGATAAATACCCTTTATAACCACCCTGCAGCTAAGGTCAAAATTAACGGGACAGTATCTGAGTCCTTTGAAATGTATAATGGGACTCGTCAGGGTTGTCCCCTGTCCCCATTATTGTTTGTCCTTTCATTAGAACCACTGCTGGCCGGGGTAAGACAAAATCCCGATATTAGGGGGATTCAGATTGATAATGAGGTACAGAAAGTGGCGGCTTATGCCGATGACATTTTGTTCTACATTACCAGCCCTAGGATAACCCTCCCCAACCTACTGAAAACTCTAAAAACTTACGGCGATGTAGCAAATTTTAAAATTAACCCTTCAAAATCGGAGATACTTAATATAAGCGTTATGCCACAGGAGGTACAAATTTATAAACAGGACTTCCCATTTATATGGAGGGACACCGAGCTAAAGTATTTAGGAGTCAAAATAACACCTTCACATGAAACCATTTTCCAACAAAACTTTATCCCTCTGTTAAATGATATCAAATCTGATTTAAATAAAATAGCTTCCAGACAAAGGTCTTGGATCGGTAGGATGAACAGCTTCAAAATGGCAATCCTACCTAAAATATAAAATGCAAATGCTACCAATTGCAATTCCAGACATATATTTAAGAAAAATGAATACGCTACTACGAAGGTTTATTTGGCAAAATAAAAGGCCCCGCTTAAGTCTGGCGGTACTTATGAGTGACAAGGCACAAGGGGGTTTGGGAGTAGCGGATATTAAAACTTACTACAATGCAATTCTTATGGCACAGGTGGTTGAATGGGTAAAAAAATATAAAGAAAAAAGGTGGGTTAAATTGGAAAGTATGATCAGTAAAGTTAATCTCGGGAAAGTGATATGTATCCCGACACACATAAGAGACTTAGATGGGCACACTCACACAATTACACGGACAGCTATGGCAACGTGGGATGGGGTACACAAATGGGAAAAATGGGGGTATAACTCCCCACTGATACCACTAAGCGACACTTTTTATTTTGCACCAGGGAAAGAGAGGTTTTTTGGTAGATGGATTAAGCATAAAGATATACAATTAAAAGATATTACACGCAATGGTAAAATATGCACATTTCATGAACTGATTAATAAAAAAGATGTTTTAGAAATAAATAGATGGAGGTATGCACAGTTGAAACACTTTGTGGAATCCCTTCCCCAGCCGATTAGATCGGAGGACAGCCTGCTTCCCTTTGAGCGGCTTTGCCTGGCAACAGATGGTAGGAGAATGATTTTGAGGATTTACAAAATCTTAATTAGATTAAAAATACTGGGTCCCCTGCCATTTATTAAAAAATGAGAGGAAGAGATGGGAACAGGAGGCATGGAAGTAGATGTTTGTAAAATACTAAGGTTGACACATGCTATATCTCCGGATTGTAGTTCACTAGAAATTAACTATAAGTGCCTGGCACGATGGTATAGAACTCCAGACAAATTACATAAATTCCAAAAAGGAGACCTCGAATCTATGTTGGAGAGGATGAGCAGAAATTGGAACTATGTTCCATATTTGGTGGACATGCCCTAAAATTAAAGTCTACTGGAAAGAGGTACTATTAATAATAAAATAAATTACTGGCACTAAGATACCTGAAGAGCCATGGGTATGTTTGTTCCATGGGGTCAGCATGTCCATCAAACAATATAGGAGATCACTGCTGCCCCATCTCCTAAGTGCAGCAAAAAGTGTAATCCCCGACAGTGGAAGGACCCTGAGAGCCCTTCATTGAAGCATTGGCTAGGTAAAATTAACAAAATTTATAATATGGAGTTTCTAAGGTTTAGCGGTAAAATAGGAGAAGAAGGGTTCAAAAGGAGATGGAAAGATTGGGAAAAGTATAAGCATACACCGAGATACGCCGAAAGGATGGTAGAGAGAAGGTAGTGTGAGTAAAGGTGAGAGGGCTGGACTATAGACAGATACTGGGAGAGATTTGGGGGGTCAATAGGGGTGGAGGGGAGGTGGGGGGTGGGAGGTTTCATTTTTGGGACTATTAGGCTGAACTTGTTTTGTTTGTATGCATGTTTTTTTTCTTTTGTCTTAAAAAAAAAAATCTTAATAAAGAGATGGAAAAAAAAAACACACGGTATGATGGGTTACAGCCTTATAAATGCAAAGCATTTTAATATAAATACATGTTAATATATTAATTTAATGCATTTAATAAATAAATTCAAATTAAATTAATACATTTAATGCATTTAATATAAATGCAAACCAGTGCAGCTTATCAGTGTCCACTGGTGCCGCATGTCAGGGACCACCAGTCAGGGATCACCATATCAGGGACCATCAGTGCTGCTTGTCAGGGACCACCATGTCATGCACCACCAGTCAGGGACCACCATGTCAGGGACCACCAGTGCCACTTGTCAGGGACCACCATGTCAGGGACCACCAGTCAGGGACCACCATGTCAGGAACCACCAGTCAGGGACCACCAGTGCCGCATGTCAGGGACCACCATATCAGGGACTACCAGTGCCGCATGTCAGGGACCATGTCAGGGACCACCAGTGCCGCATGTCAGGGACCACTAGTCAGGGACCACCATGTCAGAGACCACCAGTGCCGCTTGTCAGGGACCACCATGTCAGGGACCACCAGTGCTGATTCTCAGGGCCCACCAGTGCCACTTGTCAGGGACCACCATGTCAGGGACCACCAGTCAGGGACCACCAGTGCTGATTCTCAGGGCCCACCAGTGCCGCTTGTCAGGGACCACCATGTCAGGGACCACCAGTCAGGGACCACCAGTGCTGATTCTCAGGGCCCACCAGTGCCACTTGTCAGGGACCACCATGTCAGGGACCACCAGTGCTGATTCTCAGGGCCCACCAGTGCCGCTTGTCAGGGACCACCATGTCAGAGGCCCCTATGTCAGGGACCACCGTGTCAGGGACTACCAGTGCCAAATGTCAGGGACCACCAGTGCTGCATGTCAGGGACCACCATGTCAGGAACCACCATGTCAGGGACCACCAGTGCCGCTTGTCAGGGACCACCAGTGTCGCATGTCAGGGACCACCATGTCAGGGACCACCAGCGCCGCTTGTCAAAGACCACTATGTAAGGGACCACCAGTCGGAGACCACTATGTCAGGGACCACCAGTCAGGTACCACCAGTGCCACTTGTCAGAGACCACCATGTCAGGGACCACCAGTCAGGGACCACCAGTGTCCCATGTCAGGGACCACCATGTCAGAGAGCACCAGTGCCACTTGTCAGGGACCATCATATCAGGGACCACCACGTCAGGGACCACCAGTGCCGAATGTCAGGGACCACCAGTGCAACATGTCAGGAACCATCAGTCAGGGACCACCATGTCAGAGACCACCAGTGCCGCTTGTCAGGGACCACCATGTCAGGGACCACCAGTCAGGGACCACCATGTCAGGGACCACCAGTGCTGATTGTTAGGGCCCACCAGTGCCGATTGTCAGGGACCACCATGTCAGGGACCACCATGTCCACCATGGGACCACCAGGTCAGGGACCTTCAGTGTAGAGCAGGGATTATTATCAGAAATCACTTGTATGACACAGCGGGTATCTTCCACTGTGTCCGGTATTGTATATGAGAACACCGATCGCTGATGTCCCGCCTGTATTGTGATTGACAGCACACTGTTCCTATACAGGCAGGAGGTGGGACGTCAGTGATCAGTGTTCTCATATACAATACCTGACACAGTGGGAGATCCCCGCTGTGTCATACAAGTGATTTCTGATAATAATCCCTGCTCTGCATGGAGATACCAGGCGGAGGGGCACAGGGACAGAAGGGCGGTGGTGCGGTGGGGACGGAGTGGAGGGGCAGTGACTGTTAGGGAGCAGAGGAGGAGGAGGGAGGAGAGAGGGCGGTACAGACCGGGGGCTGTGAGACCCCCTCCGCCCACTACATGTCTGCTTCCTCCCTGCTTGTTTTCAAAAGACTACAAGGGGGCGTGTCAGACCATTGGCTGAAGTTACTGGAGGGATTGCAGCCAGCGGTCTTACAAACAGGAAATCACCAGGCAATAATATTTTTCAGAAAGTTCAGCAGCCTATTACAGAGGAACTACAGAGCTCAGAAGAACATGGGTGACATAGTTGGTGAAGGTAAGAGATCAGCAACAAGAACATGGAAAACAAATTTTGCCCGGAGTTCTGCTTTAAGTTTTCTTTCCTACATTTTCCAAAAACTTGTGCCAAAAAATTAAATTTTTAGAAGACTACCTATGCCTTTTAAAAAATTACTTTGGAGTGTTTGCTTTCCAAAATGGGGTCATTTTGTGGGTGTTTCCAGTGTCCTGGTACTCCAGGGCCTCCGAAAATATGATAGGTAGTCAGGAAATTACATGCGTAACTTATGCATAATTAATGTCCCTGGATCGCCTAAAGGTGCTCCTTGGATGTCAGACCCTTCTATGCATCTAGGCTGTGAATACTCAGGAGGTGTAAGTATGCTTATGCTGTGTGAGAAATAGCTCGTTAAAATTTTTGAAAAAAACAAAAACCTTTTTTTATTTATTTTCTTCATTATCCAAAAAAAGGTGACAAAAAAACTACAACTTCAAAAAACTTGCCATGCCTCTTACTAAATACCTTGGACTGTCTACTTTCCATTTTATTTGGGGGTATTTGTACTGTCCCTGCATTCTAGGGTCTCAAGAATTAGATCAGGACTGATCGATTTTCAAATGTATACTGTATATCATAGTTTGTAGACTCTATAACTTTCACACAGAGTAAATAATACACACTTTCAGGTTATTTTTACTAAAATAATATAGCAGAATACATTTTGGCCTAATTTTTAAGATTATTTGTTTTAAATTTTATTACAAAAAGAAAAAAGTTTTTTTTTTTCAAAATTTTTGGTACTTGTTCGCTTATATAGCAAAAAATAAAGTACCTAGTGGTGATTACATGCCACCAAAAGAAAGCTCTATCTGTCTAAAAAAATGACAAAAATGTCATTTGGGTACATTGTTGCATGCCTGAGTAATTGTCACTGAAAATGTGACAGTACTGAGGAAAGGGCTTTTGCATTCTACTTCCTTTTTAAGTTACTAAGATCTGTGCTTATCCTACAAATCACCATTACTATGTACCCCTACCCATTCACATGGGGTGCCAGGATCTCGGGGCCACCTTGTTAAAGGGGGCTTCCAGATTCTGATAAGCCCCTTGCCCACAGACTCCCACAACCACCAGCCACAGAGGCCTTGTCCACATCAATATGGGGAGCTTTGGGGTGGGGGTGGGGGCAGTACATTCCCTTCAAATGCAGCATAGAATCATGAATGTGAGTCCATCTGCCATGATGTGCCTATAGACACTTTAACACTTTAGAAACTTTTACTATAACTAAAATAGTAAAAATATTTTTTTGGAGGAAAATCAGACAGATAAGGCATTTTCAAAAACTACTCAGTGTTTTCCATCTGATCATCTTTTATTTGCTCATGCTTAGAGTTATAAGATCACTTTGAAATAGGGCTACATTAAACATAGCCACTGTTTTCTGAACAATTCTGTTTTTTTCCTTTGCTTGTAATTCTCGTACCCCTGCTGAAATGCTCAGACGAGCTGTATATTAATTAACTGTGTTACGATAATAATCAAGAAGCTGCAATGATAGACAGTTTTCATCTCTTTTGAATTAAATGCAGTTTGCAGGCAGCGCTGGTGGTTGTTACAAGGTCTTTATGAGACACTTCCAGTAGTGGCGCACCAATCAATTTGCTAGATATTTTTCATTACCATAGAGCCCAAAACACTGTAAAATCTCTAGTAAAGAATCTTCTCTAAACAGCCAAATGTGATTACCCTGTTATTAGGATTTATCTCTTTGTACATGTGTTTCCTCTTTTTGCTTTGGCAAAATCAAATAATCAGTCTAAGTACGTAGCAGAAGCACATTTTACTTTACAGCATCATATAAGCATTTTAAAAAGTAGCATCTTAAATATTATTCCCAGTGTACCTTTTCAGATATTACATTGCTGAATAAAGTAAACTTAATGTAAGATTAAATATGTTCTGAATTTTAGAGACTGTCTGTCTTCTTTCTCTTGTTTACATTACAGGGAAAAAATAATGTGATTTATGGGTTATTTGCCTTTGCTTGTTAAAGGAATATTTTAGGGACACTCCAGTCAAATGTAAAACATATTACAACTAATTCCAGGAATAAGGCCTACTAGCAAAGTGGCTCTTATTTTCATTCTGGCATTTACCTTTTTCACCTGACTTCTCCTTTATTATTATATTATCATAAAGGATTTATATAGCAGCAATGGTTACCATAACACTTTACAAAATGGAGGCAGACAGTATAGTAACAATACAATTATTAGAGATTACAATCTGCAGTCCTTTCACTAAATCCCTATAGCTGGTGGAATAACGATCCCTTCTCTGCGTATTTAGTGTTTCCTACCGGACATAGCAGGTGGAAATTCTTGGTCTTTTTTGTAGGAAACCTTTAAAGAGAGAAATATATTGCCTATTGAAAATATTAGTTGCTTAGCTATCTTTGGCTGCAATACTTTAGAATTCTTGACCAGTGAATGAACAGAGAAAGGTCTATCCATAACCAAGTTAAAGTTATCAATTCAAAAAAGGAGATTTTCAATATAGTGTTTTTTTTTAGTTAATATTGTTTAAAGAATTTTTATTCTTTTTTTTCTATCCCAGAATTCATTAGATGTAACAATTTCCATAGTTTGTTCATGAATGCATAATTGATCAAATTTCCTAGTACTAAGTACATTACAGATGATAGTAACAAAAAAGAAAACTATTTTGACTTATCTGTAACCCTGGTTGGGTGTGTGGGGAAGGGGGGTACAATAATCCTAAATTGTTTTTTTAATGCAGGTTGAGGACCAGAATTGAGGAATTAATGTCAGGATCTCTAAAAATTTTGCCAGGACTGCTAAAAATGTGACAGAGGACCTGCTGGTCCTTCTTAATATACTGTGGCAGCAGTATAGCAAGTTTTAGACAAGATGTCAAGATGTTCTGGATTCCTCAAACCTCCTGTTCCTGTAAATGGCTCCACTGCCATTCTCAGAAGCCTGCACAGAGTTTGTAATCAAATTGCAAGCAGCCAGTTCTACAAAATATTGCATCCCTCCCAAAGTTTTTTTGGTTACTCCACTAGGTCCTCCCTTTTGGGCAGGACAACAAAATGTCTAAATTGATAAATGCTGTTGAATGTCTCTTACAAAGCAAAGGGTCTGACTAAATTATAAGTCGAGTCTTAAATTTATGACTCATTTTGAAAAAGTTCAATAGGGGCACTGCAATGGCCTATGTTAAATCAGAACTCCACCCAAAAAGGGAAGTTCCACTTTAAGTCCACCTTCCCTGCCACATTTGGCATGTAATTTTGGGAGGGAGAGGGTACCTAGGACAGCCGACTGCCTACAGTTATCATGCCATCATAAAGAACCCGAAGGCTAGTGAAGAACTAGCCTGGGTGAGGATGGTGTTGGACCCTTGGACAGATAAGTGTCCTTTTATTAAAAGTCAGCAGCTTTTTATTTGTTTATCCAGAGTGAACTCTTTAATATACAGAGTGGGAAAGGTTAGACTTTTGTCAAGTTTTTATTATGTATAGCTGTTTATTTTCATACTAGGAAAATGTAGTCTCCAGATTGTCATTGTCACAGAACAGAAAGTTAGAGGAAATTCAATTTACACTTACACTTATCCCTATTGCAGGAGCAGAATGGTTGCTTGCTGTTATTCTTCTGACACAGGATGTAAAGTGAAATAATTAACACAATACAGAGGCTCTATCCCCTCTACATTCTACCGAAAACTAAAAAAAAAAAAGAGTTGTATTGTAAGGATCTAAAGCAGAATTTATACTATCTTATAGCACATATAACTCACCTTAAAGGAATGTTTTTCTCTTTTTTTTACTGAAACTGTACTTTCACTTTAAATAGGCCCTATAATGTCTCTACAATTGCATGAAGCAAGAGCTACGCATATCATAGAATGCAAGTTTTTCATTCCATTTTTCTGCCTATTTGTTGGATATAACAGTGACATTCCTCTACATTTCTGCTAAAGTCAAAGAATTAGAATGACACAGACTCCTGGGACTCTTCCAAGTGTAACAAATATTGCTTTTATTCCCAGTGGACACTTTCAAAGGACTGCTACGTTCGTATTCAAACTCTTTGCTCATAAATTGGAGGTTGGCGATCACATTTGTTAGTGAATATAGCAGGAGCCCTATTAGATCTATTGGTTACTGTTCCAGTGTCAAATTTATGTCAGAAAAATGATGTTCACTAACAAAAGAAACGCTATCAATTTGCAAGGTTTTAGTTTGGAGAGCTGGCTCTCACCCCCAATTAATGTCTCTAGAAAGATTTTTAATGCTCCTTAAGTACAAGTTCTTAAGTGCACAAAAAAAATCAAGCTTCGACTTTAAAGATGACCTCGCAATAGAAAAGGTCAGTATGCGGAATCGAATCATATTGTACTATGAAGCTAAGCAGACATCGTTAAGTCCATCTCTTGGTTCTCATTATAGATAGAAGATGCAATCAAATATAGTCCTGCAATTGGGGTTTGGACAAAAACAATAATTTTACATTATAAAAAGATTAAATCACTCTATGTATAAATGTTATGTTCACTTTCTTTTTAGTATTCTGTTCACTTTTACTAATCTTAGCCAGGCTTTAAAACCTTTACTTTACTTTACTTTACTAATTATTTTGCAATGCCCATTGAAAAGGACTCACAAAGAAAAAATGTATGTTTACGTTCCAGTGTTTTCTTCTTCATCCGAACAGACTCAACATTTCTCCACTGACTGTAGTTCTCTACAGACTGCCACAGACACATTTCTCCAAAGACCACCACTAGGCCCGGACTGGGACAAAAAATAGGCCCGGGCATTTTAGACTGAGCAGCCAACTTTTCCAGGGACCGGGGGGGAGAGATGCCGGTAGACATTCACGGGGGTGATTGGTGTCGGTCCTCCACACTGTAATGTGCAGGGACACTATGATATAAAGGGGACTGCACTGTAAAGGGGCACGGTAATGATTACAGTGCCCCTTTACAGTGCAGTCCCTTTTATATTACAGTGTCCCAGTCCTATTGTGGCCATACAATGCTAGTACTGTCTGTCACCTATTGTGCCCACACTGCCCAGTGACACTGACCTGCTCTCTCTGGTGGCCCTGGACAGCATGGCACTCTCTTTCTGGTGGTGCGGTACAGCGTGGCTCTCATGGCTCTCTGGTGGTGTGGGTACAGCGTGGCTTTCTCTCTGGTGGTGCGGTGCAGCATGGCTCTCTCTCTCTCTGGTGGTGCGGTACAGCACGGCTCTCTCTCTGGTGGTGTGGTGCAGCCTGGCTCTCTCTCTCTGGTGGTGTGGTACAGCATAGCTCTCTCTCTGGTGGTGGGGGAACAGCGTGGCTCTCTCTGGTGGTGCGGTGCAGTGTGGCTCTCTCTGGTGGTGCGGTACAGTGTGTGTCTCTCTCTGTGGTGGTGCAGTGCAGCGTGGCTCTCTCTCTCTGGTGGTGCGGTACAGCGTGGCTCTCTCACTCTGGTGGTGCGGGAACAGCATGGCTCTCTCTGGTGATGCGGTGCAGCGTGGCTCTCTCTGGTGGTCTGGTGCAGCGTGGGTCTCTCTCTCTGGTGGTGCGGTACAGCGTTGCTCTCTCTGGTGGTGTGGTGCAGCGTGGCTCTCTCTCTCTGGTGGTGCGGTACAGTGTGGCTCTCTCTCGCTGGTGGTACGGTTACAGCAAGGCTCTCTCTGGTGGTGTGGGTACAGCGTGGCTCTCTGGTGGTGCAGGTACAGCATGGTGCTCTGGTGGTGCGGGTACAGCATGGTGCTCTGGTGGTGTGGGTACAGGGTGGCTCTTATGGCTCTCTCTGGTGGTGCGGGTACAGCATGGTGTTCATGGCTCTCTGGTGGTGTGGGTACAGCGTGGTGCTCATGGCTCTCTGGTGGTGTGGGTACAGTGTGGCTCTCATGGCTCTCTGGTGGTGTGGATACAGCATGGCACTCTCTCTCTGGTGGTGTGGGTACAGCGTGGCTTTATCTGGTGGTGCTGGGGCTATTAGTTCCCCCAGCACAGTCCTCTTCCTTTTTCCATGTCTCCTGTAGTACCTGCTTGTTTCTGGGTTTTCTCTTTCCCCCCCTAGCAGAGTGCATGCTGGGGACTGTAGCCGTCTCCCTGCTGAGATCAATTGGGCCTCCTATCTCTGGGACTACATTTGCCATGATGCCCCAGTAGTTCTTTCTGATTGGCCCTCCGCTGTGGCCAATTGGGAGGGAAGAAGAACAAGCAAGAAGCTTTCTTCTCTCCTGTCCCGTGCTGCCGACAAGCCCGACATGAGAAAGCGGGAGGGGGGGGGACATCCTGACAGCGGCCCAGAGGAGGAGGAGCAGTCTGTAGGGGCCGAGAGGAACTGTCAGCGCGGCTCTGAGGCTGAGCTGTGTGTGAGAGACACACAGCTCAGCCCATGCAGCCACTAGTTCCGCCAGAGAAGGTACAGGCACAGCCGCATAGATGTAGGCAAGCGGTGGCCGTGGCCTGTGTTAACCCTGTCCAGGCCGCGGTCGGGGCTTACCTCCCGCTGTGTGGCCTGAACATCAACAGGCCACAGAATGGGTGGCCCCGGCCCACCGGGCAAATGCCCAGTCTGCCCTATGGCCAGTCCGGGCCTGACCACCACTACACCTATGCACTTTCAACTGACTGTCATGTAAGTGCTTCTCGACTACTTGACTGCCACTGCATGCATTAACTTTTCCACTGACCATCAATTAACCAAGGCAGATTTCACTGACTGTAGTCCTCTTCAAACCACCACTGCACTGATATACTTCTCCACAAAAAGCCACTGCACTGATGCACTTCTACACAGAAGGCCACTGAACAGAAGCACTTCTCCTCAGACAGTGTGTGCACTGATGCACTTCTTGACAGACTATCACTGCACTGATGCCCTTCTCCAAAGACTATCACTGCACCAATGCACTTCTTTATTGTCCACCACTGAACCAGTGCTCTTTTCCACTAACTGTCATTGCTCTCACTTACTTTTTTAATGACCACTACTACAACCACACACCTCTTCTTTGGCTGCCACTGCACCTGTAAATTTATGCACTGACCTCATCCATCCTTCACTGACTATCACTGCATCTACATATTTTTTCACTGATTGCCACTGTACCTGTAAACTTCTCTACTGACTACCACTTTGAAATTATGTCCGTTGGTTCCCTGTATATCGTTGCTCCATCAATTCCCCTTAAAAAACTTCATGTCGCTAGCAGCCATTGGGGACTCTCTTAGAAGTCTGCATCCTCTTGACAGCTAAGCAGAGGTGGTAGGTATGGGTATGATGGGGGTGTGGCTGTTGATTCTTTTGCTTGACTCAATTGGCTACTTTACGCTGCCTGATCCAGCTTTAGTAGATAGGATGACATTGAGGAGGAGCAGAGATGGCAGCCCTGCAAGTTTTCTAATTCCAGCCATGTGGTAAGAGGCTGATATAAAGGGATAGGTTTCCCCCAGCAGGAATCCCCCTGCCTACTACACTGCACGCAAATAGATGGCTGGAGAACTTCTGTTCCTGTATACTGCTCATTGCCCTGACACTCTTACTGACCACTGCCCTACCACTCCCCACTGCCCTGACCTGCCACTTCACATTGCTCTGTAATTACACACCACCCTGCTACCCACACTGCCTACAGCCGTACGCTGCCACTCCACACTGCCCTGCTACTCCACACTGCCCACTGACCTGCCACTTCACACTGCTCTGCAATTACACACCACCTTGCTACTCCACACTGCCTACAGCCCTACACTGGCACTCCACACTGCCCACTGCCCTGCCACTACATGATGCCCACTATCCTGCTACTCCACATGGTCCACAGCCCTACTCTGCCACACCACACTGCCCTGCCCTGCCACTACATATTGCTCTGCCCTGCCACTATATACTGCCCTGCCACTTCTCATTGCCCAGCCTGCCACTACATACTGCTCACTGTCCCACCCAGCCACTACATACTGGTCTCTGTGACCCTCGATTGGTTGGTGTGCTGATCAGGCTCATTTATCAACGTGGGGGGTAACACAGATAGTTCTGTGTCTGCTACTACAGGAGTGCCGGTGAGGGAACAGTGGACACTGAAGGAAAGAAGACGAGAATCCATTGTGCTGCTCATCCATGGGGTTGTGTAATGATGGGAGAGACAACCTCAACCTGGGATCCCCCCCCCCAGGCCATGCCCCAATGCTTTTTGCTTTGCCCCTGGAACTTAGTCAAGGGGGCAGAGCAAAATGTGTTGGGGGCGTGGCCTGGTAGGAGCCTAGGTTGAGGTTGTCTCTCTCATCATTACACAACCCCATGGATGTGTGGCACCAGGGATTCTCTGCTTCTTTCCCTCAGTGACATACAGTGACATACTGGTTGCAATCTTGGAACACCCAATAAGAGGACAGTATGCAACCGGTTCAAACTATGTGGCATGTTCACCAATGCCAGGAGCCTGTCGGATAAGATGGTTGAACTAGGGATACTGTTGTACAAGGAAGATTTAGATTTTGTGGGAATTTCAGAGACTTGGTACAACAGCTTTCATGATTGGCTGGCAACCATTTAAGGGTATTCCCTTTATCGCAGGGATAGAGAGGGTAAAAAAGAGGAAGGGGTATGCCTGTATATCAAGAATAATGTACAAGTGAATGTGAGAGATGACATCACTAAGGGAGCTAGGGAGAAGGTGGAATCCTTATGGGTCCAAAGGGAATACTGGGAGTATGCTATAGGCCCCCTAACCAGAGGGAGGAGGGGGAGACAGACCTCCTATAACAATTTGGATTAGCAGCAAGGATGGAAAGTGTCATCATAATGGGGGATTTTATTTATCCAGACATAGACTGGGCGGAAGGAACCATGCATTCGTCTAAGGCTCACCAGTTCCTAAATGTCTTGCAGGACAATTTCATGGGTCAGATGGTAGACACTAGGGGTGCGCATCTTCACTGGTCTCACGATTCGATTCGATTACGATTATCTGGTCAACGATTCGATTCGATTCCGCAATGCATCACGATGCATCACGATTACCGACGAGCGAAAACAAACTGAAAAATACTGAACCTCCCCCATCAAATGCAGCCACTTGTGCCCGTCAAACGCAGCCACTTGTGCTGCCCAAACGCAGCCACTTGTGCCCATCAAACGCAGCCACTTGTGCCCAAACGCAGTCACTTGTGCCCATCAAACGCAGTCACTTGTGCCCATCAAACGCAGCCACCTGTGCCCAAACGCAGCCACTTGTGCCCATCAAACGCAGTCACTTGTGCCCGTCAAACGCAGCCATCTGTGCCCGTCAAACGCAGCCACTTGTGCCCATCATAAGCAGTCACTTGTGCCCATCAAACGCAGTCACTTGTGCCCATCAAACGCAGCCACTTGTGCCCATCAAACGCAGCCACTTGTGCCCGTCAAACGCAGCCACTTGTGCCCAAACGCAGTCACTTGTGCCCATCAAACGCAGTCACTTGTGCCCATCAAACGCAGCCACCTGTGCCCAAACGCAGCCACTTGTGCCCATCAAACGCAGTCACTTGTGCCCATCAAACGCAGTCACTTGTGCCCATCAAACGCAGCCACCTGTGCCCGTCAAACGCAGCCACCTGTGCCCGTCAAATGCAGCCACCTGTGCCCGTCAAACGCAGCCACCTGTGCCCGTCAAACGCAGCCACCTGTGCCCTTCAAACGCAGCCACCTGTGCCCGTCAAACGCAGTCACTTGTGCCCATCAAACGCAGCCACCTGTGCCCAAACGCAGCCACTTGTGCCTGTCAAACTCAGCCATCTATGCCCAAACAATGCAGCCATCACTAACCCCCCACAATTACTTTATTTTAATTAATGTTATATTACAATAGATGCTGTGCCCCCGCTGTATGTGCTTTTAAAAAACCAATGTCACCTCATACTGAATTTCTCCATAGTAGTACGATCATGTGACTCCCGGCACGTCCCGTCCCGCCCCTCTCCGCTCTCCTCTCTCCTCTCCTCTCACGTGTCTCCTGAGTCCTGACGTCAGCGGGGAATTCTCAGTCCCGCCCGCTGACTATAGTTGTCGTATCAGAAGAGATGCGGGCGGGACTGAGAAATCCCCGCTGACGTCAGGACTCAGGAGACGGAAGAGGAGAGCGGAGAGGGAAGAGCAGAGTGGAGAGGGGCGGGACGGGCCGGGAGTCACATGATCGTAATACTACGGCGAAATTCGGTATAAAGCGACATTTTTTTTTAAAAGCACATAAAGCGGGGGCACAGCATCTATTGTAATATAACATTAATAAAAATAAAGTCTTTTTAAAAATCCGCTCGGAGCGCTTTCCCGGGAGGGGCGGGGCTAGTAATGACGTCACCGAACATTGATTTTCCGGTCCTTACGCATCGATGCCGCATCGGGGACACCCGAATCGCGATGCATCGATGCAACGATTAATTTCAGCACCCCTAGTAGACACCCCAACTAGAAACAAAGCGTTACTAGACCTACTGATTACCAACAATGCAGACCTGATCAGGGATGTGGAAATAAGGGGCAATTTAGGAAACAGCGATCACGGGTCAATAGGCTTCAATATAAATCACACAAATAGCAAACAAAAGGGGAATACAAAGACACTGAATTTCAAAAGAGCGAACTTCCCTAAACTACAAACCTTGCTAGAAGATATAAATTGAGATAAAATCTTAAGAACAAAGAATATGGAGGAGAGATGGGTTTGCTTTAAGAGCATATTAAATAAGGGCATGAGCCAGTGCGACCCATTGGGAAATAAATTTAAAAGAGTAAACAAAAGTCCTGGATGGCTTAACTCCAATGTAAAATAAAAATTCATATAAAAGCAAAGGAGAAGGCCTCCAAAAAATGCAAGGCTGAGGGATCATCATCAGCATTCAGGCTTTACAAAGAATGAAACAAGAAATGTAAGGGTGCAATTAGGGCGGCTAAGATAGAACACAAAAGACACATAGCAGAGCAGAGCAAAAAAATCCCAAGAAATTCTTTAAATATACAAAGAGTAAAAAATGGAGTACAGACCATATTGGCCCATAAAGAATAAGGAAGGAAATCTGGTTACAAAGGATGGGGAGATGGTAAAGGTATTGGATTTATTCTTCTCCTCAGTCTTCACGAGGGAATCAGGGGGCTTCAGTAACCAAAACTGCAGTGTTTATCCTCATGATACATTACAGGAAGCACCCTCATGGATAACAGAGGACAGAATTAGAGCTAGACTTGGAAAACTTAACATTAATAAGTCACCGGGACCAGATGGCTCGCACCCGAGGGTCCTAAGGGAACTCCGTAAAGTAATGGCCAGACCATTGTTCCTATTTATATTGAGTCTACTGACTGGAATGGTACTAGCTGATTAGAGAAAAGCCAATGTAGCACCAATATTTAAAAGAGGGCCAAAATACATCCCTGGGAATTAAAGACCAGTTAGCCTAACATAAATAGTATGCAAGCTCTTGGTGGAAATGATAAGGGACTATATACAAGATTTTAATAATGAAAACGGTATCATTAGCAGTAATCAGCATGGATCCATGAAGAATTGTTCTTGCCAAACCAATGTATTAACCTTCTATGAGGAGGTGAGCTGCCATCTAGATAAAGGAAGGCATGTAGACGTTGGTGTATTTGGATTTTGCAAAAGCATTTGACACAGTTCACCATAAACGTTTACTGTACAAAGTAAGGTCTGTTGGCATGGACCATAGAGTGAGTACATGGATTGAAAACTGGCTACAAGGGTGAGTTCAGAGGGTGGTGATAAATGGGGAGTACTCGGAATGGTCAGGGGTGGAAAGTGGGGTCCCGCAGGGTTCTGTGCTGGGGCCAATCCTATTTAATTTGTTCATAAATGACCTGGACGATGGGGTAAACAGTTCAATCTCTGTATTTGCAGACAATACTAAGCTAAGCAGGGCAATAACTTCTCCGCATGATGTGGAAACCTTGCAAGAAGATCTGAACAAATGAGTGGGGTGGGCAACTACATGGCAAATGAGGTTTAATGTGAAAAAATGTAAAATAATGCATTTGGGTGGCAAAAATATGAATGCAATCTACTCACTGGGGGGAGTAACTCTGGGGGAATCAAGGATGGAAAAGGACCTGGGGGTCCTAGTGGATGATAGGCTCAGCAATGGCTTATATGTGTCACGTACCTGGTGATGGAGCCTGATATGCAGAGGACGGCCTCTCTTACAACTCTGACTTGGAGCCCCTGATAGAGCTCACAGGAAGCACCGAGATGCAGAGTCGCACGAGTGCCTGGCGGGATCACTGAACCTGGAGCTGGATCGGAGCACTCGGCCGGGCTGTAGAGGTGTCTGTAGGAATCCCAGAGCAGTGGTAGGCAGGTAACTGGAGTGAGTAGACAACTGGTCCCCACAGCCAGAAGTGCAGGTGCAGCAGAAGGGATGGTGGCACCCTCGAGGCTGAAGAGAAGGCAGGTACAGGCAGGCCGGGTCATACACAAATGGGCACGTCAGAAACAGAGGCTGAAGCAGAAGCAGAATCAGATTACAGGCCGGGTCATCAGCAGACTGGCAGCGAAGTGGCAGAAGGAGTAGGCAGATGCAGAGTAGAGGACAAGCTGGGGTCGGATGCAGGCAGGAAACAGGAACGTCAGGAAGCAAGCAAGGTCACAACAGGAACGGAAGTCAGGTAGGTAATTGCAGGATACACAGGGAATGCTGTAGAGCAGACAGCACTGAGTCTGGAAACGTTTAGGTAGCCTGTTTGGGTGTCAAAAGCTGTCACAGGGTGTGTGTGCACCAATGGAATTCTGACAGGGGCAGAGGTAACAGGTCATCTTCTTCGCTAGCCATCTTGGGTGCTGGCATGCCCTTCCTGACAGGCAGAGGTAACAGGTCGTCTTCTTCGGCAGCCATCTTGGGTGCTGGCATGCCCTTCCTGACAATATGACCCGTAAGGGAAAGCACTTCTGACCCTCTATAATCAAAGGGTCCCTGCCATAAGGTGAGAGGCCATCCTTTACATTGGTGGTGGGATCACAGAAAGTCACTGAGATGTCAGTATGAAGTCACATCACATATGAATGTTCGGATTGATTGAATTCTTTATGGATTTTCATTGTTGCTTTCATTTGAGCGCTGAACCACCTGTTTTTTATTGTCTTTTAGGGATTTGATTTTTTGACCCTGGTGTCCAGCTGCTGTGTTCCATATACATATTTGCGCTGATTTATTTTCTTTTTTGATCAGCAATAGCATGCAATGCCAAGCTGCTACTAACAAAGCAAACAGAATATTGGCATGCATTAAAAGGGGGATTAAATCCAGAAATAAAAGGATTAAATAAAAAGGATTTGGAATTTCCTTCCACAGGCGGTGGTTTCAGCGGAGAGCATTGATCATTTCAAAAAACTATTAGATAAGCACCTGAACGACCACAACATACAGGGTTATACAATGTAATACTGACATATAATCACACACATAGGTTGGACTTGATGGACTTGTGTCTTTTTTCAGCCTAACCTACTATGTAACTATGTAACTGCCTTGACATTATATACTGCCCAGTCCTCTCACTATATACTGCCCTGCCACTGCCCACTGCCCTGCCTGCCTTTACATAGTGTTCACTGTCCTTCTCTTTCACTACATACTGTTCACTGCCTTGCTCCTCCTCCGGTCACTCCTCCCGCTATATACCGCTCCCTGTCCTGCCATTCCTCTCAAAGTCCTTCCTTGCCACTACATACTGCCCTGTCTACTGCCCACCACTATATACTGTAAGGATGAGCCGAACAACACCCCCCCCCCAGTTGGGTTCACACCAGAACATCCAAACAGGCAAAAAATTTGGAAGAACACACGAACACCGTTAACCACTTATGGACCGCCCGCTGCAGTTTTACGTCGCTACTTTGAAAAGGAATAGCATTGTTATGGCAGCAGCTAGCTGACATAACCCCGATATCCTCTTCTTCAGTGGGCGGTCCGCTTCAAGGTAAAAGTGGTCTTTGCGGCGGATACACTCCAGTGCCCTCCACTGCTTACCGGATCTGTCAGTAGCGGCAGAGGCGATCGGGTCCACTCTCCTGCTTGGTATGAAGTGAGGGGAAGATGGCCCCCACCCATCTCCATATCATTGCAATGTGGAAGTAGCTCTTAAAGGGACATTTAAAAAAAAAAAAAATTTATTGCCAAATTTTTTTTTTCATTTTTTTTATTGCATTTTAGTGTAAATATGAGATCTGAGGTCTTTTTGACCCCAGATCTCATATTTAAGAGATCCTGTCATGATTTTTTTTATAAGAACAGTGTAAAAATAAAAAATAAAAGGTAAAATAAATAAGAAAAACATTTTTTAACGTGCCCCGTCCCGCCATGCTCACGTGCAGAAGCGAACGCATACGTGAGTAGCGCCCACATATGAAAATGAAGTTCAAACCACACATGTGAGGTATCAGTGCAATTGGTAGAGCGTGAGCAATAATTTTAGCCCTAGACCTCCTCTGTAACTCAAAAAATGTAACCTGTAGAATTTTGTAAAAGTCGTCTATAGAGATTTTTAAGGGTAAATGTTTGTCGCCATTCCACGAGCGGGTGCAATTTTTTCCCCAAAAAACTGCACTTGTAAGACCGCTGCACAAATACGGTATGACAGAAAGAATTGTAATGACCGCCATATTATTCTCTAGGGTGCTAGAAAAAAACATATAATGTTCGGGGGTTCTAAGTAATTTTCTAGCAAAAAAAACGTTTTTTAACTTGTAAACAACAAATCTCAGGAAGAGGCTCGGTCCTTAAGTGGTTAAAGTCTATGGGACATGAACATGAAAAATCAAAAGTGCTCATTTTAACCGCTTGCCGCCCTCCGGCTGTCATATGATGGCCAGGCAGAGCGGGAGGGTGTCATATGATGCCCTCGTCTTCCCGTCCCACCAGGGGGCATGCGCGTGCCACCGCCAGCACTCACGCGTGCCCGCCATGTCACTGGGGACCCCATGCGCGTGCACGGCGGCCGCAATGTCCACTGGGAACCCACAATTGCCCAGTAACACAGCAGGAACATGGAACTGTGTGTGTAAACACACAGATCCACGTCCTGTCAGGGGAGAGGAGACCGATGGTGTGTTCTCAGTACAGAGGGACACCGATCGGTCTCCTCCCCTTGTGAGGCCCCTCACCCTACAGTTAGAATCACTCCCTAGGAAACATAATTAACCTCTCAATCACCCCTAGTGTTAACCCCTTCCCTGTCAGTCACATTTATACAGTAATCAGTGCAACTTTATAGCACAGATCACTGTATAAATGTGAATGGTCCCAAAAATGTGTCAAAAGTGTCCCATATGTCTGCCGCAATATCGCAGTCATGATAAAAATCGCAGATTGCCACCATTACTAGTAAAAAAAAATAAATAAAAATGCTATAAATCTATCCCCTATTTTGTAGACGCTATAACTTTTCCGCAAACCAATCAATATATGTTTATTGCAAATTTTTTTACAAAAAATATGTAGAAGAATACATATCGCCTAAACTGAGGAAAAAATTTGTTTAAAAAAAAAAAAATTGGATATTTAATATAGCAAAAAGTAAAAAATATTGTGTTTTTTCCAAACTTGTCACTCTTCTTTTGTTTATAGCGCAAAAAATAAAAACCGCAGAGGTGATCAAATACCACCAAAAGAAAGCTCTATTTGTGAGGGAAAAATTATAACAACTTCATCTGGGTACAGTGTTGCATGACCGCACAATTGTCATTCAAAATGTGTCAGTGCTGAAAGCTGAAAAATGGCTTGGGCAGGAAGGGTGTGAAAGTGCACTTCATTGAGGTGGTTAAAGGCTTATATTCCAGTTATTGTCAAAAAAGGTTTGAGGAACCCGGGTCCTGCCCCAGGGGACATGTATCAATGCAAATTATTTTTTCAAAAATGCCAACATTAAAAAAAATGGCATAGGGGTCCCCCCAAAATCCATACCAGACCCTTATCCGAGTGCACAACCTGGCAGGCCACAGGAAAAGAGGGGGGGATGATAGAGGGCCCCCCTCCTGAACCGTACCAGGCCATATGCCCTCAACATGGGGAGGGTGCTTTGGGATCTGACCCAGGGGTCTGACCCCAAAGCACCTTGTCCCCATGTGATGGGGACAAGGGCCTCATCCCCGCAACCCTTGCCCAGTGGTTGTGGGGGTATGCAGGCGGGGGGGCTTATCGGAATCTGGAAGCCCCCTTTATCAAGGGGGCCCCCAGATCCCGGCCCCTCCATGTGAATTGGTAACGGGGTACATTGAACCCCTATCATTTCACAAAAAAAGTGTCAAAAATTGTAAAAAAGATAAGAGACAGCTTGGGACAATTTTTCCTTTAGAAATGTAATTTTGCTGTGGTACTGTTCTAAACACGGGAAAACGGCGCCACTTTATCATACTATAGACACTCCCCAGGCATGATATTTAAATGAATATTTCATTTTTATTGTTTCACTGTAAGCATTAAAAAAATCACTGCTCCCGATAAAAACGACAGTTTTTAAAACATTTTTTGCCTTTATACATGTCCCCTGGGGCAGGACCCAGGTCCCCAAACAGTTTTTATGACAATAACTTGCATATAAGCCTTTAAAATGATCACTTTTGATTTTTCATGTTAATGTCCCATAGACTTTAACGGTGTTCCAGCGGCTTTCGAATTTGCCCCAAACACCGCATATTGTTTGGTGTTCGCCGAACATCCGAACAACAAAAAGTTCAGGCCGAACCGTTCGCCCATCCCTAATATACTGGTCACTGTCTAGCTCTACCACTACATTTTACTTACTCTCCTGCCTACTGCTCTTTGCCTTGCCATGCCACTACATATCGCTCACTATACTGCTCTGCCACTACACACTGCTCACTATCCTGCCTCACCACTGTTCCCCTAAGCTTACTATACACTGGTAAATTTTTGTACAAACATTCCTACTAAAAATCTTGTCAGTATATTTCATAGTGCTATCATTCAAAAGTACTGTAAAATTTTGTTTGCTATTAACATTTGAGGTTGGAATGAATGGAATTTCCAAAATAAAAAAACACATTTACTATTAGAATGTTGTTACTTTGAGATAAATTTTCCATCTTGCTCTTTAGTTTACATTTTGTCATTACATTCAAAAATGATCATCGATTTGTTCCTATTAACTATTAGAAAATTGATAGAACAATCTAAAATATGTTTTTTTTCTAACAAATTTCTACCTGTGGATGGCTATCTTTGTTGTCCTGCCACTGACAGTATTTATAGCTTATGACCTGCTTTGAACTGCCGCTGGGCAATGTGCATGGCCCTGCACCTCTTTACTGCTGCACTTCTGTACTGCTCACTGCCTTGACCCTTCCTACACACTCTACAGTTCTGAACTAATATTTCTTCCTTACCTGCACAACATGCTGCTCATTGCACTTTCTCTACATACTGCTAAACATTGATACTACATACTATGGCTGCCCATCACACACACACACACCAGGGAAGGAAGGGGGAGCAAGGGGGCTCTGTTATGTAGCCTGCAACCCACTTTTTGTTTAAAACATCACCTGAGGGTGAAAGCTCACTTTGCCTGTTGCACCCCCTTCTTTTGCATAAAAATGTGTTTTTGGGAAATCCATCTGTCTGTAAGTATTATTATTTGGTATTAATCCAAATATATTTGGATATGTGCTTGTAGTTACTAATGGCACAGGGAACTGAAGTGTCTCCCCAAAAGCTTTCTCTGTGTGATTAAAACTTTCATGTACCAGGTTCCACTGCATTCTTAACCGTAATTTTGGAATTTATGCTCTGGAGGAAACTGGCTGGAGGACAGTTTATGATGTTGCTGTATTTTGTGGTGTTTTATATTTATTATTGCTGACTTTATTATGAATAAGGTTAATAAATGCTTAAAATCCCAGGTGAATGTCACCAATCATGAAAAGGATAAATTGCATAAAAGGATTTAGTAATGAATTTTAGGAACATCCTTTATAAATGTAATCATGTATTGGTAAATCACTATTTTACCGGGGGTGGGGGGGATAGCCTCTTGTTTTTCATATTGCTTAAGTATTATTACCCTTATAAACGTGAAACTATATAACACCAGCCTGTTATGCAAAGCTCTACAAACATATGTTTTTTATCATCACGTGATATATAGTACTGTCTATTAAAAAAAAATCACATAGTTCTAATTTGGCATATATAAGACATTTTAGCTTCTTTTCCACACTGCTGAAGTGTAAGTCTAATTTTTCTTTTCATAGTTTAAATTAAACGGAAGTTGAAGGTTTTTCATTTGCTTCTTTGTCACATAAGAAGTTGTACTTCAACTTCATAAACTCGAGAATATCCCACTGAGTTAATCAACTTTGGTGGGTATAATAAAGCACTTTAATAGGGTAGCTGAATTAAAGACAATGACTTATTGTTATTGCATTTTCTGGCAAGATATTTTATTATACTGTATTATGAGACAGGCTGAGTTTGCATTGCTGACTATAAGGAATACATTGTGTTGTTTGACAGAAGCATATTTACTGCTAAAAAGGAGAATGTATAGATATTTAATCAGTTTGTAGTTTAAAGTGTACATTTTTAAATATTTTGCTATAGTAAGAAAGCCAAATCTTAACTGATAAACAACATAGTGGATACCATGATGGGATGTGTGGCTGAACAAAGGTAGATTAGCTACACCTATGTATTTTTTTCTAGTAATTAGATATTTTTGGATAGTGTGTATCCATTAGGAGGTTACAATATACAGTATGTATAGACAAAACCTTTTTTTTGTTTGTTTGTTTCAACTAAAGTAGAGAAGAGTTAAAATCCCTGCAAGTTTCCTTTTTCTGTCTATGTATCTTTGGGGAAATTTCCTTACAATTCCTGCCCAAGAGACACATTAGTAAGTTGAAGGAAATCAAGCAAAATAGGGGAATTCACTCTTAGATAGTTATCCCAGTAAGAGTGATTCCCAATGGAAGATTTCCCCTTAACATTTGTTCTGGGAACAAATGAAACATTTTGGATTTCTCCTACCAATGGTGACCAGTACAAAAGGAGAGGCAAGTCCCCCAATGGGGACACAAACAGAAAAAAACAATTGACAGAAAGCATAATCCTATAGGTCCTAGAGTATCTAAAGGTTCTATAGATATTCTTAAGAAGATGTTTTATTCATGTAAGATATTTGGAGAAATATAGTCCAGTAAAAGTAAAGAGGAGGATAGATTTACATAGACTGAATTGAAAGGCTAACTCCACCCAAAGCAATATTTTAGTCTTTCTGGTTGCTGGCACGCTGAATCCTGAAAATTGTTCAAATCAATTTATAAATAGCAGTGGAAGGTGGCAAGTAGATGGGGCAAGTAGCAACAAATGAAGCGCAAACACCTAATGCCAGTACTAACCTTACACATAATGGCAAATCTGCAAAGTGTGATCCTGCATTATTTATAGGGAGCATCAAACTTCCAGGTTAAAGGTACAGTATATTTGTGATCTCTGCTAGGTGTTCAATGTAATAATGCCTCAAATAAGTTTTTGTAGAGGAGTCTAAAATAAAGTTGGTGGATAATATAGTAGATCTTTGTCTAGAATTTCTAAGCTATGATGTCTGACCACCACATATGGAGGAAGGTGCCATTTTCTAAGTAGCCAACAAAGCATGTAGAGGTGTAGTTGGGGGATGAGGCTAGCCTACTGAGTTGGTATATAGCACCAGCATGTTAGCACATTGTACTTGGATTCCACTGCAGAGGCATTCCAGCAGCAGGCATTCAAAAATAACAAGTGCCCAAGACTGTGCCCAGTCTTCCTCTGCCAGAGGGGAGCCTCCAAGACATAGTTTAAGGGAACTGACTAGATCTTTGAGATCAGACCATGAGAGTGGGGGTTGTCTTTGCATCTCCAATAATAGAATGTAAGGGAGGTATGTACAATGGTGAAGTAGATAACTTAATTCTGGACAATGTAATGCTAATAGCAAGCTATTGTCAAAAAAGGCCTTGGAGAGCTGGACACTGCCATGGAAGATATTTAACAAACTAAAAAAAAATGTGCGGGTTCTTACATTACAAATGTAACATGGTACAAGTTACACTTAATAAGAAGTCAATTTCCATTTCCAAATACATAAATGAGTAAGCATGTCCTGCACCCCACTGTGCCCTGCATAAATAGCCTAAGATGAGTGAATGCTTCGCATAGCTAACCTTGGCAAACTGTACCCAAGTGAATCTTAGAAAAGATTAGGAAGCAAGGAAGAGAAGGAAGCTTAGAAAAACAAGCAGAAGATATCTCTAATCATTAGCAATAGTTTATTTATGAGCTGTAAAGATAAATATCAAAAATTGAACCTGATGAGAAGAGATGTTGATTTTTTTTTTTTGAGTAGCTCTTCTTGTGGGTTAAGAGGATGCCCTAGAAGGATCACTATATATCTATATAGCTTAGTCCATAGTGCATGAGCAACTCGACATTGCCACCAAATATACATAAAGGTGCCAGTATAAAGCCCAGGCATCCAAGAAAACACATAGGGGAGTACCCCCGACAATATTTAATGGACTAGGTAGCATTGTCAGAGAAGTTTGAAATTTGTTTCTAGCATCAGGACATGTTGGGAACAAGTTTTACTGTTTGCCCATATTTGAGACTAGACATGCGCAGAATGAAAAAATTAATTTACTAATTTTGTTTTGTTGATTTGTTTAGGAATTTGTTTAAGTATGTTTAGTCTAATTTTGTTTAGTTTATTATTTTCCTAACAAATTCCAAATATTCGAAACAATTCAAATTTGGATTGGTCAAAAAATGATCGATGATTCAAATTCTGTGTGAAGAATAGCTAAGCTTGTTAAGGAGCAGGCCGGGAAGCTGGCCGCCGCGTCCTTAACAACCAATGACTCGTCAGCTGTAATGTAAACAAAATAATACTGCTAATCTAAAATTCAGAAAAAAACAGCATGGGGTCCCCGTCCTAATCCATACCAGGCTTTTCGGGTCTGGTATGGATTTTAAGGAGAACCCCATGCCAAAATTTTTTTAAAAATGGCGTGGACCCCCCAAGATCCATACCAGACCCTTATCTGAGTATGCAGCCTGGCAGCCCAGGAAAGGGGGAAGATGAGCGAGCACCCCCCGGACCATACCAGGTCACATGCCCTCAACATGGGGGGTGCTTCGGGACAGGCGGGCATGTTGATGGGGACAAGGCCCTCTTCCCCACAACTTTGGGTGGTGGTTGTGGGGGTCTGTGGGTGGTAGGCTTAACAAGGGGGCCCCCAGATGCTGCCCCCCCATGTGAATGAGTAGGGGTACTATGTACCCCTACTCATTCACCCATAAAGTGTAAAATGTGAATAAAGACACCACACAAGTTTTTGACAATTCCTTTATTAAAATCAAAAACAATGTCCCTCGGCATAGATCCATTGTTAATCACGCCACCCGCCAAACCGCTGGACCTAAAAAAAAAATATAAAAATGTTGGTTTCATTGAAGGCTTCCCGCCGACTGACTATGGCCCCTGAAGAGCCTCGTATTGATAGGGGGGACCCCACAATGTTTTTTTTTTTCAGAATTTTCTATTGCCAGCATTCTTTTGTTTACATTTCAGCCCTCAACGGAGAAGCCCACTGACAGCTGATGAGTCATCATTTTTTAAGGACATGGCAGCTGGCTTCTCATTAACAACCAGCTATTCTTCACACAGCATTTGAATCAGTCGATCATTTTTCTACTGATCCGAATTTGAATCAATCTGAAAAATGTGAAATTCATTAGAAAATGAATAAACAACATTTATTTCAATGAATTTCACGTTTGGAGATTTGGATACATCTGGATCTCCAAATAACCAAAAATGTGTCTGAATTTACATTCAGGACCGAAACGAATTGCACATGTCTATTTGAGACCATGTTTCATCTCACAATAGAGCACCCAGGTTTTCTTCCCATTTCTGAACATATGTCAGTGGTGTTGTTTGGAGGGAATTCAGTAATGTTAAGGAAAACCAAGGAGAGACTGTGTAGGTAATTTTGACATTTCAACACAATTCATGTGAATCTGTCACAGGGTGTTGTATTTTTACAGTGTTTTGAATAAAATTCCTAATCTGAAAGTACTGAAAAAATTCCATGTGAGAGAGCTTAAAATTGTCTGGGAAAAACTGGAACGGTTTATGGCTATTCAAGAAGTAGAATTTATAGAAAAGAGTATTATTTTTATTAATCCAACGCTTGTAAACAAAAGGTTGTTCAGATAGGAAAAAAGAGGGAGGTGTGGTTAAATAAGGCAGTCTGAGTAATTAGTAAAGTCCCAGACTCTAAGGAAATGAGTTAATCGGGTTGTGTATTCTAGGTCTATCTTTGGAAGGAGACATAGGATATTACCTATCCATTTCCATTGCTTCAGTGTTCGCCCACAAAGGGTTTTCAGTAGTTGAATGCTATTTTGTCACTTGGCTGATCTGGGTAGCCTAGCCAAAAGATTTATTTTGGTTCCAAAAAAATGATGAACATGTATTTGCAGAATTTGTCTGTAGAGATAGGGAAATATTATAGGCTTGATTTAGTGTTATTAATAGTCAACCCTGAGATTTTGGAGAAGGCATAGATAGTCATAAGTTAGCTGTGAACAAAGATGTGAGGGTTAGACACAAGAAATAATGCATTGTCTGCAAAACACTGGTCTACAAATTTTGAGAAATTATCGACCTCGGAGATAAAATGTGCTAATTCTTCCATATTTTATTAGATTAGATGAATTATAAAACAGGTGATCAAGGTGCTGGACTGGTTGGCTAAAGTTTTCACAATAAAGATTTATACACAGGCGAGTATATTTGACTACAAGGGAGGGAGGTGTAATTTATTGTTCTTTTATTGCAAGGTACAGTTGTCTTGGTCAGATCTACACATCATACAGTTACATCTGGTGGCTTAAAGTATCATTGTCTAACATTTCCAAGGAACAGTTGCGTGATATTTTTCCTCAGAAGCCAAGATGTCTCGAAACTGTGTAAACAACACAGATGATAACTTCTGCTACATTTGTGGCGAGATTACATTTGCCTCACAATATTGCAGTATGACGGCAGTGGTAAAAAAGTCATACCAACTATATTTTGGATGCAAAAAAGGGGATCAGGACAAGAGTTTGGCCCCTCATTATTGTGCAATTTGTCTGCATCATTGGCTAAACAAGAAGAAGAAGTCCATTTCTTTTGCAGTCCTGATAGTGTGGAAAGAATCCACGAATCATAGTAGTGACTCCTATTTTTGCACAGTTCCCCCAATTGCAAAAGGGATCTCAAAAAAGAAGTGGACCATATTCAAACATTACATTTGTGTCCTTTACCCTAGTGTGAGGACTTGCCAATTCCAAATCCACCGGAATCCTACTCTCTAGACTGATGATAAAGACGATGAGCAGGATGCAGCTGATCTGGGGCCGTCAATGTCAGAGGACCCAAACTTTAACTTTTGGTATCAACAAGAAAGAAAGAACAGACTCGAGGTAATAAAGCTTTGCCCAATCAGGGTGTAGGATTCTGATTGAAAAATACCACCCTTTCTAATATGATTGAAGGCATCAGACAACAGAGGGGTTAATGTTTCCAAAAAGTGTTTTATTTGTTTTAAGGTCTAACTTCACTTCAAGTGAGGTAATAGACTGATCAAAATCTCATAGTTAGTCGGAAAAAAGCCCCATACACACTATCAGTTTTTCTGCAGATTTTTGTCTTTAGATTTACCAAAATCATAAAATATGAGGTCAAACCTTAAGATTTTAAATTTGTATGCAATCAGGCAGGCCCTTGCACTACATGGTTTTGGTAAACCTGAAGGCAAAAATCTGCAGAAAATCTAATAGTTTGTATGGGGCTAAAGAGTGGGTAACTGAAGATTTGCAAATAGCTGGTCAGCTTCAGAAAACAAGTTGCAGTTCTGGTAAAGTTTAGAAAGATGGCAATGGAAATTGTCTATTTATTTGGGATTGCTAGTATATGTATCTGCACTATCATGCAGTATGTGGGGTTTAAGAAAAGGATCAATAATTGAAAGTTCACTGGCTAACACAGAATCCTGTTTATTGACATTTAGATGAAATTTGTAGGACAAGTGCCCTATTGGCATTTCTGCCTGGTGTGTCAGTAAAAGATCAGAGTTGTGTTTTGCTATAATAAGTTAAGTTAAGAGGATATGAATGTAAAGGGTTAGTCATGATCTAACCAGGAGACTGGGGTAATCTCTGTGTTAAAAAGAAGGGCCAAAGTAAGGACGTGAAAATAGATGATCAGGAGGGCGCATGCGCGGAGGCTAGCGGGACAGACATGTCAGGCTAGAGCTCCGCTCCGTGAGGGGAAGAAAGCCGCATCATACAGACAGCCCACCAACATAAAATTATCAAAAATTCTAGGCATCTACTCGTGAGAGGCGAGGGGAACATTTTGAATCTAAAATGGTGCTGGGGGGTGCCAGAAGTAAGATTAAACAGACCCCTAATAGCGGCATACAGACGGGGAATACCATAAAAAAAGCGCCAGTCTCCTCAGGCAAATTTACCTCAGAGAAGAGAAATAAGCCTAAGATGCCACAACTTATCTCCCCTGGGGACTCTGACTCAGAGACTGGTTTAACAGTGTCACATACAACAATTCAAAAGTCTGTAGTACCCTTAAGCATTTTGAAACAATTTGAAAAAATGCTTAATAAAGCTTTAAAGCAAACCTCAGAGCAAATAACTACTAGTTTAACTAAGGAAATAAGAGAATTGGGACAACGCACAGCCTCACTGGAACTTAAAGTGGAGGAAATTGAAAGCAGTATCCAAGAATATATATCTGAAATTGATCTCCTGAAGGAAGAAAATGTTACATTGCAGAATATACTGGAGGATTATGAGAACTGTGCCAGAAGGTCAAATCTGCGATTCAGAGGCATACCTGAATTGGTCATAGATCTACAAGCAACTATTACAGCACTGTGCCAAGAACTACAGCCAGGAATACTGATAGAAAGGCTGGAAATGGACAGAGTGCATAGGGCTCTTATGCCCAAAAAAGTGGATGGCCCCCACGAGATGTAATAGCAAAATTCCATTTTTATTGGACAAAGGAACAGCTCTTAAATGCAGCTAGAGAAAAGAACAACCTCATGTTCCAATGATATAATTACCAACTCTTTGCTGATCTCTCCCAATTAACAATATCTAAAAGGAGATAAATGAAGCCCCAATTAATGGAACTACAACGTCATAATATAAAATACCAATGGGGCTTCCCATTTTAAGTACGCTTCACCCATCACGGCACAAGAGTCTCCTGCAGAACAGCTGATGAACTCCAACAAGCTCTCCAAAACCTCAATTTAACAGATGGGAATTCACTGAACACTGCTACACGAAGAAGATCAGCTTTGGCCTCCTCCCTTCAAAATGCAACTCATTCTGAGGCGAGAAATGGAAATTACCATTCGCATAAAAGAGGTCAATTTGCAACCTCACCCCAAGGCCAAGATGACTCCATGGACTGAAGAAATTCCTTTTTGTCATAAAATTCATTGTCTTTGCTAAAATAGTACCTTTTAAGGGTTAAGAAAAATTTTTAAGTTCTGCTTTAATTTTGCTTATTATCCCATACAACTCCCTGATTTATAACTCATAAGTTGGGATGCATTGAAAAATGCAATATAAATTAATATAACTTTATGAATTATTTCTAAGTTTTACAGAAATAATTTATTATTCCAATTGTTTTTTTTTCTTTAAGTTCAATATTAAAACATTATGAAATTGTTGTTCAGATCATATATTTTCATAATCCCTTATTGGATTATTGGAATTTTTCTTTTTTCTTTCTCAGTCTAGGATCCACTATTACTTATGGACTAAGTAATCACAGGTCTTCCACATGCTATTGCTATCTAGTAAAAGTATTGTGAGTTACTTTGTAACTATATATTTATCTTAAGTTTTACTAAACTAAATAACATAGTTTGTGGGTAATTTGTTTCCACTGTTTTGAACACACTTTGGTTACATCAACATAGAGGATTATCTTGTTTTCATAACCTGAGTTCTATAAAATACAATTCTGAGGAATTTCTCCTCTCATTTCATTTTTAGTCTATCATTTTAGATCTTAATATATATATATATATATATATATATATATATATATATATAAAACTCTAAAATACATAGTTAGGGCTAGTACTATTACATCCTTGAGATGTACATCATTCTTTTTAGGCGACTCCCCAGTGCACGGAAGCTTCATGTGCCTCAACCTGCTTTCCTCGGATCCCCACATTACTATGTGGAGACTCGACGAAGGCCCTTTACCCCCTGATGAGGAGTTTAACTCTTCATCACGAGCAATTTTTGTATTCCTTTATTTTTTCACTGTATTTGCATGCTATATAATAATTTATTTTTCCTTTTTCTTCTCTAAGATAGATTATACTGAACTTTATCCTTTTTTCTTTCTTTTGTCCGAGAAGGTAAGTCCAGAAATCACTGCACTAAGTTTAATTCAAAAGCTATATTTAGCAAGCGAAATCATTTGACATGGCTCCTTTAAACATATTTTCACTAAATGTCCAGGGTTTTAATGTACCACACAAACGAACAAAAGCATTTAGGTCTTTTCAAGCTAAGAAGGCGCACATTGTTTGTCTTCAAGAAACACACTTTATACCGACTACAACTCCCACATTTTTCAGTAACTCCTACCCACAAGTATTTACAGCTTCGGCTAACATCAAAAAGCGTGGCACTCTCATAGCATTTCATCGTACTACACCATTCACATTACATGCTGAAATCAAAGATCCAGAAGGACGTTACCTAATACTAACAGGATATGTAATGGATACTCCTGTAACAGTGATCTCTTATTATGTCCCAACCGTCAACCTTTACCATTCTTATCACATCTTTTTCAAGTTATAAATACACTTAGAATGTTTTACATTACACATAGATACACATAGAATTTTTGTGTGCGGTGATTCCAATCAGGTACTCCTCCCATTTCTGGATAAAACCTCATATACCTCACCAAAATACAAAACCAAATGGTCTCGGGGGCGTGGCCAGCAGCCGAAGGAGATGGCCGCATAAGGAGAGAGCTCCGTGATAGCCAGCTATACTGGCCCGCACACAGCGACTAACACAGCCGGCAGACACATACCAAAAGCGCCAGAGAACCCCGCAGAACCGATCCAGCGATGGGTAAGAGAAAACCTCCAGGGGGACCCCGTAAACTGACGGACTTTTATCCCTCGGCTAGCACGCCGGATATCCAAGATGGCGCCGCCGCTCACAGGCAGCAGCACGCCAGGCAGCCTGACTCCAGAGGGAATAAGTGAGACACAAGCAGGCCCCCGTCTTTCTCTTCAGGCCATAGCAGCCGCTCATCCACCTGCAATACCCCCACTCAGAACCCACAAAAAGCAGCCCCTAACCGTTCCTCTGCCCATACTTATGCAGGGGAAAGAAAAGAGGAGGACTATACATCTCAAAACAGCACTACTGAGTTTATTGATCAAATTCAGGCGTTCCCAACGTCTGGACAACCCCTAAGCGATACTACTATGAAAGAGATGTTGGTGTCATTGCGGGGGTCCATGCATAGGGATCTCATGGACTGCATATCACAATTAAAAACCAATATTACAGAAATCGAAGAGAGAGTTAGTCACGTAGAGGTCAAGATGGCAGAATTTACAACAGCACACAACGAATTAGTGGACGCCCATAATGAAAAAGATGAGGAGTTAGAAGCCCTGAAAAACAAAATGGCGGATTTAGAGGACAGGTCTCGCAGAAATAATATAAAACTGCGAGGAGTAGCGGAATCTGTACCCTCCTCTGAACTCCGGAACTATGTTCAGCAACTAATTCAAGACCTACTCCCAGAAACGCCAAGCGGGGAAATCACCGTAGATCGGGCCCATAGACTACCTAAGCCGCAATATCTACCAGAAAAAATACCACGCAACGTCATAGCTCGCATACACTTTTTTCATGTGAAAGACGACTTGATGCACAAAAAGCGCAACTAGAAAACCACATTACAGTCAATGATGTTACAGAAGCTACTAAAGAATTAAAAATAAATAAGAGCCCGGGTCCTGGCGGATATTCAGCATTGTATTATCGAACTTATAGTGATATTATTTCTCCTATACTTGCAGAAGCATTTAATGATCAGATGACACCCTCAGCACAAACTATCGCCCTATATCTATGATAAACATTGATATCAAGATATTAGCGAAAATCTTAGCTGCTTGGCTAAAAAAGATTATTGGTACTCTTATCAATTGTGATCAGGTTGGCTTTATGCCTTCGCGTCAGGCAGGTGACAATATACGCAGAGCAGTCCTGTTGGCCCACATTGCTAAAACGCGCAATATTCCTGCTTGTTTTCTCTCCCTTGATATCAAAAGAGCCTTTGACTCTATTTCCTGGCAATATCTGCAATATACATTATAGAAATGGGGATTTGGTCCAATCTACACAAATTGGATTTTTGCACTTTACAATAAACCAAAAGCATACGTCAAATATGCTGTTTATAAATCTGACTCTTTTAGTATTGAAAGAGGTACTAGACAGGAATGTCCACTCTCTCCTTTACTTTTTGCCCTTCTTATAGAACCACTTGCAAAAAAAATTAGAAATGACCCTACAATTACAAGAATTGAAATAGCAGGTTATCATCACAAACTTTGTCTATTCACTGATGATATTCTCCTATTTCTTTCTTCACCACAAGTGTCTGGCCCTAATCTTGTGCAAACTTTTAATTATTTTGCTGCAATTTCAGGCCTTTACATTAACCCTAAAAAATGTCTAGCTCTAAATATATCCCTTTCAAATTTGGAATTATCTTCTGCAAAAATTGGTCTCCCATTTACATGGACTGACAGATCAATCCCATACCTTGGTATACAACTTACATCATCATTATCTGATTTATTTTCAGCCAAATACCCTCAGGCGTTGAAATACATATCAAATATGATTGATTCCTGGTCCCACCTCCCAATCTCATGGTTTGGAAGAATAAATGCCATTAAAATGACATTATTACCTAAACTACTTTATTTGTTTAGAGTTTTACCAATTCCGATTCCAGCATATTATCTGAGAATTATACAAAGGAAAACAATGTCATTCATCTGGGGATCTTCCAACACACGGATTCAGCAAAATACACTTTATCTTACTAAAATAAATGGGGGTTTATAATGTCCTAATTTTGCATACTATTATAGGGCAGCACATATAGCAAGTATTATTAAATATCATGCGCATCATGAAGTCCCACTTTGGGTATCTATTGAAGCTGCTGAATGCGATCCTATTTCAATCTCCAACTTACTCTGGATGTCTTCAAAAGATCGTAAAAAGATACGAAACCCGGTTACCAAGCATTTTATTTCCCTCTGGGATAGATTTAAATTTAAAAATCAATCCTTGCATAACCCTTTACTCTCATTTTACAAAAATCCTGCTTTTTACCCTGCATGGGTATTTGCCAAATCCTTCAAAGAATGGGCATCTCGAGATGTAATATACATGCACAAACTTGTAAATTTATCATCATTTATCCCTTTTCTGAATTTAAGTGAAATGTATAATATACCACAATCGGAGTTGTTTAGATACCTCCAAATCAAAAACTTTTTCACACCTTTATTAAATACTGTAACATCTCTAACTCATTTGTCCACTTTTGAAGCTATTTGTAAGAATAACCCACATTCTAGAGGTACTTTTTCTGTACTATATTCACATTCACTGGTTCAAACCAACCATAATGAACCACAATATGTCCAGAAATGGGAAAAAGACTTGAAACGAAAATTAGATAGCTCTGAATGGAATCAAATATGGTCTTCAACTAAAGCAGCATCACCTAATATAGTGGCGCTTGAAGCAAGTTATAAAGTGTTAACAAGATGGTACCTAGTACCAGCTAGGGTGGCAAAATATGTACCAAATTATTCTACACAGTGTTTTAGGGGATGCTCTGAATTGGGAACGTTGTTTCACATTTGGTGGTTGTGTCCAAAAGCTCAAATATTTTGGAAGGAAATTTTTAATATTGCATCTAAATTATTTGATAAGATAATTCCTTTTGATCCTGCAATAGCATTAATTAACTTAAAACCTCAAAATATAACACATGCTCAATTTAAATTGCTAGTGCAACTCTTTACAGCGGCTAAACAAACACTAGCAAGAGCATGGAAATCTTCTAATCTAATCGTAAAGGAAGCATTAGTTAAAATGAATAATACTATGACCTATGCCAAAATGATAGCTATTGATATGGACACGATCCCTAAGTTTGAAAGAACGTGGCAACCCTGGATAGACTATACTATACCACAAACCTTTGACAATCAAGTACTACTGCCGTGGTAGCTTGAATGAAGAATTTTAAAACTTATGTTTCCTTAATAGTAGTAATGGATCATGGTCTCACCTTGCAGACTTTTCCACTCTTCCTTCTCTACTTCCTTTCTCCTTCCTTTTATTTTTTATGGTATACATTATGATTTTATAGCACCCATTTTGTTTATTTTGTATATTTTTTCTTTTCAAGTTTTCCACTCAACAGTCTCTTTGATATTGTCAAGATCATAATAAATGACTATTACTTTTATACTAATACACAATATCTTGAATAGCCTTATGTATTATCAACAACATTTTAATTTGTTCTTGACATTATTTTATTGTCTCTAAGGATATAATATTAGATTATGTATGTAAATGTAAATGACCATCTTCTACAAGACTGTATTATTACTACAATATGTTACTTGTATAATGTTACTTCCATACTGAACTCTATAATAAAATATTTTGACAAGGAAAATAGATGATCAGTTGTAGTGAAGACATCATATGGATGTAAATAACAAGTGCCATCATAATTCTGGGGATTCAGTTAATCTAGTAAGAAATATCTGCCAAGAAGGTCTCTAAAGTGTGTCAAGTCGTGCATGGCATCAAGGAAAGGAAGCTTATGAGAAATGAATTTCATGTGAACAAAGCTATGCCCCCATGTAGAGATTTAGTAGTATGAATGCGTTAGACTTCTTATTTGGGGAGTCAAGTTTCTTTACATTTAAGGGTCTAATATTTAAGGCCATGGTTAGGGCAATCAGATGAGCTTAAGATATGGGTCAGCTAGGATGCAAGGTCAGTGAGTTAGTGGAGGTAGTCCCAAGCAAATGTAGAGCAAAATAGGTTAAAGAGTAATTGAAGGTTAGGATGTTGAGTAGGGGACTTTTTCCTATTTCCTTTTATACTTATCGGGGTGTGCAGCATTCTCTTGTCTCTTGCAGTGCCTTCCTCTTTTTAGAGCCCTTACAACATATAAGTGGGTACAGGAAATACATTTAAACACAAAAACTGTTCCGTGAATGTCCTGCACCAAAACACAATACATATCCCAGGCAAATGTGGGCAAAGCTCCGGGACTAAAAATACAGAATATACTGAGCAATTGACTTATAACAGGTTCAAAATCTTCCAATAGATTGTACTATCCAGTAGCAAAAAGCAACTGTCCCTGGAGAGCTAAATGGGTATTTCCTCTACCACCTTCAAGCAGTAGTACAACAGCTTTACAATAACATCTCTGGGGTCCTGAGGGATGTCCTCTTGTACATGACTTATGCACATGCTGCATTTCCAGGCATTCAATAGGAAGATTAGGCATCAATTCCTCGGAAAAGGCCCTGATCAAAGACTATAGGTCATTGTTATGTTCTGGGAGACACTAAAACCTTAGATTGGACCTGCAGGAGTGATTCTCAGCACCCTCAATCTTGCCATGCAACAACCTATATTCTTACTTTAGGGACCCAAGTTCTTTATTTTTTGAGGAGATTGAGCTGGTCAGCTAAGTCATTATGTCCCTTAGTGCCGCTGTTCTGTTCCAGATATTGCAGATCTCTCTAAGGAGCTTGTTGGTTGCTTAGAGGTTGACTGGAGTGCTTTTTGAAGCATACAGTCAAATCTTCCAAGCAGAGCAGCATGATAATTTTGTATATTGGCATTAGAGATGTCAGGTTTGTCGTCATGGTTGCTGCTGAATTCCGAGAGTCCTAGGTGAGCTAAGCCATCCACAGGGTGTTAATTAGGGATGAGCCAAACGCCCCCCAGTTTGGTTCACAGTAGAACATGCGAACAGGCAAAAAATTTGTTTGAGGGGCATGGCTTGGTGCTCGACGGATATGGCCGCTTGTTAGAGGAGCTCCGGTGGACCCGCAGCCTTAAGCCCGCCACTCTGCACCTCGGCTCTCGATAATGAGCAGGCAGAATAACAGGACACCACACACCCGATCCCGCCGTTCGGCGACGGCATCCCAGGGCAGGAATATATCAGACATATTCCGGAATCAATCAAAGACCAGGAGCCATGTGGCCGGAGCCAAGATGGCGCCGACTCACACAGAGGAGGATTACAGCGAAGATTCCCATTCTGCTGCGGAGGACAATGGTAGGGGACCCTCACACTCCAATCACCCCCTCACATATGCTGATATGTCCTTGTTCGCAGCAGACATTAAATCCACATTTTCAGCAGCAATCACTGATCTCAAATCCAATCTGCTGGTGCTCGGCCGAGGCTGCTGGAAAACAGAGAGAGAAAGCGATTTGCAGGGTTGAAAAGGTTACTTCTTCACACTCCAGTCATTTTATAGAAATGAATAGACACCTGGAGGACCTTGATAATAGGGGAAGAAGGAGCAATATACGAGTTCCAGGGATTCCTGAGACAGTAGATAACGATCAAATCACACCTGCCCTTCAAAGAGTATTTAATAGCTTACTGGAACGGCCTGAGGACACTGACATAGAATTTGTGATAGCACACAGGGCTCTAAGAGCAAGAGGCCCAGATAACATGCCTCCTCGTGACATTATATGTTGCTTGCAGAGCTTTGCACTGAAGGAAGAGATTATGCAAAAGGCACGCCGCAATGATCAAATTGTGTTCAATGGCGAAGTAATAATGCTATTTAGGACTTGTCTCAAATAACTTTGAAAAATCGCAGGGCTCTGCGACCCCTCCTAGATAAGCTTCGTGAGAAAGAATTACGATATACATGGCGCTTTCCGTTCGCCCTACTTGTGACACACAATGGCAGACAGCATTCTTTACGCTCTCCAGAAGACCTTCCAGAGTTTTGCGACTCCTTACAATTAGGTGAGGTTGAACTCCCGGACTGGTATCGAGAATTTCTTCTCCCTCCTCCTATGGTCAGGAGTCCTCCCTGCTCACCATTTGCCTCCCCTGACAAGCGTCAATCTAAGAAGATGAAGGGGCCGACAGGGAAGCTCACTTTCTGGGACTCCACAGATCCGGAATTCTGGAGGATGCATAGAGGTTGTTGTAACAGTCTCTCCACCCTTTATTCAAAGGCATAATTGCCATATTACTTTGGGAAGCAACTGATGTCTCCTGCAGCGTCCTGTTTTCTGATTACATGATCATTTTTCTTTTGGTTTCCTGTTTTTCTCCTACAAGTTGTTTTATTTGAATTTTGAACGAATATCAGGATACATTACAAACCAGCGTGGAAACTGAACTTTTGTCATTCACTCCTTACTCAGCCTACAGAACAACTGATTTAAAATTTGTGCTGGCACAAACTTCAGCCTGGGACTTTGTGGGTTATGCCTTGAGGACCCCCTCCACATAGACGGAGATACAGGATGGAGTTGATCTTTGTACCTTTTCACTACACAATGGATCCAGGGTAAGGAAACTAGCTGAACCTGGGCATCAAAAGCTGACTTCCATGGCTGGTTATATGCTTGTCTGTAGTGACTGTTTGTTCCTGCTGATTTTAGGGTGAAACCTAACATTTCTTTTTTCTTTAAACAGGTTCACGAGTTCAGAATTTTATTATACAGTTTTTGTTATATATGCCTTTATTATGAATACTGGTTTGGAATGCAAAGTAATTAGTAATGTTTCCACAGGGAAGATGAGTAGTTAGGAAAACGGGACTCCCCAGTGCCCTGGCTATGTCCCAAACGTTGGACACGATTAGGAGGGGAGATAGTAATAAACCCACCCTCAGACGCCAATAGTACCCTCTATCTACTATGTCACCTCCTTATTATTTAATAGTGTGGTTGTATTTTTGTTTCTGTTTATGCATTTTTTGTTTCTCCAAGTCGAGATGCAGAGTGGCTTAATTAATTATAACCCATTGATAAGCTACATGACGAGGCCTCCTATTCCTCCTATTCCCATTAAGTGAGTCTACTCCCATTGCAGAGTAGTGAGCTTTCGGACCTATTATCCGTATCCATATACCTGAGAAGCGTTCGACCCTTTTGAGGGAGCTAAAGAAAGGTAGGCCTCATTTCGCATTCATACAGGAAACACACTTTAAAACAAACAACATACCCAGGCTCACTGACTCCTATTTTATTGAGGCTCGCCATGCTACAAATACCCTGACTAAATCTAAAGGGATCTCCATAGACTAGCAAGGACGCCAACTTTGAACTGACTGACAAACTAGCAGACCCAGAAGGGAGATATCTCCTTATCAAAGGGAAACACAATGGTATCCCAACAACTTTGGCCAATATATACTTCCCAAATACATCGCACTTAACCTTCTGTAGGAAAATGATGAAGGAGCTTGAGGGATTTATTCGGGACGTATAATCTTAGGAGGAGATTTTAATCTCCCCTTGAATCCTTTGATGGACACATCCTCCGGCAAATCATACATAACCTACCAAATTCTGAAAAGCCTAAAAACGCTGCTGAATTCCTTACATCGAATTGACACTTGGCGCTATATGCACCAGAAGGGAGAGATTATACCTACTATTCTGCTCCACATGCAAGATATTCACGAATAGACTATATCTTCATATCACGCAAAGACCTACACACTGTCTCAGAAACAAACATAGGCATCCAATCTATATCGGATCACGATCCTGTCTCTCTTTCGCTGGACCCAGGTTTCTCCTCTACTAAGGCCCCAAATTGAAGGTTGAATTCTTCACTTCTGACAGACCCTGTTTTGTTACCAAAAATTACATCACATTTGAAAGATTTTTTCATCCATAATGAAATCTCAGGAATGGATCCCTTGATGATTTGGGAGGCCCATAAATGTTCTGTCAGGGGAGAGTTAATGAGGATGGGGGCTCAGCGAAAGAGAGATAAGGAAAAAGAGATCAAAAAAATTACAGATAAAATTTCAAACTTAGAATCCCAACACAAACAGTCACTAACAACACGATCGGCAGCTCAGTTGTTAGAAACCAGGAAGACCCTACAGCAACTAGTAGACGCTACAGCTAAATGCTTCCTATTCTTTAGGAAAAAGATATACTATGAATATGGGGATAAAACTGGCAAATTTTTAGCTAGAGCCCTGAGAGGACCCCGACATCATAATAAAATTCTGGGAATACAAAACAAAAAAGGGACTTTTGATCTATCTGATGAGCTGATCGCTCAACACTTCCACGACTACTATTCAAACCTATATAATTTACTCGCTCCACATAAACCGGCAGAGCTGAAAGGGAACAGGTCGCAAATCATCCACGATTATTTAACCTCCTCTAAACTCCCTAAACTATCTGAAACAGATATAGAGACCCTGGAACAACCCATTGACAATACAGAAATACAATTAGCAATCAAAGATTTAAAGACGGGGAAAAGTCCGGGCCCAGATGGATTTACATCTATCTATTACAAAACCTTTATGGCAATCCTGACAAACCCCCTGACGAAATTATTAAATTCTTTCTCCACACCTAGAGACATACCTCCAACATTTCTTCTAGCACACTTAACAGTCATACCTAAGCCAAATAAAGATCCTACACAATGCCCCAGCTATAGGCCAATCTCATTGCTAAATCTGGATGTTAAACTTTTAACCAAAATACTAGCCAACAGACTTAAGCCCCTACTTCATACTCTTATTGGTCCGGAACAGGCAGGTTTCATGCCCGGTAGGGAAGCAAAGGATATCACGAAATCATTAAATTTAATTCACGCTGCCAGAATGCGAAAGATCGAGGGCTTTCTCTTGTTTACGGACACGGAGAAGGCCTTCGATCGAGTAGCTTGGGACTTCATGCTGGCAACATGCCGGTATGTTGGCTTTGGTAAACACATGATGACTTGGACATCCGCGTTATATCAGAATCCTTCAGCCAAATTAAGAATAAACGGTTCTCTGTCTAATACGGTGACCATTACCAACGGCACTAGACAAGGCTGCCCTCTTTCCCCACTTCTTTTTATTTTATCACTTGAACCCTTTATCGGGAAAATGGTGGCCATGCAAGATATCCAGGGATTTAAGATCAATAATACAGAATTTAAAATAGCAGCCTATGCTGATGATTTATTATTTTTTCTGACGGAACCTCTCACTTCAATCCCCACATTAATGAAGGAATTCTCAATTTATGGATATATTTCATATCTAAAAATTAATTATACAAAATCAGAGGCAATGAATATCACTTTACCCGAGAAAATAAATGAAGCCGCTCATCTACACAGCCCCTTCAAATGGGTGGCCTTGGCACTCAAGTATTTGGGTGTTTGGCTAACTCCCCAACTCTCCCAAATATTTGAAAGAAACTTCCCACCCCTTTTGAAATCCATAGGAAAAGAATTACTATCCTGGCACACCAAAAACTTCTCATGGTTCGGTAGAGCAGCTATCTGTAAAATGTCAATATTACCTAGAATCCTTTATCTTTTTAGAACCCTACCCATTAAAATACCACAAAGTTTTTTTTGGAAACTGCAATCGATCCAACTTGGTTTTGTGTGGGCACATACACGTCCACGGATCAGGTTTGATCTTATAACTAGACCTAAAGACAAAGGGGGAATGGGCCTACCTGACTATAGGAAATATTATCATGCATCCCATATTACGAGGATTATTGACTGGCACTGTCACCAGAACCTCAAAGACTGGGTACTCCTAGAAAATGCCCTGAGCCCAATACCTTTAAAATTTTCTCCTTGGATACCATGGACTAGATACCCACCAGTTATGAAACAACACCCTCTGCTGAATGCTACCTTGTCGATCTTTCACTACTTGACAAAAAAAAACAGAGCTTTCCACACCCTTAAGTCCCCTCTCCCCACTCCGAAACAACCCTGACTTCCCACCGGGATTGCAAAATCGTTCACTACAAGCACTAGATGCTGAATCACCCCTACTTGCTAAACATTGCTTCAAAAATGATCTGATCTTAGATTATGCTATACTGAAGAATGAAGGACACACCCAGGGCTTACCGCTCTGGACCTATTTTCATTTACGTGAGTGTCAATAACACTCACAGAAAGAAACATTTTGTAAGACAATTGACAGAGGTGGAGTCAGTGTGCCTGGAGGGAGCGGAAATTCAGAAGGCAACTTCACTGGCTTATACCTGGCTACAGGACACAAAACAGCCGGCCGTGGACAGATTCAGAGAGCACTGGAATAGGGAACTCAAGGTAGAGTTGTCTGACTGACAATGGCAAAAGGCATGTATTTTAGCACATAAATGCTCATTGAGCACCAGAATGCAGGAAACTGGATATAAATTGCTTACACTATGGTATGCTACCCCCACTAAACTGCATAAATGGTATCCTCAATCCTCAGAACTTTGCTGGCGTTGCAAGAAAGATAAAGGCACTCTTCTTCACATATGGTGGCAATGCCCGTAGATAGTACCATATTGGTCAGAGGTGGTTAAAATTATACGCCAAATTTCGGAAACCTCGTTGGAGTTGGACGCGGCGGGTTGTTTGCTCCATGTCAACAATTTTTCACTTCCAAAATACAAGAGGTCTCTATCTAAGCACTTATTGAATGCAGCCAAAACCCTTATACCTCTCTATTGGAAATCTACACATGTGCCTTCCATTAAAGAACGGCTACACAAGGTTACTGATATTCGAGACATGGAGGAAACGATCGCTCAGTCCAACGATGCGATTGAGAGATACCACAAAACATGGTCTCCTTGGTTTACGTTTAGATATTCACGAGATTATGAGAAGCTGAGATCAATAGAACCTGACTGAGGTCATTTAATACACCTCTTTTAGGGGCTCTCTGGTTTCAACCTGTATTATGTATTATACTTAACTCGACTTTGGATTATTTGTCTGATGAATTAATGTATTAAACTGGGAACGTTCATGATTACAGAACTCCTTTTCAAGTTGCAAATAAACTCTACATTTATTTGCTGAATACAGACAGTAGAGTACCAGGCGATAATGTGGAACTGATGCTTTGATATGTTATAGATTAAATATTCCGACCACTCTTTGTAGCCAATGACTCTACACTTCTATATTATTTTTTCTTATATTGATTCGACCACTGCTACATTCTTTTTCCTTCTTAAATCTAGATCTTTTCTTACTTTAACTGCTACCTCCTATTAACACCTTTATATATTAATATTCTGTTTGGGAAGCAACTCTAAGGTGACCATAAAGTTTCAAAACATGACAAAGTAATCGTACCTCTATTTGAATACATGCGCAATGTTTGATCTTGAAACTCTTTATTATATTCTCTATATATGACTTTAGCTAGCACTATATGAATCTAGTAGATAATTTCCTCCTATGTACATGTTTAACAGTGATTATTTGTAACATGTGTTACCTTTAATAAACTTTCTTTTAAATGAAAAAAAAAAAAAAATTTGTTTGAACACGCAAACACCGTTAAAGTCTATGGGATACGAATATGAATAGTCAAAAGTGCTCATTTTAAAGGCTTATATGCAAGTTATTGTCATAAAAAGTGATTGGGGACCTGGGTCCTGCCCCAGGGGACATGTATCAATGCAAAAAAAGTTTTAAAAACGACCATTTTTTGGGAGCAATGATTTTAATAATGCTTAAAGTGAAAAAATAAAAGTGAAATATTCCTTTAAATTTTGTACCTGGGGGGTGTCTATAGTATGCCTGTAAAGTGGTGCATGTTTCCCGTGTTTAGTCCCTGCACAAAATGACATTTCTAAAGGAAAAAAGTCATTTAAAAGTACTCACGGCTATAATGAATTGTCGGTCCCAGCAATACAGATAAAATAAGTCATTGAAAAAAACGGCATTGGATCCCCCCAGTCCATTACCAATCCCTTTGGGTCTGGTATGAATATTAAGGGGAACCCTGAACCAAATTTTTTTTTTTAATTGTGCGGGGGACCTCCAAATTCCATACCAGGCCCTTCAGGTCTGGTGAGGATATTAAGGGGAACCCAGCGCCAAAATGTTTTAAAAATGGCGCGGGGGTCCCCGCAAAAATCCATACCAGACCCTTATCCAAGCACACAACCTGGCAGGCCGCAGGAAAAGAAGGGGGGACAAGAGAGTACCCCCCTCCTGAACCGTACCAGGCCACATGCCCTCAACATGGGGAGGGTGCTTTGGGGGTCACCCCCAAAGCACCTTGTCCCCATGTTGATGGGACAAGGGCCTCATCCCCACAACCCTTGCCTGGTGGTTGTGGGGGTCTGCAGGTGGGGGGCTTATCAGAATCTGGAAGTCCCCTTTAACAAGGGGACCCCCAGATCCCAGCCTCCCCCCTGTGTGAAATGGTAACGGGCTACATATGTACCCCTACCATTTCACAAAAAAAGTGTTAAAATAAAATTTAAAAAAAATGTCCCACAAAGTCCATTCTTCTTCTTCTCTCACTCTGCCAACTGACTAAAAAAGAAAAAAAAAAAAAGCTGCACGCCCTATGGCTTTCCCAAGGTGTCAGAGGGGGCAGGGTCACCCGATTACGTAAACAAGTTCCCATTTCACACAGGGGGGCCAGGATCTGGGGGTCCCCTTGTTAAAGGGGGCTTCCAGATTCCGATAAGCCCCCCGCCCGCAGACCTCCACAACCTGGTGGTTGTGGGGATGAGGCCCTTGTCCCCATCAACATGGGGACAAGGTGCTTGGGGAGGCTACCCCACAGTACCCTCCCCATGTTGAGGGCATGTGGCCTGGTACGGTTCAGGAGGGCGGCACTCTCTCATCCCCCCTCTTTTCCTGCGGCCTGCCAGGTTGCATGCTCGGATAAGGGTCTGATATGGATTTTTGGGGGGACCCCACAACATTTTTTTTTCTAATTTTGGTGCGAGGTTTCCCTTAAAATCCATACCAGACCTCAAGGGTCTGGTATGGATTTTGAGGGGGACCCCCACGCAATTTTTTTTTAAAATTTTGGTTCGGGGTTCTCCTTAATATTCATACCAGACCAAAAGGGACTGGTAATGGACTGGGGGGTCCCATTCCATTTTTTTCAATGACTTCTTTTATCTGTATTGCTGGGACCGACAATTCATTCGAGTACTTTTAAATGACTTTTTTTCCTTTAGAAATAGTCATTTTGTGAAGGGACTGTTCTAAACACGGGAAGCATGTGCCACTTTACAGGCATACTATAGACACCCCCCAGGTACAAAATTTAAAGGAAGGTTTCACTTTTATTGTTTCACTTTAAGCATTATTAAAATCACTACTTCTGAAAAAAATGGCCTTTTTTAAAAACTTTTTTTTTCATCGATACATGTCCCCTGGGGCAGGACCCAGGTCCCCAAACACTTTTTATGACATTACCATGCATATAAGCCTTTAAAATTAGCACTTTTGATTTCTCCCATAGACTTTTAAAGGGTGTTACGCGGCTTTCGAATTTGCCGCGAACACCCCAAATTGTACGCTATTCGGCGAACAGGCAAACACCCGATGTTCAAGTCGAACGTATGTTCGACTTGAACATCAGGCTCATCCCTAGTGTTAATGCTATCTTTGCAGGGGCTCTAGACTCAGCTCTGGGTTTAATTTGCAATTTTTGTTTCCTTCAAGTACTTAACTGCAGCATCTTGTCCCAGATTGGTTCCTTGGGTAGTACCATTGTTGGCAATTGTGTTTTTGCTGTTATAAGAAGGTTGCTCTGCTGTTAAAATTGTCTGGCTCTAGGGAAATGCAGAGCTAACTCAGAAGATGTCCATCATGCTGCCAAAGGAGAGGGTCCATTTACTGGTACTTTTAGGACAGTGAAAACAGATCCTTTAAAATACATTCTTGGGAACTGCCTTTAAGCTGCTACAATTTTCAAGAACAACTTCAGTGACACTATTTTTTGGCTACATATTTTGAATGTATAACTTATTTATTAACTTTTACATTCAGTTTGGTTTAAATACACCACAAACACCCCAATCAAATTAATTTACATTTGAAGAATAGCTAATAGCAGTAATAAGATCTAAAAGCTCCTAAAAAACTAAAGCTAAACCCCTCAACTGCACAAATTGGTCAGTGGCAGTGCAACATTGCTTTGTCTTAAAAATGTAATAAAAGCTCCAAGCAAAATGCACAAAAATGCTTCAAAACCACAACCCCACACTCTCTAAACCTCCTCCTATTTCCAAAATAATTGGAATATAGACTTCATGACTTAGGTGTTTAGAAGCACGGACAGTATGACAGTGCTTAAATAAACAGCATATAGAAATAGACAAGGCAGGTTTTATCTTGCAATAAAAAATAGAGTGTAGTGTCTGAGAGACAATAGCCACAAATATTATTCAGTGGCTGAACAGTATGTAAACAGGTTGGTTAGACCACACTATAAGAGATAGAGAGAGAGAAATGAGACAGGTTTATCATGAAATGAACTTTAGAGTGTATTCATTTCTGCAATAATAATTTTACTGATCATTGGTGGACTATATCATTTTTATAATCTATATAACAATATAGCAATTTTTTGTGTTCCCCATGCCATTCCACAAGAAAGATTGTTGGCACAATTGAAACACATCAGAGGTGATCCTGGAACCTGTAGTTTCATCACTCAGGTTCCTAAACATTAGCAGCTTTTGTGATACTCCACTTACCTGTTGGTACACCAGTAGCAAGGGCCTGACAGGTAAATTATCCACATTCCCACCACCTAACTACTTTTTATTTTCCCTAGGGGAAATTTCCTGGCCTTGGTAGCTTCAAAATGTCAGACTGCTATCGCCTTTTTTTTTGTTTTGTTTATTTGTTTTTACTTATCTTATTTTCTTTTTTTCTTTATCTTTTCATTTTGATTTTCTTCTGTATTGTTAGGTATTGGTGCAGTGTTTAGGCTGCACACAGCAGAGGCCAGGCACATCTGCAACTTCTCTTCCCTACCACCATGATATTTATCCTCCCAGGGACACAGCAACCAGTTGTATTTTCTCATATTAATTTTATTATAGGGTTATATGGCTATGTTTTATACTTTTTATTTACATTTGAATAGTTTTTTTTCCTTGTAAGACCATCCCTGGAAATCCAGGCAGGCAGGAACGGAAATCCAAACTGGGTACAACATTGGGCAAGAAAGAAGGTTTCATTCAACACTATGTTGTCCCTATGTAAAATGAGGGTTCCTTGTAAGCTAAAGGCTGCCAGCACAAAAACATACCTTGCAGATGTGATGGCTACAAGGAATACCATCTTGTATGTGTGGAAGAAATTTTAAATGCTATATAAAACTGTATTTCATTTTGCTTTGCTTATGTATTGCATACTGCAATAATTTTGCACATGACACTAATAATGTTTTGTACGCATTCACATTATTTTGACTGATAAGAATCTAGCCTGCCTATGTGACACCCTTTTTTCCTTACACTTATGGGATACCTACTTAAGCATGTGTATAAAAAACTTCAGATACTCCAACTATACAGACCAGTTATTTGGAAAGATGCTCAGTGTATCTTTTTGTGTCTGGGGGATTTCCCAGCTTTTGAACTAACCATCAGAAACAACCGCCTAATATGCTCTAAACTCCCCCTGCTAAAAGTTATGAAAAAAGGTAAAATGCCACAATTAATAGAAAAAAGTAGCTGACATGTTAACATTATAAGAGATAGCTGTCAGATATTGTCCCCTAAAAGGATTTCTGGGTGTACAGAATCATGCACACAGGCATGGCACATAAGAGAATGTACTCCAGCACTACAGTCCAAAGAACTTAAGCTTAGTTAGTAGATGTAAACCCAAGCACCAAAATATCATATAAGCGTTAACGTGATAATATAATTTTACTTGTTTTCATGAAAATAACAGCTCTTTATATTGATATAAAGGTTTTTATTTTGGCACCTTGTGTTTTGGGTTGACAACCCTCTACCCCTGTCTCTTATATTTTATCGCTTTTAACCCTATCGCTGCCAGGCCCTGTGCTCCATTTTTACACTCCAGACCATTTTTGCAATTTTTCCTTTGGTTTTTTATTTTTCACCTATAGCTTTCAAAGTTTGTAAAAGAGCCTCCAAACCATATATTTTCTTAAAGCACGTGACCAGTAGAATAAAAAGAAGGTGCTACTGATTTCTAAGGTCCTATGATATTTGCACAACTGTTTATCAAAACAATATTTTTGCTAAATAATCCACTAAAATCATGATTAGCAGATAAATACACATCAAATTTTACAAAATTCCTATTAAATATAAAATCTTAACCTGTATTGAGTTAATAAATAACAAATATTTGTCATTTTTACATTGCACCTTTTTGCAAAATGGTGACAATCGAACGTAGTCATCTGAAGGTTTTCATTTTTCCCTTACAGCTTTTAGAATTTGTGAAAGACCCCTAAAACCATATTTTTTTCTAATATATGACCTTTAGAATAAAAATGTGCTACTGGTTTTTTAGACTCAGCGGTATTTGCACAAATGTTTATCAAACTAATATATTCGCAAAAAATACAGTAAAACCATTAGTAGCAGATAAAAACAGTTAATTTTACAAAATTCCTGCTAAATCCCTACTAATTATAAAAGCTTAACCTGTATGGAGTTAATAAATAACAAATATTTGTACATTTTAAATTGCGTCTTTTTGCAAAATGGTGAAAATTGAGCATACCCCAAAATTTTTCTAAAAATCTGGAGGTTTTTCATTTTTCACTTAGAGCTTTCAGAATTTGCAAAAGACCCCCCAAACCATACATTTTCTGAAAGTACATGGCCAGTACAATAGAAAGAAGGTGCTTTTTAAGGCAGTGTGATATTTGCACAAATGTTTATCAAGACAATATTTTCGCTAAAAATACACTAAAATCATTAATAGTGCACATAAACACAACATAACTTACAAAATTCCTGCTAAATTGCTACTAAGGCACATGTGGCTTACTAAAGTGTATGCCCATTCGGGGCCATGTTTACCCACACAGGGATGCACAGGTGTTCCAGGTCTGCCTGTCTGTTTTTCAGGCAGTTCCAATTGGACCACCCATTGTTCTCTATAGAGGTTGATATAAATGGACATGTGTCCATTTACACCCGCCTGCATCTGATTCAGTCCAGTCCGCTAAAAACAGATGGATGGGGATTCCATTCCCCATCCATCTAGCAGATCGGATTGGGTGGTATTGATTGGAAATGGACAGGCGGTCCGCTTCCATCCGACCACCACATCGAGAATAGCAGGCTGTGTCTGTGTCCGAGTGGACACGGACCTGTCATCTGCCTGATCAGCGGGGATCAGCAGACAGATGACCCACTGAGCAGGCGGATCTGCTTGACAAAGTGAGAGATGCCACTCAGAGCAGGGATGGATCAGAAGTGCAGGGGCAGTGCGGGGCACTATCTGACAGGTGGGGGGACACATCTGGATCCCCCAAGCCCCATGCAGCACCTGAAGCCGGCAGGAGCAGCAGATTAGGGATGCCGAATAATAATGGTGGCTGCTTGGGTCCGATTTGCAGGGGGGTTAGATCGGGTGTGTGGGGGGGGGAAATCAGTGCTGGGGGAAGAAGTGGGGGTGAAGGGGATAGAAAAGGAGAGTGGGGGCAGTTTTAGGTAGAAGGGGGTGACAGGGGTGGAGAAGCAGGGGGCAGGGAATTGGCAGCATGGGTGGGGGGTGGTCACATTTGGAGTTATTAACCCCTATCAGTGGGTTGTAATTCACTGATCAGTGTTATAGAATAGTTCAGCAGAGTCTGCTGAACAGTTCTAATATAAGCTTATGGTCCTTGAAATGGCCATAAGCTTATAGGAGAGGGAGAAATGAGGTCCCTACGCCATACTGACTTGGCCACCTGCAGGCATTTTTTAGGTCCGTATGGCGTACGAACTTGACAGTAAAAGGGTTAAATCACTCTGTCACATGCTCTCCCAAAGGAAACGCTATGTTTCTGTGCTGATGCACATTGCCACGCATATTTCTCTGCATTCACCTTTAAAAAAAATGACCTGTGAAAAAAACAAAAAGCATTTGCAGCCAACAACAGTTATAATATATCCTGTGAAAAAAAACATAAAAAGCTAATTTGTAAAAAGTGTGGATGGGATTTTTCAGGCACTCAACAGTAACATCCAAAATAAAACAATAACAATTTATTATACAAATGAAAAAAAAAATCCAAGGCAATGATAGTATAGCATGATATGATAAAAACAAATCAGGCACCAATGTGTATAGATTGTAACTCCAACACGTTTTGATCTTCAAGTACAATCTTCATCAGGGATTAGATATGAAGGTACATTCTGAAATATAAACGTACATCAGGTTTTTTACAGCATATTACAGTAACAATATAAAATACAGTATTGGTAAATGACTTACAGATACCAAAATCAATGTTTGAATGAGTGAGATCAACCAGCGTGAACTGTGGCATCTCCAATCATAGAATGTACAAAGGACAACAAGCATGATATCCAGCAAAACTGCAGCAAAACAAAAGGTTCCCTTCTCAACTCAAAAGGAATAAGAGTGTGCAGGGGCTTTGCATATTCTGTGTGCCCCATAACTGGACAACCCAGCCACAATTCAAGGGACACAACACCATTCCAACACAAACAGTCTAAAATGACATACAATTATATGACAACAATTCAAAAAGAAAATGTAGATATACAGAGTGTGGCAGGGCAAGCCCATGCCATGATCTAAAATGGCAGTCTAGGCCAGATTTTGCAGGAAACAAGCATGCTAATGGCAGGAGTGTGTGCTGGCTTTTTAGCAGAGCCAGGATTAAGGGTCAGGGCCCCACCCTTCCGAGGGGGTCATTGTGTGGAGGGAGCAGTGAGAGGTGCACATCTGCACTGTACTGTCCCGGTCAGGACAGACAAAGGCCCAAGCCTGTGAATGATGTAGCAGCTGGGAGCTTCAGGTTAAGAAGCCAAGCTACAGCCACATCACCCTGAAAGCGCCTGATCTTGTCTGATCTCGGAGGCTAAGCAGGGTCGGGTTCTGGTTAGTACCTGGATGGGAGACTGCCTGGGAATACCAGGTGCCGTAGGCTAAAAAAAAAAAAAAAAAAAAAAGAAGCCAAGCTGACAGGGGGACCGTGTTTTGTGCCCGAGCACTGGGACTGTGTGTTTGATGGTCAGGAGGACCAAGGCATGAAGCCTGAGCCATGGGGCCAACAAAGAGCCGGGAGGCTGAACCCCATATTCTGTTTGCATAGATGGTGAGAACTCCTGCGTGGGAAGATATTCATGTGTGAACTTTTGCGATCAGGACTGTGCAGGCCATTCAAGTTCCTCCACCCCAACCTCACTCATCTTTGTCTTTATGGAACTTGCTTTGTGCACTGGTCCAAATCATTTGGCAGAGGGGGGATTATTATGGGGGGTTGTTTTTCAGGGGTTGGGCTTGGCACCTTAGTTCCAGTGAAGGGAACTCTTAAGGTGTCAGCATACCAAGACATTTTGGACAATTTCATGCTCCCAACTTTGTGGGAACAGTTTGGGGATGGCTCCTTCCTGTTCCAACATGCCTGCGCACTAGTGCACAAAGCAAGGTCCATAATGACATGGATGAGTGAGATTGGGATGGAAGAACTTGACTGGCCTGCACAGAATTCTGACCCTAACCCAATAGAACACCTTTGGGATAAATTAAAGAGGAGACTTCGAGCCAGGCTTTCTCGTCCAACATCAGTGCTTAACCTCACAAATGTGCTTCTGGAAGAATGGTCAAACATTCCCATAGACACACTCCTAAATCTTGTGGACAGCCTTCCCAGAAGAGTTAAAGCTGTTATAGCTGAAAAGTGGCCAACTCAATATTGAACCTTACGGACTAAGACTGGGATGCTATCACGTTCCTGGTAGTAGAGCCTGATTGGACGAGGAAGGCTTCCCTTACACCTCTGACTTGGAGCCTCTGATAGTGCAGAGTCGCACGAGTGCCAAGGAGTCTTGCAGGCAGCAGGGTCTTTGGTAGGCTGGCAAAGTCACCAGAAGGTCTCGGCAGACAGGCAGGTGGTGCAAGTGACATCAACGGATAGCAAAGTCAGGCAGGCTGGGTCATACACAGCAGGGATAATCAGATGCAGGGTACAGGCAGGAACGTAGTCAGGAGGCAAGCTGGGTCTGGAACCAGATTTGTGCAACAGGAACCAAAGGAGAAGGCAGAAGAGAGGTCACAGGACAAGCCGAGGTCAATGCAGGTGGAGTTCAAGGAATAGTCAAGACAAGCTGGGTAGATAACAGAGATCAGGATACAGGTTTCACAGGTAACAGAATGCACAGGAGCTGAAGACAAATCAGCACTGGCTGGGTTAAAATAGTCTTATTTGGTGCCAGCGTCAATCATGGGTGTGCGCGGGCACGCGCGGGTGCGCGCAAGCATTGGCATGCACGGGGACGCGCAACGGCTTCTTTTTGCATGCCAGTTCGCATATGCACACTTCTATGCACCAATACCCGATTCCTACGAGCAAAGGGAATAGGTGTTCTTCTGCACCTCAGAGTTCTTCTAGGGGTGCAAACTTGTCTGCTGGCATGTGCACCCTGACATTGCCCCCCTCCAATGGGCAGCCTCCTGATGCCCAACTGGGCTAGTTTCTCTGGGTGATTCTGACAAAAAGCTTGGATAACTCTCTTGGCATAAATATTGCCCTCAGGTTCCCACGAGTTCTCCTCAGGTCCGTACCCCTTCCATTTGACCAAGTACTGGATCTGATTCCGTATTTTCCTACAGTCCATGATCGCCTCTACTTCATATTCCTCTTCACCATTTACAATTACAGGCTCAGGGTGACCACTATTCCATTCAGGAAATGGGTTTGGACACGCAGACTTCAGAAGAGCTATATGAAAACTGGGTGAATTTTAAAAGAGCCTGGTAGTGCCAATTCATAGGCCACGTTGTTGATCCTCTTTTTCACCGCGAATGCTCCCACAAATTTAGGACCCAATTTCTTAGACGGGCAGGCTAATAAAGACTTCTTATAGTCTTCCTGGGGTTTGGCCATGGTCTTCTGCAACAGTTGGTTGTTGGAACTGAAGAAATTAATTGTATCTTGAACTGCTGGGATGGGACATTCAGGGGCTGTGGTGGTCAGGAATGGAGGGTGAAACCCGTAATTGGCAAAAAAGGGGGATTGCTTGATGGCAGAATGTTCAGAGTTGCTAACGGTAATCATCCTGCGAAAAGGAAGAAAAACAGCGTAAATACTATTCCAGCATTTGGGTGGTCCTTTCAGTTTGACCATTGGTCTGTGGGTGGTACGCTGAGGAAAAAGACAACTCAATCTTCAGGATCTCACACAAGGCTCCTCCAAAATCTAGACGTGAACTGAACCCCGCGACCAGAAACGATATTCACAGGAAGTCCAAGCTTTAATCACCAAAAGTTCTCGGTCTCTTACATCCTAATTTTTTTTCTGCTGGGGATAACTTACGAGAAAAGAATGCCACAGGGTGTAGTAAGGCTTTGGCTCCTTGATGTTGAGACAGAACTGCCCCCACTGCCGTCTCTGAAGCGACTACCTCTAAGACAAACGGTAGAGCAGGATCTGGATGCAGGAGTATAGGTGCAGATGTAAAAAGTCCTTTTAGAGTTTCAAATGCAGACTGTGCTTCTGAAGACCATTGGAATATCTTGCATTGTTTTGTCAACTGAGTGATTGGGGAAATTATTGCAGAGAATCCCTTAATAAATTTCCTATAGAAATTTGCAAATCCTATAAACTGCTGTACCCCTTTCTTGTCTGTGGGAGCTGGCCAATTCAGGATGGCAGAGATCTTCTGGGGATCCATCTTGATACCGTCTGTGGACAAGATAAGTCCCAGGAACTGGATGCTTTGGCGCTCGAACTCGCATTTTTCGAGTTTTGCGTAGAGGCTGTGCTGTCTGAGTCGGGACAGGACTTTTCTGACATGTTCCCGACGACCCTCTAAGGAAGAAGAAAATATTAAAATTTCATCTAGATATACTATAACAAATAGGTCTAAGTAGTCCCAGAAAACATCATTAATAAAGTGCTGAAATGTTGCTGGGGCGTTGCAAAGTCCGAAAGGCATTACTAAGCACTCGAAATTTCCAAATCGGGCACGAAAAGCCATTTTCCACTCGTCAGCTTCACGAATATGCATCAAATTGCATGCCCCACGTAAGTCCAATTTCGTGAAGATGATAGCAGAACAGAGTCTCTTAAACAGCTCTGCCAGTTCACGCATGCGCAATTCTTTGCACCAATGCCCGATTCCTATGAGCAAAGGGAATAGGTGTTCTTCTACGCCTCAGAGTTCTTCTAGGGGTGAAAACTTGTCTGCTGGCATGTACACCCTGACAAATGCCATTAAAGTTCATGTGTGTGTAAAGGCAGGCATCCCAATACTTTTGACAATCTAGTGTACTTCTGGCGTGGAGTTGTGGTTGTTGGGCACAACCAATGAGCTACAAAAGCCTCAAAAAGTCACAAGAGCCTCAAATTAATCAATAGCAGTATGGGTATCAGATTAGACCTAATGCCATAATTAACAGGATATAGAATACACATCCAAATTAACAAAAACATTAAAGAACCTATAAAGGGAAAAAGAAAGGAAAAAAGGAGAGAAAAATTTAAAAGAAAGTGATCTTAGCTCAAGTGCATCACATCCGATGTTCAGAGCCACCTGAAGGGTCTATAGCTTAACCTGTCATTTAATCCTGGTGGATGGACAGCTTTCAAGCTATAGAGCCACTGACTCTTTCTCTGTTATCCATACTTACCGTAATTTTCCTTTCCTGGATCCTCCTCATGTCAGCCTACTATGGGTCAGCTCCGGCCCCTCTGGCCCCTCCAGGACCACCTCTTTTCTAGCCCGTAAAAGGGCGGCTGTCTGCCCACACCAGTGTTCAAAAACACCCCGCCCCGTGACGGATAAACTGGATAGGAATCCTCCAGCTGACATGGGGAGGATCCAGAAAAAGGAAAATTTTGGTAAGTATGGATAACAATTTTCCTTATTCCTGGACCTCCCTATGTCAGCCTACTATGGGATGTACCAAGCAATATTAAGAAGGGATGGAAGACAAAAAATAAAAATAAGCCAAACCCTCAATGCAATGCTACTCAAAATTTTTTATGGGCAACAGCCACCGTAATAACCATAGAGCCAAATGTTTCCTCAGGCGGACAAGCCATATTAAGCCTGTAATGCCTAATAAAAGGTGTTGGGCATGCTCCAGCTTGCTGCTCTGCAAACTACCTCAGGGGCGACCTTCGCATATGCCCAGGATGCTGCCATACCCCTCGTCAAATGTGCTTTGATCTCTGAAGGAGGAGGAAGGCCCAGCGTTTTGTATGCAATATGCATGGTCTTGACAAACCAGGAAGACACAACTCTGGATGTTGCTGGCATACCCTTTTTAGGCCCCACTGGGAAAATCTACAGCTGATCTTGTTTTCCAAAGCTTTTAGTCCATTTCAGGTAGGTTGAAACCGCAGAGACCAGGTCTAACCTACTCCACTCATCATCAGCTTTATCCGCCGGAAAGGTTGGGAGAATGACCTCCCAGTTCATACGAAATTATGTGGCCACCTTAGGTAGAAAGCTCAGTATTGGCCTAAGGACTATCTTGTCTGGGAGCACCAAACAATATGGTTCTTTAGATGAGAAGGCGCACAACTCAGAGTCTCTTCTGGCCGAGGCCACGGCTGGTAAACAAAAACAAAAAACTTTTAAAAGAAATATTGAACAAGAGGAACCAGCAATGTTCCCAAGACTAGTGTTAAGTCCTCTTTTGGAAAAATGATTTCAATGGAGGTCTGATTTCTATGGCTGCCCCTAAAAAAATCAGATCACCAACGGATGTAGAGCATATCTTGTACACGACATAGCCAACAAGGCAGGGATTTGACCCTTCAGGGAATTATAAGCTAACCCTTGGAGACTACTCTGCAGAAACTCCAAAATGTTAGATACTAAAGGAGATCCAAGGTCCCAACCCCTTTCCATAGTATTCCAGATCCAGTGATAGGTTACATTCGTTCTGATGATCCTGTAATAATGTCATTAACTTTATTCTCCTGCGATTCGGGTGTCAGGCCCCATTCTGCAGAAGGAAATTTTGACAAGGAGGCAGACGGATTGGTGAGCCCAACTTTATCCTCCAAGCCAGAGGGAACCACAGCTCCCTGAGCCAGTAAGGTAGGACTACTATTGCTGTGACCCTTTCTCGCTGAATCTTCAGCAGAATTTTGAGAGCCAATGGAAGCGCGGGAACACATACACCAAGGGGAAGTTCCAAGACCTGGACAGAGCACCCTGACCCAATGTCTGTGGATGCTAGGTCCGGGAGAAGAAGCAAGGCAGTTGACAATTTTCCAATGCCATAAGATCTATAAAAGCCGTCTCCCAGACCCTGAAGATCTTGCGTAGGTACTTGGGGTTGAGGCTCCATTTGTTGTGATCCCCAAAGCCTCAACTCAAACGATCTGCTAAAACATTGCCAGGCCCTGGGAGTTAAGATGCTGTAAGAGAGCCGAGATTCTTCTCTGTACATAGGAAGATTGACATGCCACCTGAAGGAGAGGGTGACTTCTTGTGCCCCCTTGATGAGACACATAAGCCACCGTAGTTTTGAATCTTGACAGCTCGACCTCGCAACATAGGTTGGAACGCTAAGAGCGCGTCTGACAGCATCCAATCCCAGGAAATTTGAACTCTTCGCCCCACAAAGGTTCCATTGGCCTTGAACCTGCTGTCCCAGGCAGTATGCCACGCAGCCTGCCAGACTGGCTTTGCTCGACACCACTATTGTTTCTGAGGCCTTCAACAGAACTCCGCATTGAAACCTCCTTCTGCACCACCTGACCCATGGGACTACTGGAACTGTGGCTGATAAAACCCCCAGATACTTCATGCATTCCTTCAGCATCATAGAAGGCCTGGCCATCATTGCTTTGTCTGAGACTGGATCTCCTGGACCTTCCTCTGAGGAAGAGAAACATGACCCCGATCTGTGTTGAATTGTACTCCTAAATACTCCAACATTTGGGTCAGATGCATCTGGCTCTTCCGAAAGTTGATCAACCAACGGAAACAAGCTAGTGTTTTGCAGGTGAATTCACATGAACTAGAAGGAGCTCATTTAACAGACCCAGAAGTAGCATGTCATTTAGATAATGAAATATTTGCACTCCCTTGACCCTGAGAGTCGCAACGACAGCAGACAGTAGCTTTAAAAACATTCTCGGGGTCGTGCAGAGACCGAATGGGAGAGATTAAAAGGCCATGGAAGGCCTGAGAAAGCGATGGTGAGATGCGTCTATGGATACATAAAGATATGCATCCACCAGATTGATGGAAACCATCCAGTCTTCTGACTCCACAACCGAAACGATTGTTTCCAATGACTCCATTTTGAATGGTGGAACCTTCATGTAAGAATTCAGGACTTTGAGGTCAAAAACAGGTCCGAAACCCCCTGAAGCCTCTGGGACCAAAAACAGAGGGGATTATACTCTTTGACCCAATTCGTGCCTTGGAACCGAAAAGGATGGCCCTTGCTGCCAACAGCTCCCCTATATATCCTTGCAAACAGTGCCTCCTTTCCAAATCCGTAGGAAGTCCAGTTTCTATGAACAAGGTCTGAGGGGGCCTTGTTCTGAACTCGAGATGATAACCTGATCGAATGATGGCTACAATCCAGGCATCAAGTAATTTGTCCATCCAAACCCCCCCTGAATTGGGCTGGTCTTGCTCCTACTTGAGAGGGTTAAGCGGAGACAGCTTCAGAAGGACTTATTTGAAGCCTTAGGCTCTGTCTCCACTACTGCGAGTTGATGTGGGACTTGACACATGCGAAGTCGCATGACAAGTCAAAACCCATGTATTTCAATGGTCTCCGTTCTAATTGGTGTGACTTAAGTCGCAACGACTCCAAAAAAGGTTTTTGCACTACTTACACATCTGTGCGACGTGTTCTCACATGGTTTTCACAGGTCGAATGACATTGCATCAAAAATCGCACAGCAAATTTGCAGTGTATATCGCGTGACTCTGGGGATGCAGCAGTGGAAACACAGCCCCAGGAGCTTTGTTGGCCCAGGGCTTGGAAGGTTTCTGGAAGGTTGAACCAGCTCCCCTCCACTGTCTGAAAAACTGTCTCTAAGCCCTGGCCTCTCTGAATCCTTCTTTGGATCTCTTGTTAAACCGAAAGGGCTGCTGTGTCTTTTTCTCTCCTGTGGGATTAGGTCAGATTTGCCGCCGGAAACCCGCTGAATTGCTGATTCTAATGCCCCGTACACACGGTCGGATTTTCCGATGGAAAATGTCCGATCGGAGCGTGTTGTCGGAAATTCCGACCGTGTGTGGGCTCCATCGGACATTTTCCATCGGATTTTCCGACACACAAAGTTGGAGAGCAGGAGATAAAATTTTCCGACAACAAAATCCGTTGTCGGAAATTCCGATCGTGTGTACACAAATCCGACGGACAAAGTGCCACGCATGCTCAGAATAAATAAAGAGATGAAAGCTATTGGCCACTGCCCCGTTTATAGTCCCGACGTACGTGTTTTACGTCACCGCGTTTAGAACGATCGGATTTTCTGACAACTTTGTGTGACCGTGTGTATGCAAGACAAGTTTGAGCCAACATCCGTCGGAAAAAATCCTAGGATTTTGTTGTCGGAATGTCCGAACAAAGTCCGACCGTGTGTACGGGGCATAAGTCTTCATGAAGAGTTGCTTCCCGTCAAATTGAACCGAACAGACTGAGCTGAGAAGCCTTATCGGCCGACCAACGCTTCAACCATAAGGCTCTGCGGTCTGTGACGGAATGAGCCATTATCTTTGCTGTCATCTTGACCTGGTCGACAGCCCCTTCAGCCACAACTCTACAGCAGTCTGCAAAGGAGAAGAACTGCCACTTACCAGACTTTCATCCAAACATCTATCCACCAGCTCCGCTACCCACACTCTAATGCTGGATTCACACCCATGCACTCCCAGCGCATTCCGCAGAACCGCACCACAGAACCTGTTCCATAGGAGACCATGATAAATGGACGGTAGTGTAAATCTGCAAAACGCAAAAAGCACCAAAAAACGCACAGGTGCAAACCCAGCCCAAATGCTACTGCCACAGGAGTGAGTGCTACCGCCGGTCTGCAGGCTGCTGTGGCCAAACTATACAACCTTTTTAGGTCTTCGTTTATTTTGCGATCCATAGGATCCCTAAAAGAGACCAAATCCTCCAGCGGAAGCGTAATGTGGCGGGCGATTATACGTAATGAAGCATCCACCTTAGGCGTAGTGTCCCAAGGGGTACAGCTTTGATACTCCATTATGCACATTGAGCTTCTTCTCAGTCCCCCCCCCCCCCACTCATTGTCAATTACTTTTTTAATTTCAGAAATGAAATGGGAAGGAGGGTAAAGATTTCTTTGGAGGCGACAATTCTTCCTGCCACTTCATCGCGTCCTTAACAGCCTCCACCAAGAGGGGAACAAGTGCAAAAATCAAACGTATGTGATTCTGGGACCATCTCAGCCTCAGATGGATCTGAATCGCTATCGACTTCAGAGATAAAACGCACTGAAAACACATGATCTGAAAAAACAAAAATAAATAAATACAATTAAAATAAACTTCTCCATCCAAATCTTCAGTGCTTAAGGCAGCTAGGCAGGCAGGCAAAATTCCCCAGTCCTAAAAGGTACAGGATAATAAAAATACTCTGACGGACAAGGAACACAGCATAAAGTAATGAGAAACCTGGAAGGTGGCTTACCAGAGCAGAGCAGAGTAGCAGATTGACCAGCTGGAGACTGAGATCAGCCTAGAGCAGTGGTCATCAACCCTGTCCTCAGGGCCCATTAACAGGCCAGGTTTTATGTATTACCTTGGGGGAGATGCAGACTAGAATACTTCAATCACTGAGCAGCAAATGATATCACCTGGGATGTATTTCAGTTATCTTGCAAACCTAGCCTGTAAGTGGGCCCTGAGGACAGGGTTGATGACCACTGGCCTAGAGGAAAGAGGCTGCTGCAAATCAGCAGTGAGCATTCTAGTGTTTGCTAGACAACCCTAAGAGGAAGCTACCTCTGACCTCACCTGCTCAACTCTGAGCTTCCTGAAAGGAATACATGTGGAGGCGGTGAACTACAAGTCCCAGTGAGCCAAACCACTGCCTGAACACACAAAAACATGGAAGGAGAGAGTGCCAGCACCTGCCTAACGAAGGTATATACAGTCATTTATACTGCCAGTGACCTTTGCCAGTAATACACAGTCATTTATACTGTACCATACAATCCCAGCACCACGGGAACCCACCTCCTCAGGAGATTTACAGCCTATATGGGGGGTCTTCTGAACCGGGAGAGGCTGAACCCAACAGAATGGATGGATGGATGGAGAAGAGAAAAAAAAATTAAAAAAAAAAAAAAAACTTTAAAAGGTGTCCGGAGCAAGGACGAAAAAAGAACACTGGTGTGGGCAGGCAGCCGCCCTTTTATGGACTAGAAAAGAGGTGGTCCTGGAGGGGTCAGAGGGGGCGGAGCTGACCCATAGTAGGCTGCCATGGGGAGGTCCAGGAAAATTATATATATTATATATTGGTTGACAAAATTCACGTATTCATACAAAATAGTTATATATATATATAATATATATATATATATATATATATATATATATATATATATATTGGTTGGCAAAAACAAACATTACATAAAATTACAATACTGATTGTGCTGAATAAAATTAAGAATATCATTAGAAACACCCTCTAATGGGAGTGTTGCACTTTTTAAATGACACAGAGATGATAAAACTTCCCCGTGGAATCAATAACAAAGTAAAGATGACAATTAGACAGAACGTCTGTATTTCAGGAATTCAGCCGTTACTATACTGCAGGTAAGTAAGTGATTAATAACGTGAATAAAATTAGACGTTTGCTATGTCAATAGAATGGGAACTATAAAAAGTATAATAAAAAATGGAAGCTTAAAGAAAAATCTACAAGGCGGTTACTGATTTGAGGGAAATAGTTATCCAACTGTATAATAATCAATAAGCAAGTTAACCACTTCAGCCCCGGAAGGATTTGCCCCCTTCCTGACCAGGCAATTTTTTTGCGATACGGCACTGCATTGCTTTAACTGAGAATTGCGCGGTCATGCGATGTTGTACCCAAACAAAATATATGTCCTTTTTTCCCCACAAAGCTTTCTTTTGGTGGTATTTGATTACCTCTGCGCTTTATATTTTTTGCTCTAAAAACAATAAGAGTGACAATTTTGAAAAAAATACAATATTTTGTACTTTTTGCTATAATAAATATCCAAAAAAAAATTTCTTCATCAGTTTAGGCCGATATGTATTCTTCTACATATTTTTAGTAAAAAAAAATCGCAATAAGCGTATATTGATTGGTTTGCGCAAAAGTTATAGCATCTACAAAATAGGGGATAGATTTATGGCATTTTTATTATTATTTTTTTTTTACTAGTAATGGCGGTGATCTTTTTATCTGGACTGCAACATTGGACACTTTTGACACATTTTTGGGACCAGTGACATTTATACAGCAATCAGAGTTAAAAATAGCCACTGTTTACTGTATAACTGTCACTGGCAGGGAAGGGTTACCACTAGGGGGCAATCAAAGAGTTAACTGTGTTCTCTCTTGTGTGTTCAAACTGTGGGGGTGAATGGGACTGACTAGAGGATAGGGATGAGCTTTGAGTTCGAGTTGAACATGAGTTCGACTCAAACATCGTCTGTTCGTCAGTTCGCTGAACAGCGAACAATTTGGGGTGTTCGCGGCAAATTCGAAAGCCGCAGAACACCCTTTAAAAGTCTATGGGAGAAATCAAAAGTGCTCATTTTAAAGGCTTATATGCATGGTATTGTCATAAAAAGTGTTTGGGGACCTGGGTCCTGCCACAGGGGACATGTGTCAATGCAAAAAGAAGTTTTAAAAACGCCCATTTTTTCGGGAGCAGTGATTTTAATAATGCTTAAAGTGAAACAATAAAAGTGTAATATTCATTTAAATTTCGAACCTGGGGGGTATCTATAGTATGCCTGTAAAGGGGCGCATGTTTCTCGTGTTTAGAACAGTCTGACAGCAAAATTACATTTCAAAGGAAAAAAAAGTCATTTAAAACTACTCGTTGGTCCGACAATACACATAGAAGTTCATTGATAAAAACGGCATGGGATTTCCCCACAGGGGAACCCCGAACCAAAATTTAAAAAATGCGTGGGGGTCCCCCTAAATTCCATACCAGGCCCTTCACATCTGGTATGGATATTAAGGGGAACCTCACGCCAAGATTTAAAAAAAATGGCATGGGGTTCCCCCTCAAAATCCATACATCTGGTATAGATTTTAAGGGAAATCCCGCACCAAAATTTAAAAAAAAATGGCGTGGGGTCCCCCCAAAAATCCATACCAGACCCTTATCTGAGCACGCAACCTGGCAGGCTGCAGGAAAAGAGGGGGGATGTGAGAGCACCCCCTGTCCTGAACCGTACCAGGCCACATGCCCTTAACATTGGGAGGGTGCTTTGAGGTAGCCCCCCAAAGCACCTTGTACCCATGTTGATGGGGAGAAGGACCTTATCCCCACAACCCTTGCCCGGTGGTCAAGGGGACCCCCAGATCCCAGCCCCCCCTGTGTGAATTGGTAATGGGGCACATTGTACCCCTACCATTTCACAAAAAAGTGTCAAAAAGGTCAAAAAACCCAAAAGATGGTTTTTGACAAGTCCCATCTTCTTTCTTCTGGTGTTCTTTCGGTGTTCTTCTTCTTCCTCCATCTTCTTCTTCATCTTCTTCTTCTCCATCTTCTTCTTCCTCCGCTCTTCTCATCCTACATCTTCCTCCGCGCTTTTTCTCCACTCCGTCCGCATGATCCGCCTCAGTGGGATTCTTAAGCCAGTTATGTGACCCCGCCCCCCCTGACAACACAGGGAAAGCCTCGGGGAAGTCCTGTGAATTCCCCGTGCGTCAGAGGAAGGCGGGGTCACCGGGTGGCCCCGCCCTCCGTTATATAAGAAATGTCAGAAGAAGCGAAGCGTCACACGGCTGAAGACTCCCACTGAGGCGGATTGTGTGGATGAGTGGAGAAGAAGTCTGGAGGAAGATGTGGGATGAGAAGAGAGGAGGAAGAAGAAGATGGAGAAGAAGAAGATGAAGAAAAAGATGGAGGAAGAAGAACACCGAAAATACACCAGAAGAAAGAAGCTGAAAGAAGAAGAAATTAATAAAGGACTTGTCAAAAACCATCTCTTGTGTTTTTTAACCTTTTTGACACTTTTTTTGTGAAATGGTAGGGGTACATTTGTACCCCATTAACAATTCAAATGGGGGAGCCGGGATCTGGGGGTCCCCTTGTTAAAGGGGGCTTCCAGATTCCGATAAGCCCCCCGCCTGCAGACCCCCACATCCACCGGGCAAGGGTTGTGGGGAAGAGGCCCTTCTCTCCATCAACATGGGGACAAGGTGCTTTGGGGGGCTACCTCAAAGCACCCTCCAAATGTTGAGGGCATGTGGCCTGGTACAGTTCAGGAGGGGGGCGCTCTCTCATCCCCCTTATTTTTCTGCAGCCTGCCAGGTTGCGTGCTCAGATAAGGGTCTGGTATGGATTTTTGGGGGAACCCCACGCCATTTTTTTTTTAATTTTGGCGCGGGGTTCCTCTTAAAATCAGGTCTGGTATGGATTTTGAGGGGGACCCCACGCCATTTTTATTTTAAATTTTGGCACGGGGTTCCCCTTAATATACATACCAGACCTGGAGGGCCTGGTATGGAATTTAGGGGGACCCCACGCCATTTTTTTTTAATATAAGCCTTTAAAATTAGCACTTTTGATTATTCATTTTCGTGTCCCATAGACTTTAACGGTGTTCGCGTGTTCGAACGAATGTTTTGCCTGTTCGCATGTTCTGATGTGAACCGAACCGGGGGGGGGGGGTTTCGGCTCATCCCTACTAAAGGAGGAGACAGATTGTTGTTCATACCCATTTCGGACAATAGGCTCATAAAATTATAATAAGCCTAGCCCAGAAGGTGTAATTTCTTTTTCATTGAAAAGATCTATTGAATGTCTTATTGTAGATTCAGGCAATATCTCTTTCAACCACCAGGCATGTCTAATGTGTATCTGTTGTAAGCGGGTCCCTTTTCTCATGGTACAGGCGTGGTCATCTGATATTTTTTATATATATATATATATATATATATATATATATATATATATATATATATATAGGGTTTATGAGGTCTGGTAACCCCCGTTTAAATTATTTTGCATTCCGAATGCAGCAAATTATATTGTTTAGGAATAAATGTTTACTTAAACCATTTTTCCATCTGTGATATTTCTAAATCAGATTAATACATATACCTATGATATTATTATTACATCAGCAAACAAGAAAAATCATGACTTTCTTCTAATTCATGTGATATAATACATAACGTTATAATCTTATACTCATACCATGTTAGATATCTGCATGGTTCCTTTTAGGCATATTAGAGATTTTATGATATTCATTATAGAATGTCCATAGATTATAGGTGATGTATTTTAATTCCTACATGGTTTAGGATTTTAAGGAGACAAACCCTATATCTATTAATGCTTGTCTAATTTATAATTCTTAGAAGTGTCCAGCTAGGTAAACACCCCCCCAGTGTTCTTGTAAGACTTTGTTTGATAATGGCCTGTCTAACCTGGGAAAAACAATGGAGTTAGCTGGATTTCCCCAGCTTTATTGTTACTTCAAAGCTTCCCAAATGAATCCCGTTTAGAGATAAAAAAAATATACTTTTTTACATATTAAGTTTATCAAACAACCTAGTTACAGATCTCTAACTAAGTAATAAGAATGCAGGATGTTCTACTTTGAAAAAATTCTCATGTGACTGCCCTGAGTTTCACCTCTGTTTTGAGGCCTTTGCACGCATACATCTCCATCTGAAATAGATGTTTATTTCTTCATCATAGTTCCAACATAGTAAACAAGCTGGCTAATATCCTAAGTGATGTCATTGATCAGATATGATCATACCATCACTGGCTGGTTTGTTGACATTCAGCTGCTGACAGGGGTGCTGTCACTCATGGGGGGAGTCGGGGGGGAGAGAAGTGTCATCCATAAGTTGTCATGTTTGTCTCGGCAGGTCATCAGAGTGTCATTCAACTTAATTGAGGTTTAATCTACACTACTGAACAATGTAATTGATAATGGATTTACATTATGGCGTATCTCCCATTAATATTGGGTCTGTTCCTTGCTGGAGACCCGGTGTAAGCATCTGCATGACTACTTATAGTCACCACTGCAAGGGCATGTGAAAGGATATGATGAAAAAGGAATCTCATGACAAGATCACAAGGATATATTAAAATGACTTTTCAAATTAAATTAGCATGCCTTAGCGATTGGGCTAAATACATCTATTTTAAAGAATATTCAAAGCCAAATGCATTTTTTTTTAGTATTGTATATACATTTCCTATAACTTCCTTTTTATTTTTGGGATTTCTTGAAGATATGACAAACACACACACACCACGACAGGGTATTTAATTTTAAATGTTTCATTTTTTCACACAAATGTTAAAATCTTGGCTATAAAATTATTTACCACCCCAGATATTATATATTTTCTAAATTCAGAGGTCCAGTAGATTAAAAAGATGGTAATTTTTATGTCACATAATATAAGCACAATTTAAAAAAAATACAACATTTTAGTAAAAAATACACTAACATGAATTTTTTAGAGTAGAGTAGAGTCAGTAGATACCAAGCATATCAAGCTTTAAAAGTGTATGCACTCACATAATGATGAAGAATTGCTTTACTGAACTATTTTTTTTTTTTTTTCCCATAAAAGTTTTTATTGTGAACAAATGATGTTACACAGTTTTTACAACCAATAGGTGGGTAGATAACATGGATCTTATTAACATGACTTATGTCACTACAGTACAGCGAGTCATTTATGTATTCAACTGTAAGTCAAACAGACGTATAACAGAGTAAGAAAGCCTCGAACTCGAGGTTTACCTCATCATCTGAGATCAGGAACCATCTGGGGTCGGAGTATCACCTTGAGTATGGTGTCAGAAATTTGGGGTTAATTGGAGAAGTGGACGGGTGTAGTCAACTATGGGTCCGTATGTTTGTTCCTGAACACGTGAGGATGTGTCGGGCTTGTTACATAAGGTCAGTCTGTATGGTAAGTTAGTCTCGTCGGTTTTTGAAATGTGAAGATTAGATGGCGAATTAAGCACCAAAGTTAGGGTAGTCATGAGAGTAGGTAGGTGGTTGTCATCGTCAGTTCAGTTGGGGTAGGGATATAGAGAGGGAGATAAACATAGACGTGAGGGGGATTGAGGGGTGAAGTAAAAGATAGAGGTAGGTGGGGGAGGTAGGGGGCTGGGGTAACTCCTCCCCAGTCTCCACCGGGCCTCGAGAGTAAGGATGTTCTCGTGTGCGGATCCCTGTCTGAAGGGGGATTCCCCCCGAGATCCGCATTAAAGCAGGAGTGAGCGAAGCAGCGAGTTTTGTTGGGTAGGTGTATGTCTCAAGGGGGTTTTTGGCTTATTTCAGTCAGTCGTTGTGGGAGGATTCGGGACGGTCTGGCTTCATAATGGAGGAATATCTCTCTGTGGTGCAGAAGTGGGTCCAGCAAGCCCACGTTCGGGAGTATTTTGAAGGCGTATCTTTTGCAATGTGGATTAATTCCTCCATTTCAGCAATTTTGTTCACACGGGAAAACCATTCAGATAAAGTTGGGCTACAGGGAGATCTCCATTTGGCTGAGATACATAATTTGGTTGCGTTGATCATGTGTATTCCCAGAGACTTTCTGTACGTGTGGGCTGAAGTGGAGGAATGGTGGAGGATGAGTCTGGTAGGAGTATAGTCCAGAGGGTATGTGGTTACCTGGGAAGTGATGTCATGAACCTGTTTCCAGAAAGTCTGGAGAAGAGGGCAGGACCACCAGATGTGTAAAAATGTGCCTATATCACTGGAGCATCTCCAACATTTGTTTGACGTATCAAGATTAAATTTGTTTAGTAGTTCAGGAGTACGGTACCATCGGGATAGGGTTTTGTAATTGTTCTCTTGTATCGTGACATTGAGGGAGCCCTTGTGTGCTATTGTGAAAATTCGTTCCCAGTTCTCTTCCGTTAGGTCTATTTGAAGTTCCCTTTCCCAAGCCTGGCAAGCTTTGGTATCTTTGGGGGAAGTCAGGGCAAAGAGCATGGAGTGGGTATTTGCAATCAAGTGCTGTTGCGATGTGGTTTGGGAGCATAGGTTTTCAAATGGGGTTAAGTTTCTAGATACAGATGCGTTTCGGTGTATTGTTGCAAGAAAATGGCGAATCTGGAGGTAAGTCCATAGCGGGAAGGGTTCGCCCCCTGTATTTATGGGAAGTGCATCACAGTTTGTGAAATTACCATCTCTAAAGAAGTGTTGGGCTAGTATGTCTTTGTGTGGCCAGATATCTTTAAGGAAGTTATCGGACATCCCCGGGATAAAGGCTGGGTTAAGGCGGATAGGCGTAAGGGGCCCTGGGTTAGAGGAGATTTGGAATTTTTTACATACTTCCCTAAAGCTCCTGAGGGTAGCCTCTATTAGGGGGTGTTCTTTTAGGGTTTTGGGAATGTGGCATTGGAGAATCCATGGGGTGCTTCTAATGGGTAAGTGGGAGAATGAGCCTTCTAGTCTCACCCAGTCTTTAACCCCTTCGTGTACAGCCCAGTCTACAATTCTTCCCAGATGGCAAGCTCTGTAATAATTCTGCAAATCTGGTAGCCCAATACCCCCTTTGTTTTTGGGTTTCGAGAGTTGGGAGTAGCTTATCCTAGGACGCTTGTGTTTCCAAAGAAACTTCAGAAATTGTTGTTTAATCGTGTGAAAGAAGGCTGCAGGGAGTTTGATGGGTATTGTTTGTAGCAGATAAAGGACACGCGGGAGCACATTAATTTTTAGGATGGCCACACGGCCGAACCACGAAAAATGGGGTTTGTCCCATCTGCGTAAGTCCTCGGAGATAGTGCGAATCAGCGGGGTGAAATTTTTAGCGTACAAATCCGACAGGTGTGTGGTCAATTGGATTCCCAAATAAGTGATGGCGTTTTGTTTCCAGACAAAGGGAAAATTATCTTGGCATTGGGAGACTAAGTCTTTCGGGAGGGAGATGTTGAGGGCATGGGATTTTGAGAAGTTAATCTTTAGGTTGGATATTTGCCGAAATAGGTCAAAATCTCTGAGGAGGTTTGGGATCGAGGTAAGTGGGTCACTTAGAAATAGCAGTATGTCATCGGCAAAAGCCGCTATTTTATACGTACGTCCTGCAATGGGAATACCCTTGATATTCTCGTTCGATCGTAGGCAGCGTAGTAGGGGTTCTAGAGTTAAAATAAAAAGGATAGGGGACAGTGGGCATCCTTGTCTCGTTCCATTCCGGATGGAGAAGGCGTCCGACAGGTGGCCGTTGACTTTGACTTTTGCTGTTGGTGTGGTGTGGGACATAATTAGATTGAACATTCGGTTTTGTAGACCTAGGTGGCGTAAAACCGCCCCCAGGTAGTCCCAGGCCAGCCTGTCAAACGCCTTCTCCGTATCCAGGGATAGAAAGAAGCCTCTTTGTTTTTGGGAAGTTAGCCAGTGGTTTAAGTTCATTGCCTTGGTGGTGTTGTCCCTGGCCTCTCTGCCAGGAACAAATCCAACCTGGTCTTTCCCTATTATTGTAGGAAGGAGGGGAAGGAGTCGGTTTGCTAGGATTTTTGCGAATAATTTAATATCTACGTTGAGTAGGGAAATTGGTCTGTAACTAGTGACTGAAGTGGCATCCTTCCCCTCCTTCGGGATGACCGTAATATGTGCTTCAAGCAGTCTGTGAAAAGGTAGCTTTGAGGAGGTTAAGGAGTTGAAAGTCTTTAGGAACGGGGCTGAAAGAATGTCCATAAAGGTCTTATAATATGGTGCCGAAAAACCGTCGGGGCCTGGGCTTTTGCCTGTTTTTAGTTGTTTAATCGCTCTCTTAAGTTCCTCTTCGGATATGGGGTTGTCTAAATCGCGGGCCTCTTCTCGGGGTATGGGTTTGGGGCTAAATTTTTTGAGGAAGTCTGTGATAATAGCTTTTCTGGAGGTTTGGCCTACGGTTGTTTCGCGTTGCTGTGGTATGTTATAAAGTTCTGTATAGTAGCGTTCAAAGTGAAATGCTATGTCTGCGGAACTTGAGCTTGAATTACCTAAAGGGTCTTTAATAGTGTGGATATTGGTGCTAGCTTTCTTAGATTGTATCGCTCTGGCTAGTAGCTTCCCGCACTTGTTCCCCTGTTCATAAAATAGCTTTTGGTTTAATATAACTTTGCGTCAGGTTTTACGGTTGAGGACTTCCAACAGAAGTTTCCTGGTTTGAGTGAGTTCTAGGTATGTGTCTTGTGATTGGGACTGCTTGTGAAGTATTTCTAGTCTCTTTATTTTGTTAGTGAGTTCCCGAAAGGTTATCTGTTGTGTTTTTTTCCGGTTGGCCTGCAGTGTGAGAAATTCCCCTCGGATGACGCACTTATGTGCCTCCCAGAGGGACAGGGGCGCTGTTTCGGAGTTATCATTTTCCCTGAAGTAGTTGCTTAAGCTGGTGCAGATGTGGCTAGTGTCAATTTCTGAAGTGAGGAGAGATGGGTCGAGACGCCATATCTTTGTGACTAAGTTTCTTTCCGGGAAGGAAAGGGAGAGGGTGATCGGGTGATGGTCTGAGATGAGTAGGGGTTCAATTGTGGCAGATTTCAGGAAGGGGAGGTCTTTTTGGGAGAGGAAGAGGTAATCTAGCCTAGAGTACCTATTATGAGGTGCGGAGAAAAAGGAGTAATCCTTCCCATTCGGGTGTAAGGTGCGCCATGTGTCGTGTAAAAGAAGTTCCTGTATTTGTATCTTAATTTGTCTCAGTGATCTATAGGGAAGGGTGGAAGACCCCGATGAGGAATCTAGGATGGGCTGGAGTGTCACATTGAAATCGCCTCCAAGAATTGTGGTCCCCGCTTGAAAGCCTGCAAGGATGGCAGTGATAGAGCGGAAGAAGCTGACCTGGGCAGTATTGGGGCTGTATATGTTTGCTAAGGTGACCGTCCGGTTATGGATGGTTCCCTTCAGGAATACATAGCGGCCCTCTGGGTCTACTAGGGAATCTATCAGTTGCCATGGAAGATTTTTAGAGAGTAAAATTGAAACTCCTTTTGTTTTGGCTAGAGGGTTTGTAGCATGGAAGGCGGTAGGGTACCTGTGGCTCGCTAGTTTAGGGGTATTGTTCGTGCGAAAGTGGGTTTCTTGCAGAAATACCACATCTGCTTTTAATTTACTCATCATGCTGAGGATTTGACTACGCTTCTCTGGGATATTTAGTCCTTTGACGTTTTGAGAGACTACTTTGAGCATGTTGTGTTGCATAGTAGAATGTAGGGGGTCCATGGTCGTTGGGTAAAGTCTAGTTGGTATATTAGGTATGGGGAGGGGGTGCAATTTGCTGATGTGGCCTATGTGGGTGGGTGTAATCTGTGGAGAGTCGTAAGCTCTTCAAAGGTGTTTGCGCGTTATAGTGGGAGATGCTACGGTGGAGAATAGGGAGGGGGAGAAGCCCAGATATATAGAGGGGAGGGGGGGAGGGAGGGAAAGAAAACGTATAGAGAGGGGGGAGAGATAGAAGAAAGGAGGGGGGTGGTTAGTCAAGTGGGGTTTAGTAACGGGGAGTAAGATGTACTTACCGGAGGTAAATGTAGTCCAGCTACCTTACCCTGTTATGGGTTGAAACATCCGGTGTGGGTCAACTAGGATAGTCACTGTCCTGTTGTGTGGAGGAGTGGAAGGTGCTCGAAGAAAGGTTCGAGAGACGTTCTGTCCGTGTGAGGTCATCTTGGGTCTGTTCGACTTGTATGGAGAGAGCCTGCTTACGTATCAAGGGGAGAATGTGTGGTTAAAGATCTCAGATTGATGATGTGAAAGCAGAAATAATCAATAACATAGACATTTGAAACATTGAACATTAAACTATGGTCCTAGAAATAATCTAGCTACTATAAGAAACATGTGGAGGTCGCCACCTGGACAGCAAATACAAAGGCCCAGGAGGAGTAGCGTTGCTAAACCATCTATAGGTATATCTTAAAAATAATACTGATACAGGTAGCAGCAATCATCTTAAGGCTAGGTTGAGTTTAGTGCAAATCATGAGCTCGTGGTAAGTATTGAGGCTATGCGGGGGCGTAAGGTGGCGTAGCCTCTTAAGAGGCTAGCTCACTATAATTTGGGGGGGTGCTTGACTATGGGGGGAAATAAATAAGGATCCATTGATGCTTACATGTAAGGGTTGGTCTAAGTGTGGTCTAGACACCGAGTTAGGATAGAGCTGTACCTCGAGCAGTTGCTCATACCCAGAGCTGTCTATGGTAGTTCCTAGCAAAGTTTAGCATTAAATTAGGTATGAAGTGGTCTTTAGTGGGTATCTAATTGACTGTACGGAACTCAGCGGCTGTGGCCCTAGAGTGGTTGGTTTCATACAACCTGCCCATCATTAGGAAGCTCATCCCCCATGGATGCCCCTGGCAAATGTAAAGCAAATAGGAGTGTGTCAGGTAGGGAAAGAGCCCTTATTCATGCGGGATGAGCCCCTCTTCTTCCCTATAAGCAAATCAAGACATTCAGCATAAGCATGTTTAAAAGCAGTTAAAAAAAAAAAGGGGGGGGGGGAAGGGTCAAAAAGGGGAAAGAACTCTAAATGTATCTCAGAGCACGGTGGAATACCGTACGTTCAGCATCTAACTTGTTTTGGTTTCTTAGGTTCAGTTCATCGCTTTGTTGCGTCGTCTTCAGTCTGAAGAGGGTACCTGAAAAGAAGGGGGGGGTTGGGGTGGGTAGGGGAGTGGGGGGGAAGGGGAGAGGGGGGAGTGGCGGGGGGATACCCAAGTGGTGTTGTGAGCTGTGATGGATGACACCATATTGAAGGGTGGGGGTCCATCTCGAGCCGTCATTCCTGGATTCAGAAAAGGCTAGCAGTTGAGTGAGGATGTTGGCGGCTTGTGTGGTGTCCTGTTGCTCAGCCAGACAGAATTCCACTGGTGATGTATGCGGCTTAAGTTCTGTTACTTAGGGGAGTGGATTGAGTTCCGTTGGGGTCTGTGGATGAGTGGTGTTTCCCCGGGGAGAATGTCCTGAAAGAGAGTTGATGTGGAGGCGTGTAGCACGGGATCTTCATGGGTTTCTAAGCTTGTGGGAGTGTATTGTTATCTGACTGTTTCTGGTGGATCCAGTTCGAGTCAGGTTTGAGGTAGGCCTCTGTCAGGTGAATTTCAAGTGTCGATCGGATTGCTGTTCTGTCCTGGTTCTATGGTCCTGGAACTTGGGTTGGGGTGGCGACCTAAGAGAAACTGCAACTCTGAACATGAGTTGTACCGTTTTCAAACGTTTGGACATGGTTGATTAAGGCTGATCTGGTCGAGCCCGCCTGTGAGCTGGGGACGCTGTTGGGCTTTGTCGGTCTCTGTCCAGTTGATCCCTCCGAGGAAACGGTCTTGGAGAGGATGATCTGCGTCTTCTAATGTGGAATTCATCTCTCACCGGGATAGCTTCCATGGAGTTGGTTCTTTGGAGCTGGGTGGAGCGAAAGTCTCTATACCAGTCCGGGAGTTCGATGAATGGTATCTGCAGCGTATTGCAGAACCCCCTGAGATCTTCCGGGACTTTCAGATTGGCATTGCATCCAGCATTTGTTGCAGACAGGCAGAAGGGAAATTTCCAGCGATATTGGATCCCTTTTTGGCGCAGTAGGTCGAGCAGCGGGCGTAGGTCTCTTCTGTTTTGTAGGGTTATGGGGGACAGATCTTGAAAAATCTTGATTTCTGCACCCTGGTACATTAAGCTGCGGCGCTCTCGGGCTCTTCTTAATATGTCTTCCTTCAATCTGAAATTCACCAGGCAGCATATCACGTCTCTGGGAGGGTCTGAGTCTCTGCCTCTGGGTTTGAGAGCTCTGTGTAGACGCTCATATTCAATGGGGGTCTCGGGGGGTCTTCCTAGTAAGTCATTGAAAATCTGGATTGTGGCTTGTATAATGTGATTCTGCTCAACGGACTCAGGTATGCCTCTTACCCTCACATTATGGCGGCGTCCGCGATTGTCCAGATCCTCCATATGCCTGTGTAGGTCTCTGAGCTGGCTGTTGTAACTCTGAGCCGAATGCTGTAGCTGTTGTAGGGCGGCATCATGGCGGGTAGTGGTTGTTTCTATGTCATCAATTCTCATGTGCATCGATTGAATCTCCCTCCTGAGATCTGTAAAGGCAGCAGCAAAGGAGTCTTTTATATCTGTGGCCACCGACCTGAGATCGTCCATGGTAAGTGGTCGGGCAGTGGATGGGCTCTCTGCCCGCTGTGAGCTTCTCCTGGCAGGGCTGAGGCTTGAGGCGCGTGTTCCGGAGTAGGCCGGAGATGAAGCCGGGGCCTCGCGTGATCGCGGCCGGAAGATTTCCGGGATGTTGTGTCCGGAGAGTGGATCCATGCCCCTGGGGGATCGGGACCGGGACTGGGATGGTTTATCCTTCGGTTTCCCCATGTTGGCGGCAGATAAGGGCTCCTTTAGGCAGCTTGCAGGACCTCCGTGGGACAGAGCGAGGAGATCAGGCAGCCATTCTCGTTCGGCTCCAAGCCACGCCCCCCTGAACTATTATCAACTGTTGTTTAGGAGTCATTGAGAAATTGATCTTTTCAGTTTAATAAAAAGTCCATGGAAGTCTTTCAGATATGTATACATTGTTTACAATGTTTCAGATGACTCATAGACTTCTTTATAAGACTCATAGAGGTTCCTAAATAAAATACCTCTTCAACTTTGGGCGAGGGTTGCCACCAACCCTATTATTGTCATATTTGTTACCAAGTACCTCTACTGGGATTTTAAGGGCAACCAAATGGTTATAAAGAATATAGAAACCTTATATTAAATTATAAAAATTATAACAAAGATTAAAATTCAATGTGTATAGTGTAAATGTCATATATAAAAAATGCTTATTCCAGCAATATCAACATATACAGTGTTATTACAAGAACAAAACCACCAATGTACACAGTGTGGTACACCTAGTCTACTTCCTCCTGCAATGGTTGTCTTTTTCACAGCCAGTCCTTTTACTGAGAAAGCCCAACACGTTTTGAATACACACATATACAAAATTCTTCCTCAGGGAACATTGTACCACACTATGACGGGAAATAATAGTATCATTAACAATATTTAGCAAAGATCATATCGTACAATAACACCATGCTTTAAGCATGTGTTTGACACTTACAAGCTGAAGAAAAATCTCTGCCCATCACAGGCGTCCCAGTCGATCACCAAGTGAGCAATCAAGGCCCCCAATTGGGTCTCCTAGGGTGCAACAGGATTATAATTGTTTATATTTATTTTTTTGCTAGACATTGCACCAACAATTGCTCTAGACCATCCCATATAAAAATATATCATCAATGTATCTGTGTCAAGGTAGTATATGGCACATATACATCGTATACTGTGGGTCTTTTGAGGGGTTCTTTTTAGTTGCTGTCCTGTTGATTGATTGCTCACTTGGTAATCAACTGGGACGTCTGTGATGGGCAGAGATTACTTTTAGCTTGTAAGTGTCAATCACATGTTTAACTGCTTCCTGACCAATCGCTGCAGTTGTACTGTGGCAGGTTGGCTCCCCTGCGTGAGCCTTCGTAGCTATACGTCGGCTCACGGGGTCAGGATAGCGGGCGCGCTTCACAGCGGGGGTGCCGGTGCTCGTGGCTGATGGTTGCGATGACCGCCGGCCATGAGCGATCGTGAAGAGGAGAGATAGAACAGGGATGAGTGTGTGTAAACACACACTTCCCTGTTCTGTTCTGACAGGAGTGACAGATTGTGTGTTCCTATTAGCTAGCAACCACGATCCGTCACTTCCTCCAGTCAGTCCCCTCCTCCTTCAGTAGAATCACTTCCCAGGGAACACAGTTAACCCCTCAAGCGCCCCCTAGTGTCAACCCCTTCACTGCCAGTGACATTTTTACAGTAATCAATGCAATTTTATAGCATTGATCGCTGTATTAATGCCAATGGTCCCAAAAATGTGTCAAAATTGTCCAATGTGTCCTCCATAATGTAGCAGTCACGATAAAAATCGCAAATTGCCACCATTACTAGTAAAAAAAATAATAATAAAAATGCTATAAATCTACCACTATTTTGTAAACGTTTACCAAACATATGTAGAAGAATACATATCGGCCTAAACTGAGGAAAAAAAAACGTTTTTTATATATTTTTGGGGGATATTTATTATAGCAAAAAGTAAAAAATAATGTGTTTTTTTCAAAATTGCCGCTCTGTTTTTGTTTATAGCACAAAAAATAAAAACCGCAGAGGCAATCAAATACTACCAAAAGAAAGCTCTATTTGTGGGAAAAAAAAGGACGTCAATTTTGTTTGGGTACAATGTTGCACAACTGTGCAATTGTCAGTTAAAGCGACACAGTGCCAAAAAAAGTGCTATGGTCAGGAAGGGGGTAAATTCTTCTGGGGCTGAAGTGGTTAAAGCATGGTGTTATTGTACGATATGATCTATGCTAAATATTGTTAATGGTATTGTTATGTTATATCATAGTGTGGTACAATTTTCCCTGAGGAAGAATTTTGTATGGACTGGCTGTGAAAAAGACATTCATTGCAGCAGGAAGCAAACTGGGTGTACTGCACTGTGAACACTGACAGATTTGTGATTTTTTTTATATTTTTTTTTAGTTTTAATATTTTTTATTGAAATATATGAGAAAATGGTGAACAATTCACAAAGAGGAGACATATTATCATCTAGAGCGGGGAATGCCTGCTCCAATATTGTTACAGAAATTAAAACAACTGAGTAGTAAACAGAGCAGTATGAAATAATGTAACTATCAGATGAATGAGTATACAATGCAGAATTACATGTTTCGAAGGAGGGGGGGTGTCATGGGGGGTATGGGGGGGTGGGAAAGGGGGAGGAGAGGAGGGAAGAGCAGGGGGAAGCAGGTTTGAATCAAGGAGCATGTATTCTATATATATGGTATTATGTACATGTATATATGGTATTATCGGATGAATCAATCCCAGATGGCTCGATTTGGTCGGGGGGTAGAGGATAAGATGTATATTTCAAGAGAGAGTCAATGTTAAATGGAAGGACCTGACATATGCCGTTGACTATACGAGAGTTAAGAGCAAGATGCTGCTCTGGGGTCTGACCGCCAATATTGCCATTGGTCCTGAAATTTGCTTAGTTTGAGACAGTTTTGTGCTTTTAATAACATTGTATATGTTGATATTGCTGTATGGAATGAGCCTTTAATATATAAGACATTTATACACATTGGATTTGAATCTTTGTAATCATTTTTTTCAATTTTAATATAAGGTTTCTTTATTCTTTATAACCATATGGTTACCCTTAAAATCCCAGTAGGAGGTACTTGGTAACAAATAGGAATCATAACCTGGATAGTGCAAAATGTGGTGCAGCTCTGCATAGAAATCAATCAGCTTCCATTTTTTTTGTCAAGGCTTAATTGAACAAGCTAAAGTTAGAAGTTGATGGGCTACCATGCACAGCTGCACCATTTTTTGCACTCTCCGGTATTAGTAAATCAACCCCATGCGATTGTTAAATGGAAGATTTAAAGCACAACCTCTGCAATACAAAACACTGCAAAGCAGGAAACAGAATGTAAATATCAGAGTAGCAAATACAAATGCTTACACAATCACATATGCACACGCATATACTTGGCATTCCTTTTAAATAATGCGTATGAAATGATTGGTAAACATAACTTTGATTAATCTTTAAGTCAGGGCATAAAACTATGTGTGTCGAAAAATAAAAACAGATGGCAGCTGGCAGCAATAAAGTAGCCTATTCACACTGAGGATAATTATGTTCATTTTATTAAAAGTAATAGCTGCTTTATACTATTTCCTGTGTTAATGGAAATGTAATCCATTGTAAAATATTATTGACAATAAACTGCGCAGGGCACTGGCTAGAAATAAAAATTACATGTTAGTTACAAATTACACTTTAATAATAAAGTATTATTTTGCTTTATTCTAAATTATCTGAAATTAAGTACCGTTGCTATATTAATTTTTAAACATTCTTTTGTAAACTAATATTTCAATATTATAAAAGGACTTTTGAACTGCCATCTTTCTATGGAAAAGTCTTGATATTAAAGTGTACTCACCATGAGCACCAAATAAGCATGTCCAAAATAGTCTTTTTCAAAAGCGGTTATCTTTCCTTCAATTCTGGTGACCAGCTCTAAAATAATACTATTTAAGGTGTATGTAAACCATAACAATGAACTTTTATTTGCTCCCCTTTGGTATATGAAATGTACCATTGGAAGAATTTTGTCATATCAATATCATCATGCACAACAACATACCTAATGATAGTTTAGGAAATTCAGAGCTGTTCTGTGTCCTATGCACAATTTCAGTGTTTTCTTGAATCAGACTACAGAAGTCTCCACTATGTTGTGGAGATGTGTGTTAGAGAAATTAGATTCTTATTTTATAATCATTTAATGCATGCTTGAAAAAGATTGCTTAGAAGTAGAATAGTTTCAAGTTACACAGAGTTGTTTCGAGTCTTTGAAATGCATATAAATCACAGAGATAAGATAGAACATCTTATACAGGTGGTTTAGAAATAATTATGTGGAATATGGGAGAGTTATATACAGTACATTAATTAAGTGTGACAGGGTCAAACAAAGGTCTGCTTCTTCCTCATTAAAACTGTTAAAATACCTTGAATAAGAAAACACTGATATGTATGTATATATTAATAATTAGACAATATTGAATAAAGTAATTGGCTTTGTGTAAATATATATAAATATATGTATATGTGTAGGTATGTATATATATATATATATATATATATATATATATATATATATATATATATATATATATATATATATATTGTAAGTGATACAGTACCTTTTTGTAGAACCAATATATGAATACATACATATTGGATTATATAGTGAGACATATAACACATAAGGTGGGGTTATTGAAAGTTCATTCTCCCAAAGTCGTAAAACTGTCATCCTTGAAGTTGGTTAAGTCTTATCAGGACGAGGGGAGTTTGATTTAACACAGCTGGGTGCCATACTGTCTCTACACAGGTGTTTTTAATTGGACAAAACCGGTTATAAATCTCTTTAATGAACATATAGGATATATATATGTAGATCTTAGCAACTAATCATATCTAGGAGAGATGGCTAAGATAAGGCTTGTAAAAGGTATATATATATGCAAGTTTTACAATTGTTAGACAGACAAGTCAGATAGGAGCTCATAAGGCTGAACTCTATGTGTGCTGCCCTATTGTACGGGTCATAGAGATCAGAACCAATGGGCAAATATATGTCCTTTTGTTGTAACTTGTCTCCTCATACGAGTCAAATAAAGAAAACTTCTTAACTTGATCCAGAGTGTGGTCTCAGGTGAATTTCCCTCACAAATTGGTCCTTCGAGCCGGAACTCAAACTCCTGTGAAGGGACCAGACCACCAGTGACTGTTACCGTACAGGGGAATCTCAGAACACACAAGATTCCTTATTCCAAAGTCCTCCGTCTGAATTGATGTTAACAGAGGCCGGTCAACCGACTGGTCCCAATCAGGTGACGGGTTCCCAAGAATTGGCAGAAAAGACCCATTCTGGTAAGAACAATTCACAATTTGTTTCAATTTGGTTAGAAGATACAAATGTTTTTTAGTAGAACACAGGATTAGGAAAGAATTTCTGTGTCGATCTGCGAATTGACAAAAATATTGTGTATAAAGGTATAAGAAAACCAATGTTTTTAAGTAGAGCACAAGATTAGGAAAGAAATTCTGTGTCAATCTGCGAGTTGACAAAAACATTGTCTATAAGTGTTGGTGTGAGAAGACCTTAAATTACTCCGTACGTGCGTTAAAATGACCAGAAGTGTGTGAAATGGAAATGAATGATGATACCAAGTGCATGTATGCGTTAGGCAAAGATAATGTAAAATATCTTGAAAAATGGGTACAAAGGGCTGACTGGGCAGCCATTAACCAATGCATACAAGGGGAAGATGAATCAGTAGATAATTACATCATAAGGATGAGGGAAGTGTTTAATAACCACTCTGGGATTGAAGTTCTGGCAAATCGAGTTAATGACGCTCCATATGAACAGCAGCTAAAAAATGCCATCCTGAAGGGACTCCTAGCCCCGGTTTCTAGTTTTGTCACTAAACATATGATAAATCATAGAACCTGCAGGCTCCAGGATTTTATTGAGTATGCACACCACGCTGAAAGACATTTCCAATCTAAAAAGAAAGCAAAAAAAGGAAAGGCGTTTGCTTTAGAAGATGGAACGAATGTGTATGTTGCTGAAAGAGGTACAGAAAGGTTAAGAAACTCCCAACGTAGACATCGCATTAAGGGTTACGAGGGTAGGAAAGAAAGGACTGAATGTTTTGGGGGGGGCAGGAAAGGCCACTTGGCCAGGGATTGCAAGTTGAAATAAAATGTATTAACAATGAAACAAATTCAGAAGGGAAATGTATTTACAGAGTGAGATTAAACCTGAAATAACACTTGTTATAGAAGAAAGAGGTGTCAATCAGGGGCGTGCAGGACCCTGATTCATCCCCAGGACATGCCTGGAGGAGTTAAGAAAAAAGGTACAATTTTTGTAAAATCAGCAAATGGGTAATGTGTGAGGAGGATGTATCAGAAAATCTTACTATAGAGGACCCACTAACGGGCAAAAAAGCTGAATATAAAAATGTGATATCTAAACAATGTCCATTTAACCTGCTGGGCAGGGATTTGTTGCATGCACTTGATACCTTGGTTATACCAGCTAAGGGTGGCTTGAGAGCCGTACTTGCAAAACACATGTAGTGAAGGCTATCAACAAGCCTTATCATTGGTATAGCCTGGTTTTATGTACTGTAAGTCCTGGGTGCATGCAACAATCCCTCCTGAACAAGGTGGAAGAAAAGGGTTAAAGTGAGGAACTACAAGGCCCAGCATCATTTTCATTGTACAATGTATTTCAAACATACTTCAGGAACTGATATAAATTATGAAAAGAAACTTACTAAGTTTAAAGGGGTCAGAATTACCTAGAAAACCCTGTATTGGGATCAGGAGGGAGACAGCATGGCCACCTGCCTCCTCCCCGATGAGGTATTCAAACTACACAGAGAAAGAGTCACCTCAGGTAGATAGCTCCATGAATAGACTGAGGAGTTAGAAGTTGTTTAAACTACAGAAAAAAGAAAGTTGTTTGTTTTAGGAAATTTATGACATTGTTCGTATCTAGCAAACTGCTTCTGGAAGGAAAATATCTGTAGGCAATTATTGGGTCTTAAACTAAAAAGAGGGCTTGTTTATTTTATAGTCATTAGCCCCCTTTTCTTGCTGAAATACTACAATAGGCAGATGGTTCAGTGTGACATATAAAATGCTGAAGTTTATAGTCATAAGAATATTAGACGTTTCAATGGTGCAGATGACTGTAATGATCTCTCCCCTGGATGATGCTTAGATACAATTTGTGTATATATCTCATTGTTGTAGCTGCTCTCTGAGTACTATCTGTTGTGGAACCACAAGTCCCAGCATAGCTTGAATCTGTAGATAAATTCAATGCTGCTAATGTAATTACAGTTGTAGGTTTTACATGTTAGACAAGATAATGTATATCTTTCAGTATGAGTGTAGGAGAGTAGAAGGTATAGCCACTATTTTAGAAATAGCTGTCTGCACATATGTGCAACAACAACATTAAATCACTTGTGTGACAGTTCATCTCAGTACTCTGTATCTCTAAGGGGCACGTTTAGGAAGTTATGTCTGGTGATTTTAGACAGAAACTTGATGAGCTGAGCAGAATATCTTAGAATACTTTCTTATTCTTAAACATTTGTTAAAATTTTTTTTATTTATTTATGCTTCTAAAAAGAGTTAAACCCCATGTGTCAATTACTTGAAGCACTAATGAGTTGGGAGATTTGTTAAATGATTGGATACACATGACACCAGAACAATGAAAAACGAAAGGAATCCAATCTTGTAGCCTCAATTGGGTCACACAAAGTACACCAGGGGTGCACCTTACAGGGGGACATTGTGACGAGGAATGACTGGTCCTCTTGACCCAAGAGGAAGAGGATGCGCTAAAAAACATCCCCGACCATCTTTGGTCAAGAGGAAAATGTGAAGTAGGACTAATTAAGGCAGCAAGTAAAGTGCATATCACCCCCAAAAGTACTGTGAGACTGCATCAAGAAACGGTGCCTTTTGAGAAAGGATGCAGAGGTTGGAATGGATCCTGTGGTCAGGAAAAAGCAGGGTAGGGGTATAGTCATAGAGTGTCCAGATTCACCCTGTGTTACACCATTGTTTCCTGTTAAGAAGCCACAAGGAGGCTGGAGACTCGATGACTGAGGTCCACCAGCAGGTGTCTTCTGGCAGTTTGGAACTGTCAGGAGAGCTTTTCCCTGCTGATGTTATGTCATCTTTGGGCCACAGTACTGGCGTCCACCAGCGGATGGATCCTGGCAGCGTGGAGCAGACAGTACCTCCTACAATCAGGTGTCACTTGAGGCCAATCACTGGCCTATAAATACCCGGCAAGCAATTACATGCTTGCCTTGGTATCTTTCTTCCTTGCGCCCTGACCTGGAACCTGTATCTGGAACCTGAACCTGCTCCTGTATCCGATCCCATCCTGATCCTGTCCCTCCTGTATTCCTATTCCCTTGTAGCCATATCCCATCCATTATCTCCCTCTCCTAACCTGCCCTTGTTCAGTTGACGATCCCCCTGTGTATGACCCTGGCCTGGCTAACGTGTTTGATTTCGGTACTTCCCTTTGGCTGTATATATTATCTGTTGTCTGTGGGTTTCTCTTGGTTGGTTGAGCACTATTTGTATTTGGGGTGTTGTTTATTTATATCACTTATCTTAAATAAACATTATTCTATTTCACTTTACATGCGGTTGGGTTTCCTCTTTGCAGTCCACACAATCTGGTCACACCTGTTCATGACAGTATACCAAGGCCATCACTGACCAGAAGTGGCTGCACAGGGAAACCATCTCGGTTGCATTTCATGTTGCTGGGATGCATTCAGATATAATTGTTTATTATGCTCTGCTGGCAACAGAGAGTTCTGAATATCTCCGCCAGACATTGGAAGGGTGGTCCAGTGATCAGCTGCTGGAGATGATCTGTTTAGCTCACTCTGTGGTCGATCAGGACAGTATACGGTTTGAGGATGTTCAGCCTTTGATTGGAATGTGTACAGAGCTGCCTCTGCCTTGTATCCCAAAGGGCCATGATGACTTTTCTCCCCCCTTCAGCATTAACCAGGTTGCGTCCTTAGTATGGCTGTTGGAGGATGACTCTGCATTCTTTTTTGAGCATTATTCGGTTTGTCCCAAACAGTTGCTGAAAGATAGTATAGATGAAGTGCAGTCCCTGGTCAGACAGAGGATATGTGAGCCCACTTTTGTGCTACCTGTACTTCAGGCATGGTCAGACCTGTTATGCCCAGCTTCTGTCAGCTCTCCACAACCCAGACCTGCTACTAAACACCTGCCTGCTCAGATGTCCTTTCTCCCATCACCCCTGGCAACCTCAGCTACAGTCCAATATACCCTGCTCCCCACCAAGTATCAATACCCTGTTTCTACTTCCTGCACCTATCCTGCCTTTAACCCACCTGCCTCTTCTCTAATTCTCTCAACTTCCCCACAAGAACTTCCTCTGGCCGCTGTTCCTCCTTCCTTGCCATATCCCAGCCCTTCGTTTCAGTATGCCTCACCTCCTGTCTACAGTCATACAGCCACCTACAGATCTCCAGCAGTTAAGCCAAAGAAGAAACGGAAGTTCTTCCCCACTCATACGATCCTGCCAGTAACCCAACTTGCTTCCACACCAACCAACCTGTTCCAGCCTGCGTTCATGCCAGTTGAACTTGATGACCCACCTAAACCTGCCAACCTGGTACCTGCCATCCAGTCTGATGTGCATGCCTCCCAGTCTGACATCCTGATGTCTACATTCCAGCCGGATGTCTCGGTGCCTGCCTTCCAGCTTGATGTCTCTGCCTTCCAGTCTGATGTGCCCGCCTTCCAGTCTGATGTGCCCCGCTTCTCAGTCTGATGTCTTGATGCCTGCCTTCCAGCCGGATGTCTCGGCGCCTGCCTCCCAGCTTGATGTCTTTGCCTCCCAGTCTGATGTGCCCGCTGTCCAGTCTGACGTGCCCGCTGTCCAGTAAGTCTCGGTGCCTGCTTTCCATTCTGATGTGCCTGCTATCCAGTCTGATGTGTCTGCCTCCCAGTCTGATGTCCTGATGCCTACCTTCCAGCCTGATGTCTCGGTGTCCGCCTTCCAGCCGGATGTCTCGATGCCTGCCTTCCAGCCGGATGTCTCGGTGCCTGCCTTCCAGCTTGATGTCTCTGCCTTCCAGTCTGAGGTGCCTGCTATCCAGTCTAATGTGCCTGCCTCTCAGTCTGATGTCTTGATGCCTGCCTTCCAGCTTGATATCCCTGCCTTCCAGCTTGATGTCCCTGCCTTCCAGTCTGATTTGCCCGCCTTCCAGTCTGATGTACCCGCTTTCCAGTCTAATGTGCCTGCTTTCCAGTCTGATGTCCTGATGCCTGCCTTCCAGCCTGAAGTCTCGGTGCCCGCTTCCCAGCCTGATGTGCCAGCTTCCCAGCCTGATGTGCCAGCTTCCCAGCCTGATGTGCCAGCTTCCCAGTCTGTTGTCTCAGTGCCTGCCTTCCAGCCTGATGTCTCGAAGCTTGCCTTCCAGCCTGATGTCTCGATGCCTGCCTTCCAGCCTGATGTGCCAGCCTCCCATCCTGATGTGCCAGCTCCCCAGCCTGATGTGCCAGCTTCCCAGCCTGATGTGCCAGCTTCCCAGTCTGTTGTCTCAGTGCCTGCCTTCCAGTCTGATGTCTCAAAGCTTGCCTTCCAGCCTGATGTCTCGATGCCTGCCTTCCAGCCTGATGTGCCAGCTCCCCATCCTGATGTGCCAGCTTCCCAGCCTGATGTGCCAGCTTCCCAGTCTGGTGTGCCAGCTTCCCAGTCTGTTGTCTCAGTGCCTGCCTTCCAGCCTGATGTGTCAGCTCCCCAGCCTGATGTGCCAGCCTCCCATTCTGATGTGCCCGCTTTCCAGCCTATTGTCTCAGTGCCTGCCTTCCAGCCTGATGCGCCAGCTTCCTAGCCTGATGTGCCAGCTTCCCAGTCTGATGTGCCAGCTTCCCAGTCTGATGTGCCTGCTGCCCAGCCTGAAGTGCCCATGCCTGCTGCCCAGCCTGAAGTGCCCGTGCCTGATGCCCAGCCTGAAGTGCCCATGCCTGCTGCCCAGCCTGATGTGCCTGCTGCCCAGCTTGAAGTGCCAGTGCCTGCTGCCCAGCTTGAAGTGCCCATGCCTACTGCCCAGCTTGAAGTGCCCGTGCCTGCTGCCCAGCTTGAATTGCCTGCTGCCCAGCCTGAAGTGCCTGCTGCCCAGCCTGGTGTGTTCCTGTCTGCTGCCCAGCTTGGTGTGTTCCCATCTGCTGCTCAACTTGGTTTGTTCCTGTCTGCTGCCCAGCTTGGTGTGTTCCTGTCTGCTGCCCAGCTTGGTGTGTTCCTGTCTGCTGCCCAGCTTGGTATGTTCCTGTCCGCTGCCCAGCTCAATGACCCAGATGTGCCAGCTATCTGCCCGGATGTGCCTGACGACCAGCCTGAAATACTTTCTTCCACCATTCTGCTTGATGCCATAGACTATGGACAATTACAACCAGTTGGAGCGTCCCGAGGCCGCGCCTTTGAGGGGGGGTACTGTCAGGAAATGTTCCATCCGCTGGTAATATCTGTCATTTGGCATGCAGTACTGAGGTCCACCAGCAGGTGTCTCCTGGCAGTTTGGAACTGTCAGGAGAGCTTTTCCCTGCTGATGTTATGTCATCTTTGGGTCGCAGTACTGGAGTCCACCAGCGGATGGATCCTGGCAGTGTGGAGCAGACAGTACCTCCTACAATCAGGTGTCACTTGAGGCCAATCACTGGCCTATAAATACCCGGCAAGCAATTACATGCTTGCCTTGGTATCTTTCTTCCTTGCGCCCTGACCTGGAACCTGTATCTGGAACCTGAACCTGAACCTGAACCTGCTCCTGTATCCGATCCCATCCTGATCCTGTCCCTCCTGTGTTCCTATTCCCTTGTAGCCATATCCCATCCATTATCTCCCTCTCCTAACCTGCCCTTGTTCAGTTGCCGATCCCCCTGTGTATGACCCTGGCCTGGCTAATGTGTTTGATTTCGGTACTTCCCTTTGGCTGTATATATTATCTGTTGTCTGTGGGTTTCTGTTGGTTGGTTGAGCACTATTTGTATTTGGGGTGTTGTTTATTTATATCACTTATCTTAAATAAACATTATTCTATTTCACTTTATATGCGGTTGGGTTTCCTTTTTGCAGTCCACACAATCTGGTCACACCTGTTCATGACAGATGTGGCAGTAGTGCCTGACCCCCCCATGTCCTCCTGAATGACCTCCAGCCTGAGAACAAGGTATTTTATGTTATTGATATAAGTACATTCCTATCTTGCGAAACCAGCAGAAATGCAGAGCGTGATAGATGAAACTTGGTTAATAGAAATGCAAATATCAGCACCCAAGGCTGAGAAACGAAAATACAGATAGAAGGTATTAAGCATAGATGGTAAACCTATATTGCCTACCTCATTGTTTAGATATGTAGTTTTATTGAGTCATGGGCAGGCCCATGTGTCAAAAGGGGTGATGGTACAGATGATTAATAAAGTGTTCACAACGTATGGATCTACAAATTACTAAAAAAAAAATTTGTGTGACCTGTAACAAATATTGTGTGCAAGGGGCACTGTGACCTCTGAGAGGTCAATTTCCTAGGCCTTCTTGCCCCTTTCACACAATATGTATGGATTTCATTGAACTAAACAAATGTGAAAATAAGAAGTTTACACACAAAATGGGTGGAAGCTTTCCCTCTGACTCACCCTGATGGGCAGTCAGTTGCCAAGGCAATTAAAAAAGAAATAGTTCCGAGATTTGGGATTCCTTCCCTCATCTACAGTGACAATGGTTCACATTTCATAAACCAGACAATACAGCAAATCGGTAAATGGTATAAATATTGACTTAATGAACCATTGTGTTTACCACCCACAGTCTGCAGGTACTGTGGAAAGGCATAATGGTACCATAAAAAGTAAACTGAGGAAGCTAATAGAGGAAACTGGAAAAACTGGGTTTAGTGTCTGCTAATAGCTTTTCTGAGCATGAGAATAACCCCCACAGCAAGAGGGTTGACACCTTATGAGATACTATATGGGAGACCATACTACAGTGCCTTGCAAAAGTATTCACCCCCGTGGTATTTTTCGTGTTTTGTTGCCTCACAACCTGGAATAAACATGGATTGTTTGAGGATTTGCGTCATTTAATTTACAGAACATGCCCACAACTTTGAAGATGTTTTTTTTTTATTGTGAAGCAAACAACAAATAGGACAAAATAACAGAAAAAGTCAATGTGCATAACTATTCACTCCCCTAAAGTCAATACTTTGTAGAGCCACCTTTTGTGGCTATCACAGCTCCAAGTCGCTTTGGATACGTCTCTATGAGCTTGCCACATTTTACCACTGGGATTTTTGCCCATTCCTCCTTGCAAAACTGCTCCAGCTCCTTCAAGTTGGATGGTTTGCGTTTGTGAACAGCAATCTTTAAGTCTGACCACAGATTTTCTATTGGATTGACGTCTGGGCTTTGACTAGGCCATTCCAGCACAATTACGTGTTTCCCCTTAAACCACTTAAGTGTTGCTTTAGCAGTGTGTTTGGGGTCATTGTCCTGCTGGAAGGTGAACCTAGCCTCAAATCACACACAGAGTGCTACAGGTTTTGCTCAAGAATATCCCTGTATTTAGCACCATCCATCTTTCCCTCAACTCTGACCAGTTTCCCAGTCCCGACTGCTGAAAAACATCCCCACAGCATGATGCTGCCACCACCATATTTCACAGTGGGGATGGTGTTCTTTGGGTGATGTGATGTGTTGGGTTTGCACCAGACATAGCGTTTTCTTTGATGGCCAAAAAGTTCAATTTCAGTCTCATCAGACAAGAGCACCTTCCTCTATACATTTTGGGAGTCTCCCACATGCCTTTTCTTTCCGTTATGATAGATTTGATGGTGCTCCTAGGGATCATCAAAGATTTGGATATTTTTTTAATAACCTAACCCTGACTTGTACTTCTCTTTTTTTTTTTTTTTTTGAGTTTTCAAAAGAGCTTTATTGTTAAAAAAAAGTAGTCGAGTCGGAACCAGGTACCAGCGGGAGACGATCTTGAGGTTTAAATGTATGGGGACTAGTGCGCAAAGGACCACAAGGTGAACAAAAAATATCTGAAACTGACAATGAGGTACCCGGTAGAGAGCTGCCAACATAGATGGGTCCACTCAGTTCCCCCAAGGAAAACAATAAAATTATATAAAATATGTGGCGCTACTCTATCAGTCAGTAACAATCAGACAATGAAAAAGCCTAAACCGTAAAAATCTGAGGTGGGAGATAAGGTAGACAAAATAAAATCCAACCCATAAATACAAGACAAAAGAAAATTAAAATGAGCTAGGGACTGGTAACACACAGGAGTCCCTCAAAGAAGACAACAATTCTGAATTGTAGAGGTAGATGGGTGAATGACAATCATTAAAATGCTCGGTGAAAATAAGATCAATAGTATACTATATCAGCCACCCTGCCTCAAGGGAAGTGACAATCAGAAAGAAACTTATAAATAAAAATATAATGACTTCCCAAACAAACTGACCAAAAAACTTGGATGATAGGCAAAACACCAAATAAAACTTAGGGTGTACCACAAGTAACAGCTAAAAATCAATAAATCTCTAGTGATGATATCATATCTTAAAAGTGAACCATATTAGATTATGTGCAAAAGTGCAAAGAAGTCTGAAACATGCAGAAATTCCATATTGATGTGAATCCACAGTATCAATATAAAATACAAACAGTGAAAAATGGTGCAATCATAATATTCTAATGCACTATAAATAAGTATTAATGAGTAGAAAAATAAATAATAATAAATAATATGAGGACAGGCAATCCCACAACAGAGATGCCTTCCCACACAGTGACAATGGTGCAATTTAGTCCATAAAAAAGTGAGACTGTGATGAGTGATGTCTGCAAAGACCAATCTTTAGTTGAAATGCCAAGTGTGTAGTGACTGGTGCTCTTCTTTTGTATACGTTCTGGTGCATACACCAAGTGTTTCCCCCAGCCTCTCACCTCCAGCAGCGGCCCCCAATGGGCCAAGTAGAGCGGGTGGATAATCTAGGAGAGGATGTATTTCCTGGAGCGATGTCAGCAGAACTGTCCCTCTGGATCTCCTCCCGCCGCTCACAGTAATCCCAGCAATTGTTTAGGAACAAAGGAGAGGTCTCATGGTGTAGTATTTACGAATAAGTTTATTAATCAAACATAAAAACTTACATTAAAAATAGCAGCGATCAGTAGATGTGTAAAGCTTCCGGGTTCGGCCATCCCCGAGAAGCGTCGGCACCTGACTCCTCCTACCCTGACGCGTTGCGTCACACCACGTGACTTTATCAAAGGGATGAGGAGTCCGGTGCCAGCCATTCAGTTTATATACGCGCCGTTGACATAGCAACGGCTAAAACAACAATTGCAAACGAGCTTGCGTGTATGATGCCGAACAGGGGGAAGGTGTAAACAGTGTATTCAATTATACTCATAAAAAACATGATCAGTAAACCTCATCTTATTTATATGAATCAAAATAAAAACGCATGTTAAAACCATAATTATTATTAAAATTAATTAGCCTTATAGGTTCTCATAGTAAACATTATTGTTCATAGAGCCATCACATCATTATCGCCATCTTGTGGTGACTGGGAATATCAACCATAATTAAACCACGGGAACCAAAAATTAACTAAAAAATATATATATTCCATTCAGAACACTGGTCAATATGTTAATCAAGCAAAACAAATGACCAGCCCAAATAAACAAATCCAGATACACAGGAGATCTTAGGAAATTACTATAAAATATTAAAATTCAAATAAAATTATTTATAAATATCTACAAGTGGACTAAGAATGGGATGTACATATAATTAAATATAAAATTCAGATACTCAAAATATAGGATAAAACCTAGCATGCAATAAATAGGATCAGAAGAAATGGATCTAATCAATAAATGGAAAAGGAGAAAAGATGGAATAAACAAACATACCAGATCCAATACCCAGAAATGAACACGTACTAAGTCATGGTATCAATAAAATTAAAAAACCACTAAAAATTGGAGATAAAACAATTTAAATCGAATTCCACGTTATGTCCTAGGGGCGATAAAGTCTGTAATTCATGAATCCATCTGGATTCTGCCTGACTAATTCTGATAATTTTATTGTCGCCCCTCCAGTGGGGTTTATACTTTTCAATCCCACATATCCTCAAAGATGAAGGATCACTATTGTGATGTTCTAAATAGTGTCGAGATAGACTGTGCTTATCAAATCTTTTTTTAATATTTTGTACATGTTCTTTCAGTCTAATCCATAATGCCCTCTTTGTTCTACCGACATATTGGATATGACAGGGGCACTCCAGGAGATAGACAACTCCTTCACTCCTGCATGAGATAAAGTCCTCTATCTCATAATTCTGTGTTGTAACCGTGGACGTGAAACTTGATTTTTTCTTTTTGTCTTCTCTTGTGTGTCTGCACGCATAACAGTTTTTGCATGGGTAAAATCCCTTTCCCTCAAAAAAGGAGAATTTTTTTCTTTTTTGGTGGGTCTAAAACATTTTTTGCTAATCGGTCCCGCAATGTCGGGGCTCTCCTATATACAAATTTTGGTGTATTCGATAGAATAGGGCCCAGATGTCGATCTGCCTTGACAATGTCCCAATATTTCTTGACAATTTTTTCGATTTGTTTGTATTGGATGTTATAATCCATAATGATGGGTACATTGTCTTGCTGAATTAGATTTTTTTCCTCATCCTGTATTAATTTTTTTCTCTCCATTCGTGCAACATCAATAATTTTTTCTTCGATGAATTTGGCATCGTATCCTTTCTGGATAAATCTTTCTCCAACCATTTTGGCCTGTTCCATAAAGGTTTCTTTTTCAGTGCAATTTCGCCTTAGTCTTACCAGCTGCCCCTTGGGTATATTATTCAACCATAATGAATGGTGACAACTGTCCAAGGGTAAGTAACTGTTCCTGTCCACTGCCTGTGCAAGAATAGGCGAATACATTGACTGGTTTTTACAACCAGTAGTGAAGATGACAAAATCTTACCTGAGAGACACTAAGCACCTTATTCAACTCCTTAATGATGTGACCTTGAGTGATGGCCCTATATACCTGGCAACATGTGATGTTTCGTCCCTGTATACAATCATCAATCACGATGAAGCCATACAGGCAACAAAATGGGCCCTAAGAAAATGTAGTGTTTTGAAATGTAAACAAAGAAGATTCCTACTGGATTGCTTAAGATATAGTCTGGATTCCAGCTACTTCTGGCATAATAATAACTATTACAAACAAATACGGGGTATTGCAATGGGCGCTAAATACGCACCTAGCGTGGCGAATCTCTATATGTCAGAGTGGGAGGAAGAAGTACTGTACAACAATCGACCACATCAGCTGCTAGTATATAAACGTTTCATTGATGATATTTTTATTATATGGAAGGGAAATAGAGAAAGCCTTAGTGATTTCTGCTTTTACTTGAACAATAACAATAAAAATATAAAATTGACCTGGGAGATTAGTAATGAGAAAATTAATTTTCTAGATCTTGAAATTAAAAAAGAAGGAATGAAAGTATGTACTCAAACGTATTTCAAGGCAGTGGACAGGAACAGTTACTTACCCCTGGACAGTTGTCACCATTCAATATGGTTGATACTGATCGCTGCTATTTTTAATGTAAGTTTTTATGTTTGATTAATAAACTTATTCGTAAATACTACACCATGAGACCTCTCCTTTGTTCCTAAACAATTGCTGGGATTACTGTGAGCGGCGGGAGGAGATCCAGAGGGACAGTTCTGCTGACATCGCTCCAGGAAATACATCCTCTCCTAGATTATCCACCCGCTCTACTTGGCCCATTGGGGGCCGCTGCTGGAGGTGAGAGGCTGGGGGAAACACTTGGTGTATGCACCAGAACGTATACAAAAGAAGAGCACCAGTCACTACACACTTGGCACTTCAACTAAAGATTGGTCTTTGCAGACATCACTCATCACAGTCTCACTTTTTTATGGACTAAATTGCACCATTGTCACTGTGTGGGAAGGCATCTCTGTTGTGGGATTGCCTGTCCTCATATTATTTATTATTATTTATTTTTCTACTCATTAATACTTATTTATAGTGCATTAGAATATTATGATTGCACCATTTTTCACTGTTTGTATTTTATATTGATACTGTGGATTCACATCAATATGGAATTTCTGCATGTTTCAGACTTCTTTGCACTTTTGCACATAATCTAATATGGTTCACTTTTAAGATATGATATCATCACTAGAGATTTATTGATTTTTAGCTGTTACTTGTGGTACACCCTAAGTTTTATTTGGTGTTTTGCCTATCATCCAAGTTTTTTGGTCAGTTTGTTTGGGAAGTCATTATATTTTTATTTATAAGTTTCTTTCTGATTGTCACTTCCCTTGAGGCAGGGTGGCTGATATAGTATACTATTGATCTTATTTTCACCGAGCATTTTAATGATTGTCATTCACCCATCTACCTCTACAATTCAGACCTTGAGGTTTGCTTCAACTAGGGATATATTAAGGATCCCTTTGAAGGATTTAGCAAAATGAGAGTTCCAAGTGTCCAAATCCCACTCGAACTCAAGGTCGCACTCCCAGCTAAGCATGTAAGGCGCTTTCTCCGATGGTATAGCAAGTGCTGAGTATATCAGGGAAATTCCTCCCCGCACATCCATGGCCGCGGAGCACCACCGCTCATAAGGGGTAACCGTGAGGGGGATATTGTCTTTGGGTGACAGAGAGTGTAAGAAATGTGATATTTGGTGAAAGTGGAATTTTTCGGAGGGGGGCATTTCTAGTTTAGCGGTGCAGTATCCACATTTTAGGGGGCCGTTGGAGTTAAAAAAGTGCCCGATACGATATAGGCCTTTATCCAGCCACCATTGAAAGGTCTTAATATCTATTCCGGGGGGGGGAATTGAGGGTTGTGAAAAATATGAGCTAGGGGGTGCCACCATGATGCTATAGAGTTCAGTTTATGTAGGGAGTCACATAAGGCGATCGAGTGGAATAGTGTGGGAGAGAGGATAGGGGGCCTAGATTTAGGGGGCCGCCAAATAAGGAAATCTATGGTGTAATTAGGGACTGCTTGTTTTTCCATTCCCATCCAACCTGAGCTTTGGGGAGGGACTATAGGGCCTTTAATGAGGAGAGGAAGTGTGGGCCAAAACACCACTTTTCAAGGGTAGTAAAGAGATAGGGCCAGGTGACCGTATCAAAGGCCTTCTGAAGGTCTAAGGATAGGAGGAATCCTTCCTGTGATGGGCCCCCATCCCAACCAGACCTAAGGAGGCATATGATGTCCACCGCCCTCCTTATCTGGTCCCTGCCTCCCCGGTATGAAGCCAACTTGGTCCTTGTGTACGTAAGACCCTATGAAAGACCCCAGTCTGTTGGAAAGAATTTTTGTCATGATCTTAAGATCGTTGTTGATTAGCGAAATTGGCCTATAGTTGCTTACTTGGCTGGGGTCCTTGCCGGGTTTGGGGATGACAGAGATGTATGCAAGGTTTGCTGTTAAGTCTATTGACTGTCCCTTTTGGAGGGAATTAAAGAGCCGGACCAGATAAGGAGAGAGGGTATCTAAGAAGGTCTTGTAATATTGGGTCAAAAAGTCATCCGGGCCCGGGGCTGATCCTTTCTTAAGTCATTTGATGACCTCCCTAACCTCTCCTTCAGTGAAAGGGGATGATGATAGAGCGGTGAGAGTCGGATATTTTGGGAAGAGGTTTATTGTCTAGAAAGGAGTTTAGTTTAGGAGGGGAGCAGGGGTTGGTATCAGCATAGAGGTTAGAGTGGAAAGCCTCTAAGATCTGCTTTGGATTTTGGGTTAATGTGACGATAGCGATTTTATTTTAGTAAGAGAGCAAATTCTTTGTTTAGGGGAGAGCTTTGCTGCTAGTTGGGAGCCAAATTTGTCAGAAAGGAGGTAAAACTTGCCACTCACCCATTTAAGGTGTTTTTCGGCACTGGAGGTAAGGGCTGTGTTCAGGGCTATTCTAGCTGCGTCAAGTTTAGAGCTGGGTGTTGGATTGTTCTTGTGTGTTTTTCATAGGGACTGGAATTCCTTCTCTAGTTTAAGAATGTCGAGTTGTTTCTCACGTTTAAACGTGATGTTAGTTGGATGATTTTACCCCACATGACCGCTTTATGAGCCCCCCATAAAGAGTTGGGTGTACTGTCAGCATTGTCATTAAGAAGGAAATATTCCTTTAGTTCCTTTTCTAATATGGTGCAATGCACTGGGTTGGTGAGAAGAGATTCATTAAGGCGCCATTGAGGTGGGCCCACTCATGATGGGGAGCCTGTGATTTTGAGGGTAACTATAGAGTGGTCTGACCAGGGGACCTCACAAATGGAGGATTGGGACGCTAAGTGTATCTCAGACGTGTAAGAAGATGTGATCGATTCGGGAATAGGTCCCGCGGGGTGCTGAGAAGTGAGTATAGCCCTTTGCAGAAGGATTCAATTCCCTCCAGGTGTCTATCATCCCTAAGGAGTGAAGTAGTCAGGTGATGTGGAGGCTCTGTTTGGGGGGTCTTTTTGAGATGGGGATGCCTTTTGCTGATTTGTCTAAAAGGTGATCGAACGCTATATTATAATCTCCACCTATTATTACCGTGCCTTCAAGATGTGGGGATAGAGCAGTAAACATAGATGAGAAGAAGGACGCTTGTTTCTTGTTGGGGGCATAGTAAGAAACCAGAGACTGCTGCCGCTGTCTTGTCGCCGCTGTCTCGCCGCTTCTTCTCTTCTTCAGATGTTATCACGACGCTCTCTCCGGCTGGAATGCTGTGTGCGAGCTGCGGAGCCATTTATATAGGCGGTGACCCTGCCCCCTTGTGACATCACAGTCCCAGCATGTGCAGGGACTCTGGGGTCACGCCCCTTATGACGCCAGAGTCCCTGTGCATGCTGGGACCGTGACGTCACAAGGGGGTGGGGTCACCTCCTATATAAATCGCTCCGCAGCTTGCACACAGCATTCCAGCCGGAGAGAGCGTCATGTCAGCATCGGAAGAAGAGAAGAAGCGGCGAGACAGCGGCGAGACAGCGGCGAGACAGCGGCGACAAGACAGCGGCAGCAGACCGGGCCCCTCTTGCTGGCAAAAGAGCTGGAAGAAGATAGCGGAGGGGCCTGGGAGAAGAGGCGGAACACCGGGAGAAGTCGGAAGAAGACCCCCCGAATTCAGAAGAAGACCCTGGAGCTGCCTAATAAATTACTCTTAAAATCTGTGTACTGTGTTTTTTTTTTTACTGACACTTTTTCCCTAGGTGAATGGGTAGGGGTACCATGTACCCCATACTCATTCACATAGGGTGGGGGGCCGGGATCTGGGGGCCCCCTTATTAAAGGGGGGCTACCGGATTTCGATAAGCCCCCGCCCCCAGACCCTGAAAACCAATGGCCAGGGTTGTCGGGAAGAGGCCCTTGTCCTCATCAACATGGGGACAAGGTGCTCTGGGGTGGGGGGACCGCAGGGCACTCCCCCTCCCCCAAGGCACTCACCCCCCATGTTGAGAGCATGCGGCCTGGTACAGCTCAGGAGGGGGGCACTCGCTCATCCCCACCCCCTTTCCTGGCCGGCCGGGCTGCGTGCTCGGATAAGGGTCTGGTATGGATTTTGGGGGGGACCCCGACGCCGATTTTTCGGCGTAGGGGGTTCCCCTTACAATCCATACCAGACCTAAGGTCCTGGTATGCCCCTGGGGGGGAACCCACACCGGTTTTTTATTTAAAATTTGGCGTGGCGTTCCCCTCTCAGGATTCATACCAGACAGCTGTCAGCACTGCCTGTCACTCATTGCGAAAGGAAAAAAAGTTTTCCTTTCCCGATGAGCGAGCCAGCGCGACATGCACAGTACCCTGTCGCCAAGAACCAGCGCGATGGTATCGCGCTGGAAACACAATCTCGCGGTCAGGTACTGCATTTACATTAAGTGTAGGTGGTCTCTAAAATCAAAAAAGGAAACCTCAGTTTAAACATATTAAACAAACATTAGACCTCTGTACAATTGGTTGACTTCATTTATCCTCATAAAAAAAAAAAAAAAACTGAGGATGTGTAGGAGCGTCATATATTATGCATTTTTATCATTTGATGAAGTATTTTTATAGTAAACGTACAGGTAAAGAGGGGTCAAAGGGAGGAAAGAGAAGAGGTAGAGAGGAATCAAAAGAGTGGTGCGTGAGTCTTAGGTAAATCTCGGATTGCTTTTGCATTAAAGATCACTGTATTTTTGCAACCAGAATTACACAGTCATCTCGGGGTGTGTCGGCTCATTATTTCTTCATAAGTCTTAGAATATTTGAAGTTTATCCATGGTTGCCATGTCTTATTAAATCTTTCTACAGTACCTCTGTCCCGGGCCAGGGTGTCCTCTATCTCGTATACCTCTCTTATTTTATTCAACCATTCTGATATAGAGGGCACCCTGGTGGAGTTCCAGTGCAGAGGGATCAGTGATTTGGCTGCATTAAGCAGATGTTTGGTTAAAGAATGCTTATATCTTCTGAGTGAGAAATCCGAGATATGTAGTAAGCAGCATGCTGCATTTAAATTTAATGTGGTTTCTGTGATTGATTTAATTAAGTCCTGGACTTCAGTCCAATAGGCTGTAATCAATTTGCAGCCCCACCATACATGTACCAGAGTACCTACTTCTTGTCTGCACCTCCAACACATCTCAGATTTCTGGTTGTCCCATTCATGAAGTCTATCAGGAGTATGATACCAGTGCATCAATAGTTTGTAGCTCGTCTCCTGTTGACTTGTGTTCATAGAGCATTTATGTGCCAATATGCATGCATACCTCCATTGTTTTGCCGAAATATCCTAATTTAGGTCAACCGACCACCTCCTCCTGTGTGTGTCCTCCTCTATGATTTTTGGATATTGCAGCCAGGTGTAAGCGACTGAAGAGGCCCTATCAAGTGTGGATTTGCTATGGCAAATTGACTCCAGGTCTGTTAGGGGTCTATTTATATCGCCAGTATTCTTAAATTTGCCTAGGTAGCTTCATATTTGGAAGTATGTCCATTGGCGCAGGTGGGGTAGGTTCCTATCCACTTTAATAGCTACCCAGTCCTTAAATTTACCTCCCTGAAAGCAGTCTCTTGAAAGTAGAGGGTTCCCGTCCGTTGTGGATTGTAATGTTGTGTTTTGGTTGCCCAGCATAAAGTCAGGATTGTCTTTTTTTTTTTTTTTTTTTTTTTAATATCTTTATTTATTCAAACAATTTTCAATATTGACATTACAACACTTACAATAATAAAAACAATCATGCTAAAAACACATATACTCCATAGATACTGCATAGATAAGAAAAGGGGGGGAGGGAAAAGGGGAAGGGAAGGGAGGGGGGGGAATATGGGGTCAAGGATAACAGGTATAATCCCAATCCCCACTATACCACATATATTCCCATATCCCTAAGGCCTCCTATGGATCACATAGTAATTCTGCCGAGGCGCTAAATGTTACCCAACGCTTCCAAATATCCGTTGTCTGTTTAATCTGTTTATTGGATCCTTCCTCTCTCACCTTTCTTTCTTCCAGGGTTCGCATCTCCGTCATCTCACGCTCCCACTCCACCAAGGAGGGTGCATCTGTACATTTCCATTTTCTGGCTATACACGTACGGGCAGCCGTTAGGAAATATTTTAATGGGCTTTCTTTATACTTTTCAATGATCCAGGGATCATGGATAATATTGCTATTTGTATATCTGGATATATTTCCCTCGCTGTCATGGCCCTGAAGATTTCAAAAATTTTCTGCCAGAATGGAAGGATTTTAGAGCAATAGAACCAAATATGGGACATAGTCCCACGTCTTTCTTGACACCTCCAACACACTTCTTTATTCGTAGGGCTTATCCTATAGAGGTCTACGGGGCACTTATACCATCTAGCTAAAATCTTATAGTTTCTTTCTTGATGTTTAGTTGAAACAGAGAGTTTGTGCGTGACTGCAAAGGCTTTTTCCTATTCCTTCCAGGGGATCTCTATCCCCAGTTCCTCTTCCCACTTCTTAATATATGGTAACTCCAACTTCTGGCTGTCCTCAATTAAAATTTTATATACTTTCGATAGCACGTGCGAAGGTCTTTCAGCTTGAATAAAAATTTCTTCAAGCGCCGTTAGAGGTCTAATTATTTCTGCCTCTTTTAACAGAGATATAATATACTTTTGGAATAAGCCATAGTGCAGCCACTCTTTTCTGTGTTCCTCCCCCATAGACTCCAGAGGGGGAACCTTATTTCCCACCAGTGTTTCTATAACCCTTGTATTCTCATGACTATACCACTTAAGGAATGATTTTACCCCGAATGAAAGCGGGAATTCTGGGTTGTCAAAAAGAGGGGTCATGGGTCCTCTAAAAGTGGAAACACGCCCCGTTTTAATCAGAATATCCCACGCTTTCATTGTTGAGGTCACTAAGAAGGGTGTGTAGCCATAAGGTGAGTTGTATGTCCTTTTAATCCATGGCAGAGATTTCAGTTTCAACCCTGTAATCTCTTCCTCCAGTCCCACCCACTGATTTTTGTTCCTATTATGGAACCAGTCAACTAGCCTAGTGACCATTACCGCCTTAAGATATATTGCTATGTCAGGGAGGGATAAGCCCCCCTCTGCTTTGATCTTGTTTAGCACTTTTCTACTAATTCTGGGGGTCTTACCTGCCCATACAAATTGTCCCATGATCCTGGAAACCTTTTTCAAAAAACCCAATGCAGGAAACACAGGGATCGTTTGTAATATATACAGTATTTTTGGAAGTATGTCCATTTTTATAATGTTTACCCTACCCAACCATGAGAAGGTACCCCTATTATATTGCTGTAAAGTTTTTGTTATTTTTTGCAGCATCGGTATATAGTTATACTCTTCTAATTTCTTTAAATTGGTAGGGATATAAGTACCCAAATATTTAATAGCATTTTCCTGCCATCTGAAGGGAAAGTCCTTCTTAAGCAGTTCCACCATATTTCTAGACATATTGATATTCATTGCCTCAGATTTATTATAGTTGACTTTAAAATTACTCAAGATGCCAAAACGATTAAATTCCCTTATCAGGTTTGGTAGTGTTATTAACGGGTTTGTGACATACATCAAGATGTCATCTGCATAGACAGACAGCTTGTATTCTGTGTCCCCCACTCTTATACCTTGTATATCATTATTTGCCCTAATTGCATTTAGTAGATGTTCCATAATTAATATATATAGTATTGGGGACAGTGGGCAGCCCTGTCTGGTTCCATTCGCTATTATTATTTCTCCGGACAAGTTACCATTCGCCCGGATCTTGGCCGTCGGATGTTGATACAAGGTCATTATCTTGTCTATCATTATATTTCCAAGCCCCCACTGTATAAGGGTCTCTTTAAGGAAGCTCCATCCCACCCTGTCAAAGGCTTTTTCAGCGTCTATTGCTAACAAGCAGGATGGGATGGAGCCTCTCTGTACATATTCCAATAGAGTGAGCGTTTTCAGGGTATTGTCCCTGGCTTCTCTTCCTTTAACGAATCCCACCTGGTCCAGATGGATATAACGAGGTATTATAGGGGTAAGTCTATTAGCGATGATTTTGGAGTATATTCTGAGATCAAGGTTTGTCAGAGATATCGGCCTATAATTCCCACATAAAGTGTGATCTTTATCCATTTTTGGTATGAGGGTAATATAAGCCTGCATACTCTGAGAACCAAAAGGTACTGCAGTGGAAACTGCGTTAAACGTCTGTTTCATTATAGGCATGAGTTCCGTTTTAAATGTCTTATAGAACCTAGGGGTGAATCCATCCGGTCCTGGGCTTTTCCCAGGTACTAATGAGTCAATTACTCTTTGTATTTCTTCCATAGAGAAATCACACTCAAGCTGGCTGGACTCTGAGGGTGTTAAAGCCGGGATTGCGGTTTCCTTAATATACTGCTGTATTTTTTGCTGGGCCATCTCAGGGTTGCCATACATCTTCCCCTTAGGAATATTATACAGCTCTGTAAAAAATCTTTGGAATTCTTTTAGAATCCCTTTTGGATCATATCTCATGTCTCCATCAACTGACTTTATCTTGGCAATGGGTAGTATGCTGTTTCTATTTTTTAGGGCCCTTGCCAGCAATTTACCTGGCTTGTTGCCCTGTTGATAAAATAAGGCCCGATTTTTATCCCTAACGTATAGCGTCTTTTCATTCAATAATATTTGCAATTCTGCCTTTAATTCTGTTGCTATCAATAGTGTTTCCCGCGTTAGGTTTTGTTTATGTTGTGTTTCTGCCGTCTCAATTTCTTTAAATAATTGAGTAATTCTACAGTTTTTCTGTTTTTTCAATCTAGACCCATGTTTTATAAACAAGCCTCGCAACACACATTTCAATGCTTCCCATTGTATTGGCAGTGATGTGATATCTCCAATATGATCAGACCCAAAGTCCGTTATTGCTTTTCTTATTTCTGATACACACATCTCGTCATAAAGCAAATTATCGTTAAGACGCCAGTTACCCCTGCTATTGTCCCCCCTATGTAGATCTACTTTTAGAAACACGGGTGCATGATCGGACCAAATTGAGTTACCTATTTCTGCAGCGAGGATGGTGTTTATCCCTCTCTGGTTTATTAAGAAGAAATCTATACGGTGATATGATCCGTGCACCTTAGAGTAAAATGTGAAATTCTTCTCAGTTGGGTGCAGTAACCGCCAAATATCCACTAATTGACGTTTAGCCAATAAATCCTTAAATTTCCTCTTATCTTTACTACGCTGCACTATTGTCGGTGCTGTGGTATCAATCCCGCCATCCATAACGAAGTTGAAATCGCCCCCCACTATTATTATACCTTCTGCTTTTTCCATAAGCTGATTAATCAATTGTAAGCCTACTTTGATCTGGTTTTGATTAGGTAGGTATATGTTTATCAAGGTGTATTTTTGGCCATGTATATTAAGCTTCAGTAGTATTGCTCTTCCATCCCTATTGCGCCATTCCTCTAGCACTTGAATTGGAATTGTGCTATGTATTGCGATAGACACCCCTCTCGATTTAGAATACCCGTAAGAATCATGGAACCAAGTGCTATAATATTTATTTTGTAGGTTAGGGATATGATCCGACCGGAAATGCGTCTCCTGAAAGAAAATAATCCCCACCTTCTGTTTATGAAGAGAATATAGAACCTGTGATCTCTTTGATGATGAGTTGAGACCCCTAATATTATAGGAACAAATATTCATTGCTAATCAAAGCTTACGGGGGATGGACCGACAAGGGAAAAAAAAAAACAAAAAAAAAAAACAAAAAATGAACCCACCCAAAAACTATCCTACCCACCCCTACCCACCACACTCACACCAATTCGTACTTAATTGACTATAAACAGTCTATCTTACTTTAACGTAAGTACCCTATGCTAGGGGGAGCGGAGCGTACCCTCGAATTACCGCCCATCAATCGGTGGCAGCACACTGAATTTTTGTGTATTATATACCTTTTTAATTCATTTCCCTTTGTCTGATTGGTTCCGCTGGTTACGGGGGAGAACAAACTTTCATAAAGGATAGTAGCTTTCACCAGTATCCTATATATGTCCCTCTATACTGTATTTAAGAATATACATACTCTCTTAATGGCCTAAATAAGCCATACCTAAATAAAAAGGGGGGGAGGGAGAAAAAAAAAACCCAAAAAAAAAAGGGGGGGGAGGGGGGGAAAAAACCTCCACCTCCCCCATACCCTAGTATCTACACACATTCAAAACAATGCTATCCGTATACCAAAAACAAACCATTATATCTATTTTGAACTAATAATAGTGCTCAAAATTATAACCAAAACCTATACGTTTCTATATAAAAATCAAGACAACAAAACACAAAAAAAAAAAAGGGGAGGGAGGGGGGGTCCCCTTACCTATCCCCAATCACATGCGTACATCATTCAGTGCAAAACCTAAAAACCTAACATTATGCATAATGTATCAACTTAAATACCATCATCATATCATCATCTGTGCTACTATTAGATATTGAAACCATCCTCTATGTAAAACCTAAGATCAAGAATCTAATTAATATACCCTCTTATGTTAATAAAAAAAAAAAAAAAAAAAACATCACCCAACCCCCCTATCCTCACACAAGTCTATCATCTCCAATACAGTGATAAAGCAAATACATAAGCTAAATATAAAAATATTCAATTTGGACCACAAGTGGCCAGAACAAGTATGGTGAAAATCTTTACGCTCTTGTGTACTCATACTACATAAAAAAAAATAAATAAATAAATAAAAAAAGGGCAGAGGAAGAATACGTACATCATTCTGTGTAAAACCTTACATTGTGCATATGTGCATTGTACATTGTGCAAGTATTAACTATTAAAACCATCATCCGTGAAGAGCCTAAGATCAAGAATCTAATTTACCCTCTTGTATTAATATACTAAAAAAAAAAAAAAAAAAAAAAAAAAAAACCCCATCACCCAACCCCCCTATCCTCACACGAGTCTATCATCTCCAATACAGTGATAAAGCAAATACATAAGCTAAATATAAAAATATTCAATTTGGACCACAAGTGGCCAGAACAAATATGGTGAGAATCTTTACGCTCTTGTGTACTCATACTAAAAAAAAAAAAAAAAAGGCAAAGGAAGAATACGTACATCATTCTGTGTAAAACCTTACATTGTGCATATGTGCATTGTACATTGTGCAAGTATTAACTATTAAAACCATCATCCGTGAAGAGCCTAAGATCAAGAATCTAATTTACCCTCTTGAATTAATATGCTAAAAAAAAAAAAAAAAAAAAAAGGGGGGGGGGTACTCCCATCTCCCCCCCCCATCACAACATTGAGTGTAGGGCAGACCCTGTGCATAGTGTATCAAAAAAAAAAAAAATATATATAAAAATGATCACCCCAACCCCCCCATCACCCAAACCTCCTACCCTCACACATACCCATCATCTTTGATACAGTGATTAAACACATGCATTAACTATATGAAAAAAAAAAATAAAAAAAAAAACCCCTTTACTTCCCTTCCCCCCCCCCCTTTCCCCTCATCTCTATTCAATTCAGACCACAGGTGCCCAAAACAGATGGTGAAAAACTTTGTGCTCCTGTATAAAAAAAAAAAAAAAAAAAAAACCCCACCTCCCCCCGAATCTATCTAGACATTTTTATATATGGGATAGGCCAGTCTGGTAATTCTATTTCTGGCTAACTAAGGGTTGACACAAACTGCGGCAAGTCCTCTAGGTCTCTAAATACAGCAATATGTCCTTCTTTCTGCGCTTGTAGTTGGAATGGGAATTTCCATCTGTACTGGAGATTGTTCTTCTTTAGCTGTTCCACTAGGGGTTTTAACGCCCTTCTACGATCTAAAGTAAATTTGGAAAGATCCTGAAAAAATTGTATTGGGGCCCCTTCAAACAGGATAATATTCTTTACACGTGCAGCCTGCATAATCCTATCTTTAATATGCGCATAATGCATCTTGCAGATGACATCACGTGTCTTGTTAAGATCCAATCTTCTTATTCCTGCTGTTCTATGGGCCCGATCAATTATCAGTTCCTTTACCTCTATCCCCAGAATTAACTCTTGGAAGATCCTTTGTAGGGTGTTTGTTAACTCTTTAGCCCCCACTTCCTCCTTTAATCCTCTTATTCTAATGTTCGATCTCCTACTTCTATTTTCTTGCTCGTCGATGCTGTTAATTAAGTGATGAATTTGCCTTTCTTGTTTATGTATATTTGCTTTTAGTTTCATTGATTCCTGCTCGACATTCGAAAGTTTAGTATCTAACGTGGCTGTTTTTTCTTGTGTGTTTTTAATAGACACCTTAAGCTCAAGCACTTCCTTTTTGTATAAATTCTCCAGTCTAAACACATATTGGTCCATATCTTCCCTAGTTGGCAAGGATTGGATATATTTTCTCATATCCCAGTTCTCTTTTTCCACTTCTTTTGGATCACTACCCGAGCCTGAGGTATCCACTAATGAGCTACTTCTGGGGTGCTGGGGTTGAACTTCTCCTGATGATCTGGATCCCCCCGAGATTTCTGCTATGTCTGAAATATCCTGTGGCGTTTGTAAGGCTTGTAATACGCGGGGAGATTGCAGCTGTAGTTGTTGGAATATCTCCTTGATATCTGCCGTTTGTGTAGCTTGTGACCCAGCGGGGTTTTTACTTTTATTTTCTTCCCTTTCTTTCTTATTCTTCTGGGATTGCGGTGTTTTATTTCCCTTTTTAGGTGCCATAGCTACGTGTCTTTTACTAACTTTTACACACACCCTCCCTTTGCATTACACCTTCCAACCACCTACACTCGCAGGATTTATATGCGCGCCAAGGGTTAAAAATCCCTCTTCTGTTCTTTAATATATATTATAAAGGGATGGTATCAAAATATTGCCACTATCTTAAATTGCTTGTCCTTCTCGTGACTCTTTCACGTTACTTCTCCTCCAGGTCAAATTCCGATTTATAGTGTGACTTGTATTGCTTATCTTCCTTAAGCCATTAGTTTGAGCACAATTCTAACAAGCCACACAGACATGTCCAAATAATCAACTAGCATATCATTACAGGCAGAGTATCCAATCAGAAGTGTCAGTCTTTAGAACTGTATGGGTTAACCACCGACTTCCCATGCAAACATTGATTCTTTATCTTAGTATTACAGAGGAAAGAGGGAGAGCAAAAACACAAAAAGAGAAAAAAATCGACTACATTATGTCGCAGATACTATCCCTTGATCGCTATTTATAGAGGGGGATAAGTGTTGTTGATGCAATGTCTCTTTAAGTTAATCGATTCAACCACAGTCTATATACCCCTCAAATGTTTAAGCTGACTCAGGGTCCTTTAATCTTCCCAGTGATACTTTTTCCGGCTTAAACCTATATGATTTCTTATGCAGACTTATGTACTTTGAACAACTTATTTCTTCCTTTTTCCCTTCTCCTCTCGTCTTCCCCTACTATCACTTTACACCGCTTCCATAGTCGTACCTGGTATTTGGGATATGAATCTCTTCCTTCCTTTGGTATGACGCGGCGTCTGTATAAGTAAGGCTTTTCCTGGGTACCTGATAGCTGGGAGATCTCTCGGTCCTCCTGCTCTCTGCTGTATGAGTCCCGAGGGCTTCCACAGGAGTACGCGTCCCCGCAGCGAGCCGCCCCTGCTGCCTGTGTCTGCAGACAGACAGAGACACCCGCTCGGCTTCGATCTGTCTCCCGGACCGCTCCTCGGTCTCGCTCTCGGCACCGGACCGACACCGTTCCTTCCTCAATTCCCCGTGTAGGTCTCCACCTCCTCACGCCGACGCTCTTGTCAAGGCGGCTCCTCTCAGCTAGCTCGATCTCTTTGTCAGGGGAAGTCTTAGAGGTCAGCCCAGACGCTAAGCATATAGACCGTCTGCCTCATCCCTCCTTCTCTATGGCGTCTGTAGCATTGCAGCGTGTCTGCCACTCAATCTCTCTAGGCGGCCATCTTGGGCATCAGCTCGTCAGGATTGTCTTTTAGTGACGTTATAGGGCTGGGGATTGTGGTGACATCTTTTTTCTTGGCTATATTATGGAATATCTCTAGTGTGGTGCTGTGATGGGGTGTCTTTTTAGATTGCTTGGGTGTTTGTTCCTCGGGATCCTTGGTGAAAAAGTGAGTGGTATTGGGTTTAGTTCTGCTTCTAACATCACCCAGTCCTTCGCATGTGCATGGCAGTGCCAATCAATCACCCTAGCTATGTGTGATGCATAATAATAATGCTTGAAATTCAGGAGTCCAATCCCTTCTAGTTCCTTAGGTTGTGTTAATTTAGTCAGTTTTATCCTAGGTTTCTTTTGCTGCCAGAGGAACCCCAGTACTGCGGAATTCAGCGTTTTAAAGAATTTCTGTGGTATTTTAACTGTTAAGGTGCGCATAAGGTATAGGAGTCTAGGTAGTACCACCATCTTGATGATTGCTGCCCTTCCAAACCACAAAAAGCAGCCTTAGTTCCAGCTATCGAGATTCCTCTCACAGCTCCGGAGTAGGGGGGCATAGTTCCTCTCAAAGACAGACTGGAGTTGGGGCGTTAACAATGTCCCTAAGTATTTAAGAGCTGACGGTTCCCAACGGAATGTGGAGTTGATTTTAGTCTGTTCAAGGATCTTGTCTGGGTGAGAAATATTCAGTGCCTCAGATTTTGAATAATTGATCTTTAAATTTGATAAATATTCATAGTGTGAGAATTCTTTCAGCAAGTTAGGGATGGATATTAATGGATCTGTCAAAAAAAATAAAAGGTCATCAGCGTATGCCGCGACTTTAAACTCCCTGTCCTTCACCATAAACCCATGAACTGCTTCATTTGTTTAAACCCATCTAATAAAGGGTTCCAGCGATAAGATGAACAACAGAGGTGACAGCGGGCACCCCTGTCTTGTCCCGTTTGTAATATGTACTTTCTTTGATAACGTGCCATTGATTTTCAGCTGTGCAGTTGGGCCTTGATATAGTGCAGAGATCCAGGACATCATATGTGTGCCCATGCCTATGTGCCTACATACTGCCAGCATGTAGTCCCATGCTACTCTATCGAAGGCCTTCTCCGCATCCGTGGAGAGGAGAAGACCCTCGATATTTCGCGTTTTTGTTGCATGAATCAGGAGTAGGGCTTTGGAAACATTGTCCTTAGCCTCTCTGCCCGGCACAAACCCAACCTGCTCTAGGCCTATCAATCCCGGAAGCAGGGGGCCCAATCTCATAGCAAGAACCTTTGCAAATAGTTTGACATCTATATTTAGTAGAGAGATTGGTCTGTAACTAGCACAATCTCCGGGGTCCTTGCCTTCCTTCGGTATTATCGCAATGTGTGCCGTAAGGAAGTCAGGAGTTACTTCTCTCTGTGAGGACAGGGAGTTCAAAGCGTCTCTAAGCGGGTTCGTTACAATGTCAGTGAAGGTTTTGTAGTAGATAGGGGAAAAGCCATCCGGCCCTGGGCTCTTACCTGATTTAAGTTTATTAATGGCTTGCATAATTTCTTGGGACGTCAGAGGGTCTTCCAGTAGGCGTGAGTCAGACTCTGTAAGGATGGGTAATCCGCTCTGGGTTAGGTAGTCTTGGATAATGTGCGCCCTATCTCCTGTCATGTGGGATTGTTTGTGTTGTTTAGGTAGGTTGTAAAGTTTTGTGTAGAAATCGTGAAAATGTTCCGCAATCGCCTTAAAAGTCACATCAAGTTTTCCATTCCTATCCTTAATACCAGCAATGTGGTTGTTAGCGTTTTGTGTCCGCAATGCCCTTGCCAGGAGTTTGCCTGCCTTGTTCCCTGACTCGTAGTATATTTAAAAAAAAAAAATAGCATACGTTTGGTTCTGTGGTCAAAAATCTGTTGCAATTCTTTCCTAGCTTCTAGGAGTTTGATGGCGGAATCAATGGAGAGAGATTGCTTATGCAATCTTTCTAATGTGTTAATCTGCATAATGAGCTTTTTTATATTAGCTTCTCTCTCTTTTTTTCGTCTACAGCCCATTGCAATCAGGATTCCACTAATGGTACATTTGTGGGCTTCCCACACCATCAAGGGGTCTGCTCCTGGCGTGGCATTGTTTTTAAAAAATTCAGTTAGGTTGGCAGTCAGTTCTGTAAGGAGTGATGGATCTGTCAGCAACGATGCGTTCAGTCTCCAGGTCTGTTGTCTTTGTGTATGGTTCAGTAAATTCGTGGACAGGGATATAGGGGCATGATCTGAGATTGTTTGGACACCCACTTGTGAGCCTGTCACTCGGGAAAGATCTCTTTGTAAGATAAATAGATAATCTAGCCGAGCATATCTTGAATGAGGAATGGAAAAGTGCATGAAGTCTTTCCCATCCGGGTTCAAGCAGCGCCATGTGTCTATCAGCTGTAAGGACTGCAAAAGAGATTTGATTTTTTTAAGAATTTTGTATGAAAGACATGTCTTTCCGTTTGACGTGTTAGACAGAGGGTTCAGTGGGACATTAAAGTCTCCTCCCAGAATTATACATCCTGACGCAAACCCCGCAAGCTTCCTGATAATGCGTTGGCAAAATGGGACATGTCCCCTGTTGGGGAAATAGCTAGGGTTATCGGAGTTCCTCCGTAGGTTCCCCTGAGAAAAACAAACCTACCCTCCGGGTCACATAGTTATTCAGCTAGTTCAAAAGGGGCCTCCCTGCTAATCAAGATAGAGACTCCCTTTGATTTTGAGTCTGGGTTTGTAGCATGAAATGCTCTAGTAAAATGCGGATTTGTAAGAATGGGTGCATGACTCGTTTTAAAATGGGTCTCCTGAAGGTAGACAAAATGTGGCTTACCCTTCTTGAGTTCTCGTAAGACGGTGGAACGACATTCTGGAGTGTTGAGGCCTCTAATATTGTGGGATATCACCAATGGGTGGTCTCCCAGAGATGAGTAGGCCATGGCAGGAGGTTAGGAGGAGGTGCTCGGATCTCCCAGCTATGAAGAGAACACAACTTTGATACTGAAATTAGTGTTTGATTCAAGTACTAGGAATTACAGTCATACAATATTGCTAGCTAGCACCAAGTATAAGTTTGTGAAAGAAAAGAGAAATATAGAGAAGTAGAAAGAGAAGATATAGGAAGAATTGAGTAACACAAAGAGTTAGCGTTGGAAGGCCGTCACCCAGGACGGCTAGAAGCTCTGTTCCCCAGTGAGGCCGACCAACTTTTTTAAGTGTATTCTGCGCTCCAATCGGGAGTTACAAGATACTCTGTGGGGTTAGTGGGAGGTGCTAACAACCGGTTGTCAGCTCACTACTGCAAAAATCTAAAATAAAAGAAAAAACTAGGAAAAAATCGTGTGAACGGAGATATGGACTAAAAGGAAAAAAAAAAAAGATTGTCCAAATTGCCGCACACACGGCCACAACTGGTAAAATTAAACTTAAAACACTAATACATAGATCACACCCGACCAAGGTGCGTATGGTAGGATGGCATTAATTAGGGGATAGTTTCATCCATCACTATTTAGTGACCAGTGTGGATGAACTATTAATACCTCTTTACTTTATAGTTAATTTAGATTTTAAGTTCACCGTTGGAAAAATAGTCCTCAAATGCTTTTGCCATATATGAGATAAGTACAGTTCTGGTGTTCGTGTGACAGGATCTTTGTGTCTTTAGGTGAATTTCTATCCTCTCCGGCAACTCTGACTATGGATAATCCTTCAGCTTGGATGATCTCAGGAACCAGCATGTGTTTAGTCTTTTAGCTATCAGGTAATTGGAGTAGAAGTAGCTTCCAATGCAGGTGTTATATAGTTCGGGTGGTTAGGTAGAAATTCAGGACCGATTGACTGTGTGATCTCAAAAGTGTCCAGGATTTCGCTATTCCTGTTGGAGGACTGCGCTCTTGTTTTGGGGACCCAAAGCTATGCGAGAACAAAGCGAGGTGAACCTCATGGAATCACGACATTGTAAACAGTAGTCAAAGTTGTAGTTAAGCCTGGAAGGGCAGGTATTGTGGTAGTTCAGTTAAGAGGTATCTCCCATATAGCTACATTACATAACAGCATGAAATGTTGGACATTACTAGTCTTCTGGCTCATTGGCAGCTTCATTTAATCGTTTAGATGTTCCTGCCTTAAAGCTGCTGCCTCGGTTGTATCTATTTCTTAGATTGCCTCTTGTCTGGCGAGGCAAAAGGTGAGGTTGGCGGAGTTCTTTCCAATGGGGGCTGAAGGAAGTCAGCATACCACTCCGGTAAGTTAATTTGGTCTAAATCCAGGGCTTCGTAGAAGTCCGAGAGATCTGCTGGCGTGCGCAAAATATACTGGTGGCCATTGTGGGTGACCGTGAGTGCGAATGGAAAGCGCCAGGTATATCTTAAGTCTTTTTCCCTCAATTTCTCCCGCAGGGGGCGCAAAGCGCATCTGTTTCTCAGCGTGATCTGAAATAAGTCCTGGAAAAGCATCAGCGTTGCTCCATTAAAAATAATGCTATCATTTCTCCTGGCTTTGCGCATTATTTCTTCCTTTAGGCCAAAGCTTTGCAAGCAGCAAATTACATCTCTTGGAGGTGCTGCATCAGGCCCTTTAAGTCTGAGTGCTCTGTGTGCCCTTACAAAATCAATGTCTATGTCTTCTTGCCTTTCCAGGAGGCTGTTAAAAACTCTCCTCAATGCTGGGATAATTTGGGCAGCTTCCACTGATTCAGGGATCCCCCTTACACCTTCGCCCTCGGTTGTCAAGGTCCTCGATATGCCTATTCATTTCAATTAAGTGACTTCAATTACGCTTGTGTGACTGTATTTCTCTCTAGTTTATGGATAGCCCGGTCCCTGCGTTTCCCCTCAGCCTCTGTCTCCACCATTTTCTCATTAAGGACAATCATGCTAGTTTTCAGGTCCATAACCGCTGCTGAGAAAGAGGCTTTGATGTCAGTGGTGAACATTTTCATATCTGAGAACGTCAGGGGGTGATCTGGTCTGGACTTACCCCTATCTGTGCTCTCTGGGGCCGATTAGGAGTCCTCACTGCCCTCATCGTCTCGGTATGTCGGCGCCATCTTAGGCCTGGTCACACTGCGTCGTGCTGCCGCCTTAGATAAAAAGATGTCCGCAATGTTTTGGTTTGCCAGTGACACCAAATTGCGATGAGGACGACCTTGTGGTGTCGGGTGTAGCTTTTTACCCGGCATCTGGGCGCTGTAGGTCGGGTGGAGTGTCTTTCACGGCCGCATGTGCAGCGGAGCTCCTTTACTGTGCTGCCATCGTCGTTGCATGCCAAGCCACTCCCCCGCTTTATGCCTTTTGATTGGGGAGTTAAATCCCTGCGTGTTATGGGAGGCTATCTTGAGTTTTGCTGTTTGTGACGTGGGGTCAGCCATGGATGTGAGGGGGTGGAGCACATGTACATTAGGGTTCCTACCTGGTTCCATGAAGAGGGAAGTCTTGTCTTGAAGCAGCTGCTTGAGTTCAGCAACGTGGGAGTGTAAGATCGGTGAGCTATTACTGAGTGCACCTGGGGGGGAAGAAGAAGAAGTTAGGGAGGGTAAAGGAAAGCCAGAAGTAAGGTTGAAGGAAGATAAAGGTGAGAGACCTCAGGGCTAGGGAAGAAAGTGTCCCTTGTTCCTGAGGGGCAGGACTGGCTTGCCAGGCCCTGCTCCAATACCCTAAGAAACTCAGAGTTCGGTGTGGGGGCAACCAACAATGGGGTTGCATTCCTGGTGATTCTAGGGGAATAGAGCTCCTCTAGATCTCAACAGATGGAGTGGCAAGTGGACCCGCTCCGTCCTCGTGGCCCCTTGTAAATGGTAGGAGTAGTGGACCCAAAGATGAGAGTCAACGTGTCTTGAACCAAGTATGTTAAGACAAGAAAACACAGTAACAAACAAAAAACAAAAAACAACAAAACTTTCCAAAAGGGGAAAACATGTTTGCTGTTCCCATGGTGAGGAACCATCTTGGGGGATTAGGGGGGTGAGGGTAATAAGGGAAGAGTGGGAAGGGGTATGGGGAAGATGGATTTGTGGGGGGAGTGGGGGTAGGCAGGTTAGGAAGGGGAAGAGAGAGGTAATCAGAGACAAAGACAATACCAGTCCATTGGGTCCTGGACCCTAGATCATGATCCGACGGTCCGATGGTATAGATCAGCGAACAGTATGGAGGGTCTTGTGGAAATTTAAATCAGAGATCTAAACATGAAAGAGTACAAATCAAGAAGTGTAAAAAGCCTAGATGAAAGCGAACTGGTCTGGCCATAGTAATGGAGGCCTAGGTGGGTGTAGGAGCAACCACTACACCATCAGAAATCCGAATGTCCTCAGAATTGAGGAGAGAAAAACCCTCATGGGCGATTGAGTCTCAGGTTCATCTCGGTGGGATAGAGTCTCTGAGCCATTTTGATTGTTGCTTGACCCATAGGGGGGTGAGGGGGCTGGTCAGTGGGGGTCTCTTGGAGGTGTTAGGACGGCATTCCTCTTGGTGATGAGAGGATTCCTGGGAGATAAATCCGAGTTGCAAAAGAAGACGTTCGCCATTTTGGAAGTTGATGAATCCGTAAGACTTGTCTTTTTTTTTTTAATTCTTTATTTATTTAAGGCAAAGTTCCTTGAATTAAACAAATTCAGTGAATTAAAAGATATGTTCAAACACACCAATATCGTTATTAACAGTTCAAGGATTACTTCGTCTATGTGAAAACCATTATAGAAATAAAAACCAGAAGGTCTAAAATGCCTCCTTGAAAAATTATCATGTTAACAAGACCTAAAGAGTAAATCAATCCAGAGTGTAGATCATGTACCATTATCTTACCACTAGAAATTGCATAATCTTCATGGGTCTTATGATCTCTACATTTATGATACAGCTGTACAGCAGCTGAAGTATCTTAACGAAATTTGTATATCAGGAAGAGAAAGAGAGAGAAAAGAACATGAAAGCAGAGAGAGGGGGGGAAGAGGGGAGAGGGAGGGTAATCATTCCCATACAGGTTATCCAAACTATTCCCAGTGCGTTAGGTGTGATTCATTCATGTCATAGATTCAGCCACTTCTTGCAAGTATGAGTTCGTACCTGTAAAGTGTCTCCAGGGCCTCCACTTATCCCTGAATTGTTCTTCCGTATTATGGAGGGTAGCAGTAAATTCCTCCATGCGGAATATACAATTGACTTTGGAGTACCACAGGACCCTGGTAGGTGGCTGGGGTTGCCTCCAGAGTGTGGGAATACATGCCCTTGCTGCATTGAGGAGTTGCATTGTCAGAGTTTTTTTGTATTTCCGAATGGGTCTCTCTGTCAGATGTAAGAGACATGCAGCCGGATTGTCTTGCAGGTCTACTGAAGTAAAGCTTTTAATAGTCGTTGCCACCTTCTCCCAGACCAGTCTCAATACTGGGCATGCCCAAAAGATATGGATAATGGTACCCACTGCCATATCGCAACGCCAGCACTTATCCAAGACGTTTTTATTCATCTTATGGAGTATGTAGGGGATTCTATACCATCCGGACATTTTGTATCCCATTTCCTGATATTGGTTCATGATGGAAGACTTATGTGCCAGAGTTTGGATTTTATCTATCTGTTGTGGTGAAAACTGAATCTCCAAGTCCTTTTCCCATTTTTGAATAAATGTCAGGGTTGGCTCTTCGGTCTGGGTAGTCAGGTAGTTGTACAGCAAAGAGAGCGTATGCCATGAGGGTTCCCCAGCCTTACAAAGCGATTCAAAGGGGGTAAGGTCTCGTGGAATGTACAACGTCTTCTGCAGAGACTGTAAAAAGTGTTGGAGTTGGTAGGTACTGAAAGCGTCTAGTGGTGGGTCTGTGAGGTTAGAAATGGCTGACAGCGAGGGGAGCTCCCCCTGCGGCCAGACATCCATCAGACTACATTTCCCTGTCACAGTCAATTGTCTTATCTTTCTAGTGAGCCTCGGTACGAAGTCCGGGTTGCCTATTACCAGCGTCATAGGGGAGGGCAGCGGTGAGAGACCAGTGGTGTGCATGGGGGACCTAGCTACCTTAAGAGTGGCACCTACCAAAGGGTGATTCCTCATGTCTTCTGGTGGTGGTGATGTAAGCCATGGAGAGGTCAAGAGGGAAATAAAGGCATCTTCAAGTTCCATCCCAACCCACTGTTTGGATTCTTTATTACAATGCCAGTCCACAATCCTCGATAGATGCACTGCTCTATAATAGTTGAGGAAGTCTGGGAAGCCAATGCCCCTTTTCTCCTTTGGTCTAGTCAAAATTTGCATTTTCGTCCTGGGTGACTTATGTGCCCAAATGAAGTCTCTAACTATCGTCCGGAGCTGTTTGAAAAAATGCAACGGAATCCGGATTGGAATGGTTTGGAGTATGTACAAAATCCTTGGCAGAACTGTCATATTTAAGGCGTTGCACTGGCCGAACCATGTCAAGGTCAAGGTATGCCAATTGCAGAGGTCAGCTTTCAGTCTATGTAGCAGGGGTATATAATTAAAGGTATACAAGTGTGCCAGGTCCGGTGTGATGTCAATACCCAGATATCGAATAGATTTATCTGCCCAATGAAATGCAAAGGACTTACGCACACTGTGGGCCTCTGATTCTGGAATCGTTTTATTTAACACTGCGGATTTGGCACAGTTGACACCAAAATTTGACAGCTCCCCATATTTCCGTAGAGCTGCTAGGATATTGGGAAGCGATACCCGCGGATTTGAAACAAAGAAAATCAGGTCGTCGGCGAAGGCCGCAATTTTGTGATGTCCCAAGGGCTTCCACATGCCTGTGATATTTGAGTCATCCCTTATGTGGCACATAAATGGTTCTAGGGTCAAAATGAATATAAAGGGGGACAGGGGGCATCCCTGTCTCGTACCGTTTGCTATTGTAAAAATCTCGGAACGCCACTCGTTTACCCGTACCGCCGCCGCCGCTTTGGAATAGAGGAACAGAATCCAGTTAAGCATATTGGGGCCAAGACCAATGTGTGCCAGGGTGACCCGCATAAAATGCCAGGCCACCCTGTCAAAGGCCTTTTCTGCATTTGCTGAGAGCAGGAGAAAGGGCCGTCTAGTTGGGTGAATCGTGTGGATTTGATTAAAAACCCTAGAAGTATTGTCTCTTGTCTCTCTCATCGGCACGAAACCCACCTGGTCTAAGTGTATTAAATGTGGGATATGTCATATGAGTCGGTTTGACAGTATTTTGGAGAAAAGCTTTAAATCAATGTTTAGGAGTGCAATTGGGCGGTAATTTCCACACTGGGATAGGTCCTTCCCTTATTTGGGTATCAGAGATATATATGCTCTCAGTGAGTCCTCCAGTATGGGGTTTCCCCCTCTAATGCCCCGTACACACGGTCGGATTTTCCAATGGAAAATGTCCGATCGGAGCGTGTTGTCGGAAATTACGACCATGTGTGGGCTCCATTGGACATTTTCAATCGGATTTTCCGACACACAAAGTTGGAGAGCAGGAGATAAAATTTTCCGACAACAAAATCCGTTGTCGGAAATTCCGATCGTGTGTACACAAATCCGACGGACAAAGTGCCATGCATGCTCAGAATAAATAAAGAGATGAAAGCTATTGGCCACTGCCCCGTTTATAGTCCCGACGTACGTGTTTTACGTCACCGCGTTCAGAACGATCGGATTTTCCGACAACTTTGTGTGACCATGTGTATGCAAGACAAGTTTGAGCCAACATCCGTCTGAAAAAATCCATGGATTTTGTTGTCGGAATGTCCGAACAAAGTCCAACCGTGTGTACGCCCTATTAACGTGTTGTATGCAGCCACAAAGTGTGACATCAAAAAAGTCACAAAAAATTGGTAATAAGTCAAAGTGAAGCCATCAGGCCCCGGCGCCTTCCGAGGTTTTGTCTGAGCCAAAGCTACATGAAATTCCTCTGCGGTAATCTCCGACTCCAAAGAGTCTCGTACTTCATCTGGTAATGTGGGCATACCAGAGGCCCTGATGTATTCACTCGCTGACTCAGTCTTGGTCCATAAAGCCTCGGAGGACTCTCCTGGGTGCAAGTTATATAATTTCCGATAATAATCGCAAAATTCCTCTGCTATCTCTTTGGAAGGGTGTACTGTGGTCCCCTGTCTTGTTGTAACATGGGGGATAAAGGTGCGTTTCCTTGTGCAACGTAGAGCTCTAGCTAGCATCGAGCCCGGTTTATTTGCAAATTCAAACAGGGAGCGCCTAGCCCAAGCTAAGCTTTGAGTTGTCTTTTGGTAGAGTAAGTCCTTCAATTCCCCCCTGGCCTTCAGTAAAGCCTTAAGATGAGCTTCGGCCAGTGAATGCTTGTGTAGTAGCTTGAGGGAGCGCACCTGAGAGATCAGCAAGTCAATCTTCCTATTTCTTACTCGTATCTTTAAGGCTCCTATCCTGATCAGCTCACCCCGCACTACACATTTGTGTGCCTCCCATACCAGCATGGGGCTTACTGACGAATCAACGTTTTCAGAAAAGTAATTTGAGAGAGTTTTCGCTATTTCTTTGCTTATTACTTCGGGGATTTGCAACAGGGATTCATTAAGTTTCCATGTCGGGGGTGCACGGGATTCAGTATCCCAACACAGGGTCACGTGGGTCGGTGCATGGTCAGAAAAAGATATATAATCAATCTGGGAGGAGGTGACAAGAGGTAAGTCCTTATGCTGAATCAAAAAGAAGTCAATCTTGGAATATGTCTGATGTACAGACGAATAATAGGTATAGTCTCTATCCTCTGCATGCATAATTCTCCAAGGATCAACCAAATTCAGATTTAGTAGCTCTGCTTTAGGTTTTTTGAGATAAGAGAAAGACAGATGTGACGCCCCTCTAGAGACATCAAGTAAGGGCTCCTGTGCATAATTAAAATCACCACCTAACAGAAAAATACCCTCTCGAAATTCCAATATAATTGGAACTAGAGACCTCAGGAAGGCAAGGTGGTCTGTGTTTGGAAAATAGACATTTACCAGGGTCACTGTGGTATTTCCAATTTTCCCTTTCAGAAGCAAGTATCGGCCCTGTAAATCTGCACGTTCTTCCAGGAGGGTCCAGGGGACTGATTTAGCGATCAGAATACTGACTCCCTTGGATTTTGACAGAGGTGAAGGCGCATGATATGCATTGGGGAAGTCTCGATTGTAAAGCCTGGGAACTACTTAGAGATTAAAATGAGTCTCCTGCAGGAATGCTACCTGGCTATGGGATTTTTTAAGATCAGAAATGAGTCTGGAGCGTGTGGCTAAATCTCGGACATTTAAAGAGGTAAATTTAATCCCTTGTGTCAAATGACGTGGAGGGAGCCTTATAGAGGATGACATGGTAAAAATGGGGGGGGGGGGGGCAAGGAAAGGGGGAAGGAGAGGAAGAAGATCAGAAAAAGGAAGTAAGGAAGAAGCAAGCACCAAAGAGTGGAAAAAGGAAGAAAAGTAGTTAGTAGGGTGCTCTAGTATTTGCTAAGCAAATTCTTGCACAAAAATGCGCCGCCTATAATCGGGGAGTGGGAGTCTGACTCTGTAAAGCAGTGGGAGACGTGCTATCGGGTTGGAACCCATATTATGTTAACACTCTACTGAAACCTCATAGAGAGGCAGCCCAGGGGAGCCCTCTCCTTCATACCAGATTAACTGCCCTGAAGGACAACTGAGTGGTGACCCGTCCTTTCTATGAGAGGACACATATATTCATTAACAACCAAAATTATAAACATATTTAAACAAATCTGAACCTATGATAGCAAACCTCGGAATCAACAAGCTCTGTGTTCCAGAGCCTTTTGGGAGAGAACCTGCAACACGCCCAAGCCACATTCCAAAAAAAGAAATAAAAAAAGTAAAACTGCTGGAAAGTAGTGGCGGGGGGGAGACAACGCAGGTCCGTCCCCATCCGGCTCCAGATTGTGACCAGACTACTCGGTCTTTCCGTCTAAATGTTAAAACTATCTAAGTCAAAGGTTCTTGAAGTTCAAAGCCGTATAGGCCAACTATGTGGTTCCACAGAACCAAGGCCTACTTAGAGGACAAAAAGGATACCGACAGTCTGTGTCATTACAAAAATATTGAAATGCTGGGTAAACTCCTTGCTGGCGTCGGCTTAAGATGCCTTCTCCAGCTATGGTTTAGGAGATATTGGTTCGTCCCTGGATTCAGCTTCTGGTTTGGAATGTTGCCGTCGTCTGCTACGTCTTTGTGGTCTTGGGGACGCCGGCCGAGTGGTGCCAAATGTAAGAGGAAAGTCCAACCAATCAGGAATGGATATCCCAGGATGTCCAGAAAGGCGAACAAATCCGATAACTGGTCCGGCCATCGCGGGATGAAGGAACCGCCACCTTTGAGCACTGCAAGGTGAAAAGGGTGGCCCCCATCTGTGCGTAGCTCCCGCATTCCTAATGGCTTCCAGTAGGGGGCACAACATGCCTCTCATTCTGAGCGTAAGCCATGATAGATCTGGGAATAAATGCACAGCTGCATCATCAAAGTCCACCGGGCCGTTGGTCCATGCCTGTCGCATTATTTCTTCTTTTACAGCATAAAAATGGACCCTGGCCAGGACGTCTCTAGGGAGAAGAGCCTCTCCTCCTCTGGGACCCTGTACTCTGTGTACCCTGTCCAGTTCCAATTCTGCTGTAGGCGGTTTATCCAGGGGGTGGTTAAAAATAGCTGTTACTGTAGACCTGAGATCCCCCCAGAGGTAGCTTCCGGCAAGCCGCGCAGTCTAATGTTGTTTCTACGACTGCGATTTTCACCATCATGAACAGAAAGCTGCAGCAAAATCAGGCGACGCTTATAATTAGATTGTGTCTCCTCCAAAGCCACCATTCTGGATTCTATAGCATTTGAGGAGGACTCAACCATGGTCACACGCGAGTCTACCATGTCTATTCTTTGCTTGAGATCATGCTTCTCTCTAGAAAGGGTACTCACGATTGTAGCAGCTGATTCAGCTATGTCCTGCTTAGTGGGGAGGAGTGAGATGATGTCCATCCATGTGTCCACCGACGGCTGACCCTGCATTTCATTCCTTTGTGAGAGCTGAGACAAGTCTGTTCCATGCAGGTCAGGGGAAGGGATCGGCGAGTCTGCTCATTCTGGAGGTTGCTGTGTCTCCTGAACAGTGCCAGATATACCTTTGCCTGCTTTCTTTAGTGCAGCCGCACTGGCCATGTTAGAGTGCGGTGGCGCCATCTTAGGATCCAGGGCCTAGGATGGAGTTACCGAATTCCTTAGAAAGTATGCTGCTTGGGGCGTGTCTGGACGTGCAGCTGGAAAGACGTGTATGAGCTTGGCTCATACCCCACACTAATCCAGTGCCATCCGCTGCATTTTTCTACCTTTTGCAGCCAAAAAATACACCATCTTGATCCCGGACCCCTGCTAATCTGCTGCCGGTGCCTATTTGGAATTCTACCGGCCCAATTCCCTTCCATACTGAGGCCTCCTCCGGATCACCGAGGCCCTCTGCCATCTTGGGGCCTATAGGTTGCTGGAGCTCCCTGCAGACTAGATTCACGATCCGGAAGGTGGACGGACTGTCCGTCCATACCGGTCAGCCGATCCGCCTCCGGGGAACATCCGATTCGACCCGTCGGCTCGGGGAGGACGTGGAGGTACCTCAGACAGACAGCCTAGGCCTATTGTGGCCTACCACGCTGCCGTGGCCTGCGGACTTGTCTGTGGACGCCCCCCTTGGGACACAGTAAGTAGTTCATACTGTGCAATCACCCGCAGTCGAGTCCCCAGGGGGCGTTGGGTTGCCCGATCCTTTACCACTGTGTGTCTTGGAGGGGATCTAGGGCCTAGAGGCAGCTGTACTCACCCACCCGGCAGCCGTCTCTCAGGATAGACCGTGGCTTCGGCCTATTCCTGGAGGCCGGCGGCCATCTTGGGACTCCAACATACACCCTGCAGCTATCCCTTCCACTCTTTCAGCTGCTCAGGCTCCCATAAGGCATCTAGAATTACAGTGACTGTCTCCCTCCTCTCTTACTGATGGTGAGGGGAGGTGGAGATGTAAATTGGTGGATCTGTTAATTTCAGTGAAACACAAGCCTGACTTTTCGATCACTAAATTTTCTACACACCTCATGGGCAAAGTTGGCCATCAACAACAATACTATAAACCACAGATTGGGTCACGGGAGGAACCAAACATGGAACGTTACGTTACTAGACCTCCTACATCTAATTCCCCCGCAAACCCTTTTGCTCTACTAGACCCTTCCCTGGAATCGGAAGATGCTACCAATACCCCTATATCTAGCTCTCAGAATCAAACTCCTAACTTTCCACCTCCAACTATGACTCTTACCCCTGACATTCTGGACACCAAACTGCAACTTTTACTTCAACAAATTACGTCCAATGTCTAGGCGGAGGTCAGCAAACTGGCTGCCAAATTGAGAGGGGAAATAATCCAAATTGGAGATCACACAGACACTCTGGAGAGCAAATTTGATGAGATGATAAACTATGTACAAGCGATCGAGGAGGAAAATCATACCTTACACCTCTCAGTTTCTCAACTACAATTACAACAAGAGGACCTAGAGAACAGGGAAAGAAGACAAAACCTGCGCTTCAGAGGTATTCTGGAGACGGTAGGTGACTCTGAGCTCCGGGCTTATCTTCTTGGCCTCTTTAACAATTTGGCCCCCTCAGTTGTAGACATAGACTGGCGTTTGGACAGCGCCCATTGGTCTCTGGGCCCAAAGCCTCCGGCTGGAGCTAGACCTAAAGACGTTGTGGTGAGGTTTCATTACTTCGAAAGTAAGGAAGTACTAACATTGGCAATACGCAATAAATCCCAAATTATGTATAAGGGTGCTAAACTTTTGGATGAAACAATGTTGCTGTTTTGGTAACTTGAGTTTTGAATCTACCCTGCTCCCTTTCCGGGGTAGAATTTTTTCACATTCCATGAGACATTTTTACTAGTGGTTTTGATACTCTGAGTTACAAATTTACCTGTTTTTACTTGTTAACTTTGTTTTTTCCTAAGGTGTACAGGTTTTTGTTTTCCTCAATGTCTTTTTGTTTCTTTTTTGTTTTTTTTCTCTTTTCTCTGCCATCAAGCGTGTAAGGTGAACAGCAGGCCCTTTCCATCTCCTCAACCAGAGTCGCCAGATGGAAGTTCGTTCACGTCCCTACCAGGCCCTGGTCTTTGCCCAGGGTTTCCTGAGAGACTGTTCTCTCTCAGGCTTACAGAATTTTGAACTCTTTTTTTTTTTTTTTTTTTCTTTTGATTTTTCTTTTTTGGTTTTATTTTTTATTTTTCTTACTCATGTTTACAGATTTGTTCCACAGATTGAGACTTCATTGTCATTGTTATCTCACTTTAACACATTATCAACTGGGGGTTTGTCAACTAGTAGTCAGAGGTGAAAAAATGCTGGTTGTTAACAATACCCTTAAACTTCATTATATATATACCTTCATATTATTAACACTTCAATACCTATGCTATCTGATATCTCTACACTAGCATATCTGAATAGATTACAAACATGGCCTTGAAAATTATGTTCTATAATGTGAAGGGCTTGGGTTCCATTAACAAGCGCTGGATGGCCCTGAAGGATTTTAGGGCATCGGGCGCAGATGCGGTAATGATCCAGGAGACCCACTTTCAGGCAAGCGGATCATTAAAATTTGCCTCAAAGTTTTTTCCCACCTCCTTTCTTGCCTCTGATTCCACGGGCAAGACGGGGGTGGCAATCCTGATCAGAAAATCGTGCCCTATTAAGGTTAGGAGGTCTCACGTGGATCCTCATGGGAGATTTCTTATCCTAGAGTGTGAGTATATGTCCGCCTCTTTTACACTGGTGAATTTATATGCTCCTAATACGGGCCAGATTGACTTCCTTAACAAGCTTTTTGATACTCCTCAATATCGCTCACAACCTTTTATGATCATTGGTGGGGACTTCAATCTGGTCATGTCATCCACTAGGGATAGACAAACCCTTTTTAATACTGTCCCATCTAAAAAAATCTTGTCCCAAGCCAACGTCTTTTGTAAATGTATTAGGTCAAACAGGCTCTTTGACTCATGGAGGATAAAACACCCCTCTGCTAAACAATTTACGTTCTATTCGTCAGCCCATAAAATGTACTCCCGCCTTGATCACTTTTTTGTTTCAGCTCCACTCATTCCTTATGTGCTTGAATCGGATATTTCTCCCATTACATGGTCGGACCATGCGCCCATTATGTTAGACCTTATGCTTTCTCAGACTTATACCACATCCTGTCATTGGTGTCTTAACGAACGCCTTGTACAGACGGACGTATCCAACTCCATCCCAGCAAATGGCTTGAAAGAGTACTTTCTGCTAAACGCAGGATCTGTATCTCAGATTTCTACACTGTGGGAGGCACACAAGGCTGTTTTCCGAGGTGAATGTATAGCTGAAAGCTCTCGGCTGAAAAGGGATAGAAATAGCCTTATCCAGTTTTTGACGTCTGCTCTGGTAATTGCTGAGCAGAGGCTTTTGGGTGGTCCTACAGTGATGAAATTACGCAAAGTCATCCAACTCAGAGAACAAATTAAATCAGCAAAACTTGACAAAACAGCCAGGTCCATACTGTGGACAAAACAAAAATTTTATGAATACTCCAATAAACCTCACAGAATGTTAGTTAAGCTATGCCCACGACCGTTTAATTAATTCCCTGACTTTCTTCAACAGTCAGATGGATCTAGAACCCCCCGTGAGATGTCCAAAATCTTTGGCAAATTTTACAGCAATTTGTATAATTGCTTGACCCCGGAGAATCATTTTAACTTTACCCAGGAAAAATTTGAGTCCTTTTTCTCCAATTTAAAGTTACCGAAACTATCTACAACAGATTTAGAGAGTTTGAACATGGCGGTATCAGCTGAGGAACGCTTAGCTATAATCAAAAACCTTGCCCTATTCCTATTACAGATCTTTTTTGACATTTTATCTCCCCACATGCTGGCTTTATATGATTCCCTCCTTAAAGGTACTCCTCCGCACTCACATTTCTCCCATTCATTAATTTTGGTTATCCCAAAGCCTGGAAAGGATCCCTCTGTCCCTGATAACTACAGACCCATAGCCCTTCTAAATTCGGACTACAAAATATTGACTAAAATCCTTGTTTTTGGACTCTCTGGTGACAACATGCTGGAGACAACTCATGCTGGAGACAACACCCGGCGTACAATAGACCTAATAGATCTTTTAGATAGAACTTCTCGTTCGGCAATAATTCTGAGTTTAGACGCACAGAAGGCCTTTGACAGGCTAAGTTGGTCCTACATGTTTGCCACTTTAAAAATATTTGGTTTTAATGGCCCTTTTTTAAAAGCCTTAGAGGCCCTATACTAAACTGTCACAGCTCAGGTGCAAATGTCGTCCTTCCTGTCTCCTGGCTTCCCCATGACAAATGGGACTCGGCAGGGTTGTCCTCTTTCGCCACTCCTTTTTATCTTATGTCTGGAACCCCTAGCCGAGTCTATCCGTATTCACCCAGATATTAGTGGGGTGGTGATGAGACAGGGGGAATATAAATTATCATTATTTGCAGATGACATTTTGCTTACTACCACTAACCCGTTGATATCTCTCCCCTCACTACATAAACTACTGGCTTCTTTTAGTACTATCTCCGGATATAAAGTCAACACCTCCAAAACTGAAGCCCTTCCTATACATATTCCACCTCCCTTATTATCCCAACTCAAAGAATCATACCCTTATAAATGGTGTAACGCCTCTCTTAAATATTTAGGTGTTCTACTAACCCCTTCCTATGCATCTCTTTATAACACTAACTTTCCTCCTCTGATATTGGATATTAATAAATCTCTGTCGAACTGGACCAAATACCCCCTGTCTCTCTTAGGCAGGATTAATGTTTTAAAAATGTCTATCCTGCCCAGACTGCTCTATCACTTTGAAACTCTCCCAGTAGCCGTACCCGCCTCACAATTAAAAGCACTCCACAGGAATTTTCTAAAATGTATATGGAATGGTAGAGCCCATCACATAGCGAACTCTGTGATGTTTTCCCTTAGGTCCAGGGGAGGTTTGGGAACTCCAGACATTACTAAGTACTACTATGCCACACATTTAAGGGCCATTACATCTTGGACTTCCTTACCAAACCAATGGGCTGCCATTGAAAGAGTGGTCCTCTACCCGGCTCACCCATGCTCCTTAATTTGGGGTGCCCCCCCTCTCTAGACCCCATATATAAACATCAATGCACTGGCCCAATGGCATTAACTTTAACCATTTGGCGTCATTGCCTCAAGCGCTACCCCCTTGTGTCCCCCTGCTCTCCTCTTGTGAATGTACTATTCAACCCGCTCATTCCAGACAGTATGTCCCTAGGCAGGATTTTTTAATGGATTAACGTTCACCTCTTTCAGCCCCGGAACCTGGTACATCCCATAACGAGGAGATTTCATACTTTTGACACTTTAGGTGAAAAATTTGATATACCACCACATCTTCTCCATTTTTACCTACAGGTTAGACACTTCTTCCACTCTGAATAGCCAACCCTGACCCTAGATAAGCCTACTACCTTTGAATACCTATGTGCACAGGGCCCACATCAACTACATTTAATTTCATGTATTTACCATATCCTCCATCATGAGTCGATTCCTATCACAGAAACCTTACACCATTATATGAGCAAGTGGTCCCACTTAGTGGGCCGTCCTGTCACAATACAGATGTGGGACAGGATTTGGTCCTCTACGTTTAGATCCTCCAAATGTGTCACCCAGAGGGAGACATCCATTAAAATTCTCATGTTCTGGTACAAAACTCCTGACGTAATTCATAAATATAAACCCTCGATTCCGCCACATTGCTGGAGGTGTGGGACTGACATAGGCCCTTTATTTCATATCTTCTGGCAATGCTCCCTGATTCAACCCTTTTGGCGTGATGTGCATTTACTTATACAAAAGGTGGTCGGGGTGTCCTTTCTGATGGATCCCTTGAATTATCTGCTAGGTTTTCCTTCTTTGGGTGTATCTAAAAAGACAAATAGACTAATATCCTATATTTTACTAGCCGCCAAGAGGCTTATCCCACTGTCCTGGTTATCCAATGCGCCTCCTTCATGGTCCAGATTTCTCCATCTGGTGGGTGAGATTCGGACGATGGAGTTTTTGACAGCCTCAGTACATGACTGCATCTCCCAATTTAATAAAATATGGGAACCATGGGATCTTTCAGAATTTGGGAACCCTATATCACCAAACACGCCCTAACTCCCTAATTGCTTCTATCGTGGAATTCTTTACCTATTATATGGCTCTAATTAATCTTGAGGTTCTAGATTTTTATCCATAATACGTTTACTGTGTACACCAAAGGGTAAAGATGCAATTCACACGTGTGCCTAGTATCTGTGAACAATTTTCTTTTTCTTTTTACTTATAAATGTTACCTTCTATTTTGTTTTTCTTTTCTATTATGACCGTTTATGATACACTTTCATTGATAGTATATTGTACATTTTGTTACAATTTTGTACTTGTTCTTTGATATCCAAATAAAAATACAATTTAAAAAAAAAAAAGTATGCCGCTATGTCCGTTCCCCTGTGTGCTTCGGGTGTCCCTGGGGCTTTATCTGTCGCAGACATGTAAGATCCGTGAGGTCTCTGCACTAGGGAAGGTTCTTCACCCGATTGCAGCACGGAGCTCCCATTCGAGCAACCTCACAGCGCCATTGCCAAGCCACGCCCCCAAGACTTGTCTTTATAGTGAAATTGAAGACGGAAAGGGAAAGACCAACGGCAGTTGATCGATTTTTGATTGAGAACATCCAGGAGGGGTTTGAGTGATCTCCGTTTCTGGATTGTGGCAGGGGAGATGTCCGCAAAAATGTGTATTTTGTTGCCTTGTATGGCCATATTGTCCAGGTTGAGAGATTTCTTCATTATTTCTAATTTCACCGCATAGAAATGAAGTTTGACCACTATGTCTCATGGGATGCCATCCTGGCGAGGGGGTTGCAGTGCTCTGTGGGCTCTGTCCAATTCCAATCTGTGGTCCGAGATATCCGGCATGATGTTTTTTATGAAAGATTTGACAGTGTCCTGTACATCGACGTTCAATTCTGGGACACCTCTGATGCGGAAATTATAGCGTCTGCTCCTGTTCTCCAAATCGTCGATCTTAGAGAGAGCTGTTTCCAGTTGTTCTTGCAGTGTCTGGATTGCATGTGGTATTTTGGTTGGTGCATGCTGCAGATTCATCCACCGCTTGTTCAATGGCGTCCATGCGGGTTCCAAGGCTCTGCAAATCAGCTTTGATGGATGTAGTGATCTGCAGAGCAGTTTGTGCGAGCCCTGCAGCAAGCATGTTAGAAAAGCTGCTGAGGAGCTGGGCCATTTCATGAGGGTGGTTTTGGATCAGGGGTGAGGCCTGCAGGGAGTCAGCCAGGCTGTTAGGGGTATTCAGCAAGGATGAATGAGGTAATCCTATCAAGGATCTACCTAAAAGAGTTCTATGGAGGGCTGGGGAGACTGACAGATCCTGTCTGATATTCCCAGGGATAGAATCCAGAGGGGGGGAAGGCGGAGGGTCCTGCTATTGAGTCCTGTGTTCCTGGATCTAAACACAAGAAAAGAGTTCCCCTAGGTGGACTTTACCGGCACTTGCATAAAAAAGAAAAAATAGAAGTAAAGACTATAGTACATAATAAAAGAATATATTTTATCAATTGGAAAATACAAATATTAAAAACAAAGTGGATATCATGGGTAACAAAGCAGTACTACTTAGTAAACATAATGTACAATCAAGCAGTAAGCAATGATGAAAAGGAACCAGAAGACTCTTATCAAGTCGACGCGTTTCGGGGTATTTAATATTTTTAGGGTCCTTCTTCAGGGCATAGTTGAAAAGAGGGTTCATCTGGAAGAATTTTCAATAACTGCTTAT